>NC_084643.1:27401859-28145609 GCF_019802595.1 Syngnathoides biaculeatus | reverse complement strand
TTCCAGAATTTTTCTTTCAACTCTAGGTCACATCCTACCTGTGGGGCATAGCCGCTACCAACATTATACATAACACCCTCAATTTCAAATTTTAGTCTCATGACTCGATCTGATACTCTTTTCACCTCCAAGACATTCTTAGCCAGCTCTTGCTTTAAAATAACCCCTACTCCATATCTCTTCCCATCTACTCCGTGGTAGAATAATTTAAACCCTGCTCCTAAACTTCTAGCCTTACTACCTTTCCACCTGCTCTCTTGGATGCACAGAATATCAACCTTTCTCCTTATCATCATGTCAACCAACTCCTGAGCTTTTCCTGTCATAGTCCCAACATTCAAAGTCCCTACACTCAGTTGTAGGCTCTGTGCATTCCTCTTTTTCTTCTGACGATGGATCCGGTTTCCTCCTCTTCTTTGTCTTCGACCCACAGTAGCTGAATTTCCACCGACGCCCTGCAGGTTAGCAGTGCCGGGGGCGGGCGTTGTTAACCCGGGCCACGACCGATCCGGTATGGGATTCTTTAGATGAACGCTCATATTTGTTTGGCACAGTTTTTACGCCGGATGCCCTTCCTCACGCAACCCTCTGCATTTATCCGGGCTTGGGACCGGCCTACAGATTGAACTGGTTTGTGCCCCCATTGGGCTGCATTGGTTGACTTCTGACTAAAATGCAAATATATTGTACAGGAACACAACTTCCTAAAGCATGAACTACTTAGCATACCAAATGCCCAAAGTTGCGGAATGTATGCTCCCGCCCAGTATCATTCTGTGTTCGAAAAGATCCCCTGAGTGCAAGCATGTGTTGGATGCGTGAATGTTAACATGCGTTCTCTTCGGTGCCCCGCGGAGAGTGATCAATATTGTGTCGTGATTAGTGTTGAATGTCGACCGCGTGTTCCGCTATCCTGGGAGAGACGACACCATGTCGCCTTTTCTGTTGCCCTCTCTCATTGCCAGCCTCCATCCACTTCTAATACCAATCCTTCCCCTCCCTATTACCCCCGCCATCACCCCCAATGGCTTTATTGATAGGGAACTGCTAGATGAAATGAATCTCTGTCTTGCCACTGGTGGCTGGTCATTCCTTATGCGGGTCAATAAAAGCCAGTCATGCTTGGTAATTTACTGTGAGGGAAGTCACACCTGCTGTATCTTATACCAATGAGATTGAGATATCTACAATATATTTTGTCAAATACACCTCTACACAGTAGTGGGAAATGGAAGGGTGTTGTGGAACATCACAGCTTTTCAATTTTGCCTAAATAAAATCACTTTGGAGCACGCTTTCCAATCGGTACCTTCAACAATTACTTTTTCACTAGATGTGTATTTGCGCATATATGCAGTGGCGTGGGAGTGGGAATAAAGAGGGTGTACACAGCTGCAAATTGATCAATTTGTGCTCCATCTGCTGTTGTATGATAGTTCTGAAGGCACTTTGGAAAGTAGTCAATGGGGATCATGGTCCCCCATAGAGCACTCACAGAAACACTTGGAAATTCAAAATTGGAAGTACTTTTCCAAACACAGACATACTACATTGTTACATATCCATTCAACAAAATCTCGAAAAATACGGGCGAGATCTTAAAGTACGTACAATTTAGAAAGCCGTGAACATTTCCATCACCACTTCATTGTCCAGCAACTCTCAGGACACGTAAACATCAAGCAAAGTACGGCTGGCTCCGTTCTTTAAAATTCCTGGAATGTAAAACCATGCTTTGAAATTTAAAATGCCACAGAGTAGAGTGCTGTTATCAATCCTGCCAAATTTTACCAGTTAAAAAAGTACCTAAAATTCTTCTTCCTGTTCTTCTTTTCAATGGGATGCCCACAAGCTAACTACATCATTGGCCAGCTGAAGTTCTCATATAAAGGCGGGGGGGGGGGGGGTGTCACGATCGGATGGAGATTGGACCCAACAGCAGGCGGAGGCAGAGATGGTGTGATGAATAATTTACTAAAAAGCAAATGTATTTATATTGCGCATTCCATACACGATGTAACTAAATGTGCTTTACATGATTAAGAGCATTTCAATACAACAAAATAAAACATTTGAAATAGTGGGAAAACTAAAACTGGGTTTTTATTCTATAACCATTTCTTTCATGCATTCAGGATCTAAACCATAAAGTGATTTATAGACCAGAATGATAACTTTAAAATCTATTCTAAAGCTGACTGGAAGCCAGCGTAAGGACTTTAGAATTGGAGTCATATGCTGTGACCTTTTTCTTCTAGTCAGAACCCAAGCCGGAGCATTCTGAATGAGCAGCAGTTGTTTATGGCTCTTTTTGAGGAGTCCAGTCAGAAGACCATTGCAATTGTCAAGTCTACTTCAGATAAAAGCGTGGATAATCTTCTCCTGCTCTGCTTGAGCCATGCAAGCTTTCACTCTAAGTATGTTCTTCAGATGGTAAAAGGCAGTTTTGTGATTGATTTCATATGGCTGATGAAAATCAAGTCGAAATCTATCAGAGCACCAAGATTTCGGACTTGGCCTTTGCTTTTTAAAGATCGTGAGTCCAGGTATTTGCTAACAGCAGTTCTCTTTTCTTCAAAAGAATTGTCTCCATTTTGTTGTGGTTTAATTGAAGAGAATTGAAACGGGAAATGGAGGCGGTCCTTGAGGTGCACTGGTGGGTTATTGAGGCAGAGAATGGGCGGTAGGCAGTTACGAGGACAGTCAGTTGGCTTGGCGGCGTGGTGGCAGTAATCCATTTGGCGAGGGACACAGAGCAAACACAGAGGGAAAGAAAAAAAAACCCACAGAGGTCAGAATGATGAGGATTTGCATAGTTTACGTGGATATTAGGGAGCTGTTGTACCGCTGGGGAAGCTTTAATAATCCGACGAGACTTTCTGGGATCTGGTCAAGCTTTGATGCAGGTGGTGTCCACGACTGATTGGTGACAAGTCTGCAGTTGAGGAAGATACTGGAGAGAGAGACAGGGGAGCAGAGGGAGAGAGGGCGAGATGGTGCAAAGCGCTACCCAGGCTCCAAACATAGTACTGCAGGACGGCTCATGACAGGTGGGGGCATTTATGCCAGATAACCAAGCGTATAACCATTTTAGCCACACCATCAAAAAAATAAAATCAAATAAAATAAAAGTGACATGATGAAAATTCGGGACACTGCAAAGTCAACAGGGCTGACTCTTAATGTGAAGAGACTCATCTCACAGGCACACAAAGCAATTAAAAAATGTGTCTAAAAGTATTTGTATGTCATGATATTTCTTATGTATGATGTATTGTTGGAACTGTGCCTCAGATGTTCAGAGGTCATGGGTTTCAAAAAGCCGCACTCCGGCATTCCTGTGTGGGATTCACATGCTTTTATTCCCCCCTCACCGGTTCTCTCCCACATTCAGAAAACATTTTTCTTTGGTTAATTGAAGACTAAACTGTCAATATGTATAAATGTGACTGAGAATGGTTGTTTGATTTTGATGTATGTTCCCTGCGATTCACTAGCATCCAATCTGGGGTTTTAATCAACTGGAATAGGTACCAGTTTACTTGGAACTTTGATGAATAGGAGCGTGTGGAAAATGAAGAGATGGATGTTTACACTGTAGGTCATTGGTTGCATCCATTGACATTAACATTAGCATGCTGTCATGATCATGGGGTATGCTGCAGGAAAGTGTCACGAACGGGGCTCAAGGGCGGATCCTAATGCACGACTCCAGAGACAAGCAGGCAGTACAGAGGAAACCTTTATTCAGTCCAAGGTCGGGGATCGGGCAGAAAGTCCAAAAAAGCAGAGGTAATAGTAACGGCAGGCTTACGAGGATGGTCAGGGGACAGGCGTGGGTCGGTACACGTCAGGCAAACGGGAGTGCAGGAACGAGGCATTAAAGGCAACGATCTGGCGGAGGACTAGTCGTCCGCCAGTGCTGCCACTCCTCCATCGCCGTCTTGACTGCCAACAGCTCGCGGTCCCTGATGTCGTAGTTTCGTTCACCCGGGGACAGCTTCTTTGACAAGAAGGCACACGGTGGATCCTTCCATCCTTTGTGACAGGATGGCTCCGATCCCTGAGCCCGATGCATCGACCTCAACCACAAATTGGTGCCAGCACGATGAGGACAGGCGCAGCAGTGAAACTGGCCTTGAGTCTGTCATAAGCCTCCTGGCAGGTCCTGGTCCACTCAAAGGTGTTGTGCAGGGGACGTAAGAGCGTGCAGAGGGGTGGCAACGAAACTAAAGTTTCGTATAAATTTCCGGTAAAAGTTCGAAGCCGATGAACCTCTGCACGTCCTTCCTACTGGCGGGAGTGGGCCACCGTAGCACCTTCCCAGGATCCATACGTATCTCCCCCTCCACCAGGATGAAGCCCAGGAAGGACACGGATGCTCGGTGGAATTCACATTTCTCCATCTTGACGAATAGTTGATGCTGTAACAGACGCTGGAGCACCGCTCTGACCTGTCGTATGTGGGAGGTCAGGTCCAACGAGAAAATCAGAATGTCATCCAAATACACAAAAACATTAACATCGTTAATAAAGTTCTGAAAAGACGGCCGGGGCATTTGTTAGTCCGAACGGCATTACCAGATATTTATAGTGTCCTGTGGGAGTGCTGAATGCCGTCTTCCATTCGTCCCCTTCCCGGATCCGCACCAGTTGGTAGCCACTGCGCAGGTCCAACTTGTTGAAGATCCAGGCTACCTGAAGAAGTTCAAATGCCATGGCAATCAGAAGCAGAGGATACCTGTTCTTGACTGTGACCTCATTAGGTCCTCGGTAGCCAATGCAGGGTCGGTGCACCGGCTGGTGAGGACGACGGACGGATGAAGCCGGCGGCCAGCGACTCTTCCACATATCTCTTCATGGCCTGGTGCTCTGGTCCTGATAAGGAAAACAATTTCCCTCTAGGTGGTGAGGTGCCTGGGAGGAGCTCAATGGCACAGTCATATGGCTATAGTATAGGCGGAGTGGGTGCAGATCTCAGGGAGCCTCTGATTGGTTACCTGGAGAGCAGCCTCCTGCTCAACCAGGGGTCTGCCCTGGACTTGCAGTGAGTGGCAGATAGCTTCTGAGTCAGCTGGGTCCATGTTGTGGCCAGATCGTTCTGTCACGAACGGGGCTCGAGGGGAGACCCAAATGCACGACTCCAGATACAAGCAGGCAGTTCCGAGGAAACCTTTATTAGATCCAAGGTTGGGGATCGGGCAGACAGTCCAAACAAGCAGAGGTAATAGTAACGGCAGGGTTACGTCAGGGGACAGGCGTGGGTCGATACACAGAAGGTAGACGTCAGGCAAATGGGAGTGCGGGAACGAGGCATCAAAGGCAATGATCTGGCGGAGGACTAGTCGTCTCCCGGGTCCTATATGTACTGAGTGTCATTAACGTTCATGAGGCGCAGGTGTGTGTCTACTGATTGGCTGGCCACGGCCAGCCCGGGCTGGAAGCCAAGAGCATGACAGAAAGGATCCCTTTTCACTTAACCTTTATTTATTTCTTTTTAATGGCAATTAAAGTATCTTTGTTCTTCCATCCATGCCAATAACATGTATTTTCCTGAAGAACATGAGTGAAACTCGCAGAACTGCCGTTTACTGTGTGGGGTTCAGCAACTGGTTTTCATGAGTGGCTGACCAAAAGCAACTTGTGGTTTTCCTGCAATTCAACATTCAAATCAGCGCTGAAGAACGTTGCGAAGTTGCAGATGTAACAGCCATCTTTAAGGGAGCACATTGGCTGCAAGTTTTACTCCATACATAAACTCTAGTTGCGATATTTTGGGATTGAAATTAGAGTGGTGGGCGGATGACAATATCCTCCAATGAAAGAAACTCTGATATTGGACCAAAAACCCAGGATAGTAGCGTTGGATTGTGGTGAACTACAGTTAGTCGATTCAGCTGTGCAAACTTCATATTATGAGGGGTTGAAGTACATCATCAACCTGCTGCTCGTCATGACAACAGAGGGGAACAAAACAGAGGCAATGTTCCTCTCTGCGCCGCCATTAGTGATTTTGTGTCAGCCACTCCCGAGGCCCTAGCTTTGTTTTCCCATCATGGCCTCGCTGCTGCCTGCTTGGTTTAAACAAGCCGTATTCTTCTTCAGCCCTTTCAATTATACCATGCCCCGCAGCAGCTCCCTGCCTGACGCCACATCAGCCAGGATTGAAGCTGAGAGAGTGGGAGGAGTGATTGAATTTGGTGTTTGACAGCAGGGTGTGGTTCTCTTCCTGCATATTGGCATTGTTAATGGTTGCTTTTAACTCTCAGCAACTAGATATTCTCTGTATGAATAGGAAATCATGTGGAATTTCAATCCAATAGGGACATATATAGGAATTCTTTCAGGAAATTTTGTTAGCAGATAGAAAATGGTATGCTTCAGTATACATAGTGGAGAGAAGTTACCCAGTACTTTGATACTGTATTCCTGTTGATTTTTTTTTTTTGATCCTGTATTTTCTCATTTGCTTGTAAAGTGGTGCCTTTGTTCTCGAACACAATCCGTTCCAGTAGGCTGGTTGAAAACCAAAATGTTCAAAAACAAAAGCACGTTTTCCCATTACAATGAATGGAAAATGAAATAATGCATTCCAAGCCTAAACGTTTTTTTTTTAGCTTTTCCTGATAAAATAAAACTACTTAGTAGAAATACATGTAAAGTTTAAATACTTTATAAAACCAAATCACTTGAGAAATATATATATTTGTTTTTTTTTTTGCTTAAAATGTATGCTTTAGCCTAGTTGAGTATGCTAGGATGGGAGTGCATTGCTGAATCTGTAGCGACTCACCCCCCAGCCTTGTAAACCTTGTTTTTTATGAAAAAAGTGCAAAATAACTTTAAACAAGGAATAATGAGGGGGAGAAAAACACATTGTTTTAATTTGCACAGAAAGTATGTAACATCTTCTTCTTCTTTTCCTTTCGGCTTGTCCCGTTAGGGGTCGCCACAGCGTGTCATCTTTTGCCATCTTAGCCTATCTCCTGCATCTTCCTCTCTAACCCCAACTGCCCTCATGTCTTCCCTCACCACATCCATAAACCTTCTCTTTGGTCTTCCTCTCGCTCTTTTGCCTGGGAGCTCCATCCTCAGCATCCTTCTACCAATATACTCACTCTCTCGCCTCTGAACATGTCCAAACCATCGAAGTCTGCTCTCTCGAATCTTGTCTCCAAAACATCCAGCTTTGGCCGTCCCTCGAATGAGCTCATTTCTAATCCTATCCAACCTGGTCACTCCGAGCGAGAACCTCAACATCTTCATTTCTGCCACCTCCAGTTCAGCTTCCTGTTGTTTCTTCAGAGCCACCGTCTCTAATCCGTACATCATGGCCGGCCTCACCACTGTTTTGTAAACTTTGCCCTTCATCCTAGCAGAGACTCTTCTGTCACATAACACACCAGACACCTTTCGCCAGCTGTTCCACGCCGCTTGGACCCGTTTCTTCACTTCCTGACCACACTCTCCATTGCTCTGTATTGTTGACCCCAAGTATTTGAAGTCGTCCACCCTCGCTATCTCTTCTCCCTGTAGCCTCACTCTTCCCCCTCTACTTTTCTCATTCACGCACATATATTCTGTTTTACTTCGGCTAATCTTCATTCCTCTACTTTCCAGTGCATGTCTCCATCTTTCCAATTGTTCCTCTGCATGCTCCCTGCTTTCACTGCATATGACAATATCATCTGCGAACATCATGGTCCAAGGGGATTCCAGTCTAACCTCATCTGTCAGCCTATCCATTACCACTGCAAACAGGAGGGGCTCAGAGCTGATCCCTGATGCAGTCCCACCTCCACCTTAAATTCCTCTGTCACACCTAAGGCACACCTCACCATTGTTCTGCTGCCATCATACATGTCCTGTACTATTTTAACATACTTCTCTGCCACACCAGACTTACGCATGCAGTACCACAGTTCCTCTCTTGGTACTCTGTCATAGGCTTTCTCTAGATCCACAAAGACACAATGTAGCTCCTTCTGACCTTCTCTGTACTTTTCCACGAGCATCCTCAAGGCAAATAATGCATCTGTGGTACTCTTTCTAGGCATGAAACCATACTGTTGCTCGCAGATACTTACTTCTGTCCTGAGTCTAGCCTCCACTACTCTTTCCCATAACTTCATTGTGTGGCTCATCAACTTTATTCCTCTATAGTTCCCACAGCTCTGAACATCCCCTTTGTTCTTAAAAATGGGAACTAGAACACTTTTCCTCCATTCTTCAGGCATCTTTTCGCCCGCTAGTATTCTGTTGAATAAGTTGGTCAAAAACTCCACAGCCATCTCTCCCAATTGCTTCCATACCTCTACCGGTATGTCATCAGGACAACTGCCTTCCCATTTTTCATCCTTTGTAATGCCTTTCTGACTTCCCCCTTAGTAATCATTTCCACTTCCTGGTCCTTCACTCTTGCCTCTTCAACTCTTCCTTCTCTCTCATTTTCTTCATTCATCAACTTCTCAAAGTATTCTTTCCATCTATTTAGCACACTACCGGCACCAGTCAACACATTTCCATCTCTATCCTTAATCACCCTAACCTTCTGCACATCCTTCCCATCTCTATCCCTCTGTCTGGCCAACCTGTAGAGATCCTTTTCTCCTTCTTTCGTGTCCAACCTGGTGTACATGTCTTCATATGCCTCTTGTTTAGCCTTTGCCACCTCTACCTTTGCCCTACGTCGCATCTCGATGTACTCCTTTCGCCTCTCCTCAGTCCTCTCAGTATCCCACTTCTTCTTCGCTAATCTCTTTCCTTGTATGACTCCCTGTATTTTGGGGTTCCACCACCAAGTCTCCTTCTCCCCTTTCCTACCAGATGACACACCAAGTACTCTCCTGCCTGTCTCTCTGATCACCTTGGCTGTCGTCGTCCAGTCTTCCGGGAGCTTCGGTTGTCCATCGAGAGCCTGTCTCACCTCTTTCCGGAAGGCCGCACAACATTCTTCCTTTCTCAGCTTCCACCACATGGTTCTCTGCTCTACCTTTGTCTTCTTAATCTTCCTACCCACCACCAGAATCATCCTACATACTACCATCCTATGCTGTCGAGCTACACTCTCCCCTACCACTACTTTACAGTCAGTAACCTCCTTCAGATTACATCGTCTGCACAAAATATAATCTACCTGCGTGGTTCTACCGCCGCTCTTGTAGGTCACTATATGTTCCTCCCTCTTTTGGAAATAAGTGTTCACTACAGCCATCTCCATCCTTTTTGCAACGTCCACTACCATCTGCCCTTCAAAGTTCCTTTCCTGGATGCCGTACTTACCCATCACTTCTTCATCGCCCCTGTTCCTTTACCAATATGTCCATTACAATCTGCACCAATCACAACTCTCTCGCTGTCTGGGAATGCTCAGAACTACTTCATCTAGTTCCTTCCAGAATTTTTCTTTCAACTCTAGGTCACATCCTACCTGTGGGGCATAGCCGCTACCAACATTATACATAACACCCTCAATTTCAAATTTTAGTCTCATGACTCGATCTGATACTCTTTTCACCTCCAAGACATTCTTAGCCAGCTCTTGCTTTAAAATAATCCCTACTCCATATCTCTTCCCATCTACTCCGTGGTAGAATAATTTAAACCCTGCTCCTAACTTCTAGCCTTACTACCTTTCCACCTGCTCTCTTGGATGCACAGAATATCAACCTTTCTCCTTATCATCGTGTCAACCAACTCCTGAGCTTTTCCTGTCATAGTCCCAACATTCAAAGTCCCTACACTCAGTTGTAGGCTCTGTGCATTCCTCTTTTTCTTCTGACGCTGGATCCGGTTTCCTCCTCTTCTTGTCTTCGACCCACAGTAGCTGAATTTCCACCGACGCCCTGCAGGTTAGCAGTGCCGGGGGCGGGCGATGTTAACCCGGGCCACGACCGATCCGGTATGGATTCTTTAGATGAACGCTCATATTTGTTTGGCACAGTTTTTACGCCGGATGCCCTTCCTGACGCAACCCTCTGCATTTATCCGGGCTTGGGACCGGCCTACAGATTGCACTGGTTTGTGCCCCCATAGGGCTGCATTACAGAAAGTATGTAACATATACTGTAAAAAAAAAAAAAACTTGCAACTAAAGGTAGGGTTAATGGAACAAAAGAAAAAAGGAATGCAAAACAGTGTCAAATGTCTTCGGTGGGGGTGACTCGCCCCTTTTTCACAAAGAACGAATCTAATGTTTGTTTCTGCCATCTTTTAAGGACTTTTATGAAGTGGCTCATAACACCATTAAAATTTTGTAGTGCTCTGCAACATTCAGCTATATTCAGGTGATGAAGTTCTACAAAATTATGGATGTCGTTCCGTTTAGCGCAGATAGCTTTAATATCGGCACTTCAGATATCTTTCTTGCCTTCAGCCTCATCAGACGACATCTCCTCCCTTCCTCGCCAACACTATCCCCAGCTAACTGCTGCTCATTCACGAAAATAAGAAGCAACTTTTCAACTTCCTCCAAGATTTCTGGCCTCTGCTTGGTCAACACAATTGCTCCTTTAGCAACATCACTTGCTTTGAAGGCATCCTTGTGTTTCAGAATGGTGCTGATCGTCGTTTTTGCCATGCCATACTTCTTTGATAGCTCAGAAACACGCACACCAGATTCGCGCTCGGCTATTAAGTCTTTCTTGAAGTCGATAGTTTTACAGACCACTTTCTTTTTTTCAGTACCAGCAGTTCCACTTGCCTTCTTTGAAGCCATGATCGGGGGTTAATGTTGCTCAATTTGAAGAAAAAAAGTCACTACAGTACTGGTAACGTCTGCAAGCAGAGGAATATGTGAGTCAACTGGTTGCGCCGCGCGCGGTCGTGCGCGTTACATCTTTTCCGTTTTTTTCGGGGGTGCGTTTGAAAGCACAATAACAAATTCTCGTGGGTCAGCCTGTCAGGGTGTTCGAATATCGATTTTCGTGAGAAACCCAAAGCAAAAAATCTCAAAATTTTCATTTGAACACCGATTTGTATGAAAACCAGGACGTTCGAAAACCAATGTACCACTGTATTTAGTTTTTACATTAGCTTTCCAAGATTTTTAAAAAAAAAAAGCATATCAGTACTTTCTTCTCCTTTTAACTTGCACGGATGACAATGTCAGAGGTCGGAGTGAGTCACATACTGTATGTCACAAGTCTCAAGTCGCAACCTTCAAGTCACAAGGAAGTCACTGTGGGAGCACTCCTGGAACCCCTGTGAAGATAAGCGGCTTCGAAAATTGATGGATGGCTGGATAATATTAAGTGGCCTAACAGAGTCTGACAACAAACCCGAGGCAGAAAATTGGCACCATTTTGTAGTTGAATTGGATGTTCGCAGTTCAAGAATTTATTTGCAAGAGAGAAGAAACTGTTGGAATGCCTGGTGATTTTGTTTTGCATTGTTTGGTAGCATCTACCCGAGGGAAGGAGCTGGAAGAGCTGGTGGCCAGGATGTGGAGGCTCTAATAGGATCCGGTCTGCATTTGTCCAAGCTCGGGTGGCGTGCACGTCCTAAGAGTGGTGCCGACAATCCATTCAGCAATTTTGATTGTCTGTTGCAGTCGGAGTTCGTCCTTTTTGGTGGCAGCCCCAAATCCGACTGTGATGGAGGTACACAGCACTGATTCGATGACCAGTGTGTAGGATGTCTCAGCAGTTCTCATGGCAGGCTGCACTTCCTCAGAAGTCGCAGGAAGTACATCCTCTGCTGGGCCTTTTTGAGGATGGAGTTGAGGTTTGTTTTCCTGCTTCAGGTCCAGAGACAGTACATATTACATGACCTATTGGATACATTGTTGATCCAAACCACCGGAATTTCCTTTTCATGGGTGACACAAGACAGTTGGACAGCGTAAGGGCAGCTGTGGTGAAGGATGCCTTGTGAAGTCTGCAGTCATCCCTGCAGCCTTCCGTGCATTCAGCTCCATGTTCTGTCAGCCACAACAAAGCTCCAGCCTCTCCACTTCCTGTTGATGCACAAACTTGTCACTGTCTTTGATGAGCCCGATGACTATGGTGTCATCTGCCAATTTCAGGAGTTTGACACCCGGGTACGTTAAGATGCAGTTGTTAGAGCGAGAAGAGGAGCGGGGAGAGGACACAGCCTTGGGGTGCCCCGGTGCTGATGGTGCATGTGGATGAGATAGTGTCCCCCAGCCTTACCTGCTTTGTCCTGACCGTCAGAAAGTTATGGATACAAAACCAGATGGTAGGCGAGACGCTAACCTGGAGAAGCTTGGAGGAGAGGATTTTGGGGATAATGGTTTTGAAGGCAGAGGTAAAGTCCACAAACAGGATCCTTGCATAGGTTCCCATGCTGTTGAGGTCATTGAGGATGAAGTGAACACCCATGGTGACTGCATCATCTGCAGACCTGTTAGTTTGATAGGCAAACTGCAGTGGGTCCAGCCGGGGTCTTGTGGGGCTCTTGAAGTGGTCCAGCACAAGGCGTTCAAAGGACTTCATGACCACAGCTATCAAGGCAACAGGCCCGTAGTCATTCAGACCTGAGGACCGGGATGATGGTGAAGCGTTTCAATAAAATAGTTTTATGAAATGCTATTATCTTTTTTGTTTCTCCTTCACTTGAGCGACAGCAAATTTTGGGTCAGAACATAAATCAAAAAAATGGTTTCCGTAACCTGAAAAACTTATGAGATGAGGCACTTGTAAGTTAAGCCACCACTGTATTCACACTCAGTCACAGCTATGTATTTTTTATGCTTCAATAAACCCAACTTACATGTTTTGGGACTGTAGAAGGAAGCTGCAGTACCTTGAAAAAAAACCCGCAAGGATAGAAAGAACATGCAAAGTTTAAAAAGGACGGCCGGAGCTGAGCCTCAAACCCCGCAGACATACTCAGCACTAGATCACCATTCTGCCTTCTTACTTCATTATCTCTAGGTAAATTCGCTTGACTTTGTTGCTAAAAGAAAACGTCGGCCAGTTATCTCTGGTGTGTCTCTCCAATTCCTTCATCGCAGACACGGGTCAAGTTGCTCTTTTGAGAGAGTGCACGTAAGCTGAAACCTTAGATCCACTAAAGCAGAGCGTCTAGACAAGGCCCCTCAGTCCTGACCCCTGTTAGCCCCTGACTCCCAAGGGTCCTATAATACCTTTGTTTGCATGTTGATCAATTCTGTTTTCTGTCATTGTAGTTGGACAGCAAACACGGTAACATGCAAACTTGGACTGGACTTGGACAACAAATACTCAAATGACCCAAGTTAAGCGATGGTTAGCCATTTTTCAGACGTTACTGAAGAGAATACTACAGCACAATTATCTGCCTGACAAACAAAACTCTTGTGCAGCGTATCCCTGACCATTTTCATATGCAAAATTATTTGGTGACATTTCCTCCATTATATCATACTATTGAATCTTATTCTTCCGATTTTTTAGTGCTGGTTAACCAAGTGTGGAAGAATCTTTGTTCAGATGATTAATGTGTGGAGTTGACTTTGGGCCCACGGTTCCCACACAGTGACACGTCTGCATTGATGTTTTCAGGGGGTGAAGTCTGGTGATTTGGTCACACAGCATAAATTAACAGACAGCTTTAGAGGGTGGAGACAAGAGTAGTCAATGGCCATCTTATGGCTAGATTTTATGCTAATGAGCTTGTCATTGCACACATCTGTGCTTTATTTTACACACAGTAAGTTTATTTTATTTCCAACTGGTCTCCTCCAATAATGTTGTGTCATTTACTCATTCGTTTGGCCATTCAGTATGTCGTGGTTTTTAGTTTTAAATTGCAGGCTGTGACTGGAGCACACTTACATGTACCATATTGTTTTACTACAGTACTTTAACGACTGAAGTTGCCATGTTGCATGCATTCTGAATCACTTAGGGACAAAAATTGGAGTGGCTGCAAGAAGTCTATACACCCCTGTTCAAATGCCAGGTTTGGATGATATAAACTAATGAGAAAGAGATGAAATATTTCAAAACTTTTTTCTGCATTATCGGGACTTATAACAAAAATCGCAATTGATTTTTTTCCTTTCTGTGTTTTGGAGATTGTTGTGGGCACTCTCGTGCAGGCATATTATGTCACTTGTTCTTTTTTTATTTCCCCTCCCGAAAAGATGATTTATTTTCAATTGCGTTGTAAAGGTTCCAGGCCAAATTAACGATGGAAAATTTTCACCAATTATAGCATATATCGTGGTCCCATTTGTTTTAATATCACAAAAATATGGCATTTGAGCAGGGGTGTGTAGAATTTTTATATCCAGTTGATACTTTTGCACTGATAGACATAACTTTCTCATTGTTTTTACATTTCATTAACTTTCAATTATGGGAAGTTTCACAAGAATAGAAACATTTTGGTAATCCTGAAATCTGTAAAATAGTTTTGTCAGTGTATAGCAGGAACCTTAAATATAATAAAACATTAGTAATAATGGTTATAAACAAATATATTTGATACAAATTCAAATGTGCAACCTCCAAAGTCGGACGTGCCAAATGTTGTTCTATTACATGGGAAAATACTGCATGGTTGAAGTTCAAAGTGTCTGTATGCGTGTGCGTGTGTGAGCGCGCGTCTGTGTGTGAGTGAGAGGGATGCCACCCAAAACTGTTGCATGGCAGCCATAATAACCAGCGATGAAATCTACTTGCAAAGAGTTTGCTTGCTCATTACAATACGAGCAATGTGGTTAAATTTGAGACAAATCTGAGAGAAAGGCTTTATTTTAGACCAAGTCGTTGTAATCTGGCACATTCTGCGCCTTTGGGCGTAAACTCAGACGATTTCATTCTCCGGCAATTAAAGCACCTCAATTCATTAATTCCTTTAAGGGAGGCGCAACGACGGCCTCACATGCGCAGAGAGTGGCAAAAGACAGCGGGATTAAACACAGGATGTGTTGGTGTTATTTATGTCGCAAAAATGTCCGTGGACGTCATGAATCGATCTCCGCCCACTCATGATCGTTCCTCCAGGCCAGCGGGGTGATTTGAAGAAATAAAAATGGGCTAATAATGATGATGTGTTCAATGAACTGCTTTCTTCAATGATGCCGAGGGTTCGATGGTCGTGTACATATTTATGAATAAAATACATTTGCTCCATCCTACACTCTGCCCACTTTGTGAGGATGCAGCCTGAACCCACTTTTGCTACTTTAGTGGACTGATGTACTCACGGCACATTTAAAATGGGACATTTGGGCAGGTGTGGGCATTACAACAGCCGGCTTCAAACCCGTTCAATCGACGAGGGTCATTGCATACCCTTTAAAAGCAGCTCAAAAAGTCTCAAAGTTAAACACATAATACCAATAAACAGCAAAATCAGTGAAACCAATCATCTTGTCATGGTTGTGTCATTATTGAATTTTCCAGAGCTGTATAAAATCCAAAATAAAATATATACATATAAAATACTATTCTATAAATTGCTACATTTTCCAAATTTTACCAAAGTTGAATGATTCAAAAATCTATAAATATTAATACTTTTTAATACATCATTTCCCTCCTTTGAGCCTGCACCATTCAATTTTTTGTCCTCCATTTTGACATGTCTGTTCTGAGCTAAAATGAAGAGAGAGTCACTACAGTGGTGATGCACCTGGGCTCTGGTATGAGACGCCATCCTCCCTACGTGAGAATTTGCGTACCTTTGTTCATATCAAGTTATCGGGCACAACTGCAAATTATTTGGCCCAACCCCGATAGCTTGGGAGCTAGCTTGTGGAAAGCCCGGGCTGCCGTAACCTGGTGGGATATTTTCAAGCCACAGGAGAATTTAAGGTTTTTTTTTTTTTTACAGCTCAAACAAGTACGGATGTGTATGCATAAGAAAAATGCTGCACCAAATGGCATCCATTTTTCAGCAAGGCAGGCTTTAAAGTATTGAGCAGACGTATCCACAGTTGGGAGCAGAGACACTGGCTTAATTTCATATTTGCTATTTGCTGTAGGATTTTTTTCAACCATTCAAATTTGGCAAGGTGGTTAATAAGGACCTAAACCTACAGTACTAAAAACATGCGTTATGTTTTATCCATATCTTTATCAGCTGCCGTTTACTGAAATCCATGCACCTTTCAATCTCAAAATATATATATAAAATATTGCATCTGCCAGCCAAATTTTCAATGGGTTGAAGCCTCAATATATATTATTGTATATACTAAGTGATTTTCATCAGTCAAACTTACCAGGGTTGTTAACGCTTTCCTCTGTGGTTTGTCAAATTTAGAATTTATTTTAATTTTTCTCCAAGACTTGAATTTGATATTCACATAAAATTTCTGGGATCAATCAAGATGCACTCATGTAGATAAACTGAGGCAAAATCAAAGATTGTTTTTACAGGTGTACTTGTATTGCTTTGCATTCAACCAAACAAAATTAAAAAACACTTATATTAATCACACTATATGGTCTGACTCACTTGATGTCCAATTAGTTTGTGCCACCCGGTGTCTCATTTTATAATAGTCAGTGTAAATATGTGCCGCCATGCTTAAACAATGACGGCGGTGTTGGTACGTATGTGTTTTGGTGCGCAGTGTGTGTGTGGGATGCAGCTGCCTGTCTCCTCTTCTTCAGTGAAGGGAGCCCTTTTTTGGGGGGTGTGGGGGGTGGGAAGGCGAATAGCCGCTCAGAGATGGTGAAATGCTATATTAAATTACCCTGATTAACAATTTAGCCACGATCAGGCTAGCCGTGCGCCTATGGGGGTGTGGGGGGGGTGGGAGCTATGGAGAGGCCCGCAGACCATTCATCCCCACAGCACCAAGGTCGAAAGGTGCCCCAAGTTCACAGGCTCGGGCCCTTTCTTATGCTAATAGACGTGCCCAAATCAGCTGCCTGCTCCCTGGCCAGACACAAGCACTTGCCTGAGAACTTTCCGCCAGTCGTCCTTCCGCTGTTCGTTTTTGCACCCCCACCCCGTACACAAACAATCCCCCTTGACACATTCCATGCACAATCCAGCATTTATTTCTCTTCTCCATGCAGAAAAAGGGCGGGGCACGTGGCTGTCTGGCTCAGTTGTTCTTTGAAGACCTGCAGCTACTTCTTCTTGTATGAATTGTACACTGTAGTCAAAATTTGGACACGGATTTTAAATTACAATTTATTAATATACTGTTTGTCTGCATAATGTAAATTGTGTAGTGTAAACGAAATTTACATAGAGCTAATTTAAGAAATATAAAATAGTGGAAAATTATGTTGTTTTGAGGGCCAAGAGAATAACAACACCAGGTGTATCCTTTTTAGGACATGTATTTTATAAAATATTGTCTCTCATCATGTCGGGAAAGAAATTGATAATAGTATATATAGTGTGATTTTCATGTTTATTTTAACCAATCTATAAATATATTTGATTTTTTAAATACTTGTGGATAACGTGCATTATGACAAGGTAATGTTATGAAAAAAATCTTAAAATGGAAATAATAATGAACTGTAAAATAATTTATTATATTTCTGTCTGATTTTACGCCACTGATGTTAACTGATGTTATAGTGGTTGGCTCGCTACACTCCCACTTCCCCCTCTGTGACGAATACGCAAATGTGAACGTGAATAGTTGTCTGTCCCCACCCTGTGACGGACTTGCTCGCCCTCCATTCACTCAATGTCAGCTGTGATTCGCACCAGCTCCCCGCAACCCTGAACAGGATAAGTCAAATACAAAATGGAGGGAGTCGTTATAATTGCATAAATTGTACAGCAAGATACAATTTGGGAAGGACCGCAAACACAATTTTATATTGCTTCGTCTCAAGGGAGGGACAATCAATACACATCAGCGGGCATGTTGATAACACGTACAAGCGGTCAAGGGTCAAATTTGGGTCACACACCCTTGACCAGAGGTCAAAGTCTTTAACTTGAGTGCACCTTTCGTTCATCGTCTCTAGCAATATTTACTTCGCTTTAAGACCACACATAAAGAAAATATCAGTACACTATATTACAGAAACAAAATGACAAAATGGTATGAAAATTGGAAATCTTTTTATTTGTATTCCTTAGTTTGTTTTGTTTTGTTTTGGAGTGAGAAGGTATTCCAAGTGTTCGTGCGCATATGGTAGTGTATGCATACACAGAATTACCTCGACTGACATTAGTACTGACTACAAAATCAGCAGCGCAGCACCACCACAGAAATATACAATAAATATATATATACAATGATAATTACATGCAATAAAATGATGTACCCCTGCCTGGATGACACACTGTGGACACCAATGTCGTCCTGAGCTGAATAACTTCTCGTCTCATTCACTTCCGCTCAAAAGCAAAAAAAAGAAAAGAAAAAAATCCCATTGATGCAAATGAGAACCTGAAAAGCCTCATTTGACTGCCTGAAAATCAAGAAAAAAAAAATATCTGAGGTTGTGTTTGTCACACATGGCAACAGATGCTCCATATTAGTACAGCACAAGTCAGTCATATCCACGCATTTTGAGTTGCTGCAGTTGCTAAAGCGTCTTCACGCTCACGCCGCCACAAGAGAAAATAAGTGGCGCTTCTAATTCTGCTAGCATAATTGCCTGATTATAATGAGCTTCTCTCTCTCCCCCCCCCGTCTAGCTCTCCCTTTATTTCTCTCGCACACACACACACACAAACACTCTCACTGTATGCCATTTGCAATATAAATCAGTCTTGATATGAATAAGGAAAATAAGCATTCATATATCACGACGTGGCTTCGTGTTGGATAAAATGCGGCATGCCCAATAAATCGTCTATACATTAAAATGACTACGCTGACAAAAATGAATGTGCAAACTCATCTTTTGATATTGTGGCTTTGCAAATGGCAACACTGACAAATGGGAAGCTAATGCAATGTCACGCGCGCACATCGCGCATACTACTATACGTTTTAGATGGGTAGCACAAAAAATAAAGAGTTTCTGCAGGTAGGGATGATATATTGGAGTACTTATGTGTTTAAATACTGTATGGAGATATTCTAATGGGATTGTATTTGCTGTAAAATGTGAATGCTAGTGCCCAAAATATTTCAAGGGAATTATCATCTTGTGTTTTAAAGCAGAATTTATTGACATTTTATTTTTATTATCTTTGTTTTGTCACATTAAGGATGTCATTTAGATGACAGATTAAAAGCCTTTTAGCACGCTGCAGAATTTTTTTTACATTGTTTAAAAGACAATCACTCTATTTGTGTCATGAAAACTAAAACCATTTTCAAGTTGTGACATCTCATCTTTTAGTAGATTCCCCTATAATAAGTCAGCACGAACATAAAACAGTGAACCAATCTGTTCAAATGCCCTATTTATGTGACTGATAAAATAAGGCCAAGATAAATCATTTCAAAACATTCACAACCACTGATGTGACCTTTAACCTCTACAAAACAAATGAAAGAAATAAAACATTTTACAGGGCGTAAAAAAATACATAAAGATAAAGCGGTGGCATACACCCTTTTTTTTTAATGGAGGTATCCCTCTTCAGGTTTAACAATCACATTCAGACTCTCGGTAAATGGGAGTTAATAAACACCTGCCACCATTCAGAGTACCCCTGATGAACCCGAAATCTACTTCATATGTTCTAATGGGCTTTTCTTGACATTTTTTGCTCCGTAGCAGAAGCCTGAAGGTTTTGTGCTGCTTTTTCGTACCGTTAAGAATTCCTTCCAACTTGTCAAATCAGGACCCTGTCCTAGTTGAAGAAAATGACCCCCAAAGCCTGACGGTGTCAGCACCAGCAAACGTCACTGGGCCCGCGGTGTTTATGAGCAGTAATTAATGTGTTTGTGCCAAACATCCTTTTGGAATTATGAGCAAAAAAGTCAAACTTGCTTCCATCGGACAACGAAATCTCATTCAACATCCAGTATGTAGTGAAATAATTGATCTTGGTCTCAAGTTTTACATCACAAAAAAATCCACCATTTTTGAACAGGGGTCTGTAAACTTTTTCCATCCGCTGTACAGGAAATATCCAACCTCAAACAAAGTTGCAAAGTACTTGTCATTCTGCCTGCAGCGGGTTTCTCTTTGGCCACATCGCGGTCGTCGTGTTCCACCAGGATTTGTTCTTCCATCGCCTTAAAGCTGTCAAAGCCCAAATGCAGGCCAAATGAGGAGAGCCACTCATGAATGCTCTTGTTTAATTACACTCCCTGATGGGAAAGGCAGAAGAAAAAAAAAACTTGAAAAAGTTCCTTGATGATTTCATTAGGTACATGAGCTGGATTAAAAAAAAAACTATATGTATACATATATGTTTGACATTGTCAGATGAGGTTGTACTTGATAGTGGATCACTTACAATATTACAAACATCTGTGCTCAACTGTGATGCAGTACAATTATACACCGCTACAAAAGGCCTGCTTGATAATAAACATGCATGTTGTAAAATGAATACCTTTCTTCTCGGGCAAAATTATTATCATCATACAGATTGATGTACATATGAAAAATTGAAGTGGACTGAATTACGCCCCTTTGAAGGTGTCTTGCATGGAACGAATGTTCCTGTATGGCGTTTATTGTCATAGCTTTGTTTCTTCGCGCCACATTAAAAAAGAGATTCAAACATGCTTGACTGTAAGTTGCAAACCGCGTTATGAGTTTTAGGGGGTGAGAGAAATGCATCCACTTTTTCTTTCATAACTAATGGAACAAAAAATGAATTCCTGTGAATTCCGTTCCCAATTTTCACTCTTTGAATTCATACAGTTTTATTTCCCGTCATCCTAACATCTATTTGAAATGCCACAATCTCCAATTCAAGTCAAAAAAGCTTCTTTGCCTTCTGTAAAGTATGCCATAAATCAATAATTCAGCGGCATTTGCATTGTAATTTGCATTCGTGTACGGCAGATTACACAGAGCCCCAGAACCAAGTGCCGCACCAAAGAGAATTACATTCATGACCGTGTTCTGTCCTGATGCCAAGGAGTCGACTTTTTGTTCTAGTTTCTTCCGGCGCTCGGAGCGAGTATACTGCTGAGATCAGTGACACATATTTCAAACTGCTGTTTGATTAATAAAAGAAGGAAAGCACATGTAATGCTCCCCCACGAAAAAAGAGCCTTGCCATAAAAAATGAACGATGACATTCAACTGTGAGTCTATTTGATTGACTAGGCTGAGATTTTCACTGTAATATTCTCAACATCTTTATTTATATTGTAAGACGTGTGAGCCGAAAGCAGCAGCAGCCATCGAGGAGATCTCGTATGGATTAAACACTCGGAAGGAGTACGGAACTCGCAGAGATATTCTGAAGATTCTGGCTATTATGTTTCATCTAAAAATAACGAGGCTGACTAAAAAGACCAGAAGAAGAAAAGCAATGCAAACTCCAGAGAATCACATTCAAACAGTAACAGGGATGGCAGCGAGTGGGAAAAGGGAGACGAGCAGCAGAATGTAAAGTATGAAGGCAGATAAACCTTAATTATAAATAATAAGGAAATCAGGCCGGAAGGTATGGAATAACCAAAATAATCAATTAAAGATGTTCTCCTCTCTCATCAGGGAACCACTGGAAAACTGCATATACACTAGATTAGGGGTCGCCAACCTTTTTGAGGCTAATGGTATGAAGTGTTGCATGAGATGTTTGAAGCAAACTTCAGAGTCAGAGTTTATCCATTCATCCATCCATCCATCAATCCATTTTTTCAGCCACTTATCCTCACTAGGGTCACGGGGAGTGCTGGAGCCTATCCCAGCTGTCAACAGGCCGGAGGTGGGGTACACCCTGAAATGGTTGCCAGCCAATCGCAGGGCACACGGAGACAGGCAACAGTCACACACGCAATCACACCTTGGGGCAATTTAGAGTGTCCAAATAATGTTGGATGTCTTTGGGGTATGGGAGGAAACCAGAGTGCCCGGAGGAAACCCACACAGGTACGGGGAGAACTCCACACAGGGAGGGCTGGGATCGAACCCGGGTCCTCAGAACTGTGAGGCCAATGCTTTCCAACTGAATCACCGTGCCTCCTCAGTTCATGAAAAAATATTTTCAAATAATAATAGAGCAGCGTGATGGTGCAGCTGTCGAGTGTTGGCCTCACGGTTCTGAGGACCGAAGTTCAAATCCCGGGACTGCCTGTGTGGGTTTTCTCCGGGAACTCCAATTTCCTCCCACATTCCAAAAACATGCATTCTAAATTGCCCCTAGATGTGATTCTGAGCGCAATTGTTGTCCATCTTCATGTGCCCTGTGATTGGCTGGCAATCAAGGCTCCAGTGCTCCCGTGACCCTTATGAGGATAAGCAGCTCAGAGAATGGATGGATAAGTAATAATAATAATAGTAAGAATAACAACAACAACAATTTGTGACCTATGCTATTTTTGTAACATGCCTCGCAGGTGCCTTAAGTGGTTTTCGCAGGCAGCCATGTGCCCGCATGCACCGTGTTGATGACCCCTAGCCTAGATTTTTAAATAATAATATTTTTTAAAATTCATTCCCACGACCCTCGTGAGGATAAGCAGCTTTGAAAATGTATGGATGTGTTTTTTTTTGGGGGGGGGGCGGTCTGCAGTTGAAATGTTTTAACAAAACGAATGATGGCGAAGTGCAGATTATTACGAAGCATTAATACATTAAAATTAAACGTTGAAATGTTCGACAAATAACATTGTGATATATCCGAATTACATTAGATGCTTTAAAATATAAAGTAAAAATAAAAAAAAAAACAACGGTGCAAATTCAAATTGAAGTGAAATAATCTCTACTACGAAATGTTGTTATCTTGTCAATAAAGCAACAAAAAAAGAAAAAAATCCAGTTTTCCTGTCCCTTGGTCCCAAATAATGACGTAAACTAAAACGTCATTGGTCCCCAAACTCAAGTATAGTGCCCCTAATATAGCCTATTCCAAAACATAAATTGAACCGCTTTTTGAAGTTATGTTTGAACCAAAAACCCAATAATAATATATAAAAAGTAATTCTATTTATTTATTCACACTGGAACGGCTGATGAGATGAATCAAATCCGACTGTCTGACGACACATTTTACAGGCATATCTTTAGACACCCGCTTGCCGGGAGTTTCACAGTGACCTCTACCGCAGTTGAAAATACTTGGGAGCGTAGCTTCAGTGATTTGGCTTGGTTTTTCACAATGTAACTCCTTCTGCGTTGGACACGGTGACAATTAGACCGAAAAACCAAAACCCAATTCATTTTGTATCCAAGCGTCTCAAGAAGGGCTTATGTGCTCCTCGCCGTGTCATCTCCGCCTGGGAGTGCTCAGTGTTGCCGGCGTTGAGCCTGTTTCAGCTGCACTGCATCAACATGGTAAGCGCGACAGACTGCGAGCTCCGTGCGCTCTCGTGTTATGATTTCTATTCTTGAAATGCCATTCAGTGTCAGTGAACAAATGTCACGTGGCTGCCTCGAACAAGACGTCCCATTCATTCCGTTTTGCAGCAGTGCTATTTCTTGAGCTTCTTGCTTCGCTGCTTCCGAGGTGCACCTGGCTTCAATCCTTGCAGCTTTGTAGCGCATCTAATTCTGCCTTACTTGCATTTCGAAGAAGCCAGACGTGCCTCGGTGTACTTCCAGTTCCTGGTATTTTATGCTGGAGGCTGGCGATTTATGCAATGCGTATTGGCGGCACTGCTACCTGTTAGCCGAGCTGTTAGCAGCCTCTGAGGGCAGGTGAGGTGTCATCTTGCACCTGAACTGGCGAAGTTGACCCCTGAATGCCCTGAGAGTTAAATTGAGTTGAATTGTCGATAATGACTGTGTGATTTAATACATGAATCCTACAGCTACAGCGTAAACACAGCTCAAACCATATACCCCAAAAGGCCTTTACAGGTTAACTTAATTTGACCTTCTGTAAATATTTGAATGTTCTGTTTCATTTTTATTTTATCTTTACGTGTGAGAGAAGAAATTTTCATTGAGAAAAAAATCGTAGAGTGTAGCAGACCTAATCTCTGTGACCACTCCGCTCTGTGAGCATCCTTTCGTTTGAAACCTCACGATGGCGAGCGAATTAATTTTTAGATGTTGTCTTGGTTAAATGTCAAAACATGAACTGTATCATGAAGATGACCGTTTAAATAAAAAATCCATGAACCCATAATTTTCCTGGGAGATTTAAGTATCAAACAACTGAGATTGTTGCCTTGTTAGAGACCAAGTTTTTGTTTGTGTGCACTCAAATGTTCAGTCTAATTAAATTAATCAGGGAAGGTGATCAGAACTGTCACCTGAAAGCCAAATATCTCTAACTTTTTGTGAGTAGCATATATATATTTCAGCCTCATTAGGTTAATTCTCAAAAATATCACGAATAATATAGAAAGTTGTGTATATAATAGAGCTACAAACAAGTTGGTGGTATTTCAAATTGTCTCGGGAATGCACCCAAAAAAATGATTCCCAAATCATAGTTTTTGAATTTGACTAAAAAGAAAAAAAACTTTCTCCACACTTTGTTTTGACAAATGCTGCAAAGTTGCGTACGTTTGCTACCATTTTCAATTTACTGCACATGCAAATATGTGCTGTTGTATAGTAGCTACCATGTCCTATAAGTGATCTTGAATCACAGATGTCTGTAGTAATCTCCATGGAACGAGGCATCCCATGGCCCGTGCCCAGGGATCTGCACGGACTTTCATGGCAAGTTGCGACCATGGAAGAATGAATTTCATAATTTTGTACAAAATTCATACAAGATGTCGTAAAGAATGGTTGAAGAGGGCTTGTGGATGATTAGAAGCTCACTCGGTGCGACTGAAGCAGATGTTCCAGTCCGGCAATGTGGATTCACGCTTTATACAAGACCGAGACTGATGCAAAACTAACCTTGATATGGTGAGGGATCCTTTTTAAAGGTCGAGTGTCATCTCTATAAGCGTTCTAAAATAGATAACACACAACATTATTCACTTCAATGTCTATTCAGAAAAATAAATATGAGCGGAGAGCGTGTCATCCATGCGCAAAGTTGCGGAAGTGTCATTCGACATCCAAGTGGTCACCATATCGGCTGCATCTACTGTCCGTGACGTCACTCTGGACATTCGCCATTGAAAACACGCTGTGGTCCCTACTATGGGACACGCCCGTTCAGATACAGAAGCTCTTTTCGAAGAAGAGAACATCTCACAACCGAGTGAAGTGTCCGGGGCAATATTACCCATCTGTTTTGAGCCATATTTAGATGATATGCAGATCACTTCTAACTAACAACAGACTCCCAGACAGTATGTATGAGCCAGCCCGGCCGCACGACTTGGCCAGCGGCTCGTCCGCGAAGCACGGCTTGGCCGACGGGTCGTCCACCCACCTACTATGAGGCACGGAAGCTCTTTTCAAAGAAGAGAACTCCCAGACAGTATGTATGAGCCAACCCGTCCGAGGCCATGCTTGTCTGCGAGGCACGACTTCGGCGGGGGCTCATGGGACACGGAAGCTTGGCCAAAGCCGTGGTTGGCAGGCATGGTGTCGATCGACACATTTAGCAACTCCGACGCCAATCTTTTGTCACGTTCTGAAAGGATTACGTCCTCCCCCCCAACTATTGTTTTTTTTTTTTTTTTTTAAGTAACTCTATACACACGTACCTGTCATTTGGAACCCAGAAAACTCTCATCCTTTGCACCCGTGCAATCCATTTTTGACGATGAACCGGGTCTCTTGGAAACTTATGAAGGGTAAATCCATCCTCCCGAGCAATATCAAGCAATGCAACAAGCCGGCACATTGGCTAACACGAAGGAACAACGAGCTACCTTTCCGCAGGTAAAACTAATAGAAAGAAACGAGTCCACTTGAGTGCGCTACTTCCTCCAACGTCACTTCCTGCTTCTTGTCGAAAACAAATCCTTCGAGAGGATTTTCATTGTGGGAGTTACAAAAAGCCATATACGTCAAAATCATGTTTTGTGGTGGGGAAAAAATGGACGGGTCAATACTGGCTGCCGTTTTTTCATTAATAACATACTAAAAAATCATCCATTTCATTACAGTGGAACTTTAAGTAAGCCATTTTATAGCAAAAATAAGTATTTTTGTGAGAAGCAGCAGCCAAATTCACCCAACAACAAAATACTCTTTCTTTTGTGACAAAGACCATCACCCCTAGTCACCCAAAAAGACGCAACTAGGATGTAACCAGGGGCTTGTAGTTTTCAAATAGTGTAATTGGAAACCGAAATTGGGATAGCTCTACTCGCGTCACATGATTGGTTCAGCACTGACCAACTCACATTTTTATTAGCTATTCGCATTGTCTATCAAAACGGGCGTAAGAAAATTTGGTTATCTGAGTCGTGATGCGTCAAGGCTGCGAGGAGACCTCAAGCCTCTTCTTAGCTTCGAGCTCCTTCCAAATAGGCATGTAACAGTGAGTCAACAAAAAGTGAAATGAAATGAACCCTAAAGCCTCTTGAAGGCTCCTGAAGCCTGTAAAATACCTTCCAGCGTCACTGGCGTGGTTTTCTTTGACTTTTTTTTTTTTCTATTGCTAGTGATTGCGTCTATCGCATTATAGATCGATACTGAATTATTTCCCAGCCCTAATTCAACCCCCAAAATATTTTGACTGGTGTATGTTTTATGAATATTTGATTGATTTATTTAACTGTAGTCACCATCTCCTATTGTAATACATAGATTACGTAGGATGATGTAGATTGAGATGCTCAATGATGTCTTCCAAATATTAAGTTTAAATCACTCGCTGTTACTTTTTGACCAAGTCTGAACCAGGTGGGAACATTCCATAACATAGTTTTACATCTCATGGAAAATTGTGTTGTGTTGGCTTAGCTTCTTCACTAATGTCAGATAAACGTTTTAAACGTCAAAATGTATGCTTATTGTAAATCTGCTTGCCTGCTACCCTGCTTAAAGGGAATGAAAGCATTTGAACTTTTTGACGTTGAAGTTCATGCACTGCACTTTGTGTTTGTGGCACATGGAGACATCACTAAACCAAGTAAGTGCCGCTTATTAGAAGTGGCAAATATTAATTGGAATGTCCAACAAAACCCATTGCAGCTTCCTTACCTCTACCACTGGGAAATGTAGCCATATCGCCATGACTGTGGATCCCACTCTCCAACCCGCATTTACAGGAAAGAGGGACCAACAATATGAACAAAACAATTTATATATTAAAGGACCAAATAACTTCCTTATTACCGCAGAGTGCAGGGAAGTGTTTTAACAAAAGCATTCTGATACAAATAATTTTCCTGGTAACCCAATTTTACAATTGACCCCTCCGTGGATATTGCGCAATCCGCGTCACTGACCAATCAGAGGCCAGAGATCTGCATAGACCAAAGCACGTTTTTGCTCCCGCCATTTTCTCTGACAACATTGAATGGTCCAGAATAGGTTTAGTTAGCGTTTTATCGCGTATTTGGGTTATTTAACAAAAAATATGGTTAAGAGGTGTAGTCACTGACTTTGTAATAGTGACGACAGGTATCCTGAAAGGCTAGTTGGTGGAGTTCGATTCGTACCCTTTCCAAAACCGAAGACCCAGTACGAAAAATGCCTTCGATGGGTCAAACTTTGTGGAAGACCGCATCATCAACTAAATCCATCTAATATCAACCGGAACACGTGTTTGCACGAAGGTATGCCCTATATTTGATTTTCAATACATGTCTCGTATAAATGAATTCGAAGTTCTTCGCTAGCATAACACTGCTGCGTGTGAACGATTGACACACTTATTCTTTGTTGAGCGATATTTAGCGATGATCGGACTGCACAAACGTATTGATTTCTTGCTGGCTCGCGGCCAGAAGCTTAACCAGACTGTGTTTGCACGAAGATATTCCTTAAATTAGATTTTTAATACACGTCTCGTATAAATGAATGAGAAGTTCTGCGCTAGCATAACATTGCTAGGTGTGAACGATTGACACACTTAATTCTTTGTTGAGCGATATTTAGCGATGATCGGACTGCACAAACGTATCGATTTCTTGCTGGCTCGCGGCCGAAAGTTAACCAGACTGTGTTTGCACGAAGATATGCCCTAAATTTGATTTTTAATACACGTCTCGTATAAATGAATGAGACGTTCTCCTCTAGCATAACATTGCTACGTGTGAACGATTGACACACTTATTCTTTGTTGAGCGATATTTAGCGATGATCGGACTGCACAAACGTATTGATTTCTTGCTGGCTCGCGGCCAGAAGCTTAACCAGACTGTGTTTGCACGAAGATATGCCTTAAATTTGATTTTTAATACACGTCCCGTATAAATGAATGAGACGTTCTGCGCTAGCATAACATTGCTAGGTGTGAACGATTGACACACTTAATTCTTTGTTGAGCGATATTTAGCGATGATCGGACTGCACAAACGTATCGATTTCTTGCTGGCTCGCGGCCGAAAGTTAACCAGACTGTGTTTGCACGAAGATATGCCCTAAATTTGATTTTTAATACACGTCTCGTATAAATGAATGAGACGTTCTCCGCTAGCATAACATTGCTACGTGTGAATGATTGAATGAAATCAGAAGCATGGCGTCTCTCTCAGTTAAGAATGTATTGTATTTAGAATCTATAATATATCGTTGATTTGAATGAAATCAGAAGCATGGAGTCTGTCTCAGTTCAGAATGTATTGTATTGTATTTGCCATTTTTACTGTTTGTCTTACGTCAGCGTACGTGGCGTGACGTCACTTCAGGAGGCGTGGTTAAGTGCCCTGTACGGAGGGGTCAATTATGTACAGTACTGTATTACAAAACACATTCCCACATACAGAGTCTCCCTGAACGCACTTTGTCCGCATGCAACTTCTGCATGACTGTCTGAGCGCTCCCAGTGCTGCAAAGTGTCTTTATGAGTAATGCGCATCCGCATATATTATGTAAACCTCCGGCCATTCTGAAACATCCCCATCCATGCTTCAACATGCGCCATCCGACAACTTGTCACCATGTGTTCATGTTCGCTATGGAGATCTCACAAAGACGAACACAGCGAACGTACGTTTGTGTATATCTTTTTTTTATCAACTTGTTTTAACGTTAGGTTAGGGTTAGGTTATAACGTATGTTAGCGCCCCCTATGTAGAAGAAGTGGAACTATGAGACCGGAAGATTTCCCAGTAAGCATCTGCTATGTACCCAGAGTTCCTGTTAGTAATGCATGCGCATTCATCACAAGTACACTTTTCAGCACGGGGGAGTACTCAGACCGTCACACCGGCCTAGTTTCATTCTGAAGAGCGAAATAGGAAATGCAGCAGGTGTATATGTCTTAGTTCAAGAAGGTCAAACAACACACAGGGCTGCTCCATGTGTTGTTTGAAGCATTATAATTTACCGTCACATATGTGCTTATGTTATTAGCATGTCCAAAAAGGTCTCTGCTGCTGACTTTTAATCTTACATTTGAGTGACTGAGAGCAATTCACTAACATTGGAGCAGACCCTGTGATGTGACTATTAGGCAGACATGGATCATGATGATGATGCTCAAACAAAATATTATCCAGCCCTAATTTGAACACACACACACACACACACAACTTTTTTTTTTTATAGGTTTTATATGGTTCCAAATTGAGCTTCATGGGTAGAAATCCTACCGCCCACCCCCCACAGATTTCAAATGGTTGTCTAGAGAAGGTGGTGAAGCAGAAGAGGCAAGATAAGAGAAGCCGTGCTGGCTTAATTTCCCCCAGTTGTGAGATCCTTGCATGTTCCTCATGACGATTGGTCAACGGCACCCATTTAACCAACCTGAGGTGGTGGCTTTTTGACCCATATCGCATGACCACGTCACACATTGGGCTGACGCGAGGTGGGGGTCTTGTGCCAAAAACGTTATGTTTTGCTGCCAGTCACCTCTGAGCAAAGATAATTGCCATGTTATTGCTACTCGCTGTCCCCCCTCGGTGACACTAGATCTAGTATTGACTTGTGGTTTTGGAGCTTACACCTGGTGAAATGTGCCTGTGCCCTGTTGTGACCAATTTCTAATGTAGGTCTTGTGGGCTGCTCTGGGCTGTCATTTCTGTTCTCATCTTTTATATTGACAGACAGGGATTTAAAGACCATTGAAGCAAAATGTTTTATATGTGCAATTTAATAATTGTTTATACCATTTCCTTAACTTTAAATATAGGATGTGCAGTTAGTAGGCTATCACACGAGTGTTTTCTCACAGTATTACTCTCATGGTATGATAATTATTGCAATATCATGAGAAACCTGAGGAAATTACAGGAATGTACACTACAGGTGGTGCAGAGCAGCACACACAGCAAAACTGAAAGTTCTTTTTGTCACTGGCTGAGTCCTCTTTGATAGACCTTTGTGGTTTGTGTGGGTATACGATGGAATTTTGTGGAAAAGAGATCTTCAAAACATATATTACTGTGCATTTTTGTCCCCATCCATCAGATGTTTATATTCGTATCCCTTTAAAACACAAATATTGCTGCAGTTCTAATCAGTATATTCTCATCATAAAACTGTTCCAAAAATTAATTAAACCAGGTCGACTCCATATGAATGCAAAAAGAAATTCTATATACAGTACTTCCCCCACTTCAAATGTAATGTCTACATTTCAAACATTAGATCACAGGGGCTGCTCAGATTAGTTTTTTTGCAGTGGAGGAAAAGAAACTATGTAGAAGTAAATAAATTCAGTTAAATTAGTGAACAGACAATTTCTCTGCATGGTTTTGTGATTGCTAGTTTTTCCTGCAGCTATTGTAGCCGGGCCAGCCCGCACACCCTGGCTACACTGCGTTGTGTTCTGGTGTGTAGAGGGAGGCTGGACTTTTTTTTTTTTTGGAGGTTCTGTATTTAAACATTGGACAGACAAGGGTAGAAGTACACAGTAATATACGACGTGAAGATGTCTTTTTTACAAAATCCTGTTGGGAAACACAAAGAAACTGCTAAAGCGTATCGAGACTTCAAGGAAAAGCACCTTTTTTTTCTTTTTGTTATTGGGGGAGGGTATTCCTGCTTTCACTGCTTGGCCCCAACCTTTCCGCAGTACCGGGAGCTTTCCCACAATACAGCAGTAATTATCGTACAATGTAAATAATACCGTGATAAAACCGAGTCGTGAGAAATGGCAAACATTTGAGTGCACTTGACCCAAACATTGCAAGCAAAAAAATTTAGGGGACTTGTTAACTTTGAGCGGTAATTTATAGTCAGATAACTTGTTGGGGGCATCAAGTTTGACATTTTCTTAATGTGTTCCTTTACGAAACACGAAAGACACATGGGTAACACACTGAGAATTCACCAAAAATTCAAGCCGTCACAGAAACAAATTCTCAACAGCAACGCAGGTATAGAGAAATAAATACAGTCAAATAACAGCAAATAAAATAATCTTGAAGAATACTTCTTAGTTTATTTTTCTTGGACTGACCAGGCTTTATTTTGCATGGCAGGGACAGAAGGGGCTGTGTGAGGTAACACAAACATTTTTGGACAGCTTTGATCTGAGTTCATATAGCTGAGATTTTATATTGAACTCAATATAATCTGATACTCGCTTTTGCGCTCATATCAGGCCGGCATCTGATATCAGTATTTGTTTAGGACGGCCTTAATATGTGACCTCTGGCCACTTTTTCTGCCATGAAACAGGAAGTAAGCTCCTATTTTAAAAGCTGATGCACAAAAACTGATAAATGACACAGTGACAAATACATAAATAAATAAATAATGAGATCTACTTCCATTCGTAGTTCAGCCTTGGAGGAGGATGATCTTTTATGTAGTTCTGTGGTGTGTTGAGTTTTTAATGCAATTGAAATGCTAACCATTAAAGGAGTGATTATGTTCAGGGGATGTGTAATGTGTAAAAGTTATAGTTTTTTTAGCTGTGTGCAAAGTGATTCTGATTTTCAAAGAGCTAAGCCTACTTTATACTCACCAGACGTGATTGGATTAAAACTCATCTTGATGGTGAATAGTGTTTGTACAGTAAATATGAATACTGTATAAGTAAATATTGAGCTACTTGTCACTCAATCTTTGCTTACCGCCTGTGCCAGCTGTTCATTCTAGGTTGACATTGTTCTAAATTTAATGGGAATATAGACTTTTCACTTTTCTACTCTGGCATAACAAAGGTCATGTTTTGAGTTCTTCATGAAGACACTAGTGCCTGATCTTTTTCCAGTACGCAGTGTATTTAATAGGCTGCTATGAAAAGCATGAATCAGATCACCGGATAAAAATGAAATATTATTTCAATTTAAATGCCATTTAAAACTTTCTATTTCTAAATCTTCTATTTTCACAGGGTGTGATCGGTGTGCAGTTGGTGGTTACCATGGTAATGGCCAGCGTGATACAAAAAGTCATACCTCATTATTCCTTTGCAAGATGGCTACTGTGCAGTGGCAGGTAATTCGCAGTCACACAGCTTTGTTGTTTCAGTCTTTTTATGAAGTTATAAATTGTGGAGATTAAAAGTAATGAAGGATTTAAAGTGAGTAAAAGTGGATAAAGTATAGTTTGTAAAGAATGCAAAGAATGGCAAAAGCAACACACATGAAACAGTTATTCCCTCTATCTGACCACAAATATTTTTGTGAGCAAGATTTTGAAATATTTAACAATTCATTTTTTTTCTTTGTTAAAATGCTTTGTAATCAAAAAGTTATACACTGCTCTTGTAATTCATCCATCCATTTTCTTTGCCGTTTATGCTCACGAGGGTTTGCAGAGAGTGCTTGAGCCTATCCCAGCTGTCAACAGGCAGGAGGCGGGGTACACCCTCAACTGGTTGCCAGCCAATCACAGAGCACATAGACACAAACAGCCGCACTCACAAACGCACTTAGGGGCAATTTAGAGTGTCCAATTAATGTTGCATGTTTTTGGGATGTGGGAGAAAACCGTAGACCCTAAAGCAAAACTCCACGCAGACAGCGACAGGATTTGAATCCTGGTCCTCAGAACTGTGAGGAAGACGCTCTTAACCAGTCGTCTGCTGTAAAGTGCATAGTGAAAACAATATGTAATTTGTTCGTCTGCCAGCTTGTTGACTTTATTATTTCTCACTCTTGTCCCAAATTGCTCTTGTTTCTGTAGTCTGCAGTGGTATCAGCACCCTACGGAAGATGAGTTGAGGAACCTTGCTGGGAAACAGAAGGGACAGAAGAGGAAAGACAGGTATGTGTGCATGACATAGCACTGTGGGGATGTCATCGTATAGCAATGCCTCTGAAGGAAGAGAAGATGTGATAGATGGAGATCAGCATGTTGGCAAAGAGATTATATGACCAGTTCAATCTTGTTAGGTCTAGAGACTACTCTTCTCTTGTTTGTGCTTCTCTGATGGTCACTACACTTATGTATGTTGCAAAATTCTAAGGGTGTTCCACATCGTGTGCACTCGTGTAGACTTGTACAATTTGACCAGAAGTCATTGCAGAATGCTTTTAGGCTTTAAGATATTTTCCCTGGCAAATATTAAACAAGAATCCAGTATCTGTTTTTTTGGGGTTAGCCTTCCGTTGTCATAAAACATTTGAATACTGTACAAGCAAAATGAGAGTTAAAAAAACATTTTAGCGTCATTAATTCGCATGCAGAAAACACCCGTTGTCACTTGTAAAACAGAACAACAGTCGAATGTGAAGGCTTAACTTTGTGTTACACTTTTGCCCCGAAGCCAACCATAAATCATTGACATTACTATTTTTCTTCTTGGGTACCCGTGTGTAAGAGAGTACAAACAATACTCTAAATAGATCATGAGGATAAGCGGTACCGAAAATGAATGAATTAAAAAAAAAAAACAACACTTGGGCAAATACAGACTAGGTGAAGGAGCGTTGCTCATAAAGAGCTGCTTTATCACCTTATCTTCGTCAAGGATTTTGTCCAAACGTTAGGCTATATTTTATATTTTATTGTCCAACAACCAACCTTGCATTTCAGTATTTGTGGAACCATTGTAATCTGATTGAAACAAGCTGAAATTGGTCCTTTTGAACCCCCGCCACTATCCCCACCCCACTGCAACAAGTTGTCACACCTGAATGTTAACATATGGGTTACGTAACCTTTTCCTTGTTGCTCATTGTAGTTTGGCCAGTGTGCTTGAAAGGGAAAACCACAGCCACCCCAAACTAAGGCAAATGGCACCAAGCTCTGCCGTGGAAAAAGAGCAGAAATTAAACACTTCATGCTCCTGTCAACATTTGAAAGAGGCCAGTTTTGCTTCCAGGGTGGTTAAACCTCATTGAGAACCCTAGCAATCCTAGGCAAAGTTTTCTTTGTTCACTAGTCAATTGAACAGATCCAAGGACTTGAAGAGATCCAAACGTATACTAATTCTAAATGGCATCCCATCCTTCCTTATTGCCTGAGTAAGGGTTCCTATTTTTCGTGGTCTTTCTGGGACAGAACCATGTCAGATCTTATCCAGAGGTGTTTCGACCGTATGTTTGACAGTGAAGTTTTAAAAGGCAGGCCTGTATTCAAAAACATTAACCAAAACAATTTTGTCTTCTGCGAGTGGGTGTTGAGCCTTAGGTTGAACTCATGAATTTATTACATTTTCCGGTATGCTCTTATTTCTCAATAGGAATTTAAATTGAAGTCCCTACTGGAAGTTAATCCTAAAAGTGCAAGGTGCGGGTTCCAGAAGAGTCCTTTTTTGTGATTCTGTATGAGGCAGGTCGCTGTTCTGCGGCACCACATATTCCGTAATCCCCCAAAAGAATAAAGATGGACCTCTGTCTTTTTGCCAGTTTGTGCAATGCAGCTCAGTTCCATTGTTGGCTCACTGACTTTCTCAGTGGCATGAAGCTTAGCCCCTTTCTTGCTGTCAGGTGCCTCGGAGAATAAATGTATCTTGGGCGTGTTTTGGCCCAGGAGTCTTACAGTGGCATTGTCCTGTGAATGTAGCACACACACTGAGCTGAACAAACAGAGGCCAGAACTGAGGAGGCCCAATCAGATAGTTCCTCATGCTCTAAGAGTAGCTTTCCATTGCCTGCTGTGAGTGACTTATTTTAAAAGAAATAATACAACCACTCACTTTCTACAACTTTAAAATAAGTAATACAAGTACTCACTTGCTACATTCATAGGTTTCCTGTATGACAAATTTTGGAATTTTAAAAAAATCTGTTGAATGTAGGATTCCATTGTACCCATTTTTGTGTTGCTCCTTACACCAGGAAGTACAACGGTCACATAGACAACAAGCCGCTAACAGTTCCCAAGGACATCGATCTTCAACTGGAAACAAAATACATCACGGAAGTCGACACATTAGGTACAAACATACAGCTTGTTTTGTTAAACAGTCTGACAAGAATGTTGGCTGTAAATAGAAATAAAATGTGAAAAATCATTTCCTTTTTGTGTCCTCAGCATTGCACTACTTCCCAGAGTTCCAGTGGCTGGTTGATTTCACAGTAGCGGCAACTGTGGTCTATCTGGTAACAGAACTTTACTACAGTGTGGCTCAGCCCTCAGGGGAGATGAACATCAGTGTGGTTTGGTCCATGCTAGTGCTCGCCTTTGTCGTGTATCCTTGAGTCAGTCCTTACATGATGTCATGTCAAATGTTCTCTAAATTGACAAGATGCACAGTGGATTGGAATCAATTGTATATTGTGCTGTGTGTCGTATGGAAACCAAAGACCATTTGAAAGTCTTTTTTTTTTTTTTCTGTCCCCAGGCTTTCAAAATAACACCAGAATGTTGTTTTTTAAAACCAGCTTTGACAAATCCCTCTAGTTGGGTCCTAGACATTTCTGTGAGCAGTTGTAAAGAGAGAAAACTATCATGGCCATAATAAGATAAAATTGCACAATAACTTTAAATATCACATGCAAGTTGTCTCTTCCAGAATGACAAGAAAAATATTGTATTTCCTCAAATTGTGGATCTTAGACAAACAGATGGCTTATCGCCATTTGTCATACGATGTCAGCCGCTTGAAAAAATAAACGCTGCTCCTAAAATAGATGCCTTCCTTTCGCTATCAATAAAAAAAAAATGCATGTAACTGTCATGATCTTAAAATAGACACTTTTGATTTTTCTTGTGTAAAATTGGGTCCCTCAGCTTTTAGTTTTTGGAATGACGCCCTGAACTCATGACTAGTTCACATAGAAAATGAACTTTCCCAACGTCATCCCCCCTGCCCCACTATTGTGGAGCCCTATTTTAGTTGTTGAAAATTAAAAAAAAAAAAAAAAAATCTTACATAGCCAAGTGATTTCATAGCAGTCAAACCGCATGTCTTTTGCCAACAAAGAGAAATGAAAAGATGCTTTGAAATCCATCCATCCATGTATCTTCTACCGCTTTTCTGGGTTAGGTCGCCGGGGAAGTAGCTTTAGGAGGGATACCTTGACTTCCCTTTCCCCAGCCACTTCATCCAGCTCTTCTAGGGGGATCCCGATGTGTTCCCAGACCAGCCGAGAGACATAGTCTCTCCAGTGTGTACTGGGTCATCCCCGGGGTCTCTTTCCAGTGGAACGTGCCCGGAGCACCTCATCTGGATCAGATGCCCCAGCCACCTCATCTGGCTCCTCTCAATGCAGAGACGCAGCTCCTCGACACTGAGCCCCTCCCGATGACCGAGGTTCTCACCCTATCTGTAAGGGAGAGCTCGGGCACCCTGTGGAGGAAAACCTTTTCCGCCGCTTGTGTCCGGGATCTTGTTTTTTCGGTCACAACCCACAGCTCGTTACCTTAGGCTTTATAACCTAGAGCAAAGGCAGATTTGTGATTACTGTCTGATCATGTTCCAAGGAAAACTATATGCGTGTTCCCTATTTTAAAAAGGCAGGATTCTGTTTTGAAGTAAACACTACAGTTTAAGCAAATGCCCATTGTGTGAACTCCCCTGTGCAATCACATTTCCATCATTTTAACTTGAAGCCCACCATAGAAAATGCCACAGGTTAGTGTCTCTTTGTCTGTAAAAAAAGGTCAAATAATTTCAGAATGATTGTGTAGATCGAAGCCGCAGTGAAGGCTCAAAAATGATGTGACGATCTCCTACGAGGCTTGACTGCCAGCACCTTTATGGTCCACAGCTCCCTGCTATTTTGATACACTGAATGACGGCCTAATTATATGCATTATCCGTACCGCCAACCACAGGAATCAATCTTTTCCAGTGCTCCTGGTCAACTTCGGCTCGCCGTGGTCAAATGGTGTGTCATTTCCTGGCTACGTCAAAGATTGCAGACCTAAATTTCCCAGCGCGGAACCTGACTTGCTCGGTGAGAAAGGATAGACCAGGGAGCAGATGACATGGAATGAGGGATATGAGGCCGCATGTTTCTTCAATATATGTGCTAATGGAGCACTTGATTTTCAGTTTTCCTGTTTCATCTGTAATGACGGTGTTTAAGACTATCTGGACCCGCTTGCAGTATTGTGCTGTTGGCCTTCACATAACTGCTGTGTGCTCTTAAAGAAGTTTTATAAGATCACTCGTGGTCACATTTGGCTGCTCCTTCAAAGTGGAATATATAAGCTGTATCAAAAATGTTGACTTTGTGAGGTTTAGAGTGCTCTGTTTGATTGGTGATTGCGTTGCAGTTGCATCATATCCAATGGGTATGAAAAGTATACACACCCCTGCTGATATTCGAGGTTCAACCTTTGTTTTATTAGGCCATAGCATATTTTCTCTTCATGCTCTGCAGGATTTTGAAACCAAGGTTGAATTTGAAGCCTATTACCAAAAGGTATGTTTGGTCCAAGGCGCCACAGTGGATCAGCTGGTAAAGCGTTGGCCTCACAGTTCTGAGCACCCGGGTTCAATCCCAGCCCTCCCTGTGTGGAGTTTGCATGTTCTGCCTGCGTTGGTTTTCTCCAGGCACACCGGTTTCCTCCCACATCCCAAAAACATGCAACATTAATTGGACAAATTGCTCCTAGGTATGATTGTGAGTGCAGCTGTTTGTCTCAATGTGTCCTGCAATTGCCTGGCAACCAGTTCAGGGTGTACCCTGCCTCCTACCCGTTGATAGCTGGGATAGGCTCCAGCACTCCTGCGACCCTTGTCAGGATAAGCGGCTAAGAAAATGGATGGATGGATCGATGTTTGGTCCAAATCCAACTCTGCTCATCTCCAAATTAATATACTGTACCTACAGAACTTTACACAGAGTTAACAAAGAAACAAATTGAGTCAGTTTAATTGCAGTGGGGAAAAAAAAGTTTCAGGTCTGGCATGAGATTCTAGACTTTATAGTATAAATTCTCATTGCAGTTTTATTAAATTATGCAGGTACACCTGATGGAAGGTGTATGTTGAGTGGATGTGACTACATATGGCAGCACAAAGCTTTATCAGGGCTGTGTGGAAACTGCAGGGTTGGTGTGTTGTGAAACACGGCAAACCTTTGTGTTCTATCTACAAAGACATAACAAAAGCAATTATTTTATCAAACACTTCAAATGTTTCACTGCAGATGGATTCCTTGATTGTGCCCTTTCAGTAAGATTCTCTTCTCTCTGACAACTCACTACTTTAAGCTAGAGGAAGGAGGCGAGCGCTCTGTCTGCATAACGTTTGGCTTCTTCTTCTTTGTCAAAGCCATGGCCATTCTCATCGTTACTGAGAGCTACCTGGAATTTGGTCTGGAAACGGGTGAGTGCTGCTATGAGCTTTGCAATCCTGACCCTCAACTTTTGTGAGTCTCATGTTGAAATACATCATTGTCTTCATTATAAGGTTTTGCAAGCTTCTCTGATCGTGCACTACAGTTCCTGGAACACCAGGGCTTAGAATCGCAGTAAGTCTTATCAGAAACGTTTTTCCTATAGAAATGTTACCTGACTCACTCAGGTGTTTTCACTCCTTCACAGGGGTCCCATTTCAAAACTTACCTTCAAGCTAATCCTCGCCTTTCTCTGCGCCATGATTGGAGCCTTTCTAACCTTCCCAGGTCTGCGATTGGCCCAGATGCACCTTGATGCACTCAATGTGACCACAGGCAAATTTACACAGTGAGGAACAGCATTTCATTTATTTTATCTTTTCATTTTATTTATGGCTTGTCTTTGTCACCTAATTTGATCCACATGAATAGTCTTTCCAGCAAATAACCTTAAAAGTCAGATTAGATTTGTTCTGTAGTTTTTTTGTTTTGTTTTGTTTCTTACTTTGAACCGTGTATTCATTTTGTGCATAATAGAACTGGTAATCTCCTTTTGACTTTTCTGCTTTCCATAGAACTTTGCTTCACATCAACTTTCTGTCCCCACTCATCATGGTCCTACTGTGGGTGAAGCCCATAACCAAGGACTACATAATGAATCCCACCCTGGGAAATGACAGCTTGCCTCTGTAAGTAAACTGCATATAAATTCAGTTACTAGGTTTATCCATACATACATTGTTCTCTCAAACATGACAGTGTACTGCCCTCCAAAAGTATAAACCTAGCAAAGTAGAAATACAAATATTTCATGTTTTGAGCATTTGGGTAGCAGCAAATTGTTGGTGTGCATTGTACATTGATAGATGGTACTCACATTTGAAAAATGTACGGGTGTGGTCAGTCATGCCCGCCCCAGATATAAAGTTACAGGTGTAGTCCACCAGTCATGCCCGCAGATATAAAGTTGCGGGTGTGTGTTCTGTTTGTAATTATGAGTGTACCCCTTTAAGAGCAGAGGGGGGCGGCGTCAGGTAAACTCCGAAGTAGAAGTAGGCTGAGTAGCAGCTTGTTAGAGACCGGGTGCTTCTGTGTTTAAAAAAAAAAAAAAAAAAACAGAGAGAGAGAGAAATAAGACGATAGGCTGTGGTTCACTGTGCTGGATCGATTGTCGTGTGGGACAAGTGTGCAGTTGCGCAGCTTAGAGGGAACATTGGTCAAGACTACACAAAATAAGCTACGTCTTTCAATATCTATGTATTTCTACTTGTAACAAATTTTACGCGCGTGATTTTTCGTGCTCAACTGTGCAGATTTGCGAGTGCAACGGCACGCGATGGCGTACGCCCACGTCAAATCACCGTGACTGAGATAGACTTTCCTGATTTTTTTTTTTTTTTTTTTCCTCGTTTATTTATTTATTTATTTTTATGCGGTCAACTTTAAGGGTGCGCATTATATTTCAGGACGCAGTATACATGAGAAATTACAGTTGTGTTGTCTCAACACTCTTGTCATTATAGTTACGATGATTCAACAGTTCCTCCAGAGTGCAAAATCCTCTTTCCCCGTTGCTTCAAAGTTATTTCCCCTCCGACACACAGATGAAATTAATGGAGCGAAGTAGCAGTAACAAAGAATAGCTAAGAAACATCTCGTTCAGTTGTGACTCACCATACTGTCATGTCTTTGTGTCAGGATGGCTGAGCAGACGTACGACACACTACGGTTATGGACCATCGTAATGATGTGTGCGCTGCGGCTAGCGATGATGAGGCATCATTTGCAGGCCTACCTCAACCTGGCACAGAAGGCCGTTGAGCAGATGAAGAAGGAGGCCGGCCGAATAAGTACTGTCGACCTGCAGAAGATGGTGATTGACATTGGCAGTACCGATAGCAGTGGTGTCGAGCTTGTTTTTATCCCCTGCCACATTGTATTTACCTCGATTGGCCAAGTTATAATGGTGAAAACACAAATATATAATACCGTGGTTTTAAGATCACATGAGTGATCGCATTGGGTACAGTAACAGAGTGAAATTGAAAACAAACTGCTCAACCTTTTGGTAAACAGTGTTGACATGTAAAATGAAGTTTTTTTTGTTTTTTGTTTATTTTTTATAGGAAAGTGTTTTGTCTTCTTTTTAGGGAATGAAGGATGTAGACGTCCCTGACAGGCTTGCTCGTTGACAAGCAAGCATGGGGGGAGTTTCACCACATGGTGAACAACTGTGTGAGCAAATAATCCAAAAGTTTAAGGACAATGATCCTCAACATACAATTGCAACACAAGGAATTTAAGGATTTTATCATATAAATTCCATTATATCAAAAGAGCCAGAGAATCAAAAGAAATCTCGATTTAAGCATCCAGGCTGAAACCCAATATTGAATACCTGTGACCTTCTATCGCCCTCGGGACAATGCATTAAAAACCAGCAACATTGTGTAAGCATAATTGCCACAGGGGCTCAGGAAAGAAAATTATTGTCAGTTACAGTAACACAGTTGGTCGACACATCTACAAACACAAGTTAAAACTTGGAAATGCAAAGTTAAAAACATGCAGTATCATCAACACCCAGAAATGCAGCCAGCTTCTCTGGACTTGAGATCATCTGAGATGGTCTGATGCAAAGTCTGGAAAAAATGCTTGAAATTGTTTTCAGAAATCATGGACATCATGTCCTCCAGGCCAAAAAGGGCCATTCAGATTATTAGCACGAAGTTCAAAAGCCAGGATCTGTAGGCATATGGGGGTGTCGTAGTGCGCAATGTTCACATCAGTGAAGGCACCTTTCAGCAACATATGCTGCCATCCAAGCAGCGTCTTTTTCAGGGATGCCCCTGCTTATTTCAGCAAGGCAATATAGGGCCACACAGCAGACTGCAACATTACTACAATATTAGAATACTAGACTGTTTTTCCAGAGGTCCAGACTGTCTCCTGTTGAAAATTATGGAGTGCAAAATAAGACAACAGAGACTGTTGAGCACCTTAAGTTGTTTATCAAGCAAGAATGTGAGAGAATTCCACCTAAAAAAAAAAAACTTCAAATTTGTCTCCTTCCCAAATGCTTGTTCTTTTCAAAAGTATAGGTGATGTAACACAGTGGTAAAAATTCCGGTCACAGCTTTTAAAAAAAATTAAGAAATAAGTGTTGCAGAGATCAAATAAAAAAAAAATTATTCAAAAACAAATCACTATCAGTTGGAACAAGAAGATATTTTCTGCAGTATATTCATTTAAATATATTGTAGGTTGAAAAGGATTTGTAAATCATTGTTTTAAAAAATCTTATTTTTTGACACTGGCTAAAATCCTTTTTTACTTTCTCGTACTAAAAATGGTTGATTAATTTGTTCCTGTCTTTACTCTGCTTTCCCCCTGTGTTTTCCCCAGGTCGCACGGGTTTTTTATTATTTGTGTGTAATTGCACTGCAGTATGTGGCACCGCTGGTGATGTTGCTGCATACAACTTTGCTGCTAAAAACCTTGGGTGAGCCGCTGTGATGATTTTCCTAATAATTTAGCAGACACCTCCCCAATCTAATCGTCCCGATACAAGGTCTGTGTACAATCTTTATGAAAGAAATTCAGATTGTTGGTGCTTGAAAAAGAAAAACTATTTCCAAGTCATCCCAAAACCAGCCTGCACATCTTTGTTCTTTTGAGATCATTTGAAAGACTGTGATAAAAGGAAGTGGACTACTGCTGAGTTGAAATGGGGAAAAAAAAAGGAATTAGATGTAGAACCCAAAATTTGTAGAGTGACGGTGCTTCTAGTTACCGTGATTGAACAAACGCTGGAAGAAAAAAACAATTCAGACATTGGTGTGAAATTTTGATTGTCATGCACACAAGTCAAAAGTCTGTGTGTGTTGGGTGGAATAAGATGCCCATGAAATATTATTGTTTGCCAAACACATATTATAGTTTTATTTTGAATGTTTTCCTACCTTTTTTGGACACCATTAGCCAAAAATACTTTCGCTAAAGTGTTTATTTTGATTAGAGAGCGTGGCACGGAAGACGACTGGTTAAAGCGTCAGCCACACAGTTCTCAGGACTGGGGTTCAAATCCCAGCCCTGCCTAGGCGGAGGTTTGAGTTTTCTCCGAGCACACATGTATTAATTAGACACTTTAAATTGCTCTCATGTGTGATTGTTAGTGCGAATAGTTGTTTGTTTCTATGTGCCCTGCAATGGGCTAGTGACTACTTCAGGGTGTGCCCCGCCTCCTGCGCAATGTTAGCTAGGATGGGCTCCAGCACTTCTACAACCATTTTGAGGATAAGCAGCTCAGATAATGCATGAACGGACCCAGTATGTGATACCAGAAATGTTGCCAGTTACTTTTCATGTTAGTGTCTTGATCATCATGAGTGGTGGCTTCCTGTATGTAGCGCCTCACAAAATCACGTCCACACGAGTGTTGCAATATTACTAATGCTTGTTGTTAATTCAAGATGCAATTTGTTAAGCGTAGCGTAGCGTGATTAGTTAATTCCAATCTTATGCTCATCCCCTGTTGTTGTACCTATTTAAAGGGGTCTCCACAGCCGTACACACTTCCACTTTTACACTTTTTTTTTTTTTGGGAACATAAATTGTGGAAAAGGTTTCTGAAATACCTTGCTCTAATTATTTTCTTATTTCTTAAAGTTGAAACAAAATCAGGGTGTTTGTAAGTTAAAGGCACCACTGTATTGTTTTCATTCATTCTATTCAATAATGGGTTTATCAGTAATGACTAAAAGAATTCAGATTTTTTTTTTCTTTCCCCCTAATCTCATCAGCGGCCCATTTGTCTATTTTAAATATCAAATGGAGCCTTGAGCGGCAAAGTTTGGCTTTGATCTAACTTGTCGTATCTTGATGTCAGGTGGACACTCATGGGGGTTCCATGTCGAAGAAGAGCTGCCTTGCACACATCATATGGACTCTAAGGCAGGGGACGTGCCAACAGCACCCCCGGTGGTGGAGGCAAGCGCGGGGCCTTCCGTCGCCCATCTGTCGATGGCCCTGGGGGGCCTGAAGACCGTCTTCAGCCCGTTACTTTTCCGGGGCCTTTTCTCTTTCTTCACGTGGTGGATCGCCGCCTGCCTCTTCTCCACCTCCCTCTTTGGCCTCTTCTACCATCAGTATCTCATGGCTGCGTAGAGAAAAGGCCACCAGCTCGCAGCACTGACTGACCATATCATTTGAACGATTAGTTCTATTCCCAGTGCTTCCTCCACAGATGAAAACTGTTTTTACATTTGCTCCTTTTTATCCACTTCCCAAGATTTCTTACATTTAGTAACAATCACAATCTAGCAACTGACAGAGTAACAACGAAGGTTTCCTTTTTTGTTTCCCCCCTCAACGTGACTCGTGGTCAATTTCTGTATGTCATGCTGGACACAGTTACACAAAGATCAGTTTTTAGATTTGTATTTTTAATATATATGATTCGCCTGATAATAGTGTATTTGGAGGTTAATTGAGCAGCTGTCAATGCTAACAGGCTAAAAGTGTTTGACAGAGTCTTAAGTGATGGGGTAAGAGGGAGGAGCCAATCCACTAAAAATGGTTAGCCTGTGTGTGTTTTGTATTTGAGAGACACATCTACAACTCGAGTTTTGAGGCTTGAGCTCGTCCAGACAAAGTTCAAGTTGAAGATGTTCCAGAAGATGTTGAAAACAGGCTGTATCACCTGTTTTGTTTTTATAAATTATTTTTATTTAGTTTTAGGGAGGGAGGGCGGTGGCTCGATGTGCGATCAAGATGGCGGCTCCTGTTGTTGATGCGAAAAACGCCTTTCATGTTTTTTTTTCTTTTTGTAGGCCGTGTGTTAATCCAATCACTTATTTTTTTCCATTTGAGCTTTTCTAACAAATGAAGTTGATTTCATCAATGGTGCCAAGTGTTCCTTTGTTCCCATGGCTGTCTCAAAACCACAATCCACACCTTAAGGGCCTTACAAGTTCTCTTGATTGAGTTTTCATGAGGAATCGTGTAGTGTGTGTTTTTGTCTGGGCACGACGAGGTCGAAGTGTGTCTGTGCGCTAAGCTAAAACAAAAGTCCAAACCTTTCAACAAAGCAAGGCACAATGTCAACGTGCTTAGGAGTTCTGAACACATTTTGTTACATGGAACTTTGAAGTTCAGTTTTCCAGCATGAAACATGCCGACTCACGGCACATCGTTACTTTGACGCAATGGGGAAACAAACCTAATGAATGTATCGAGCTTGCCTGATTTGTGGAAGTGAAAATCATTTGTTTGTACATTTTATTTGATTTCTTTTCCCTCTATCCTCACACGTCTTTTTGCTATTTTGCTACAAACCTAATGTTTTTTTTGTCCAAATGACTGTTTTAACTGATTTCTTAGTATTTATTAAAGACGACTAGACCTGTAAACATTTTTGATTTTAACACATGGTCTTGCTTGATGACTTGAATCAGTTCTGTACATGTTTTTCTTTTAGTGACCTGTTCAGGTGGGAAGTAGCTGAGATTTCAGGATTCTCTTCAGTTCAGTACCACTGAAAGTGATGCTTTTTATTCCGTTTCATGGATTCACAAAGTAATGTACTGATGTTATTCTATGTATTTATTTAAGTATCAGAATTCATCTTTGAATAAATTTTGTGCTTTACTTTGTGAATGGGTTTTCGTGCTTGGCATTTTTAAGTTGAACTTGGGAATTTATGTAAATACAACTCCCATAATTTCTCGTGTATAACGCGCGCCCATATATTAATAATACACCCACCCAAAGTTGACTTCAAAATTCTGGAAAACATTTCTACCAAAGTATGATGCGATTTTACAATCCATAATTTTGGTTCTACCCATATGATCAAAACGTGAAGTATGTTTTTAATTTTTTTAAAGAATTTTTCTGAAGCTCAAAACTCTGTGTGTATTTTTTTTAATGTACTTGCTCTTGTTTTGTACTCCATAGCCCAACATTTATTTAGTAAATTAGAAAACATGGTTGGGCTCATATGTTTGGTTACCCAGGCAGAATTTGTCAGATCGGTACAACTCTAAAAAACACATGAAGGCCTGGAAAACAGTTTATTTAATTCTATTTTAATGGGTTTCAAATTGAATAGTCTTAATATTTCAGGAAAAGATTAAAAAAAAAATAAAAACACCAACAAATTCATTTAATGGTTGTTGTTTAGTCATTAGTCCTATTAAAAAAAAAAAAATTCACAAATTCTGCCAGAATATGTAAAGGTATGAGCACAACTGTACATGTACAGAATCATACGCAACCTTGTCATATTTGAATGAAAATATAAGCTACACTTTTCTCATGACCTCTAGGTAGCGATGCCATTTTGGAATGAAAGCGTACAGCTTTTTCATAACCACTAGATGGGTGCATACATTTGTAAAATGTGAACTTTTTTTTTTTCTCGTTTGCCCCTGTACTTATGCGTAACGTGCACTTTTGATCATTTTTAGTCGAAAATATCCACATTATACAGGAGAAAAGCAAACTGAACAATATTGTTTGGCAGAATTTTTAACTGCCGTTCTATTCAATGTCATGCATGAATTGAATTTCAGGGTTTGCCACTGAAGGCATGTTTGCGTGTGTGTCCAAACTCTATCCCTCAATATAGTGGTTTGTGAATATTTTACAACAAATACCATTTTAAAAAAATGCATGGCTCCGTAATGGCCAACTTTAAAATATAGTTACACTATGTAGCAGGCCCCAGTGTTCTTCAAAAACAAGAGTTTGTAGTCCTAAAAACTGTTATTGTTGCAAAGCAATGTAATATTAGGAACAGTTTGAACCTTAACCCTGTGCTTAAAGGAAAATTCCCGTGGTTTGGAGTAACAATCTATCCAAATCTATTGGATAGATTGTTACTCCAAACCACCGGAATTTTCCTGTAAATATAGGAAAATGAATAAAAAAATACTTGAAAATTATTTAACATGTCTCAAGATTTAAATGGAATTTAAAGGTACACACAACTGAACTGTACATGGGTTAGTGCGCATGACAGACTAAGAAATACGGCTCTTTTTATGCACTCAATAGTGTGCACATTAAAAAAATGCATCTGCTGCATTCAAGTTTCTCCATTGTGGGTTTTCAAGATCTTAAAAAAAAGTCAGTCAGAACCCTTTTGTGTTTTAACGCCTCCCCAGTTATGATATTTTGTCTTTGTGTCAACTGCCATCGATTAAGACTGTCAGTGGCCTTCAGTTTAGCTTATTTGCCTCGCGTGTCCTTGCTTGAAGGGTTAGCGGCAGGAAAAGTGGCAAAGTCATTTTAGTGCAAGCTTTCCTCGGGGAATTACATCAGGCCCCACATAATACGGTTCTCGAGTGCTATTGTCAGGCGGAGTGGCCAAACTGGGCCCATGCATTCATCGGAAGGTACAGATCAATAAGATTTCCAAAGAGAGAAGACGAGTCAAGAGCTTCCTCTCTTCGCTTCGCTGTAGCGACTATTTTGGGGTCTTTTGAAACCGAAACAGTCGTTCAAGAGAGATTGTGTACAGAGTGCTCAATAAATAGCACGGTTAAATGAAATGCCCACTTGTCAGGTGTCGTATGAGCACTATTGGCCACAATAATCCACCATTCGTGGCTGCTGATATTTTGGGGTGAGAATCGATTTTTCTCTTTTTATCCTTGAATAAAATGTGCAATTTACCCAAATCGGCCCTGATCAAACCTGTCAATGACCATTCAGATTTAACAATTACTCTTGTCAAAATAATAATATCTGGAAATCTGAGCAATTTGTTGCAGTGTCAATGGGCAGTGGGGTGAGATTTAAACGTTCTGCTTAATCCGAACTTTGTTTATCGGAGACAAGTGAGAGGATCACAAGATAACGCAGTATTTTATATTCTGACATGGTTGCAATGTACAAGTACAGTAAGAAATTTTTACATTCTTACTTCTGAAAGGAAGCAAGGAAAAAAGAAAGTGTTGAACAGGAAAGAAATTGGTGCATGAGAACAAATGTTGAGGTGCAAAAATATTACATCACATTCAATTTTCTTTTTAGGTTAGGTTGAGTTTCTGTATGTTTGGGTGCGGATTAGATGGGTGGAGCTTTTATATAGATCTTAAAACACCTACAACATTATGACGTTTGTTATTTTTTTCTCAATCCACTGTGGATGTAGGAAAAGTAAAAAGTATTTGAATGAGGCTTCCATTAAGAAATACATAAAAGTTCAATAAAATAGTACCCAAATGTTTCAAAACAATTTTATTGAACTTAAAAGTGAAATACAAATGAACTGTGTTACAGGTTTGGTAGTGCAAGTTAAGTTTTAGAGATTGCATAGTTGGGGGTTTTAATTGGATAGTTATTAGAGCAGGCTTTAAGGATTGGGGTAAATTAAAGGTTTATGATTAAATTCAAGATAAGCATAGATAGATAGATAGATAGATGGAGGTACAATGAAATTCGAGCATCGAGCATATATGTCAAGTAGAAAATAAAACAAAGCCTGTAATAAATATTAATCTAAGATGAAACAAATGTGAAGTAAGAAGTTAGTGATCGTTTGAATGAACTACTGTATGTTATTCTTTAACCTTTTGCAATCCATCACTGCTGATAGATTCACGTGACATTTATGTAGGAGAAATTGCTGTTGCTTGAAAGCGTCTAACATAGAGATGAATACTGTGTTTGTTAGCCTACCTTTCCTTTTGCGGCACGGTGACGCAGCTGTGAAACATTGACCTCACAGTTCTGAGGTCCCGGGTTCAATCCCAGCCCTCCCTGTCTGGAGTTTGCATGTTTTCCCCGTGCCTGCGTGAATTTCCTCCAGGCACACTGGTTTCATCCCACATCCCAAAAACATGCATTCATTGGAGACTCTAAATTGCCTCAAGGTGTGATTGTGAGTGCGACTGTTGTCTCTCTCTATGTGCTCTGCGATTGGCTGGCAACCAGTTCAGGATGTACCCCGCCTCCTGCCCCTTGACAACTGCGATAGGCTCCGGCACTCCCGCGACTCAAGTGAGGATAAGCGGCTCATAGGATGGATGGATGGATGGATACTGTTCTTATCCTCTTTTACATCAACCAACAGATAGAGTGCCCCCTGGTGTCGTCATTGGAAACAAGACTGTGTGTGTGCGCGTGTGCGCGCATTAGCAATTTGTCCGAGGCCTCCAATCAGTGAGCGCCTCAGCAGTGTTTCCAGATGGAGTCTCTTACTTGGTGGGGAAAGCAATTGGTCAAAGATGAAGGTCTCTCCTCGTCACTATTGTTACCCCCCTTTCAAGTCCCGATGATGATGATGATGAGGAGGAGGAAGCAGCTTGGGAGGACAGCACGATTCAGCCGAGCATCTATGAGATCTTTGCTACAGAACGCCGCAACATATTATGTTAGTGTCACTCACACGGCTTTTGACTGACAATTGATTTAAATGACAATGGGAAGCAAAGCACAATTGTCTTCATCTATTTTCTTGTGTTTGAATAGAAAAGTAGTGCTCCAGTGCGCTGAATAAAGAATAGAACTTTGACGAGAATTGGAAAGATTACAAAGCGGATGTAAAAAGTCAACACACCCCTGTCCAAATGTCAGATGTATGATATTAAAAAAAAAAAAAAAAAAGAGAAATAATTTCGAACCTTTTTCCACCATTAATGTGAAATATTTTCAACCTATACCACAATTAAAAAAAAACATTTGAGAGTGGAAGTAAAAAGAAAATAAATCAGATGTGATTGTAGAAGAGTACACAGATTAGTGACGAGTCAGCACACATCTGCCTCCATTTAAAGTCCTACTGATTAACCCCAAATAATAATGCTCAGATGTTCTTTTCTTTCTTTCTTTCTTTTTTTTTTTTGGAGCTTGGAAGTGTTCATAATTCCATCCAACCTTACTGAGGCCTCGGTTGCAGCTGAAGACAAACGGCCCAAAAAGAAACCACAGAATGATGAGATCGCTCTGATGCTGTGGAAGCGCTTTGTGGACCGTGGCTTGTCCTATAAAATGTGGCGATAAAAAACCCAGGACAGCCGAACATTATTTGGAGTTAATCAGACGCACTTTGAATAGAGCCGGGTGTGTGCTGACTCCATTTAATATGCGTTTGGTTCATTAAGAATACAGCCTAGTTATGGTAGTGGAACACTTTTATATCCCCTGTTTTTTTTTGGTTTTTTTTTCTTCAGTTGAGCAGTGCAGGTTATGTCATATTCATGGTGGAGGAAGTTTTGAAATTATATATCTTAATATTATTATTATTTTTTAATGACCACAAGCTTGACTGGAGGCGGCACGGTGGAGCAGCTGGTAAAGTGTTGGCCTCACAGTTCTAAGGACCTGGGTTCAATCCCAGTCTCACCCTGTGTGGAGTTTGCATGTTCTCCCCGTGCCTGCATGGGTTTTCTCTGGGCACTCTGGTTTCCTGCCACATCCTAAAAGCATGCAACATTAATTGGACACTCTAAGATAAGGCTCAGTAACCTTTTTGAGGCTGAGGGCTACTTCGTGAGCACCAATCGTATGAAGGGCTAATGATCTGTTTGTGGCAAATTTCAGACTCATTTCATTACACGGACATAAAATATTTTTATTGTAGTAAATGACATTACTGGTAAAATTTTAATTCACGTAAGCAAATCCGATTCAGAATTTAAAGCACAAATAATAGTAGCAATTTGTGGCCTATGGTATTTATAGATCATACCTCGCGGGTGCCTTATATGGTCCTCACGGGCTACCATTTGCCCGCAGGCACCGCGTTGGTCACCCCTGCTCTATATTTGCCCAAAGTGTGATTGTGAGTGCGCCTGTCTGTCTCCATGTGCCCTGCGATTGGCTGGCAGCCAGTTTAGAGTGTACCCAGTCTCGTGCCCTTGACAGCTGGGATAGGCTCCAGCACTCACCGCGACCTTCGTGAGGATAAGCGGCAAAAAAATGAATGGATGGATGGAACCTCGACTGGTTGCCAGTCAAGCACGGGACATCACATTGAGATAGGCAACCATTCAGACACTCACAGAACTCACTGCCAATTAAAAACCGCAGCGATTGAGTACCATTTTGAGCATATGATCAGGATTGTTAATAGTTTTACTGGATGCTTTTTTTTTTCCTTTTACATACAGAGCGAATTCGATGTGGTTTGCGTATATGAAATGGCAATATAAGAATGAAAAACCTTGAAAGTCAAATAGATTCACTTGAATTTTGTCATATTCAGAAACAAAACACACAATTTTACAGTTGACCTAGCGCAAAATACAGTATGTGCCAAGGGATCATTCCAAACACGATCCTGGCAGGAAAATAAATTTGCCATTGGCTTGTGTTGGAGTGGCTCACACGCCCGTGACCTCTCAACAGACCTGTCGCCCTCATTGTTGGTCATCGTGCGGCCCGGACCCCACGATGACCAACAATGAGGGCGACAGGTCACCAGTCAGAACAAATGTGTCCCTTGAGGAAAGCGGACACTTGGGAGGGGGCACTCACTTTGGTCGAACATGCACACCATAGCGCAAGTGGTATACTCGCGACACACTAGACTAGCCCGAATGTCAAAGAATGTCTGAGAATTTTTTTTTCTTTATCTTACAATATTTCAGCCTACAATAGAAAATGTAGCAGACTTTCATCATTATCAATTTAGTTCTTAATGAAAGGAAAGAATTATCCATCACTTTCAGCACATTAGAGAACATAACATAAAAATGCCCGGTTCCTTTTGAAGGCATTTCTTTTATTCTTGCGAGAGAGAAAAAAAAAGACTATTATCTGGTGTTGGCGGGCGCATATTAAGCAAGAAAAGCAAGCATCAGTCATGGAGCACAATGCATAGCTGCTTTAAATGATCGTATTATCTCTGATGGCGGAGAGGGAAGCAGACTGAGGGAGGAGAGGAAAGGAAAGGAGGTAGGATGTTTAAAATAAAGAACACAATGAAGTGGAAGAAAAAAAAGCATGCACACACCCTTCAACTTGAAGCCAGTGAAAAAGATTAGCTCGTAGAGCACGCTCTCCAAATTACGGCGTGGGGGCCATTTTCCGCCCGCTATCTGTTTATTGGCAACATATATTAAAAATAATATTTAATATTCTTCCACGTCGCGGCGACACTCACGTCCTCCAGATAATTCTTCCTATGCAATATCACGCAAGAGAGTGCGATGTTCTGTAAATCACAAACGTGGTGATATACCATACAGTACAACATCACAAGCGCGAGTGTGATATTGCTTTTTATACAAGATCGACAAGTGGCATGTAAATAAGCGACAACACGTTAAGATTTGCTTGGTTAATCAGTTTGTTTGGCTCTGCATGAAGCATTATTGTTAATTGTTGGCGCCTTGATGTTACAGCTTCAAACAAGGTGGCCACCGACTATTAGATTCACATTCGACTTTTTTTTATTTTTACAGAAAAAAAAGAACATTTACAAAATTAGCATTTAATCGCATGTTACATTGCTATATTGTGCCCATTGATCCATCAATTTTCATAGCTGCTTATCCTCATAAGAGTCACGGGGAGTGCTGGAGCCTAACCCAGCTGTCAACAGGCAGGAGGAGGGGTACGGCCTGAACTGGTTGCTAGCCAATCGCAGGGCACATGGAGACAAACAGCCACTCTCACAATCACACTTTGGGACAATTTAGAGTGTCCAATTAATGTTGCATGTTTTTGGAATGTGGCAGGAAACTGGAGTGCCCGGAGAAAACGCTATATTGTGCCATTTTGTCAAAATGCAAATGAATGACTGTTGTCAATCAGGGAAACAACAAGCACACTATTAAGCATAAACTGATGACACAAAGCGACTTAACTGTCGGTTTGCGTTTTGGTGTCGTCAAAGTCAAAGTGTGTGTTGCGTTGCGTGTCGGGCGACACGGTTGCCGAGACACGCGTGCACACAAATGCGAGGTATTCACCGCTACCCGGCATTCCAGTGTGCAAAGAGAGTCCTCATTAAGTCAGCGGAGGAGGTGAGAAGCACAAAGACCAAGAGGAAAAAGGCCCACCCGCCAGCCTGACCCTTGACGTGATCTGAAAGAAAAATGATTGCTCATATTTGAAATCCTTATTATGAACAAGCACACGTGGGAAACCTTCCGTTCAGTGACCATTTCACTTTTTATACTTTTCTGAGTAGCAGACAGTCTATCCATTCATTTTCTATACTGCTTATCTTCAGACAAATTTACGTTATTTATTTAAATAATATTACAGTTCACAATGGCAAAAAGGACATAAAAAGGCACAGTTATTTCGCATCATATTTGCCTACATTAGCCTCAAACAATCATATTTGTCTCTGTTGGTATCTATGTTGATTTTCAGCTAATGGAAGATCGCCGCCTGAGCCGAGCCGATGCAAAACAGACCTTGATGAGACGTTAAAATGAACCTGGGAAATGCAGACTTTTCACCCGACGCTTGTCAATTGTACAGCAACTTCTGACCGGCGGGCCTTCCCATGGCAGACGTAGGTGCAACGTGACTTGAGTTGACTGCCACCACCAAAGTGTTTGTATCTTTTTTCCTCGCAACTAAAAAAATGGCAGTCACCACGGTGTTAGTTTTGGTGTATTTGTAGCTTCTATTACAGTTTGTCATGTATGTTATTTCTCTTGAGATAGTCTCTTCATAGTCAGTGGGATCAAATGCGTTTGCTGGCCATGTTTGGCACCCAGGCCATAGGTTTCCCACCCTTGCTGTATGAAATAAGGGTGGGATGTGGTCGCATTGTTCAGTTCCCCCCACATTCACACACGCGCGCCTATGTCACACCACCCTGCGCTGTGTAACCTAGCAACTACTTAATTAAAACAGCATCATCGCCCATCAGGGCGTGTCCCAGCATTTGCAAGGATTTCCATTGAGCCGTTGAACCAATCAAAAATGACGCCGTGTCTGCCTTCACTTTGAACAAAACCTACGGTGGGCACTGCCGCGGCCACCCGATTGGTCCGGTGACACCCCGCCGCTATTTTTTGTTCCCTTTAAAGGGCAAAGGATAGAAAACAGGACATTATTATGCCACAGAGGTTGACAAACAATGCCGTCACCTCTCTGTCCTTCAAGTATAATAAACGCACAAGCGTGCCTCTTTGTCTACGCGTTTGGCATTGTACTCTGTGCAGACAACTAACTTACCATGCTGGATGTGCGATCCAGACTGAACAATTAGAGGAAATGCAAAGCATCAAAGTTCATCACGCTCGCCGTCGTTCTCGTGACTCCTCGGCCTGCACAGAAAAACAATGTGGAGGCATACTCCGCAAAACAAAAAGGGTCAATCTCGATGTGGCTCCTTTGTTAAACGTTCTCTTATGCTCTTAATGGACACCGTGACGTGTCATTGAAGGAAGTTTTCAAATTCTCTAGTTCAGAAAATGTAAAGATTGAGTCTTGTAATCAACAATAATAAAATCATTCTCGAAATAAGACCATGGATGTGGAATATTTTTCAGGTAATCTTTTGGCTTTTTTTTTTAATTGTGTCATCATCTGGGGTACCATAAATCTAGTTTTAAGTTTGAGTGAGGATTTTTAAGTAAGGAGTAGATATTACAGATAACTGGTTTCAAATTTGCGGCACGGTGGAGGACCTGGTGAAGCGTTGGCCTCACAGTTCTGAGATCCCGGGTTCAATCCCGGACCCGCCTGTGTGGAGTTTGCATGTTTTCCCCGTGCCTGAGTAGGTTTACTCTGGGCAATCTGGTTTTCTCTCACCTCCCAAAAACATGCATTAATTTTACACTCCGAATTGCCCTTGGGTGTGATTGTGGGTGTGACTGTTTGTCTCCATGTGCCCTCCGATTGGCTGGCAACCAGTTCAGGGTGTAGCCCGCTTCCTGCCCGTTGACAGCTGGGATAGGCTCCAGCACTCACCGCGACCCTTGTGAGGATAAGCGGCTAAGAAAATGGATGGGTGGTTTCAAATGTCTGGGGTAAGGGTGTGTCACCATAAAAATAAATACTCAAGTAAGTACAGGTACCTGAAAAGTACAGTAACAAAGTACATGGGTGCCTTGAGTTACAAGTTTAATGTGTCGCTTTACAATGTTTGTACCTCGAAACACATCTCTGAAAATGGCTACATCGCAGAGTTGACCTCAGCTTCAGATGCATCCAGTTTTTCTATCCCTCACTATTTTTTTTTACAGTCACATCCCCATTTACGGCAGCATTCTAACATTCCATGCAGATTGAAAGTCAAGAAATGCAAAATAGCCATTTATCATCACTGACAAAAATCACTTCATATCCAATGTGAAGGGCTGTTGACATCTAACCGTTCACTAAGATTTGCTCAATCAGTCAAGCACCAGTGGAGAAAAAAAATCCTCTTGAGTTTAAGAAATGGATTCACTTTTAGCCAAATAGGTGGACTGAATTGTGCAACTGCAGCTTTTGAGGTTCAACAATGTGGAGATTAAAACACAACAAACTCAAAACTGTTTCCTTTTATTTTGATATTGTAAAATATTTTGTACTACTGCCAATAAATATTGCTAATATTTTAGTATTAAAAGCTTAAATGTAGAATTTCCCCAGTTTCATTGATTATTATAATTTTTTGGGGTCTTTTTTTCCAGGGAAAGTTGTAATCTCTTAATTTTCTGCTTTTAACTCTGCTAAAAAAAATAATAATAATTGTATTAACAACGCTCTGAATGGAAATAAACATCAACATTCATTATGTTAACGAATACGTTTGAAAATCCTGCTAGGAGAAAAATATGAGATTATATGCTTGATCAAAACAATTATCTGTTAACCTCTTGTCCAAAAACAAATCATACATTTCACAAATAAGTACAGTCGATATGTGGTTAGCAGTCATCAAAATTCATTTTTGGCTAAGAGCGGAAATGATAGCAACGCTGTGTTCAAACCATGATTTGCATACTGGCATACAGGCAGGACACGCCAGACAGATTCAATGTCAATTTTATAACGGCACTTTAAATTTCAAGATCAGGGGAGGGAGGGGGAGGGGCGGCTGCTATAGATGCGACTGAACTGACATAACAAAATAAAAGTACTTCAATTACAGCATACTCGTACAAGAGTTCTTAAAAATGCACATTGCATTGTTTTTACATGGTGTCAAATGATTGACAGGACAGAGTAGTGATATTCATGTCAAACATCTGCAGTGCCTCACATCTCACAAATCTGAACTAATGGTGTAGAAAATCCTTTCTAATTCTACTTCTGTTATTCACAGTCACGTACGGGAGTAATTTAGCCTCTGACCTGGAGAAATTTACTGTCATTTTTTTGTTTTTACACACATCAAGATAAAAGTCAATTTACCAATATTTGTAAACATATCTCTTGTCAGGATCCATACATTTTATTAACTGCTTATCCTTATAAGGGTCACGGGAGGGCTGGAGCCAGGGTACACCCTGAACCGTTTGCCAGCCAATCGCAGGGCACATAGAGACAGACAACAACTCACAATCCCACCCGGGGGCAATTTAAAGTCTCCAATTAATATTGTATGTTTTTGGGATGTGGGAGGAATGCGGAGTGCCGGGAGAAAACCCACACAGGCATGGGGAGAAGATGCAAACTCCACACAGGCTGGGCTGAAATTTGAACGCTGGTCCTCAGAACTGTGAGGCCAATGCCCTAGCCAGTCACGCCACTGTAGCGCTTCTTAAACACTTGTGGCCTCTGGCAGGACACTCAGCTCAGAGCATCCTGGCCGGGGCAGGGGCGCCGAGAGTCAAGGGCTGGGATGGGACGAGCTTTTTGTCAGCAGTTACTTTGAGATATGCCATTGGAGCTGGTTGTCAGTACTAGTGAGACTCAAAATGGTGAACAGAAGTCTGTGGGAGAGGTTGAAAAAATCCGTGGCCAACTTTGATGACGCTCTTTTTTTACTCTTACGCACGATTGCGATTCTTTACGTGACACGGGCAACAATGCAACAGGCCTGCGTATCTGGTTGATCGACTTGTGGGAACACAAAGAAGAAAAAAACGCCTCCTCTGGAAATGGCCTCTTTGACGCTATTTGTTGACTATGCTTCATTTTATTCCATTGGAATTGGCTGTCTGGGTTTTCTCTGGGTACCCCAGTTTCCTCCCACATCCCACCAAAAACACGCACAGTGGGTTAAAGACTCTAAATGGACCTTATGCACTGTATGGATGTGAGCGTGAACAAGTGTGCTCACTGTGTTAACAACACTTAAAAAAAAAAAAAAAAAATCACAATATTAGTGATACTCGTGTCTAAAAATGTAGGTAAAAATTAAATTAAAAAAAATAAAATTAAATTATTCCTCTGCTTTTAAGGGCTGGATCTGTTTTGAGCCTCAACTTTTTAGGGCAGTTATACATGGGTCTCACTCTGAATCCATCCCTGTCATCTTGACATGCAAACACACAGTGATGCACACCCAGACACCTCATTATAGACGCACAAACCGTCACACATGCATACATAGTCACGTCGCATGCATTAATTAGGATGCTGATAACAAGCCAGCCTTTCCATTCACACCCAGAGTCTTTTTTATTAGCATGACAGTGGTGAGCAGCAGCCAGGGGCTCACGGGCTGAAGGTTCTTTCCTCGGGGGCCCCTGATTAAAACGGGAACCCCCTAGGACGCAAAGCTCTTGATTCTTTTCATCAGTGCACCCATGCAGTGTCTCTCAGATGATGCCCGAACCGCAAACTGTCAAGTATACCTGTTTCTATGGGGCCGACAGCCGCTTCCGATTCCTTTGACTCTCATCGCTGTCTTTCCGCGTCTAACTCTGAACCTACTCCAGAGTCCTTTCCAACATCTTGATCTAATTGTCACCCTCTATCTCTGTGCAAATGTTTTTTAGGCTTGTTTCTTTTTTTTTTAATCCAGTCCAGCCCCCTAATACATGTATGCAAAAGGAAGGAGGCTTAGCTGGTGTCCACTCTGTCTTCGCACTCATGTCAAGATAACAGAAGTCGACTCTTAGAAACATGGTGCGTGTCCCAGGGAAGGGTGCCCATTCTACAAAAATACACAATTTCTCACAAAAAAAAACCCCACTTTTTCTCCTCTCTGCAGAGAAGTCCAAAATGTGATGTACACCGCAGGTTATCATCTTTAGGCCTCGCAAATCGGGATCTCTCATGCCACAGCCTGAATTTGAAGGAAAAGTGTCTCATTAGCAGTGGTCCTTGCAAGAAAAGTACTTACATCTCAAATTCAGTAACACATTCCCTTTGAATGGCAGGACAGAGCGATGGAAAGACCGAAGGCCTGTGTTTGGAGAAGGTCTTCATTGAAGGCCGAGGCCCAACAGCGAGAGAGGCAGAACTTTAAGTCGGAAAAGACATAATTCCACACCATAATTACCTCACTGTGGTTGGGTGGTGAGGATGTTATGCTAATAGCATTTCAGAAAAGTAGTACTGGGGAAAACAGGCTTAAATGGTGGAAAAAAAAATCATATTAGAGAAAAACATGGGAGGAATGTTAGCTACTTTTGTATTCCTATGTTTAGACCTTGGTCTTGAAACTTTCATTCGTGTCTGCCTTCTCTCGGAATAAACTATATTTGAAGAGTTCAGATGCAAAAGCAGACATCCATTTTACATGTTTCTTCTAAAGCTTCTCAGATTTATCAAAGAATCTAAAGAAACTAAAATGGGTATATAGTATCTGCTTTTGTGTCTGAACTCTTCATTTGGTCTAGGCCACAAGAGTCAGACATCAGGAATGCTTGATTTCTTCCCAACACCCATCAATACCAAAACGAGAGGGACAGAAGAATTTCATATGGTAAGAAATATGATGACTGCTCTTGAATATGCTCAGCATTCAAGTATTGTGCCGAAGATGAACAAATACTTTGAAGATATTAGTGACTGACTGGACTTTTTTTCTGGTCCCTACATGAAGGCAGATCCTCCAGTCATCACAGTTTGGCAGATGGGGGTGGCATTATATTGAGATCCCATCTTGGATATTTATATCACTTTCATATTTCTGAAACACAACGGAGATCTACTTTAAGAGTCCAACTCATGATTGGTCAGCAAGTATTTCTTGCTAGGCAGCTACCATAATGTTGATGATTGAAAAGAGAAATCACATGGAAAGTATAAAAAAAGATTTTAAAGGTTACCAATGTTAAGATGTCTGGTCTTGTGCCTAGTTCTTGTTCTCTCTCTTGAATCTTACTCTACATTTATTTGGACTCACTCCTCTCAATCCCTGAAAGTCCTTATTCTAATTTAGATTGGGATTTTTTTGCCACAAAAATATTGATTCAAGCTTTAAGTGAGATGAACATTGCAGACAGCCAAACTCAGATCACAACTTCACACAACTCCAGACAGAAGAGGAAATCACAATCAGTTCAATTCAGTCAAGGCGTCATTGAAACATTGTGGTGATCCTGCTAAGCTACATGCTGAACTATGTTTACTCTTCTCTGTAAGATTTCTGATCAAGATACCTCACCGCTTCAGGATAACCTCCCGGAGCTCAACAATCCCGCTCCTGAAGCGTCATGGTGTGCTAGCCACATAGAGCATCTCCCTCACTATTGATGATCATATGGAAGCGGATCCAGTCAGCAGGAAATGAGCTGACTTCCTACTAACGAGGACCGTCTCACAGAGAGAAGGGTCAAGGGTTTGAGGACCAGACAGCTATCACATCACCCACAGATGGAGAAAATGTCATTTGCTCTTCCAGTCGGAGCTCAACTAATAAGTAGGATTAGTTGATGTTTGTGAGAGCGACTGGGGGGCGGGGTGCTGGTATCCCGGCTGGGTGTCATAGATAATGACCACCAATCGGTGCAAGAGGTTGCGGTGCAATAATGTGGGAATCGATCAGCCCTGACCTCTCTGCTGTTCCACATCTTGACCTATTGAATATGACACCTGCAGATCTGCTGTGTTCTCTTGCAGCCACAGACATCAAAGGTGAGATCAGTGCACTAGAAAGGTAGAACTAAAAATAGAGAAAAGGTTATCATCACCACCTTGACTCAATGACAGCCTAATAAGAACTCTCAAAGTTGAACAAAGCTGCTATGTTACAAAGCTCTTTGATGCAAGGCGACAGCGACAGGGAAATGCTTCCAGCGTGGTTCAAAAGGGAAAATGAACATTTAAATCACTCCAGTGAATGTGAACAATTCTGGCAGGTGTTTGTTTCCTTGTTAGAAAAGGATAACCTTAATGGAAATGTAGCATAAACGTCACACGAGCATTTAGCTTTTGGTCACCTTGCCTGCTTATTAATTAGCAGGCCATTTTCAGAATAACGTACGACATTAGCATTGGAAGGATTGAACTCCACCATTTGCATTCTGGGGTGGTGAGGAGTTCCAGTCTCACTTAAGCAAAAAAAAAAAAAAAAAAAAAAAAAAAAGTCCAACTTCAGCTTCATCCAATTAGAAAAGTTTAAATCTACCCAGAAACCTGTGAAAAACTAAGGGATAATATTTTTCGTGGATCCATTGTCTAGTTGCTTCCATTGTCAAATAAATTATGATTGTCTGTCATTGATCTTGAATTTTGCACAAGAAGATCTTGGTAAGTGTCAATCACGATAAGGCCACACATTCACAACCTGATTTGATTTCCTGCCAAGCGAGGGCTCCTCACCTCCACACACTGATGAAAATTTGTAAAAGGCTGCATACTTTAGTATAATGGCTGTCAAAAGTCAATTTTTCCCTCCTTGAGCCATCTCTTATTGCTGGAAATTGAACTCGGCCTCGCAGATACAGGGTGCAGAGAGTCACGCACAAATGCTGCAGTGGGGGGGGGAGTGTACCAGAGCCGCACTGGGTGGCTGCCGCCTGTTAGCCGCACCGTTGGGTGAGCACTTGTGCCCTACAGCAAACCGCAGGGGCTAAAACGCTTCTCCACATCCACACAGACAGCAAAGCGACTGGAGGCAAACACGGGATTACATCCTGTGTTATTGCCTTAGGCGGTAACCACGAGAGGCCATTACTAATGCAGCATAAACAATGTGTGACATAAGAGGAACCTTACCAAATGCAAACACGTGTATGTAGACATTTGGTATCAGTCCAGCTTTTGATTGATTGAAACACACATTTGCATTAGCATTCTGCAATATTTGACTACCCCAAAAGTAGTACATGAAAGGTAATTTGGTAAACATATATTTTAATCAAAGCCTCATCCTAAAGGTATAACCTTCAATGAGGGTTGTTAAGAAGAGAACAAGTAAAGGGAAGAATATACTGTGCACATTGAATGATGTCATTGTTTTTTTGTTTTATATATATATATATATATATATATATATATATATATATATATATAGATCCGTTTTAATGCAGAACTTTGGGGGCACAACCCAGTGGAATCTGAAGGCAGGTCCCAAGCCCGGATAAATGCAGGGGGTTGCGTCAGGAAGGGCATCCGGCATAAAACTGTGCCAAACAAATATGACCGTTCATCTAAAGAATACAATACCGGATCGGTCGTGGCCCGGGTTAACGCTCGCCCCCGTCACCATTAACCTGCAGGGCCTCGGTGGAAATTCAGCTACTGTAGGTCGAAGACAAAGAAGAGGTGGAAAGCGGATTCGTCGGCAGAAGAAGAAGAGGAATGCACAGAGCCCACAACTGATTGGCTAAGAATGTATTGCAGGTGAAAAGAGTATCAGATCGAGTGATGAGGCTGAAATTTGAAATTGAGGGTGTTATGTATAATGTGATTAGCGGCTAAGCTCCACAGGTACGATGTGATTTAGAGTTTAAAGAAAAAATCTGGAATGAACTAAATGAGGGGTGATGAAGACATGATGGGCAAGTACAGCATCCAGGAAAGGAACTTTGAGGGACAGATGGTGGTGGACTTTGCAAAAAGGAAGGAAATGGCAGTGGTGGACACTTATTTCCAGAAGAGACAAGAACATGGAGTGATCTACAAGAGCGACGGTAGAAGCACACAGGTGAATTATATTTTGTGCAGACGATATAATTTGATGGATGTTATTGACTGCAAAGTAGTGGGAGGAGAGAGTGTAGCTCGACAGCATAGGATGGTGGTGTGTAGGATGACTCTGGTTTTGGGTTGGAAGTTTGAGAAGACAAAGGTAGAGCAGAGAACCATGTGGTGGAAGTTGAGAAAGAAAGAATGTTGTGCAGCCTTTCGGAAAGAGGTGAGACAGGCTCTCATTGGACAGGAAGAGCTCCAGGAAGACTGGAGTACTACTGCCAAGGTAATCAGAGAGACAGGCAGAAGAGTAAGGAATGTTTTCAGCAGCGTTTTGTCTCCTGTCGTGAGGTGACGTTTGCCAACATAAGTCACACAAACATTCAAGTGAAACTCAGCAAGCAATTATGAAAAAGCCCTGCACCACCCCTTAAATGTGAAGTTCTTGTATATTTTATCAGATTCTCGAAGTGCTAACACAAAAAAATGTATGAAGTGTATTTTTACACTTTCAGCCTTTCAGTAAAGACGAATAACACACATTTAGTTTTAGAAAAGGTTAAAGTTAGTTTCTACCTTCCACCCGATGATGTGTTCTAGTGCCAGCTCAAAGGCGGAAATAAAAGAGAATGTCAAAAACATTTCTCTTCCTCTTGCAGCCCTGGTGCCCGTGAACAGTTAGTGGTGGGAGTAATTGCGATATTTATGTAAACCCCAAATCGGTTTTAATGAGCGCGCTGATCCATGGAGGGAGCACAAGCAAAGCGCTTTTAACGAGAGGGGCCTTATTTTACCAGCCGACGCAGTCCTATTTCACATTCAGCTTCAAAGGGCCCACGAGACTTCCCTTCCTCTGATACACTTCTTTGTTTCCAGAGTGAGCGTATACAACCAAAATATCAGGGGATGGCGAGTGACGAGACGCGAGAAGACCTAAATGAACTAAATACCTGCTGTCTGAATGGAGGTTGTTAGACATTACACGTTCAGGTTGCAAGGCGTGAGAGGTCTCCCGAGTTTCGTTCGCCTCCGGATGGACCCTTGGAAAAAAAAAATGGCAGGGGAAGGACCACACTCATCACTTCACAGTTTGTGTTGCACGCCACTGTCACAGCTGGACTGATGCGGTTGTCTTAGAAGATGTTTCGCCTCTCATCTCAGAAGGCTTCATCAGTTGATGCACCAAGGTGAGATAAGTCAACTCTCCCATGAGTGTTGGCTTGGAAAACCAAGTATTTATCCTCTTAGTTAGTGGGAGGCAAAATGCCGGTCTTTTAATACATTGCCTCTGTCAGCCAATGACAGGCAATTGTTTGGGTGGAATCACCATCCATTAGTTATTTGCCAGAGGCTAAATTATTGAATCTCCTTGGAAGCCATGAAAAGACGATATCATACATGACAGATAGGTGGTGTCATAAGCCCCCCTCCTCTCTATTGAGTGTTTTTTCAACCTTAACGTAAATGGCCTTCAGCATTCTTCTTTCGAACCATCTCTGTATGTACGCCATATGTACATTTTTTGTCGTCAAAAGAGTGCTGTTTCTCTTTGAAGTGCAAGTAGACATCTGAGTCTTGACTTGACTTGCGTCTGCTCAGCGGCTGCTGGATTGCCCCGATATACACACATGACAGCATACACCAGATTGTTTTTCCAGGTAAGGGGTGTCTGGTTCTTTGGGGTGTACCAGTTTTTGTCTCAGGGTGTTGCCAAGTTTGAAGTGTATAGGAATGTTGTGCTACTTAAAAATCTCGACTTTCTCAGTTGCACCTGCTTCATACGGAATGAGCTCAGTTGGGGTTTCACATCATCCATACATCCATTTTCTGAGCCGCTCATCCTCACATGGGTCACGGGAGTGCTGGAGCCTGAGTTGGGGAAAAACTGGGCTCACCAACTAATCTTTCATCATAATGACCACCCATCCATTGTTCTTCCTTTGGGACGTATCCTACGATATGTGGTTTTGGTGCTCCACGGTGTATCACGTGTCACCGAATGAACGGTGATTACCGGCTTTTTAAAAGTAGGACGCTTCCTTGGCCTCATTAGGTGTCCCAACCGGAAAGATGTAACAGTTTTAACCGTTATAATAGCTTGTCGCTTCCTTGTGAATGTTCAGGAAACAAAAAAAAATGCATCAGTGATTAAACTCTTTCCCATCCTATTTCCAATGCCGTTCAAGAAAGACATAGATGTTTGCAGCAAGTATAATCAGGCGGTACGGAGGCACATCTGGTTTAATTGTTGGCCTCACAGTTCTGAGGTCCGGAATTCAAATCCAGGCCTGTGTGGCGTTTGGTGTTCTCCCTGTGCCTGCGTAGGTTTTCTCCGGGCACTCCAGTTTCCTTCCACATCCATAAAATCATGCAACATTAATTGGAGACTCTAAATTGCCCCAAGGTGTGATTGTGAGTGCAACTGTTATCTCTGTCTCTATGTGCCCTGCGATTGGCTGGCAAGCAGTTGAGGGTGTGCCTGTCTCCTGCCTGATGTGAGAGGGAAACGAGAGTGCCTGGAAAAAAAGCACACAGGCACAGGGAGAACATGCAAACTCTGCACAGACATGGCTGGGATTTGAATCCGGTCTTCAGAACTGTGAGGCCAACACTTCACAGCGACTCCATCGTGCCGCCGGATTTTAATTCTATCCGATATTAAAAGTCTGGTTACATCCTGGACTGGCCGCCAGTCAATCACATGACAACCAAACAATGACCCACGTCCAAATCAGCAAACCACACCAACATCACATATTGTTGTACCAAATTAATGAAAATGAAAACAACAACAACAAAAGACTGCTGTTGTTGGATCTGTACGAGCAAATCCTGGAATGTGATGGAATAAATCTACCATTGCCTGTTATATTTGCTAACTTGAGATTTCTGCTCCTAGGAAGTGGAGCTAAATTCAAGTGATACACTCCATGAGGATGAATATTAAACATGTGGTGGTGGGAGGGAGACATAAAAATAAAGATTTAGTCAGTAAGATCCTCGCCTGAATCTCCCGGTGTTCCATTACCCACTGATTGAAATCCTAGTGGGTAACTCGAGCCAACTAGAATTCTGTCCTGCACACAACAAAGCGTCTCGGACGGAGAGAAGGAGCGCAGGAAACCTTTGAGGTTGGATTGAATGAATGAAAAACGAGAAAATGTCACCAATTCCATCTCAGAAGATTTCAGATAGAGTGTGACAATGAAAGTACATCAAAGCGAGACGCAGACCCCACAGTCTTCAAAAGGCAGCGTGAGCGCCACATTCAGGGTTATTAAATAGATGAATATTGACAGGCTCTTCCTGTTTGAGGCTGAACGACACCTCAGCAATCTCCACACATCCAACAGGACAAGAAAGATGATGGCAAGCCGGGGCGCACTTCACCTCCGGGCGTTCACGCCGACTTTAATTGACAGGCGACAGCTCTCAAATGCACCCCCCCCCCCCCCCCCCATATAAACTTTGCTCATCGGACTGAGTTGTCACTGAGCCAATCAGAAAAAGTTGTGTTTGCTGAGCTGCTGCGTCCTTCAGCAGTTTGGCTGCTGTCAACTCTCCAAACAATCTCGCTTAAGAATTTAACTGCTGGGCAAACACACACCGTGTGGGTAATGAATGGGGCACCTTGGCTTTGTGTGTGTATTTACCCTGTCTTCACTGGAGGGATGTGCATATAAATCTACGCCTTTATACCCAAGTAGTTCAGGTGCAAGCTCTCAGGCTAGGACAGGAGAATGGAATGTACGCATGTAGTCAGCTTGGATATGGAAAATAATGAACGGTCATTAGAACGAGGATGCTGTTTGGGGGTTAATTCAATTATTATTATTATTATTATTATTTTAACCCTCTAAAGTTTATTTTGAGATTAGTTTCTAAATACACTACAGAAGTTTGAAGATAATTGACCCCTCCGTACAGGGCACTTAACCACGCCTCCTGAAGTGACGTCACGCCACGTGCGCTGACGTAAGACAAACAGTAAAAATGGCAAATACAATACAATACATTCTTAACTGAGAGAGACGCCATGCTTCTGATTTCATTCAATCATTCACACGTAGCAATGTTATGCTAGCGGAGAACATCTCATTCATTTATACGAGACGTGTATTAAAAATCAAATTTAGGGCATATCTTCGTGCAAACACAGTCTGGTTAAGCTTCGGCCGCGAGGCAGCAAGAAATCAATACGTTTGCGCAGTCCGATCATCGCTAAATATTGCTCAACAAAGAATAAGTGTGTCAATCGTTCACACGCAGCAGTGTTATGCTAGCGAAGAACTTCGAATTCATTTATACGAGACATGTATTGAAAATCACATATAGGGCATACCTTCGTGCAAACATATGTGTTCCGGTTGATATTAGATGGATTTATTTGAAGATGCGGTCTTCCACAAAGTTTGATCCATCGAAGGCATATTTCGTACTGGGTCTTCGGTTTTGGAAAGGGTACGAATCGAACTCCACCAACTAGCCTTTCAGGATACCTGTCGTCACTATTACAAAGTCCGTGACTACACCTCTTAACCATATTTTTTGTTAAATAACCCAAATACGCGATAAAACGCTAACTAAACCTATACTGGACCATGCAATGTTGTCTGAGAAAATGGCGGGAGCAAAAACGGGCTTTGGTTTATGCAGATCTCTGGCCTCTGATTGGTCAGTGACGCGGATTGCGCAATATCCACGGAGGGGTCAATTGGTGAAAATGTGTGCTCCAGGAGTGACTGACAACTACTTTGGACACAATTGTGGACGTAGAGCGCCAAACTTTTTCATCATTTTAGTTGCTCTGATATTTTTAATGTGGCTAAAATGGTACCGGGTGACTTTGGCACCAGGCGTGATTCCTGTCGTTTGAGATGACAAGTCAGCACTCTATAAGGATCTTTGCTCACATCTGCAGTTATTCAGTGCAATTGTGAGTTACTTTTTACTACCAGGCCCAATCCTGTGAGCTCACGAGCGAGCTGGTTGCTAGCACCTCCCATCACGTATCGAAATGCTCTCCCATGACATGAACTGGTGGGTAGGCACTAAAAAAAAGGTTAGAAGAAGTGGACCCATTTTTCTCTGGGCCTCTTCTTCTTTTTCTTTCGGCTTGTCTCGTTAGGGGTTGCCACAGCATGTCATCTTTTTACATCTAAGCCTATCTTGTGCATCTTCCTCACGAACACTCATTGTCCCCATGTCCTCCCTCACAACAGCCATCAACCTTTTCTTTGGTCTTCCTCTTGCTCGTTTGCCTGGCAGCTCCATCCTCAGCACCCTTCTTCCAATATACTCACTCTCTCGTCTCTGAACATGTCCAAACCATCGTTGTCTGCTCTCTCCAACCTTGTCTCCAAAACATCCAACTTTGGCTGTCCCTCTAATGAGCTCATTTCTAATCCTATCCAACCTGTTCATACCAAGTGAGAACCTCAGCATCTTCATTTCTGCTACCTCCAGCTCTGCTTCCTGTTGTTTCTTCAGAGTCACAGTCTCTAATCCGTACATCATGGCCAGCCTCACCACTGTTTTATAAACTTTGCCCTTCATCCTAGCGGAGACTCTTCTGTCACATAGAACACCAGACACTTTCGGCCAACCCCCGTCTACCTTTGCCCTATGACGCATCTCAATGTATTGTCGTCATACAACAATATGTATTAAGCTATGATAGCCATAATATATAATACAATATATATATATAATATAAAAGACCTAATTCAATACCCCCAAAATATACCTATACACACACAACACAAAAAACTGAGTTATTCATAGATTTCTACATAGGTAAACTTCAATTAGTAGTGGCAGTAAAGAGATTGAAGCATGTTTTTTTGGAAGAATTGTTCACAATCCACCAAACTGGTGTTTTCTGTGGAGTTGAGTTCACTTGTACACTCAAGTTTGACTCCTAAGTTGAAGAAAAATATAATCACCCAAATGATAGCCTCGATTTTGAAAAACTCTGAATTGCCTACAGGAGTTGTGCCTGTACGCATGTGTGTGTACTCGTAGTGGGCGAGCTCAGTGGCCTGCGTGTATCCCAAAGCCTGGTCAAACGTTATGGAACGCCGAATCCTCTCAGAGTGTCATGCTCCTGGCTTCCTGCCCAGGCTGGGCGTGGCTAGCCAATTAGTCAGCGCACACCTGCACCTTGTCCCAGCTGATGCCTCCCAGTATATATAGGACCCGGGGGACGACTTGTCCTCCGCCAGATCGTCGTCCTTGATGCCTCGTTCCCGCAGTCCTGTTTGCCTGACTTCTGCTCTTCGTTTACTGACCCACGCCTGTCCACTGACCACCCTCGTAAGCCTGCTGTCCTATTACTTCTGATTGTTTGGACTGTCTGCCTGATCCCAGACCTTGGACCGAATAAAGGTTTCCTCTGCACTGTCTGCTTGTCTCTGGAGTTGTGCATTTGGGTCCACCCTCGAGCCCTGTTAATGACAGAACGATCTGGCCATTACATGGACCCAGCCGACTCAGAGGCTATCCGTCGCTCCCTGCAACTCCAGGGCAGACGCCTGGTGGAGCAGGATGCTGCTCTCCAGGTAACCAACAAGAGGCTCCATGAGATCTGCACCCGGCTGGAGCCGTGGCTAACCTCCCAGGCTAGCATGGTTACCACGCCAACGGTGGCCACTCCACCGGTACCAACAGTTCCGCCCGCACCGCTCTCCCCTTATGCAGCGTTACCACGCTCTCCCGACCAGAACGATTCTCAGGCGACTCGGGGAATGTCAAGCCTTTCCTCAGTCAGTGCGATCTCCATTTTGAACTGCAGGCGTCCGCCTTTCCCACAGACCGCTCCAGGATCGCATTTGTCATTTCCCACATGACGGGAAGGGCGGAGGAATGGGCCGCGGTTGAATGGAGTCGTAACTCAGTAACTTGTCGTTCTTGGACGTCATTCATCTGCGCACTCACCAGGGTGTTACAGTATGCGGCGCCGCAGCGTAAAGCGGCGGCCTCCCTCTTGACGCTTCGCCAGGGTCGTCGTCGCGTCTTGGACTACGTGATCGAGTTCCGGATCTGCGCCGCCGAGAGTCGATGGAACGAGGACGCCCTGCACGACACCTTTTTCCAGGGGCTTTCCTCCCAAATCCGGGGTCTCCTCATCGCTGTAGATCTCCCTCCTTCGCTGGACGCACTCATCGCGTTGGCCCTCAAGGTTGACCAGCGACTAGTAATGGAGGATCAACTAGCCGCAATGACTGAGGGAGAGAGGGAGGGGTCCAGTCCGGCTGCCAACCGGTCGTCCACGGCTGAACCCATTCAGGTGGAGGGTCTCGACAGGCCAGCGTAGGAGCGTCTGCGCCGGCGACGGGAGGGTCGCTGTTTTTACTGCGGGCGTCTGGGACACTTGATCGTCCGCGACATCATCCTGGGCAGCCCGTGGCTCAAAGAACATAACCCACACATAGATTGGGCCACGGGTCAGATCAAGACTTGGGGAGAGGACTGTCGCAGTTGCTGTTTCGCTGTCCAGGAAAACAAGGGTATTCAAGTCGCGCCGGTTCGGCTAACAGAACCTAGTACCGCCCCGGAGCTGACTGCGGTGCCCTCCTGCTACCATGACCTCCGGGAGGTCTTCTCTGAATCTAAGGCAAAGTCTCTGCCGCTACATCGGTCATACGACTGCGCGATTGAACTCCAGCCAGGCACCTCTCCTCCCAGAGGGAAACTGTTCTCGTTAACAGGGCCAGAGCATCAAGCCATGAGGGACTACATCGAGGACTCGCTGCCAGCCGGACTCATTCGCCCCTCATCCTCACCAGCCGGTGCGGGGTTTTTTATTGTCAAGAAGAAGGACTCCATGCTATGACCCTGCGTCGACTACCGAGGACTGAACGAAATCACAGTCAAGAACCGGTACCCCTTGCCACTGATCGCTACAGCATTCGAACTCCTTCAGGGAGCCCGGATCTTCACCAAGCTGCACTTGCGCAGTGCTTACCATCTGGTGCGGATTCGGGAAGGAGATGAGTGGAAGATGGCGTTCAACACCCCCACAGGGCACTATGAGTATCTTGTGATGCCTTTTGGACTGACAAATGCCCCGGCCGTCTTTCAAAACTTCATTAATGACACTCTTACGGAATTTCTGAACAAGAACGTATTTGTGTATCTCGACGATATTCTAATCTTTTCATCAGATCTGAACTCTCACATCCAACAGGTCAGGGAGGTGCTCCGGCGTCTGTTGCAGCACCAGCTGTTCGTAAATCTGGACAAGTGTGAGTTCCACCGAGCATCCGTGTCCTTCCTGGGTTTCGTCCTGGCAGAGGGGGAGATACGTATGGATCCTGGGAAGGTCGACGCGGTGCTGCGTTGGCCTACCCCCACCAGCAGGAAGGACATACAGAGTTTCTTAGGATTTGCGAATTTCTACAGGAAGTTCATAAGGAACTTCAGCTCCGTGGCCGCTTCTCTGCACGCGCTCACCTCGGCACGCAATGTCTTCGTGTGGTCCAGGACCTGCCAGGTGGCCTTTAACAGGCTTAAGGCAAGTTTCACCGCCGCGCCCGTCCTCATTGTTCCGGACCCAGATCGCCAGTTTATGGTGGAGGTTGACTCATGTAATTCGGGAATCGGAGCCATCTTGTCTCAGAGGAGTCCCAAGGACGGAAGGATCCACCCGTGCGCGTTCCTGTCTAGGAAGCTGACAATGGCAGAGAGGAACTGTGATGTAGGAGATCGAGAACTGCTGGCGGTCAAGACGGCGTTGGGGGAGTGGCGGCACTGGCTAGAGGGCTCGCAAGTGCCGTTTCGTGGTCTTCACTTACCACAAGAACCTAGAGTACCTGAAGACCGCAAAGCGACTGAATGCCCGCCAGGCCAGGTGGGCCCTGTTCTTCACCCGCTTCCACTTAACTCTGTCCTTCCCCCCAGGCTCCAAGAACGGAAAGCCGGATGCACTCTCGCGGAGCCACGAGGGGGAGCGCACAGAATCAGAGGCTGTGCCTATCCTGCCAGAGGTGTGCTTCGTGTCCGGCTTCACCTGGGCGGTCGAGTCGCAGGTGAAGGAGGCCCTGGGAGAGATACTGCCGCCCGCGGATTGTCCGTCGGGCCGCCTTTTCGTCATTCCATCTCTGCGGGGAGATGTCGTCAACTGGGCCCATACCAACAAGATGGTCTGCCACCCTGGTATGGCAAAAACGCGTTCAGTGGTGGAACAAAGGTTCTGGTGGCCCAACCTCAGCAAGGACGTAAGGGAGTTCGTCAACGCTTGCCCGGTGTGTGCGGCCAATAAGACTTCCCGCCTACGGCCTGTTGGTGAGTTGCGATCCTTGTCCACCCCCATTCGTCCGTGGTCACACATCGCGCTGGACTTCGTCACCGGCCTGCCGCCCTCCCAAGGAACACAGTGGTGCTGTCTGTAGTGGACCGTTTCTCCAAGATGGTTCACTTCGTGCCGCTTCCGAAGATCCCGTCGGCCAAGCAGACAGCCCAGCTGGTTTTAGACGAGGTCATCCATTACCACGGGCTCCCCCAGGACATCGTTTCGGACAGGGGTCTGCAATTCAGCGCCCGCTTCCGGAACGAATTCTGCAACCTCATCAGCGCTTCAGCTAGTCTGACATCGGGTCATCACCTGGAGTCTAATGGCCAGACGGAGAGGATAAATCAGAAGTTGGAGACCGGACTTCGATGCCTGGCATCCAGGGACCAGAGCACGTGGAGCCAGCACATCAAGTGGGTAGAGTATGCCCACAATTCTCTGCCCTCCACCTCCACAGGTATGGCTCCACTCCACGTCGTGCATGGCTATCCTCCGTCTCTGTTTCCTCCACTGGCCACAGACTCTTCGGTCCCGTCGGCCATGGTACGACGCTGCAAACGAACCTGGGAAGCAGCTCGGAGGACACTGCTGCGCATGAGCAGCGGACCGCAAGAGAAGGGCCGCACCAGTACTCGGGGTGGGACAGAGAGTGTGGCTCTCCACCAAAGATCTCCCGTTGCGGACGGAATCCCGCAAACTAGTTCGTTGGCCCGTTCCCAATTACCAAGATCATTAACCCGGTCGCCGTCTCACTGAAACTGCCCAGGTCGATGAGGGTGCACCCTACGTTCCACGTCAGCAGACTTCGCTTGAATCGCCCTTCGCCGCTGGCTCCTCCGGCCAAGCCCCCCCACTCCCCCCCGCATGCTGGACGGTGGGCCGGTGTATACTGTGCGCCGGCTGCTGTCTTCCCGCCGCAGGGGAAGAAGGGTCCAGTACCTGGTGGACTGATGCCGGGGGACGGCCGCTGAGGGGGGGGCATACTGTCATGCTCCTGGCTTCCTGCCCAGGCTGGGCGTGGCTAGCCAATTAGTCAGCGCACACCTGCACCTTGTCCCAGCTGATGCCTCCCAGTGTATATATAGGACCCGGGGGATGACTTGTCCTCCGCCAGATCGTCGTCCTTGATGCCTCGTTCCCGCACTCCTGTTTGCCTGACTTCTGCTCTTCGTTTACCGACCCACGCCTGTCCACTGACCACCCTCGTAAGCCTGCCGTACTATTACTTCTGATTGTTTGGACTGTCTGCCTGATCCCAGACCTTGGACCAAATAAAGGTTTCCTCTGCACTGTCTGCTTGTCTCTGGAGTCGTGCATTTGGGTTCACCCTCGAGTCCTGTTCATGACACAGAGAGCCTGAAGGTACTAATACGGTGCTATTAAAAAAGGATGACCTTATTTAGAAGTTGGAATGTGGGCTGTCTTTTTTTTCTTTCTTTCTTTGGTATGTAGATGGTGAAAAGATTGATAACGACAGGATGGAATGTTCTATTTATTCATTTTGCCGATGTCAATTTATTATTCAGTAGCTCAGTGATTCAGTGTGCAAGGAGACCCTCGGATGACACTTGGCGAAATGTAAATGCACGTTGACATAGAGGAAGAAAGATGGAAGATTTGTTCATGTTGCAACACGAAACATTCTTACAAATAAGCATGGGGGAAATAATTTATATGAAACTGACATACTGGAATTGATACACAGATCTATATTCATTTGGTTATCATGGCTTAATACATATGGTTGCATGACGACAAATAGAGTTGTGCCTTGATATATGAGCTTGTTTTTTTCCATAAAAACACTTGTAACTCAAAACACTCACAAATCGTCTTTCCCAATCTTAATGCATGGAAAGGCTGTTAATCCATTCACACCCCCCCCTCCAAAAAAAAAAAAAAAAAAACATACTGTTGTGTTTGTTTTTAAGGAAAACAGTGTCTAGCATAATGGCATACCCTATTAAAAAATGCATTAAATAGAATGTAAATAATTAAACAACATAATTAAACATCATTATAACTCCTCCTGCTTGTGTGCGACTTGGCCACCGAGGGGGGTAATTATAATACAGATATACATAATTACATGAGAAGACTGTCTCTTCTATAGTCAGTAAGCTGCTACAATATTATCACAAAAGGAAAAGAAAATAGTATGTGGGTGTGAGTATGGTTATTACCTGTCTACATGCACTGTTTGTGTTCAAATACGCCACATAGATGCTATTTGTTAGCCCGTCTTTAATGTTGTGCATTGTTTTTCAGTATTAAACTAAGTGGATTTTCCTTCTTTGTCAATGTACTGTAGTTGTTTTCAATGGCCAATGTTTAATTATTTTGTTTTGTTTAGTTTGAAAGTAAACTTTAAATTGTGTCATGCAGTTTGAAGCCTCTTTTTTGAGGGGTTATTCGTGCTCTGTTTTTTTTTTTGTGTGTGTGAAGCTAGTTAAGTTCATATGGACCGTACACCGCTCGTTTCTGAAATGTTTGCTCGCAAGTCGAAAAAAAAGAAAATCAGCCGGATGGCGGCTCATGCGTAGAAAGATGCGTCACTTGTATTTCCAAGCGCCACTCTTCCATCAAATCTTTGCCCTCCAAAACATATGGTTCAAAGTTGTGTCATGAATAATCTGATATTTGTTGTAAAGAATCAACAATGCATTTTTGTATTTCCTCAGCTACGACAACAATTAGTTATTCATACATTCAGAAAACATTCTCTCTCTCTCTCTCTCTTACACACACACGCACACACACACACACACACACACACACACACACACACACACACACACACACACAGAGACAAAGCCCTTTGTACCATCTTCCACAGCATCTCTCCTCAAGGGGCCAATACGAGGCTCCAAAGCCCTTAAGAGGGGCAGCAAGCCGGAAAATGACCCCATGCTGTCTGCGCCGGCCTCAGCCCCGCCTGGTTACGCCCGTTTCCCAGGGACCCGCTGAGGGTCCAATGCCCCGAGGCCTCCCTCTCACGCCACACTACCTCCTAGGGCCAAACGTTAAAGGGGGCTCCCGTTGGCAGACAATAGGCGGCTCGAAACGTGGGAAAGAAATGTCATAAGGCTCTCTGACAAGCTAGTTTCGACCCGCTGACCTCCAAGTTCTGGTCCCACTGGGCCTCCTCATGTAAACACTAAACAAAAGCAAACCTCGTGTTAATCAGATTCATAACCCGTGCAAGGAGGTGTTTGAAGGTGTAGGAAGTTCACACCAGGTCAGACTAAAACCAGCATGATTACATTATTTCACAAGAACAAGAAATCTTTCATTCCAAATAAATTAAAAGTGTAAAAATGGATGGAGACATGAACAGGTCAACTGTTTGGACTGCCTATAACTTTGTAAACAGTCCTGGTCATTTAACCTTTGCCCCCCACCCCTCCATCCTATCCACTATTCCCATCAATAGGACCACGGCTACACTCCATATGCTTGGTAGTGGTCAAATGAGGATACTCTCGAGCACGACACCACCCAAGAGTTCAAGGGGCGCGCCACACGATGGACGCAGACAGGCTCCTTACTGATGGTCAGGGGGCAATTTGTTATGAAGTAACGGATTAATGAGGTCATGATGAGCACGAAGCAACACTCATTTGACCCTGGTGACCCCCGCCCCTTGGCTGGGATTAAAAAAATTGGAGTTGTATTTAAAAAAAAAAAAAGTACATAATAATTTAGCGATACATCTTTGCGTTGAATTTAGCCACAACAAATAAATGATTTGATGAAAATAAAGTTCTGGTATTATAAGCAGAAACAGACATCATTTTATGTGGGGAAAAAAGGCTAATCTCTGTAGAACAAAGTCATAACTTTATGAGCCCAAAGTGATAATAATGTAAAGTTATATAATTGTAATGATTATGACGTTATTCATGTTACATTATAGCTGGATCCCTTTAATAACAGAGCTCTTTTCTTAAGAGACATATACAATTGTGAATTTGCATTGAAAGGTATTGCAACAGTAATATTTTTATCCCAATATGATTTAGTCACTGTATATATAAGTATGTCATAACGGACGGCTTGTGTCCGCGACGCAGCAACATGATGACGGCGATGGCCCGCGAGGCAGCTGCTCATCGCATTGCGCAAACAAAGGACTTAATCGCTTTTCTCCGGGCCATTGACAAGCTTCCATTGATGACCTTATTGCTACATGTGTGGGTCAGGGCGCCGTGGTCACTACGGGTCAGAGTTCGCGAACCCAGCACCATGACCTAATTCCCAGAAGGAAGCTACTGATGGACTAGTGCGTTAGTAAGTACACATCATTAACCTTTACATAATGTTTGGGTCAAATTTGAACCGTTTGACATTTGACAAATAAAAATACCTCACATACCATTCTATCATCTGAAAATTTGGTGACTTTTACCAATATGCCATGAAAGGAGAGAAGTAAAAATAAAGAACTGAGATAAATTGGTTACACAAGTGTGCCCACCCTCCCCTAACCAGGTTAGGGTTGTGTTCCAAATCAGGCAATCACATTCAAACTCATGTTAGGTTTAATCAGGCTGTTTGATAATGTCAGATTGGCTAATAATACATTCTTATAAGATCAATAATTCCCAATTTGATATCATGACAATTATTAAAATGCTGCTCCGGACAGACTTTACGAGAATGGAAAATGAACAATATGTAAAGGTAAAGTGATCACTCTGAAGTGGAAGATCAATAATGGTGGAAGTGATGCGCACGTCCATACTGAAATGTCTCTCACATTTTTACAAGTGATGCCAATAATGACTCCAAATAATCACATCGATGCATTTTGGATTTCTGTGCAACAATTAGCATTACACTAGCAGTTGCACCCAACTAGTGCTGACCTTGACGTAGGACTAAACCTAAATTACAGTTGTTGAACCAGAGACTGAAGAAGGGCAAATATACAGTACATACGGGAAGGCATTAATGTGGAACATCATCATCAACCCTTTTTTTTTTGAGAGGAAAATGATCCCTTTAGATGGGTTCTTTGTTGGGCGAGTCTTTGAGTATAGCATTTTCCATCATTGAGCTTGAGGTTAATTATCATGCTTGGAAATAAGAGGGCAAAGGTGCGGCATTTCCTGACCATTAGTTACACTAATATGTGTTAGGTGTTCCACATGAGCATTCACAGGGTACTTTCCCTAGGAAATGGCGGCAAATCAGTCAGTCATTACGGCAACATCATCATAAGCGCTGCACCTTAAATTATGGACGGCGGCTCTTCTCACCTCCCCTTCCTCCCCATCATCGCCATCATCATCATGACCGCAGACAAACCCCAAACCTAGCCGAGTGTCCTGTTTATGTGAGTGTAGATGAGATGCCGCATTCTCCCGCATCTCCTTGTAACCCCAGCGCCCATAAATCTGCCCATGTGGCCCGTGAGCATTTATGAGCACTTTACATGAAGATCACTCTCACAAACAACGCCCTTCAAGAGGGTCATGAAAGGCGGGCGACAAAGGTGGAGATCGATGTCAGGTTTGTGGATTGGTGACAGGCCCTGCTTGTGCGCGCAGATGGCTGATGAATTTAAGGGGGAACCCCAAGAGGAGAGCATCAAATCAGTAACAAATGTGGGTGGCACGCCACACAAAAGAGCTGAAACAAGCACTTTGAAAATAAGGTGAAGCGGCAAAGCCGTCGTGGTCACCAAGTGGACATGAACACATTGACCAATACGCTTATCTGATAGAGTTTTGAGATTTCTGACAAGGGTGGCACAGCAGCCTATTGGTTAGCGCATCTGACTCACATTTCGGAGGTTCAGGGTTCAACCCCCCAAAAAAATAATAATAATTTTGGCACAAAATACTAAGTTGTGGGTTTATTCTCTTTCTGATGAACTACTACACAGATGTTGTGCACCATTGCCGGAAAGTGCAATTCTTAGTTTCCTTAAGACAAGTGTCATATTTTATTTTCATAAATAGGCTTCAATCTTCAATGCTCTGCTAAAACAATATCAACAACAACCCCCCCCCCCCAACCCCCCGCGCGCCCCACACACACACTTCTAACTTTGGGCACCTGCCCCTCAAAAGGTCTCTGCGTACCGCCCCTGCACCACACAACAGTACAGCTTTTGAAATCCTTTAATTCACAAAGAAACATTTACATTCATAAAATGATAATTGCCCAAAAGGCCAAGAACTAAATGAAATTGAAATTATCCCCAGACGGGTGCTTGCTGTCAGTTTGTGGTGGAGGTCAGGGGTTAAATGGGGTCAGAGAATCTTGAACCAGGAGTCCGGGGACCCTTCGGATCAATGAAAGGATGTTGAGCATGATCATCAATTGTGGCTGATTGATTTAAAAAAAAAAGAGAAAAAGAAAGAAAGAAAGAAAGAAAGAAAAAAAGAAAAAAGAAAGAAAAACATCACATGAGGTGACTGGACTCAGGTCAGTGTTGACAAAGTAGCGGTTTTACTTTTACACAAAATGACAATACCTCCATTTTGCTTGTAATATCTCCAGTAATGTGTCATTACTATTTTCTTTATTTTAAGTAATCAACATTATTATTTTAATAAACCAATAACATATTTTTTTTCTTTTGATTTTAATTTATACTGGGTGCTCCAAAATAATGACATCATGATGGGAAAACCAAAGAAAGTTGGTTCTCTTCTTGAAAAAGATTAATCACATCATATTAAGCAAAATTCCACCATATTAAAAACAGGTTTTTTTAAATTCAATTTTCAAAAAGCTTTACAAACATTTTCCATTTTGCTTTCCTCTTTCATTTTTTTTAATAAATTTGCTCAAAAATGCACCCCGCACACTCCTGGTTGACAGTTTAAACAAATTGTACTAAATTGAATAAATAAAAGTTGAACTTCACAAACTGTTAGTTTTTCATTAGACATCTTAGTAATATTTCAGAGAGATCGTTGACACAAGAATTAGAGACAGGTCAAACAGCAAAATCTGTTTTTTTCAAATATCATACATTTATTATTTTCAATATCATATATCAGATTTTTAACATATTTTCATGGTTTCACTGCATCTCAAGGCTTGTACTCTGTTGCATCTCAATTGGCAATAACAAAATATGGTTTCTTGCCCAATAAATTGCTACAATAGCGGTGAGCGGGTTTGGGATTGTTTGGAAAAATAATGTAAGACAACCACAGATTAAATTACATCTGCACTTTCATCTGCAGTCGACAGTCCCGCCGAGTGTGCCCCTACACCTCCTCTTATTCATCCCTCAACAGGGGGGCGAGGGTGGCATGCAGGGACAAACATGGTTCCTGAAAAAAAAAAAAAAGGAAGAATAAGAAAACAGGAGGAGAAGGACGACGGAAGGGTTGGGAAGGGTGTCGTAAAAAAGCAGGGGAGTGGAAAAAAAAGAAAAGAAATGCACATTGTACTTTTCAAATGGATGGGAAATGATTCGCTGGGATATGCCGACAATTATACGGTGGGGTTTAATCAATTCGGCGCATTCGCAGCGTGGAGAGGGCTGATCCCCCAGTACAAAGGAACAGACCGTGGGAGGGCGGTACCTGAGAAAGCGGCGGCCCGGTGTAAGTAACATGAGGCAACACTCCCCTCCCCGCACATTGCACTGCAGCATATGGCCCCTTTCTGAACTTATTATCTAGCGGATTAAGGCCAATTGCAGGGACCCAAGGGCCTGTGGCTAGCTCCGTTGCCCCCTCCCTCGGCCCCCTACACCCCCCAGGAATGAGACTGACTGACAAGAGGCATTGTGTTGGGCACCTAGACTGCCACGCCCCTCACTTACCCTGTCATGCTGCATAGTGTGATGAGGTTATTTGCCAACCACAACAGGATCAGACGGTGAGCTTTGAAGCTACATGGCCTACTGTAAAAGCGCTTAGGAAATGTTAACAGTCCACGTGTTATGTCAGAGCGCCTCCCTTCAAACTTCATCATTCTCCTCCGTGGAATCATTTCACGCTTTTCTCCTGGGCCACCTTGAAAACGGTCCTAATACCCACAAATTAGCAAAACGTTCGGCTATGGAGTGGATTAAAAGCACCTGAATGCAAGCACACAGATTAGGCCGTCAGATATGAGGACTAATTAGCATATCATTGCTACTCGACATGGCGGATCAACGTGAGTGCAGACATGCTGGGAGAAAAGACTGCATCGGCCAGAGGTTGATTATGGGTCCATTATGCACAGAGTACTTAGTGAAGGGCCGAGAGTACGAATTAAGAGCTTGATGACCACTGTGAGGGGACCTCGGATAGAATATATTGATGTCAGAAGTGCACAGGAGGCTGAGACTGTAGGAGGTCGTACAGTACTTTGAGGCCTTCCTGAGTATTCATGGAGAGAGGTTTGACAAGAGAGGAGCCCCTTTATAGGCCCTCATTTGATCTGGCAATGGGCAGGTGATCCTGTGCTTCCTTTTGTGTCACACCACAGGGGTTTGTCCCCCCCACCCCCACGTGACCTCTCTTACCTGGCGCCCTTCAGGGCACCTCATTTACAGAGAAGCTAATTCAGGCCTTGCCATCCCCCATCACAGAGGTCCACCTGAACATAGGCTGGCAGGGTCAGCGGGGAGGCCTGATGCCTGCTTTGCTAATCCCCTCACATACTGGGAGGTGTCGTAGGGCCAAAGGCCAGAGATGGAGCAGTCAAGCCATCTTCCCAGTTCTTTTAGACTGGATTAGCTAGCTCAGTAGGGGTTTGTCCTCACTTTGGTCATCGTGAGGCTATACAGTATTTGAGGAGCATGGAAGAAGGTCTGACTCTGGTTTGCTTCTATCTTCAGTATTAAGATCACAAGTTCAAAGCATGATTTTTGACGGCATCTATCATCTTTAGTCAGATTGTGGGATAACAAGTATTTTAACACTGAGTCCCATGCGTCAAATGTGAAGACAAATTCAACAGGAATAAAAATACAATGTTACTTTTTATTTTTTTTTAACCATTCCAGGTATCTGCAAGACCCAAATAGCACAAATGTCTGCAATTGTCTGGCAACCACTCCATGGTGTACCCCAACCCTTGCCCAAATTCAGTGGAGAAAGTCTCCAGCTCTAAGCCTACTGAGGACAACCGCTATTAAAAAATTGAATGGATGGATATCACCAAGACCTGTGCAACTGTTAATAGTTTGGATTAGCTGGGTTCTGAACCTCAGGGTTCATTTGTTTCCATTATCAAGTGAACAGATCTGGCTGGCAGAGATCCGTTACATGCCGCAGCACTCTATCCGTGCCCACCCAAATCACGTTAGATAGTCAAATCACGTTAGCGCCTCCGTAGCGGCAAGCACGCTTTTAATTCCAAATGTCGCCTCATCCACATTGGTTGCATTGGCATCCCAACACTCCAAGCCACATCCCACGAGGTCACGTGTGTGCATGCAGGTGTGACTAAAGAGATATTTTGAATTTCGACGACAACGTGGCAGTCCTTCACGCTGACGGCTGTGTTTAATGGCACACGCAGCCCATTGTCGCTTCTGTGACCCAGTGCTGTCGCTAAGGGTCGAGGATGTGACAAAGTGCTGCTCTCTGTGCAGAGGAGGACCACAGCTTGTCGTGTGTGGGTAGGTGGTGGCAAGGACAAAGGTGGGTGGTGGGTGGGGGCTGGTACTGCTAGGCTGTGGTTACCGTGAGGCACACAACATACAAAGAGATTTTCCTTTTCCAACCCAAAACTGTTACATCAGTACAAATGAAACAAGATCCATCCATCCGTTTTCTGCTCCATTTGTCAGCTGTCATGACACCCAAGAATGCTTCACAGATTGAAAAACAAAAGGGACTTGAGCAATTTTTGTGAGAGTCAGAGGTCCATGCTCTGGTCAAACACAGAGACGGGACGCCGTCCACTGCCACAGTACTGCAGATAGTCCTCGGCAGGAGCCTCGCTGGCTCCGGTGGAGACCGCAATGTGGTCTATTGTCCAAGACCAGGACCTCCGCAGAAAGAGAGATCCGACAGTTGAGCCCGAAGAGCTACATGGATGTTCATGACAGCACCAAAACCAAAGCTGGATAGGAGCCACTGCTGGAGGACGACAGCGAAATAGCAGAATGAATTGGGGCAAAACACAGCTAGCTAGCTAGCTAGCTAGAAGGGTGGAAGGAGGACCCAGCCGGCGAGGAATCCCGACGTAAAAATTCAGTTGTAAACCGATCGGGCTCTACCTTTGGCCGCGGTACGACGTACTGTATCCTAGTTAAATTATGGCACCCATTCATTCATGTTCCGTAGCACTTATCCTCACTTGGGTCACAGGCGTGTTGGGAACCATCCTGGCTAACTCTGGGCAAGAGGTGGGGTACACCCTACCGAAACATGCTGCACACAGACAAACAATGATTCGCACTCACATTCACACTCAATGGACAGAGCCACTCTTAAGGCTGCCAAAGTTTGACCTGACTACATACCTTCACACAGCAATCAACAACTTAACAAAATGTGTCCGCTTTCACACTAAACAACAAATTTTCATCCACAAAGTATCATGGAAATCAATAGTGGAAAAAAAAACATACCTCAATAAGAAATTGAAAATGAAGTACTTCGATTCACACATGTGACACAGGTCAGGCCACTTCCATTTCCTGTCAACGTCTATTAAGGATCCACTGCATATGCACCTCAATAGCAGAAAAACACTGTGGTCTCTATTTTGGTGAAAAACACAAATCCAGCACTGCGGGTGGTGCAACTTTATGACAAGGCTGCTTAGACGGCAGACTTCAATTCTGTCCAATGGAAGCGCTTCCTCCCATTCCTTTTAAAAGCGGCGCAGTAGACTCGCATGCCGATGTCCCACTTGTACCCTTATTAATTATAGAATTCTTCTTCTTCTTCTTTTCCTTTCGGCTTGTCCCGTTAGGGGTCGCCACAGCGTGTCATCTTTTGCCATCTTAGCCTATCTCCTGCATCTTCCTCTCTAACCCCAACTGCCCTCATGTCTTCCCTCACCACATCCATAAACCTTCTCTTTGGTCTTCCTCTTGCTCTTTTGCCTGGGAGCTCCATCCTCAGCATCCTTCTACCAATATACTCACTCTCTCGCCTCTGAACATGTCCAAACCATCGAAGTCTGCTCTCTCGAATGTTGTCTCCAAAACATCCAGCTTTGGCTGTCCCTCGAATGAGCTCATTTCTAATCCTATCCAACCTGGTCACTCCGAGCGAGAACCTCAACATCTTCATTTCTGCCACCTCCAGTTCAGCTTCCTGTTGTTTCTTCAGTGCCACCGTCTCTAATCCGTACATCATGGCCGGCCTCACCACTGTTTTGTAAACTTTGCCCTTCATCCTAGCAGACACTCTTCTGTCACATAACACACCAGACACCTTTCGCCAGCTGTTCCAACCTGCTTGGACCCGTTTCTTCACTTCCTGACCACACTCTCCATTGCTCTGTATTGTTGACCCCAAGTATTTGAAGTCGTCCACTCTTGCTATCTCTCCTCCCTGGAGCCTCACTCTTCCTCCTCCGCCCCTCTCATTCACGCACATATATTCTGTTTTACTTCGGCTAATCTTCATTCCTCTCCTTTCCAGTGCATGTCTCCATCTTTCTAATTCTTCCTCTGCATGCTCCCTGCTTTCACTGCATATCACAATATCATCTGCGAACATCATGGTCCAAGGGGATTCCAGTCTAACCTCATCTGTCAGCCTATCCATTACCACTGCAAACAGGAAGGGGCTCAGAGCTGATCCCTGATGCAGTCCCACCTCCACCTTAAATTCCTCTGTCACACCTAAGGCACACCTCACCATTGTTCTGCTGCCATCATACATGTCCTGTACTATTTTAACATACTTCTCTGCCACACCAGACTTACGCATGCAGTACCACAGTTCCTCTCTTGGTACTCTGTCATAGGCTTTCTCTAGATCCACAAAGACGCAATGTAGCTCCTTCTGACCTTCTCTGTACTTTTTCACGAGCATCCCCAAGGCAAATAATGCATCTGTGGTACTCTTTCTAGGCATGAAACCATACTGTTGCTCGCAGATACTTACTTCTGTCCTGAGTCTAGCCTCCACTACTCTTTCCCATAACTTCATTGTGTGGCTCATCAACTTTAATCCTCTATAGTTCCCACAGCTCTGAACATCCCCTTTGTTCTTAAAAATGGGAACTAGAACACTTTTCCTCCATTCTTCAGGCATCTTTTCGCCCGCTAGTATTCTGTTGAATAAGTTGGTCAAAAACTCCACAGCCATCTCTCCAAATTGCTTCCATACCTCTACCGGTATGTCATCAGGACCAACTGCCTTTCCATTTTTCATCCTTTGTAGTGCCTTTCTGACTTCCCCCTTAGTAATCATTTCCACTTCCTGGTCCTTCACTCTTGCCTCTTCAACTCTTCCTTCTCTCTCATTTTCTTCATTCATCAACTTCTCAAAGTATTCTTTCCATCTATTTAGTACACTACCGGCACCAGTCAACACATTTCCATCTCTATCCTTAATCACCCTGACCTGCTGCACATCCTTCCCATCTCTATCCCTCTGTCTGGCCAACCTGTAGAGATCATTTTCTCCTTCTTTCGTGTCCAACCTGGTGTACATGTCTTCATATGCCTCTTGTTTAGCCTTTGCCACCTCTACCTTTGCCCTACGTCGCATCTCGATGTACTCCTTTCGCCTCTCCTCAGTCCTCTCAGTATCCCACTTCTTCTTCGCTAATCTCTTTCCTTGTATGACTCCCTGTATTTTGGGGTTCCACCACCAAGTCTCCTTCTCCCCTTTCCTACCAGATGACACACCAAGTACTCTCCTGCCTGTCTCTCTGATCACCTTGGCTGTCGTCGTCCAGTCTTCCGGGAGCTTCGGTTGTCCATCGAGAGCCTGTTTCACCTCTTTCTGGAAGGCCGCACAACATTCTTCCTTTCTCAGCTTCCACCACATGGTTCTCTGCTCTACCTTTGTCTTCTTAATCTTCCTACCCACCACCAGAATCATCCTACATACTACCATCCTATGCTGTCGAGCTACACTCTCCCCTACCACGACTTTACAGTCAGTAATCTCCTTCAGATTATGTCTGCACAAAATATAATCCGCCTGCGTGCTTCTACCTCCGCTCTTGTAGGTCACTATATGTTCCTCCCTCTTCTGGAAATAAGTGTTCACTACAGCCATCTCCATCTTTTTTGCAGAGTCCACTACCATCTGCCCTTCAAAGTTCCTTTCCTGGATGCCGTACTTACCCATCACTTCTTCATCGCCCCTGTTTCCTTTACCAATATGTCCATTACAATCTGCACCAATCACAACTCTCTCGCTGTCTGGGATGCTCAGAACTACTTCATCTAGTTCCTTCCAGAATTTCTCTTTCAACTCTAGGTCACATCCTACCTGTGGTGCATAGCCGCTAACCACATTATACATAACACCCTCAATTTCAAATTTTAGTCTCATCACTCGATCTGATACTCTTTTCACCTCCAAGACATTCTTAGCCAGCTCTTCCTTTAAAATAACCCCTACTCCATTTCTCTTCCCATCTACTCCGTGGTAGAATAATTTAAACCCTGCTCCCAAACTTCTAGCCTTACTACCTTTCCACCTGCTCTCTTGGATCCACAGAATATCAACCTTTCTCCTAATCATCATGTCAACCAACTCCTGTGCTTTTCCTGTCATAGTCCCAACATTCAAAGTCCCTACACTCAGTTGTAGGCTCTGTGCATTCCTCTTTTTCTTCTGACGCTGGATCCGGTTTCCTCCTCTTCTTTGTCTTCTTATTAATTATAGAATGAGCAGGTGAAAACTCATTGAAACTGTTGATATTTGTCCGTATGTCCATGGACTTCATGTATCTTTATTCCTTTCATTTCTTTTATTGTTTGCTTGCGCCACACCTTGCCCAACCTGTACCCAATCCGCATAGCTGTGTGCCAACCAGTATTTGGGATGTTTTAAAAAAAAATAATAATAATAATAAAGTTAATCATGTTGCACTCATTGAATTAATCTCTATAGTTTATAACGATCAAGAGGGTTGAATGCCCGCCATTGAAGATGTCCCTGGCTCGATCAAATTCACCAAAATTGTGTGAGATCACTTGCGCCAAAGTTCAAGGTGGTCCCCTTTGGCCTACTTTTTAGGCAAACTTTCAGATTGTCTGTGCACAACTTCGCTTGATGCAGACTGGTCTGCCAAAATGGCAAACACGCAGAGTCTCATGCTAGCACAAAAACTAAGACAGGGCACTTTTTACCCTCAAGAACAGCTGCAGTCACTATGAAAATATAATTCCGTGTTTTATATGAGTGGGAATGAGGGACTTTGTTAAAAAAATGCTTGTGAATCAGTATCATGCTAAAGTGGTGTGGGTCTCCAGCTGTAAGTCATCATGAAAATGCAGAGGAGAATAATGAAAGCCTGAGGTCTTATTACGAGTGGTCAAACATTTGCAAGCATACCTGTACAATGATAAAGCTCTTCAAATCTGTTTCCTCTATTTTATACCTTTTTTTCTTCATAGGATGTACAATGTGGGATTTTGACATACTCTACACAGTGCTGACTAAAGTGTACTGTATGTAATAGATAGTTCAATGATACTAAAAACATTTTTTTACATTTTCTTTGCCCACAACAAGTATTTTGATGAAATGAATCGCTTTGATGTCTTCTATTTTCGTGATCATATTGAACATTTTGCATGTGTCCCTGAAATTGTCATAATTTGGTAGATGCCACTTTAAGAACAGAACCAGGATTTTGTCTTCAGATGTTATAATGTTGCAGCACTTATTCCAAAAGGAGGAGCAATTTAAAAGAAAAGAAACAGCAGACATTCTGCGGAGTAAGCGGTCACATTCAAAGCAATAAGACATTGTCCACCGCACATATTTAACAGCTTTTATGACGGGGACAGTTTGACAGACTTTTTATGTTTACATTATAAAAAAGTGCCTTGAATTTTCCACTTTATGAAGATGGAGGCAAAACTCCTGTAGCTACACACAACTGGAAGCACTCTGTTCTGTCCAATATAGGACGTCTCCAAAGACTGTAATAACTTCCTTTCACTCCAAAACATAATTTTCAATTTTCCTGAGTTTCTGGTAACAAGCTGATGCACGCCATCCGCGTGAAACAGTTACGCTCCAGAACAAGAAGTGAGAACGAAGGTCGTCGTGACTCATATGCATGCTCGGAGGTGGAATCAGCCAGTCTGGGCGTCTGGGTCTAATAACAGTGGAGTGGGAGGATGAGGTCCACCGAGTTAAAAAGGCTGAAAAGGCTTCGAGTGGGTGTAGGCGGACGTCTGCGTCTGTGTCGAAACAAGCGTGCACCGTATATCTAGTTGTGGTGCGGTATTCTGACAAAGATGTGGAGTGTGATGATGGTCCTTAGAGGCCAGCTAGCCATGTGACGGCCTTCACTGTTAGTGCAGCGCTAAAGGCTGCTGGAGTGCAACTTCCTGTCTGGCTCACTCCAATTCACTCAACTTGCGAGGAAAGTTATTATCAGAACTGCAAAGAGTGACAGGGGTTTATTTAAAGAGCTATATTGAATTCCTTCAGTGATTTTCCTTTTGGTTTGTTTCAACCCAGTTCTTGTAGCTTGGTTTGTACAATGAATAAAGTTTGCGCTACTTGGGGGATGCAACAAAAAGGGAGGAATATCAAAGCATTGTTTAAATTGGTTGTCACTGCTGTATTTGAGGATATAGAATACAGTATTCTAGAAATTGGCCATGAACATGTTTGACGCTGTTTTTTTAGTAACATACACATTGTTCATTTTTCCATGCACACATCATAAGGTCGACGCGGGTCAAGAACATCCTCATTGTATCTACGCTACAGTACGTAAAATTATGAACTGCAGTAATTATGCAATTGCAGTGTATTAACACCCTGCCTGTCATCAATGAATGGATGATTAAACTTGAACCAGTCTTTCGGAAAAAATTAAAAGCGTAGTTTTTATATTGTACAACACTCATTCTGGAATAAAACATGTACTACTACTACTACGACGACGACGACTGTATTTGTATGATCATTCTTGGGTTGATTTACACTTTTAGTATTTGGAGATTCCCCAATGGCCCTACAAAGAGCAACAAGTGCACGTTTCTGCAATGACCTGTGCAAATGTGGAGGATACACGGAAAGTTCTAAGGAGAGTTCCAAACTCCTTTTTGATTACTGTTGCCACTGTTGCATAATAAAATACACACATCGACAGGATGTGAAATTACAGTTTCACCACCATTTTCCTTGGTTTAACACACACAGGCGCACACGCACACACACTAGTGAATCTAAAATCTATGAACACATATTTCAGCCTTTCTAGCATATGTGTAAAAAATAAAATGCTTTTATTGTTATTTCCTTAAGTGATCCAAATAAAAAGCCACAAGACACAAAAATAATTAAACTTAGGGTGAAAATAGCTAATTTTCTTTGTTGTCAAATGTTTTCATTTGAACCAAACACTATGTAATGGTTAACTATAGGCTAAATAAAATACATCACATTACTCCAAATGTTTCATTGAAGACATCATTACAAACATTACAAAGTCAACAAAGACAAAGCCCAATACTTCTACTACATTATACTCGTAGTATTGTACACGAACAAACACAAACAAAACTCTTCGCACAAGAACTGATTAGCCAAATGTCAGGTTCCATTAGAACAATTTTATTGCAAAGCAAATGTATAATAACTGATTTTCACAATTTTTCCAACACTGTACCATCTAGAGGCCTAGAATCGGAATCAGAATCAGCTTTATTGGCCAAGTTTGTAAAAACACACAAGGAATTTGTCTCAGGCAAATAATAACAACAATAAGGTAGACAAAGGGAAGATGTGAGTGAGTCTGATGATGCACAAGCAGTTTTCTTTTTTTTTTTTTTTTTTCTCTTGTTGTTCAGGAGTTTCTCAGGGATAATTGTCCGGATGCGGCGTTGGGAAGATGACTGACGAAAGCCTAGCGACGACAGCGAAATTTGTTGCGGAAACATGAAAACGTGTCACACGTTCATCGTAAAAAGAAATGCAATATTTATGAATCATCCTAGAGCTCTGTCTTGCTGACACACAGACACAAATATTCTCTCTCTCTCTCTCTCTCACCCACACCCTGATTGTTTAAGTATTCTCAGCGTCTTTTCCCACATTTTCTTGCGTCTCCCTATAGCGTTCCTCCATAAAAGGGATTAACATGCAGAAAGGCGCGTTAACATAACAATGATAGCAGTGTTTAATAATCCATAATTTAAAACGGGAATGTAATAATCAGTGTGTGAAAGTGACTGTACATTGCAGGAGGCCAATAAACTGATGTTGAGAATAAATTAAAAAAAATAATTCCCTTAGTTATTCTACGGTTTTCACAGTAAATATGTTATAAATTTAAAAAAAACATGTTTAAGTAGCTAATTTGGTAAGTGGTCACTGGCCGCAATATTTGGCACGGCAGCACAATCAAATAAATACACAGGCAGGCGCATATATACTGCCTTTGTAGAAATAATTAGTACGCTCAATTTTATTGTATGTTTGGTAGTGTAATTTGAACAAGGGGAGAATTCCCGTGCATCATTCCGAAAGGTCTTTTAAATGTGTGTGTGTTTTTTTTTTTTTTACATGATGTTAAAAAAAAAAAAAAAAAAAAAAAAAGCCATCTCCAGCCCCATCGCGTGCCAATAATTTCATATGCAACCACACACAAGGAAAATAAAACTAATCAGAGATAAGGGGATGACTAATGAGGTTTTAATTGTATGTTGTGCACACTCAACTAACATCAGACTTGGTAACTTTTTCTACTAGGAAATTAAAACAGCACTCCGTTACGAATAAGATGCTTCTCTGGGGTAATAAGGTACCAGGTCAAGGTGCCAGGGTATTCCCCCCCATCCCTCACACACACACACACACACACACACACACACACACACACACACCACACACACACACACCACACACACACACACACACTTCCATACCATCTTACAACTTTTGGGCAAGCAAAACCATCCCTCCATCAGTGATGCCACTGCTGCACAAGTACTATCAATGAACTGATGACCTGGTAATGGTTCTGTGAATTTGATACTACAATGTACCTTGTTTTTTTTTTTTTTCAGATGAATAAAAAAGAAAGGATAATCAATGAGCAAAAGCGAAAGAACCCTCACCCCCCAAAAACGTACTTCAATTATGGAGCTTTAGTGGCTTCACACTAAATAACAACAATATTAAAAGACAATTATAAGCACTATCAAAGACAGAATTATTATGGACATAGCTCTAGTATAGGATACTAGACACATTACTAAATAGCACAATGAGGATTTTGTATGTTTTTTTTTTATTATTTTAATTCATGAAACAAAAACTGTCTGCTCACACAAAGCCAATAAAAGGTTTTTATTCCATTTCGCTTCTGTTCTGCTGAGGAAGCGGCCAGCATGTACTGATATAATTCGTTTTTACATGACACGTCACACGGACTTATCATACAAGTCTAAAAAATGAATGCCCCGTGTTGTCTGTGCTAATTGGAACGTAAAACTTGAAAGTGGAGTGAGGATATTACAGATTTTGAGTGAGACCACGATTAATTGGAGCTATCTGTTTGAAGACCTCCTGCTATGGTTAGACAGCCACTCCTCTGTCTTGACACACACACACACACACACACACACACACACACACACACACACACACACACACACACACACACACACACTTGCAAGGCTACTAAGAAAACAAAGCCCCACTAATCATTTGAAGCCTGCGCTTTGTAGGTGGGACTCCATCATTATCAGACGGCAGCAGTGTGGGGTTTTGTTGGTTTTAACTTTGCATCCTCAATCAATGGCTCACAGGAAGAGCTTTAATCAGTCTTCTAATGCAGCTGTACAAGAGGTGGGCAGGCCTATTGTCTGGCCCTGAAAGGCCGAACGGGGTGGCGGGGTGGGGGGAGTCCTCTCGCGTTTCTTTACATTCACCTGCTGGGCCCTATTGGCTCTCTATCTGGGAGAAAAGGACAAGGGGAAATGAATAAAGAACACGGGCAAAGCGTGGCTGGGCTCAGTCGGCTTTCAGGCTCATCAAGGAGCTCCTTGTCATTGCCGCAATTTGGCCAGTTAAGCCCGGGCCTCGTCTCTTTCCCGGGCCAATTCAGAAGCTCACGAGGAGCCAGGGCACGGCCAACAAGCGCGATCCACAACACCGGCCATGAGCTAATGATGTGCTACTTGGAGGGGAACGCAGGGTGTACGAGGTGACGTGCTGCCACGACGCCGTGTTCAAAAAGAAGCAAATCACAAATTCTAAGTCTACAGAGAGCAAAAAAGAAAAACAAAAAACAAAAATAACGTTCATAACAATGCAACTGCAGGAAAATTTAATGTGGAACCATGGATGTGCTTTGTAATCAATGTTGAAGTGCACTACTTGGCTGCAACCAGCAGAGGCGCTCTGGCTACAGTGTGTAACAAAAAAAAAAAAGCTACACTTTTGGCTGAAAATATTTAATTGTTTACAAACAGTTTCAATAATCCCAACAACCCATTGCTAAAAATTACATTCATGGATTCTATAGTTTACAAAGTAAAGAACAACAAAACAACAGCTATGCTATTGTGATATCATCATCATCATCATCAATATCATCATATTTGCCCGTTATGATATTTATAAATGAATATCATGTGTGTTTGATTGTTGGAAATAAAAGGATATCTCTCCTTGGTACACCACCTAACATTTTCATAAAATGTACTGAATTATCTAAAATCTAAAAATCTGTTAATTGATGTTCTCCACACTCTCAATAATAGAGCATGATTTTCAAGAGTGACACTAATACAGGAATTAACATAATTTAAAGTCAATTCTATGGGGGGAAAAAATCCCTTTGGAGAGGACATTTCCTCTTTTTTCTAAGTCTCCACAATGATGTTCTTCCTCCATCTAGTGAAGAGCGAGAGAAGTTCACGTGTTTGTGCATGTGTGTGTGTTCGCAAGTGGACTGCAGGTTTTGCTCAATTAACTCCAAAAGACATTTTAAGAATTCATTCTGGTGAAGCTTCATCAGGTGATGTTTACAACTCTAATGTGAATACTGCTTATTTCATTAGTTAATATTACTTGTTTAGCATAACAAAAGAGCAGAATTTAAGGGGTGTATGGACCAAATCCATACAATAATAGTTTGAAGAATTGAGGAAAAAATAGTTTTGCTGCATTTTAGGAATATCATTCTGTGATAAAATGAACCAAGAGGATCACAAAATCATGTTTTGATCATATATAATCATAATATGCCTTGTCTTTTGCTTCAGTATTTCAGCCTCTCACCGTTTTGTTTTTGACATTTCAGGATTTCTAAATGCACGTCATTTGTGTGGGCACACTGAGGGAGTGCTTTGGAATTATGAGCGCCGTTTTAAACGTCACATTTGTCAGACACAATGAACGGGGAGGGGAGGAAGGGGGGGGGGGGCAACCACCTGACAGGGCTTTTTGTGAGGCGTCCACACGAAGAAGTCTGCAGGAGGCCCGTTGAAGAGCTCACGCACTCACAAGAATGTGGCCACACAAAAGGGGGGAATGGCGCAATTAGGAAAACAAAAAGTGTATGTGTGTGTGTGGGGGGGAGGGGGGGATTATGTAGGAATTAGAGCAGCAACACAATGGGAGCATCAGAACCAAAATGCCGTCTGATGAATGGTTTGTTACTTCCACAATATGAAATAGGTGTTGCGATGGTGCTGCAAGTGATTTATGATTTATGGTTAGGAGAACATGTTTCATTTGAAATTTTCCAAATCCCATCATTTCTGCCTCTCAACAGTACATATTCTCTGATTTCTGTTGTTCATGAGAACGGACTGATTGTCTATCAAAATAAGACATTTGCAAATACTCTGGAAAACATGGACCATCATTTTTGCCCATTTTCTGACAGCTGTTATGGACCAAACCAGGACTTGAATTATAATCAAATCTGATTTATTTTTAAAGTCCAATTCATTAGCTGGCTAAATCAGAAAAATAATTCATCAACAGATGAATCGATTATTAAAATATTCATTAGTTGCAGCCCTAGTTTGCTGCCATATTCGTTTCTATGATTTGGAATTATTACAATGATTTTTTTTTTCCAGGAAAGACGTGTGTTTCCTTTTATCCAGTGAATATGTACACATTTTAAAAGCTATCTTGTCTCATTTGCGGTGCTGGAGTGCGATTTTGACAGCCACTTCCTGGCGAAGGTCAGCTATTCACCTGTAAGTAGCAAAATTACCCCCATCTAATTCCTGCTGTCCTTCAGGTGCAGCCTGACAGCCTGCTTTGCATTTTAATGCACAAAACCTGATTATTAAATCTCTGAGGTCTGGTGAAAAAAAATGATTTGGGTTGCTATGCAACCAGACTTGATCAAACAAGTCCCATCCCCCATTTTTAAACACATAATTCTTCTTCGATATTAAAGCATGCGGCTCCTGATTAGAAGAGAATGCGAACACAATGTACACTGGTTAACCTTTACATCTTGAAAATTGGAAATTTGAACGCCGGGAAATTATGAAGCAATAAGCAAATACCGTATATATGGTAATGTTTATTCTAGTCACTATCATTATAGGATACAGTATTATCATTACCAATGTTTAAGTGATTGATCATTAAATGGTTACACTTTACGACAAAACGCTGCTATTGAGGTGAAAGTTATAATCTACTGCAAGCACATACAAAGAATCATTTATGAAACATAATTTATAAATTCATGTATATTTTTAATCGGGCTCGTGATGAGAATTTAAAAAAGATGTGAAATGACTATTTCTCAACATCTAAACAATGTACAGTAACAGAATTAAAGAGCTGAAAATAACATCATTGCACACACAGTGTACAGTGCTGATATACACATGCATATATAGTACACAAACACACACACACACACACACACACACACACACACACACATATCGGAGGGGCTTACAGATGGTTAACAAGTGATGAAGCGCAAAGAGAACATGAGAGGAAATATCATAAATGTCCATCAAGTTGCCTTGAATGAAAATTGTCCTTTTTGTTGTCATGTTCCCATCAAGGTTTTGCTTAATTAACATATCCCATTAAGTGTGCTTAGAGTGCATTAAAATCCTTACTAATTGTGTTTCCGCGCACTCGGGCAAAATTTGATGAACAACTCGTCTCTCTCTAGTTTGCTGGTTGCTAATTGAGGTCTGGCCTTGACACACAAGATGAAAGTCAGCATTCGGCCTCTCTTAGATGTGACGGGCAAACTGGGCCAGAACACATGGTGGAATTTCAGGAATAGTCTCGTTCCTTCAAAGAGTTTGCAAGTAACAACTGTTATCCTTTGGGCATGTGGAGATTAATCTTAGCACTCCTAAAATCAGCACTGGAGACAGAAGTAATTATCCATCCATCCTTTTTCTGAAACGCTTATCCACACAAGGGTCGCGGGAGTGCCGGAGGCAATCTCTGGTGTGAAAAACCAATGCAGGCACGGGGAGAACGTGCAAACTCCACACAGGTGGGGCTGGGATTTGAACACCAGTCCTCAGAACTGTGAAGGTAACGCTCCAACCAGTTGTTCCACCGTGCCAACAGAGTAATTAGATTGCATTGTATAACTTATCAGACAGGAAATTGCTAATGCCCAAGTCATTAGTATGCATTTATTGTAAGCAAGTGTGTATGTCACATAGTTAATAATGCCTATATGAAATATTATTATGTGTATTTATCTAATTGTGCTTGTCATCAATGCAGGCTAGCAGGTTCTTTTACATTGTATTTTTTTTTCCTCTTCTCTGCCTCAAGCATGAAGTAATCACAAAAATAAGATGCTCACAGTAATAAAATATGTCTTCCAACACGGGATGTTCAGTAACTGTGTAAAATTCATGATCAATTCAATGATTTCAGTTTTTAAGTATTTTGAGAGGGACTGGAGAATATCTGAATGTTCTGAACTCCTGTTTCTCTGCCAGCTTCGTATTGCACAGATCTGCGATTCTCAGAGTAGCATGCGTGGTACGCGGGCGCCCTCGAGTGGTATGCAAAAATGAAAACACAGACGAAGTACTGTTCAGTTGTATTTAACTTAATTGAAATGCATTTGTATTTCATCTTAAACTGTTTTTGTTGAAGCATTTTAGCTACATATTTTAATTTAGGTGTGAATTTCAATTTTACCCATTTTACTTTGATCATTATTTCATTTTTTTTCTCCCCTAAATTTAAGTGTAGTGTTAATCTAATGTTAGCATGGTTTACAGTAATATTAAATCTGATTTTAAGGAATATCTAGGATTTTTCTTATGAGCATTTAGGCCTTCAGCACAATTGTATATTTTTCAAGTGTAAAGTTTGAGAACCACTGGCACAAATAAATGCTGCCTGCAGCGCTTTGTGTGTGTTGTTCATAACAGTGTTGAATGTTAACTATTGTACATTTTGAGTCTGAGCGTCAGCTTTTATTAAGATATAGATGCATCCTCAAGCAGGGCTATTATCATGAAATTGGATTTGTTGTTGTCGTTGTTAAAAATGTTTTTTGAAGTAGGAGAGTAATATGGATCTAACCGAATTGGGATTTAGAAAGGGGCAATGGCTAATTAATGTTCCCAAGAGGTATATCGCACGATGCATTTAAAAAAAAAAAAATGTTAACTTAATAGCATAGTTGGCTTTGTCATATTTGAACATTTTTGGAAAATAATAACAATAAACAAGAAGCGTCCAGGTGCCTCCATTCAACCTTTGCAGATGACCTGGATGAATGACAATCTACGCAGACATAATGGAATTTTTATTTTGGGGTTATTTTCTGTTGCAATTTTGACAGTAGGTTTAAATTACTTGGCCGATTACGCTGACAAAATCGTGCGTATTTTGTAGCTTTTGCGTTGTGCCAAAGTGATTGAATGGTACTGTATACATGGAATTGTTGATTGTGGACTGAGCAATCCTCGAATTGGCCCTTGTGTAACACAAATTCTATGACTCCTTCACATCAATTTACAGGACGTAACAGTGTCTGAAATGTGTTATTTGACAGAGAAAATTGTGCACGTCTTTTTAGGTGGCCCAATGTAAATGCGTGGATTTGGTTTTCAGGTGCTTGGTGTGTTTTCAGGAAACATTGACTGGATGCAACCAACGGCTGCTTAGTATTCACTCCACGTAAAGTGGGTCTGTGTTCCTCATTTAGCTCTTTACTGTACAGCTGGGGAGCTGTCCATGGCGGCTGGGCTATGCAAATGAGGCGGTGTTTGAATGAGAGATGGAGGTAGACACAAAGCTCAATTAGAGAAGGACGGGATGAGGCGGTGGGGGTGCGTTAAGTGTCTGCAGGGGAGGGGGAAATGGGGCTAGGGCATGGAGGGGTGGGAGTAACAATGCCAACCACAAGAAAGCAAATGTAGGGACACATTCAAAATGCTATTTCCAATTTCTTTTGACAAAGTCGCGGCTCTATGAATTGGATGTATCAAATCAATGTGCACTTCCTGCTTTGTTTCAAGTTCAGACAAGCATGTGACAAAATACATGAGAGGGGGGAGGGGAGGGTTACTGTTTGACCATCTTGGTTTGGATGCCCAACTTTGGTGCACATGACCAACTGCCTGCATGAGTGTCCTTGGAGGTGTCTCAGACATCAAGCAACAGCTGCACACACAAAAAAAGGCAGGGGGTGGGTGAGGGTGCATGTTATAATGGAGGAAAGCATAATTAATATGCACATTGGGGGATTTAGAATCAGGCTTTAATTGCATTTGTTGGCGCGTGAAGCTGAGCGGCTTAACAAAAATGAAGACCAGCAAATGAGATTTCATGAGCTCATTGGTCAGAGAAATCATTGGCATGGCTGCCAAGGTTATTGCCAAACCATTTCCTTTTATACAAGAGAGATGGGCTTCATACGCGAGATGGTAACAGTCACCCTTGCTCTTCCGAGGTGTGAACAGCCAAGGTGACCATGTACCAATCCATCAGTCGGCGCGTAGATTTCAGGAGACTTTGCGTCCATGAATTACAATTTTGTGCATGAAAAGGTTTGTCATATTCGAGCAAAGACATGATTCAAAGTGGATGCGAGTTTACCTTGATTGGGGAGCCACTAAAATAAAGAAAATGAGCTCAAATCTAACAGCAGTGGCCAATCCACGATGGCAAATTCAGTGATTCTCAGGCTGCGAACACAATATTTTGCAATTAATGAATTCACAAAGCAACTATCGACTGCGGACTAAATGTTCAGTCATTCTCATCCATTGTACTGCAAGAGATTCTCAGTTGTGCCGCAGGAAATTATCCAATTTCACTTCACTAGGGAGAAAATTATTTTAGCAATTCTTTTTTTTTTTTTTAAATCACAGACTTGAGGTTCTGGACCACCCCCACAATAAGGGAAAACCCCAAAGTAATGACCAGCTATTTCTGGGATTATTTATACATAAAAAAAAAAAGGTGTATGAAGCCCCCCGGACTCTTATTAATCTTCACCACGCTTTACTGACCGCTACCATCTTTAGTAAACGCTTTGTATACTCTGGAACACCTTTTAAAATCAAACAGTAATGCACAGTAATGTAGTACACAATGTACAGTCTATTCCTTGTAAGTAAATGTTATTTTTCATTTGTTTCTTTATCTTTATCTTTTATAATGTTTGAGGCAAGAAAGAGTTTATTTTACCACCTAAAAAATATTTAATATGAGGATCTAAATCTGCAAGGGACTAACTCCGCAATAATCTTTTTTGTTCACAGTATGTCTGTGATATGTAGTCATAGGCAGAACGGGTAAAAGCTCTTGCACTAGATGCCAAAGGGTATGATTAATCTTTGTGTCCACCTGTTGCCATTTATTCAACAGGATAAAAGTTCAACACTAAATACACAGGTTCATTTGAAAGGAAGCTAATCTAGGACAACATCATTATTTTTGCACATTGTTTGTACATGTGTATGTATATTTTCATTTGTTTTTTTTTTGTTTTTTTAATATTGCCTAAAATATTCCCCTTGGCTATATCAAGGTTTGGAAATACTGGTCTACTGTTTTTTTTTTTTTTTAACACAATGTAGACGACAAATAGAGCTATCATATATATGGGACAATGTGTGTGTGAAATTTAAATTCTGCACAACGACTTATGTGTCATAAAATAATCACTTACAATGAATTCATAGAAGCTACAAGGCCAACCCAATTTGTTTGCTTCTAAGGCAGTGCAGGACCCTTTAATTACTAAAAACAAATAAAACCAAAGAGGTGTTCTTAAAAAAAAAAGGCCCCAAGCATTTAACCCACAAATGATCAAAATATATTGCACAATAACAATAAACATTGGTTGAATATTTTTTTTTCTCTCTTCCGCCATTTAGTATTGCCCTCAGAGGACTTTATAAAAACTGAAATGGCCCCTGATAGTTTCCAAGCCAGGCTTTGAAGACAATATTATATAATGATAAGAATAAAATACAGTACATTATAACTACATTTATCACATGAGGTATTTTAGGAGTGCTGAGATCGGGTTTAAATATGCCCAAGTCTTAAAGATTGATGACCTGCAATCACACTGTTTCCTATAAAAAAATATGCAACAATATAAAACACACGCAAGCAGGCAATCACAAGCACTTATAGACACGGGCCGGGCTTATAATCAAGCAAAAACAGGCAGTTGCTTTAGTCTCCATCATTACCAGGTATTGTCATACCACCTGATTGATAAAGTTTTCATTAATTTGAAGCAATGATTATTGTTTCAGTCCCAATTTACATGCTAAGAAAAATGCTTGGTTAATCACCGTTTTGAGTGTTTCCCCTCCCTTCACATGCAATGGACTATTCCAACTTCTTACTGCGCATGTGCAGACTTGATTCAGGAAGAAGGTAGCAAAACAAATGTAGCAGAGTTATAGCTCCCGGTGGGCTCGAGAAGAGGAGAAGGTGAAAGGAATTCAGTTTTTAATAACAACAACCAGAGGTTTCGACCCTCTTCATGCTGACAGTGAATGTGCAGAAATGACGACAGCAAGATTTTCTTGCCAGTTGCAGTAGTGCTGCTGTCAGTGTCAGCTAAGGAGGATGCTGTTGAGATGAAGTTGAGAGTAACTCTCGTGATGCTTTTCAGAATGTACATTTTAATCATATTATGGTATCACTATATAGTTTTCAGAGTACATTATGACAGAGTGGTATTTTACTTACTTAAAAACACATTTCACAATTTCTGGAGTAGTTTTTGCAGGGAATATTGAGCATGTTAATCGAATTTCCATTCATAGCAATGGGGAACGATGATTTGACAACACACACAGACAAAAACTGCTGACTTCTTACCATACAGGTGCAGAGATTTGCTTATTTCGATGCAACTCAACACACAGCACAGTAGTGTTCTCTGTCTGTCTTTCAAACACACGAGCGATTTTGCATGTTAGGGCTGAGTTGAGATAAAAGGCGAACAGGACTCACACAAACAAGTCAACTAAACTGAGAGATGCTACTTGCAACATATATACATATATATATACATATATATATATATATATATATATATATATATATATATATATATATATATATATATATTGTATACACACACAGATATACATGAGCACGTACCTGTTCAAGCTGTAATTCCTTACTCGGGGTTTATAGAGGCTCGCAAGGCTGTTAAGGACAACAACACCGAGCGAGCAAATCAAACCACGGCGATATGCAAATGGAGTGTCCCGCTGAACGCATGTGTATTCATTATTCATAAATGACTCCGGTTTATGCAAATTGCAGTGTACGGAAGCAGGGTTGGGTGTTGAGTGGCGACGTTTCAAAGATAGCCTGTGATGAACAGCTAGCGCGCTCAGGGATCTTACATATATGCACGTTTTGCCCAAACCAACTGAAAAGCGCGTTAACGACAGAGAAGTGCAAATTCTAGTGTGTTACAAAACGTAAATTAGTCCAAAATCACCCCTCTAAAGGGTCAGTATTTCCTTTTTTTTAAAATCCATGAATAGAGTGAAATTCTATGACGTCTAGTGAATATTTTAATATTTTTGTGTGCCAATAGTCACAACGAAAAATAAAATAAAACAGTGAACACCGTTACAGACATCAACACCTAGCAGAAAGAAAAATGTTAGTGCGCAGTGCGGCATAGTTTACGGCAATGTCATCATCAGTAAGCGACGATACAATGTGACATGACGTCACGCGTGCGACCAGCCGAGTCACTTGAAATTCACGGAGGCAAATAAGCTACCTTCGGGTGAGTTTTCGGTTTGAAAAAAAATAATTAAATCAAAAGAAGTATTAAAACAACAATAACCAATATTAGGTAGACATTCTGGGGGACGACGTAACTTAACATTTGCGACAGCCGTCGTTCAATGCAGCTGTGAAACCATTGCATACGAATGCAAACAAACTGTAAAGCCAAGCTAGTAACTTATCTCATTGTTTTTGCTAGCTGGTTGTCAGTTATAAAGAATGTGGTTTTTCTATGCTATATTTAGGGATACGTGTCATTGTTAATAACCACCAAAAGCTAACTTACTTTCTGTGACGTCCTGTGTTGGCAGTCATGTTCCATGACAGCTCTCAAAAAAAATATTGGACATTTAACAGCGAAGACGAGGTGGAACAGCTGAGATGTGAAGCCAACAAGAAGTACAGGAAGAAGGTAAGCGAAAGTGGGGAAGGTCAATAATATTAATAGTATCAGTAAAAATAAAACCATAAATCCTTCAACCTTGTGTGGCTCCACAGCACATGAAAAGTGAGTCTGCATTACTGGACCGTCACGAAGAAGATGTTCTCTTCAGACACTATGAGAGGAGGCTGTTGGACTTTTGCAGTGTGTTCAAACCAGCAATGCCCAAATCTGTTATTGTATGTATTTTCATTTTTAGAGATAAAAACAGTATTCAGTGAACCCGTTGCTCATGGGGGATACGTTTTGTGTACACCTGCGATGAAAATCCGCACGACAAACCATACCATTACAAAAGGTTTGCCCCTCCCGTGCCCTTTCAACATGTACATTTCTTAAAACACACGTTTAAAAGTCATCCTTAGTACTGGTTCGCACTCTCTCACTTTCACAAAATGAGAGACCGTCGTAGAACATCACTTTGAGGAAATGAAAATAAGACTCTGATTCGCACAATTCTCCAAATGAGTCAAGGCGTACTCTGTTCAAGCCTTTTGTCACTTCCAGTTGAAGTTTTTGTAAAACTGACACACATTATATTTGTATGTAGCATCTCAGCTAACTATAATAGTTTCCTGCCACTACACTGCTGCTGTCCAAATGAAACTCAATTCACTTGAACATAGTACATTGATACCTAGATCTTAAATCTCTAAATTAAACTATGCAATTCACTACATCCTGTGACCCTTGTGAGGATAAGCAGTTTACATAATGGATGATTTCACTACAACATAGTTCCTTGGCACCAAGACCTGGCCAAAGTAGTACTTTCATCGCTTTGGCCTAAGCACAAAGAGTGATTACATACTGTATACAATGAGCTTAAAAAAATACCACATATCTTAGTAAAACGCAACGTGCTACAACAAAAAGCGCAGAACTCTATATTTACCAGTATACGCGTAGGAACCCATAACAATAAACATTTGCATTTAAATCTGCACCATATAGACAGGGGGGTGGGGGGGTCACTATGATCTAGTCCCTCCAGATACGGGAAAGTGTCTTTTCTATGCAGGGTACAGCCATCATGTACTTCAGAAGGTTCTACATGAACAACTCTCTTATGGAGTACCACCCAAGGATTATCATGTGAGTACAAGTGGCTGCTGACATTGGGAATACCATATGTCTCTGTATTTTGCACGGGGTACTTACATACTACTCCACTGCAGAGAATACCAGGTGTCTGTCTGGAGGAAGGTATTCATTAAGTGGGATGCTTTTATTAGCAATTTTCCTCAAATATTTAATTGAAACAGTACATATAGTACATAGGGTTTTTAAAGGTCAGGAATGGCATGCAAAAAACTAGTTTGCACAGCGGTGTAAGAATATGAAATCATGCGGCACAAGAAGTCAAAAAACTGTTCTGCATTTGTTTTATATTTATGGTGAATTTTTTTTTTTTTTTAGCAAGTATATAATCACTTTCCTCACAAATTCTGGTTGCATCACCCCCAGAGGGAACAGAACTCTAGTAAAGCAAGGGTCTCTTTTATTGTTAAATAGCTAATGATGTATCAATAGCCACTGTTGTGCTTTTAATGGTTGCTCTTCCCCTTGTTTACATGATTGGGTCCCTATTATCATGATTAGCAATTTTCAATTGGCTCATTTTTCCTTTCTTCCCTGTTCCAGGCTGACATGTGCATACCTGGCCTGCAAGGTGGACGAGTTTAACGTCTCCAGCGGGCAGTTTGTGGGCAACCTTGTGCAACAGAGTCCGGCGGAACAGGAACGGGACGCAGAGCAGATCCTGGAGTATGAGCTGTTGCTTGTCCAGCAACTCAACTTCCACTTGGTGGTCCACAACCCCTACAGACCACTGGAGGGACTGCTTATTGACATCAAGGTTGGCTCACTCCCACATACGGAACTGCTGCCATTGTGATGTAGTTTCACAGTCCTTTTTGAGCTCAGACACTTATATTCAATTTTTAACAAGAAAAACAGCTCAATCCAGCAATAGAATGTCAATAACTTTTTTTTCCACAATCACTGAACTTACTCTTCACGTTTGGAGTTTTTTTTTCCTACGCTTTCCTTACTTTCAGAAGGTTCTCCATCTTTTCATGCAAAGACATACACAGTTTAAAAATTATTTTTGTTTTTTGTCATATGTCAATGTCATACCAGGGCAGCACCTACTGCTGTAGTCTAATTTCTTGTGTGCTGCCATTTAAGCCGATTCTGATTATTTTTGGACCAAATGGATAACTCCCCACCTGATGATTTGTCAGGGGACATTGGTTGGGAATCATTGGTGCTACAAATTACCATCATCACAACTTTTGCCAACTCTCTCTTCAGACCCGATATCCGACACTGGAAAACCCAGAGTCATTGAGAAAGAATGCAGATGACTTTCTGGCCTACGCGGCCATGACAGACGCGGGGCTACTCTTTTCCCCTTCGCAGATTGCATTAACTGCTATCCTGAGCAGCGCCTCAAGAGCTGGGCTCAACATCGAGAGGTAGGTCGGTCATTTTGAGACTTTTAGTACTTTACACCAGTGGTTTTCAAACTGGGGGCACGGCACTACCGTGAACACTTTTCATATTCTGTACATACATGAAAAAGTGCAACAACAATAATATTTTCGGTCCTTAGCTACATGACTGAATGCTTGGGACTGAAGAGGAACCAAGAATCCCTGTCCAAGATGTTCGACTCAATGAGACGTGAGTGACCAGCCACAAGACGACGATGTTGCGTCCGTCGCCAAGGCCGTTAACATGCATGCTTCCTCTGGCCGCTGTAGGGATTAAAAGTCTTCTGAAGAGATATGAGCTTCCAAAACCTGATGAGGTGAATGCTTGCAAGCAGAAGCTGGCAAGGATCCACGCCGATTGTGGTTCAAGTTCAAACAAGTAAGGATCAATGCGATTGCCATGAAAAGTTGAACCTTTGGGTAACCAACATTTAACGACATTCAGAAATTCTTAACCATTATTATGCATACCTCAGTTTTAAGTGAGACTGTCACAATAAATTATTAGAAATCAATCAAATTAGATTATGCAATATTTAAATAAAAAATGAAACTATAAAATCAAAATAATGAGGTAATGTAATCAGTTTCTTTATAATAGAGGTAAAAAAAATTATACTTGTTCATTAAAAAAAAATTGTAAAAATTTGAAATTGTAATTTAATTTAAATATTTAATTTAAAAGAAATGTCAAATGTAGCGGTTAAAACAAAGATTTATGTCGAATTAAATTCAAATCTAAATTAGAATGCTTTTAATACAGAAAAAACGAATCTTAAGTATTTGAAACAAATCAATTATTTCCTGAATTTAAAACAAATTTAACATATGCAATACATGTTAACTGCTAAAACCCGACCTTCTAAATAAAGTTATTTGGCAAGTGAATAAATTAATTTTAATTATTACCTTTTGTAACATAAGTGGGAAGTGTAGTACTAATACATGTCGTGCACGGGATCCCTCTGGTGGTACACAAATTTTTTTGTTGTTGTTTTTGTTTTTTAAATTACAATACATTCTTATTGCATCATTGATTAAAAAAAAAAAAATCTGTACAGTTTGTGTGCTGGGCCGTGTCATACTGAGGAATGTTTGAGATTTTCTACAGTACTCTCAAAATTTTTTTATAGTAAGGCCAATTCCTGTTTTTGTTGTAGACAAGAAATATGGATTTCAGGGAAAAGAATAATATGAGGCAAAAGTTTGGAATTCCAGCTTTTATTTTATAGTATTTACAGCTTGAATAGACTATAAAGCACTTCGGTTTGAAGCCACCCACTTGTCAAGTGAGCGAAAGTATTCAAATGTGACTGTTTCAAGTTACGTAGGTGTTCCATTTTGGATAGGGTATCAACAGCAGTTGACAGAAACATTGTGAACGCTGTGAAGAAACACACAAGGACCACAGTTAGCCAACCTGCACAGGGAGGAATCACAATCAACTCTTCAAAGAAGACAGAGAAGAACTATTCAGGCGATGTGTCAAGATGCAAAGAGAATCGGAAAGCCAGATAGGATTTTGGCAAAGAAGGACAGGGATAAGCCACAAAAGTTTTGGAATAATATTTTATAGATTGATGAGACCAAGATGAACCTCTAACAAAGGGATGGAAAGGCCTAAGATTAAAAAGAAAGAAATAAAAATCTTCTAGTTGAAAATGCATCCAAACTAGCCAGGAGAAGCTTCATCATACAAGAGACTGACGCATAACACATTGTCAAGACAACAAAGGACTTCATCAGGGGTAAAGGGTGGAAGGTCTTAGGCTGGCCAGGTCAATCACCAGATTTTAACCCAATAGAGCATGCATTTTACCTCCTGAAAAGGAGACTGAAGGGAGAAACCCCTAGAAATGAACAAGAACTGAAAGAAGCTGCAGTAAAGGGCTGGAAAAGAATTTCAATTGAATAATGCAAGAGTCTAAAGTCAATTGGTCACAGGCTTGAGGTGTGGAAAATAAGAGTTGTGCCACCAAATGTTATTCATTTTAAATTAATTTAATGTCCATTCCAATACCTTTGAAAAGTGGGTGTGTTTCTACTAAAGGAAAGTTGTTTAACACATCTACATGTAGATACCATGAAATAAAAGCTCATACTCAGCTTTTGATCTGAAAGCGAAATGTCTTCAGTATAGTATTAAAAAAAAAAAGGAACTGACCTTTCCGTACCAGTAGTTTTGGAGGTATGATAGACTACCTATAGTTGTAAATCATTACAATTTACAACCAAAATAATAAACATTTGAAACCGCATTTCATTATGACAGTATCGCTCCAAACATGGCGTGTTTGGGACTACATTAGTAGTTCTGTATATTTCCATGATTAATAATGGTCGTAGTTTCCTCCACGTGTGGTCAAGTGAACCACTCAATGTTTACGTCATGTCACAAGAGTAAATTTTATTTTTGCAAGGTTGTCGTAACTAAGATGCAAAAAAGTTCAAGGTTCAGTATCAGGTAGAAAAATAAAAAGGAACACATCGTCGCGCGTATGAAAAAGTACAGTGTGAACACACCACATTACCGTCCGTCGGGTCTTCCGTATGCGGTGGCATAGCCGACTGCGGAAGTCTTCTCTCTTCCGTTGACACTTGGTGAGCTCGGTGAGGTCTGTAGTATCGTTGCGTGCATCCAAGGCGAATAGTTTGCGCTACATGACGGGCACGAATTCAGACAGGGGGGGGGCCAAGCCAGACAAAGATCAGCCGAGGTGTGCAAAATTTGGGGAAATTTTCACAATTTTCCATTTTCCATGGGAATTCAAAAAAGGAAATTTTACACAATTAAAAGTTTGGTTCTTAATAAGGAACTTGGGATATAGTTGGAGAAAAACATATTTGAGCATAATCCCAACTAAAACCAGATTTCCTGCAAGTGTAGGGGTCCTTGATTTACAAATCTCATGAATTCCCATGGAAAGTTTCCAATTTGATTATACTATTTCCAAATCTCCCAAAAACTTTTGAGAAATTCTCCATTGCTTTGCAAGCCGAGCCCGGTGTGATTACAGTACTCGTGTGAAAGAAAACAGTCAAGATGTGGTGGTTTGCTCCAAAAGAGAGGGAGAAACTGGAGAGGAAGCGTGGGTACACACATACTGATATAGTCAAGACCATAATTCAGAGGGAGAAGTACTGTTCTCAAACCTTTTTATGTGACTGATGAGAGAACTATTTTTTTTCCAGTACGCACAGTTAACTGGGACAGGCTCCAGCCCTCCCGTGACCATTGTGAGCATAAGCGCCTCGGAAAATGGATGGATAAACAGACCATCCCAGAGCTTGATGTACCAATGAGGGCAGTGAGTCGCAAGTGTGGCACGCTTGCTCCCTCTAGTGGTCGGTAAAATGATATCCAAACTTGAAACTGCAGAATTATTTTGACTTCAATTTTTTTTAAAATCCAATGATGTGTTCATCAGTTCCATGACGTTAGTTCTATCATATTGAACTAAACCTCTGCCTAGGTTCTGATGGAATAAAAGTTGGGCTGGTTAAGCTACTCTATTTTTCTATCGGTCATGGTGGTACTTTGTTTTTTTTAAATACAGTAATTGGGATAAAATATGAGAACCTCTAGAGAGGAGGGATTGATTCCAAACACGAGAGGAGTTTGCAACTGCAGTTCTGTTACCATAGAATTGAACGCTTTGCGTAGCTCCATGTATTTGTTCATCTGCAAGCACTTTTTTCATTTTCCTGTGTCCATCCACACAGGTCAATCTGGGTAATATGGCAGCAATTTTTTTCATTATAATAATACATTATTATTATTAAATTATAACTGTATTTGCAGGGTCTCATTTAAGATGTTAAAAATCAGCATACGTGTACCCCGCTTAAGTAAACCGCCGGCCTTACAGTGATAAGAGCAGCGTTTATGGAGGCGGGATGAACATGCACGGGACAGGTTACACACACACCTCCTAAACAAGACTACCTTTTTGTAGCTACACCATAAAAACACATTTTGATTCTCTGACAAAGCAGCGTATAAAATAAAATGTAACAAGTATCGGGGGGTGGACGGTGCGTCGAAAGGGGGCTTAAGGCGGATTGTGTAGTCTCGTGTTCAAATTCCCTGATGACTGCAGCTGCTACCACAGTGCTTTGGTTACCCCCCAGTCAATCAAGCCCCCTCCCTTTTGTCCACATACATATAAGGGAGTTCGTACAGTTTTGACTGTACATCAGGTCCATCATCCATCGTTCCAACACTGCGTCGAAAGCATATTTGGGAAAGGCTTTGGAAGGATAACGTTCACATATGCAGCAAATATGTTTCCACCCCCTGCCCCCAACTGTCAACGGAGAGCAGTCATATTGCATTTGAACTATGGAGATAGTGGGGCCATATTCTGAGAAATACAAGCAGAGTTCAGGCCTCGCTTTCTGGCTGGCATTTTGACTCCCAGGTGTAATCCCACGGAATTCACATGACCTGGATTGCAGCTGCCAATGACATGATGGTGCACTCGGTCCTGGAAGATAAAGCGGACACGTTGGGAAAAGTACACGCTTTCAGTATGTGAGTGGATTTGCTACTCTAGTGCAGTGTTTCCCAACCAGGAACTTAGCCAATTTCACTCAAGCGGTCTAACTTTTGTATGTTCAACAATCTGCCAGCAGAATATTGTGACAGAACTATTATTTACACTCAAATGAAGACAGTACACAATTAAGCTGTGTATTCACTTTTTGCGAGACTTTTCATCCTAGTGTAAAACATGGCTCAATAAAGGTTGGGAAACACTGCTCTAGTAAATGTACTTACTTGAGATGGAGTGCTACAGGGTACGAAGAACTACTAAACTAAAGTCGAATTGATGAAAATGGAAGGAGTTGGGTCACAAAAATTAATCATAGTGCTCAACAAATCCATCACACTCATCATGGTTCTAGTTTTAGTTCAAAGCCACTATTCGACTTTTTTTTTTTTGTCTTTGACAGCAAACGCAAGGGCGGGTATGAAGACGAAGGCCATGTGGCAAAAGAGCCGCGATTAAAAGAAGAGGTGAGACAATCTTCTATACTTGTGATTCGCATGATTCTGAAGCAGCTATTTTTCTTGAAATATGTTTGGTTTTGATTACAGGAGTGGAGTGACGAAGACCTCTTGTGACCATTTCTGAGAGTGGAAAAAAATATGCATTCAATAACACTGGTTTGCTTTCATTGTGTTAAAAATAAAATCTATTTTTATACACTGTCTTCAACATGAGAATGAAAAAGCCCAACTACTTTACAAAAAATGTTTAATAAGTGCATGCATGTCTGATACAGTCTGTACTACTTCCAAAGAAATCTTTTGTAAACACTTTGCATTATACTTGGATTCTCGGCTTATGCATCTTGCCAGGATTGCAAAGTTTTGGGGGGGGGGGGGGAACCTGACACAACAATCAAAACAGCTGATACAATCTGAGGGAGAAAATTCAGCCCCTCTCATATATACTCATGATTCCAGCAAGAGAATTTATTCTTATATAAAATAACCAGACTTTTTCAATTTTGAAAATTGAACAGAACAAAAACAAGAACCATGCTAAGTTTCAGCACTTTGCGGGTATTGTCACAAACCTGAAGTCACTACTTACAGTATAAAAGCATCCTCATTTGCAATCCAGTTTCAACAAAAGAGACAACGAGCTTCTTCATGTCAGTTTCCTCATATGAAGGTCGAAGGGGTACACTTTGGCAATATATGCTTGAGAAGCATGGCGGGTACTGAGAAATCTTTCAAAATCTAAACGTCGTCCCTTAGCAAGGGAAACGAATTTACCCAAAGTTGGAATCATTCACACAGTTCAAAAGCCAGGGGGGAAAAAAAAAATCCTGTGCAGGCAGCTGTCAGTCACTGGCGTCAGTTTAGTGCTGCATTGGCTGTACTCGGCCGTTGTTGCATAGCTCTCGTGATGAATGGGACAACATGGATGGGTATGGGCGGGACTACTGCACAACGACATGATGAGAGGCGTGGTGGTGGACAGTGTTGCCATGGAGATGAGGGTAGAACATGCGAGGTCTCCCCAGTGCAGAACCCCCAGAGGAGGAGATTTGTCGTGAGGGAGGGAGATGGGAGTGAACAAGGATGTGGGTGGTGTTCAGGGGCGATGCGGTACTACCTGTTGCTGTTGGACATGGCATACTGAGCCTGCTTCTGCTGGAGGAGCTCTGTGATGGCGAGCAGCTTTTTTAACACATGCTGCACACAGGAAAGAAAGAACAATGAGACCTTCACTAATTCCCCAACATCTCCTTAACAGGAGGGTGGGGAGCGGGGTAGATACTTTTTTACGACACTGTGTCACAAATAACCTCTTTGTTCACCTATCTAAGCCAGCAGCATAGTATACACTGCTTCATTTCATATCTTACCTGCTGTGCCCCCCTCTCATTACTGAGCGTCCGAAGCTCGTCTGAGTGCGCGGCGCAGAGCTCGTGCAATGCGGCCAGGTCTCGGGACAGATCCGTCCTAAAGTGCTCTGTGGTTTCAGGGAGATCGCGAACATTCTGCAAACAAATCAGGAATGCAATTCATAAGTCCAGGGGAAAATCACGTGTGCCTTTGGTTGAAAAATTCAAGGACTTTTCAAAGTAGGAAACTTTACATGGGAATAAACCTTGGGAGTGTGGGGGCGAGAGAACACGAATTTACCGAATAGAGAATTTAAATCTAATTGGAGAAAATTTGGGTTTTAGCATTATCTGATGAGAACAACGACATTTCCTGCAAATACAGAGGTACTTATTTGACTTTGAGTGTCCCAACTTATGACTTTTTCATATTGCGACCCATAGGTTGGTTGATTGGTTCGCTTTGTGTTGCAGGGCAAAATTTGCGTTATGAGGGCGTTTAATATATTCCGCCATTAAAGTGAAGTCTAAAAAAGGAACTGTTGGTAAGGTTGTTAATAAGCATGGCTGGTTATGACAAAAAATATTTATACTTCAATATGATATATTACCATTGAAATACCCTCAAATCCCAGTTACTAGTTTAGTTACTAGTTTACTAGTTTCTTTTAATTCCCATGGAGAGTGTCTAATTCAGAATACAGTGAACACTTGCATATTCGTGGTTCAAGATTCACCATGGAACTATTTTGAATTGTGTTCAAGCTCTTCAACCTTTTTGGTGGGGGACATCCATGATTTACAGATTTTCACAATTCAGTGCAGGCCTCACAGTATTCCCAAAATCCCCCAATCTTAACTTCCCATGGAAAATTACCGGAAACTCCAGTTTTGGAACCCTAGCCTTGACAATGAGTACACAAATGGTACTCACCCCCAACTCATCCAGAAACATGATCATCCTATGCTTATTGTTTTTGATGAAAGGGTTGACACCCTCCATGTAAGGCTCCTGTGAGTGGAGACAATGATGTCAGACTATCACATCACGATTGTATTTTTTTTTTTTTTTAAGACAGACGTATCATACCTTAGCACCGAATTCGACCAGGTTGGCCAGGTTCTGAACAGACTTTGCCACCAGTGTGAGGGTCCTGCCAGCTGTTGAAGAAGGAGGGTCTGCAAGAAGACAAACCCCCCAAAAATAAAAAGTAATCACACAGCATGGATATGGTGAACAATGGCTACAACTGACGCCAACACTGGCAAACAGTTAAACTGTTAAACGACTGGCCCAAATTTAATTCACTTATGCCCGCATCATTCACCAGGCCAGGCTCAAAGTTAAAAAAAAAAAAAAAAGTTAAAAAGAACTGGAGGTAGCAGAAATGAAGATGTTGAGTTTCTCGCTTGGAGTGAGCAGGTTGGATAGGATTAGAAATTAGCTCATTAGAGGGACAGGCAAAGTCTGATGTTTTGGGGACAAGGTTAGAGAGAGCAGACTTCGATGGTTTGGACATGTTCAGAGGCGAGAGAGTGAGTATATTGGTAGAAGGGTGCTGAGGATGGAGCTGCCAGCCAAAAGAGCGAGAGGAAGACCAAAGAGAAGGTCTATGGATGTGGTGAGGGAAGACATGAGGGCAGTTGGGGTTAGAGAGGAAGATGCAGGAGATAGGCTAAGATGGCAAAAGATGGCAACCCCTAACGGGACAAGCCGAAAGGAAAAGAAGAAGAAGACGCTCAAAGTTAAATATGCAACATAGTAGATTGTGTGGATGTTGACCCCAAGTGTGCAATAATACTTGCAGCCCATTGCACATTTTGTTGTTCAATAGTGCAAACTATATCTTTCAATTACTTAATTAGTAAATGGGATCTTAAAAATATTTGATTAATGCAGCCCCAAGTGAACTTGTGCAATATCCAAATATACCACACACAAGTACTTGATTTATTTTACAATTGTTTAAAATTACAAACCAATTTAGAAAAGATGTTAACACTTCATATAAAATAATTTATGTGGGAATTGGCCTGATAATTTATTTACTTTTCCCATGTTGTGTAATATACATCTACGTAATACAAGTTTCACTGATGAATTTACTGAAATAAATGACATTTTATACGATATTGTAATTTATTGAGAGGCACTTTGTGTGTAGATTTGGTTGGAAAGCTCACCTGCTATGATGTTGAACATTCTCGGATTAAGGATTGCAGGACCGATGAGTCTGAGAAAGACGAAACCACTGGAAAACAATGGTTGAAACACAAATGTGCATTTAGAAGTAAATGTTAGGCAGTGTTGCCACAGTTACTTTGAAAAAGTAATATTAAAAGTGATCTTAAAAGTAAGTTACCATACTTTGCTGATTACCTGCTTATAAAAATGACAAAGAAAAAAGTAACTTTTGGTTGCTTTCATGTGGCAGGAATGTCGCACAGAACAAAAAAAACATTATCTTAACTGTACCCATTACTTAGCAAATGTATGCCACAAAACATACAGAAGGATGTCACTAGCGTGATGCAAGAACTTAAAAATTATAGTGGCAGCAACATTAAATCAGCAACTTAGTGCAGATTTGTCTTGCCAATACATGCAAAGAGCGAGAAAACTTTTTTTCTTACGACGTAACATCGGCCAAGTAGCGCGTTCAACCAATTCACAGATGAAGTTGAGACGTCACTTTTCATTATTTTAGCTAAGTATTTTAACTCCTTCAGTGAGTCAGTTCTTACCCTCCATGACCAATTGATGATTGTGCACGCAGTATGAATAATTAGCCCACAATGCATTCCGGGTTCAACACGCCAGTAAAACTCTATTCTTAATGTGTAAATAAAAAAGTAACAACGATCGAATACAATTTTTACCAGGAAAATAACAAAAATAGTGTAGTGACAGTGAAATTGTGCATAACTTTGCACTTTTATCGCACTGTGCATTGTAGAATCGAGAATGACTTTCTTTTAATCTTGCGGGGTCTCAATTAAATGCTTCTGCATGGCTGAACTGCTCTTTGTTTGAATCACGAGCGACAAAATATTGTTCGGTGGGAGACATTGATCATGCAAAAGTAACTATTGTTGGACTGGGAAAATAACCTAATTGTAATCTAATTGCATTCCCAGGAGAAAAAAAAGTAAAGCATCACTTCACTCGTTCCTCAAAATGCCGAATTTTAGGAGTTACTTTGTAACGCGTTACCGCCCTCAATGTTAGCTACGAAACGCCCAAATATCTGTGGAAGCCTTAACTCATAGTTGTGCTTATATTTTATCAGATTTGTGCAAATTTTAGGCCTTCCCTTTTCTTTATCTTCAGTGAGGGAAGTAGCAGCAAGAAATATATTTCCATCAGCATTAAGAAAACATTGAGTCTTTTTTTTTTTTTTAATGTTTACCTAACAACTCTGGTCCTCATGGTGGTATTAGTTGGCCATTTCTGCTGCACGGATTTTTGCAAACAGCCATAAATGAATCGTAGCGTCCTGGAACAATAACAATAACAGCTTTATTTAACTCCCCGGGACATTCCTTTTGTGTCGACAATGAAAATGGTGCATTCTCAAGTCATTTGTGCGCTTACGGTGGTAAGATCTCGGCAGCCATGAAGATCTTTTCTACCAGTTCTGACAGGATATTTAGAAGGTGAGCCAGGTTCAGGTTGACATCCTCATTCTTTTCCAGTTTGGAAGGGTTTAACTAGAAATGAGATGGAAAAATCATGTCATGCTACAGAACCAAATGTAGAAAATGCTACATTTATATGTTGTAAAAGTGACGTATGGGTGGATTCCGGATGCCTTTAGGTATTCAGAGTCATTTTGATCAAATTAGACCTGCTGCTTTTTTGCATTTTATGTGTTGTTTCTTAAGTAAGTGGTCTTTCCCAGGAAGGCTTGCTTTAAACCTCTCCAGCCCAACTTCAATGTGTCATATTAGTGTGAACTGCAGCAAAAAAATATGAATGTTATACATTCCCTGGTGACTTCATTAGGTACACTTGGCACAACTCAATAAGAAAAGTTGCATCACGAAAAACAAAAGATGCTAAAGCCTAGTTCACTGAAATGGCCACAGGGACAGGGGTATTCATTTAACCGTTTGTTATTGTGGTTGTAATTTGCACAGGAAGAATGCAGTATACAAGGAAATTACAATATGTGTCTCTCTCATATCATAAACTTTCTGGATCTGAAAGGAGGGTTTTTTTGGATGTTGTTGTTTGTTTAGGGGTAGCTAACGTGGGTGCTGAATGCATATCGCAAAAGGAAAACGTATAAAAATTGTAAGTAATTCAACGAGTTTGCGTTTACCTCACAGGACTGTTTGCTCTCCATGATCTTAAGAATAGTGTCCTTCAGGGCGTGATGAACGAAGGGCGTAGCCGTGGCCTTCATGTACTGCTCCATCAGTGTGCTGGCCAGCGTAGTTGCCCGGAATAACGTCGTGGCTTCATCTATCCACAGGCAGAGAAAGTAACTTCAGAATACACTCTATGTCCTCCAAAAAGCTCATTCTATGATACAGTATGTTTTCTTCATGCAAAGATACAATAAGATAAAGTTGTGTGGTTGTATTTAAAAAAAAAACATTATGTACTTAAACATCTTGAAGCCTTTTTTTTTTTTTTTTTTAAACTGTTCACTGTCTGACAAACCTGCTGCTTGTTGTGAAGTAAATTGAGGTGTTGTTTGCAAATCAAAATAAAATTGGACAAACGATGGCTTGTACCTCGGACATTTCGTGAGTTACAAGGTTGGTCATGGAACAAGTTAAACCCCTAATGTAAGATTGTGTTAAGGACTGTGCTACAGTAGCATAGGTTACTGACAGACTAACTTATGAATGAATACAGGTTGCGATAATAGTGAACAGCATTTTCATTTCGATTTCATTTTCTTACCCTCCATATTAATCTCTCTGTCATTGAGAGTCCTGAGAAGAGGAGCTTCAGCCTTTTCGTGTCTGAAGATCCTCAGGAGGAGACTTGCAAGTAAGGTGCGGTCCTGACCACACACGTGGGCCAGAGCGTAGATGACATGGAACTCTTTCTGCAGTATCATCTACTTGAAGACACAGAAACATTAGGTCATTGTGGACAGTGTACATACCAATTAGTGTGAATTGCGACGGATCTGACCTCTTTGAACTCGCTGTACTCCTCTTCAGGCATGATTTTCTCCATGGAGTAGCGTGCACGTACGCGTAGGGAACCTGGCTCAATGCCCTTCAGAGGGACGTGCGAGCTGAGAGGGAACCACTCGTCAATCATCTGGCCCTTCTGCAGACGGCTCAGCTGGCAACGCATGAACACTGCAAGAGACGGAATGATGGAAATAAAAGCACTTGCTCCTGGCAAGATTACAGTTGGTATTTTAATAGACGCACGTACAGATGTCACTTTCTTTGCTCTTTTTTGTTTTATTGCTCAGGCTGATCTCAAATCTGTTGATTTCACTTGAGAGGTCACTAAAAAAAAACACACAAGCACGGTTTTAATTTAGTAGACAAAAGGAGTAAGAAATTCCAATGTGAAAGATGACTGAGGCCTACTCAAAAATAAATTCCTCAGTGAAGACAGGGTTCGGGCCCTCCCTTGGGTGCGTTTTGGCCACCTGGACATTGTTCAGGTAGATGTTACAGTAAGGGTTGGTGAAATACTTCACTGGCAGCTTATGGGCCTCCTCGACATAGAGCACCAGGCTGCTCACCTGAGATAAAAGGGAGCAGAATGGACTTAAAAACATGAATCAGTTGCAAAGATAGCCCTGTTTTCTGTACAACTAAAGTCAGATGACATCATTGATATAAGTGATGGTTGTATTTAACGTTGTCCAGCATTAACTGTGAAAAGCAAAACAAAATATGTTTCTATACAGATATTAGACCACCTCGGCCTCATTCACTCTTACTCACTTTTGGTGGTTGACCAAGTTATGATTTTTTTTTTTTTTAGTAGATGGCTGACAATAAAAGGTGTATTTGTGCTTAACAGAGACAGATTAATGAATGCAAGTCAAAGATTAGCTGCCCAAATTGGCCATTAAAATATAAATTACACTGATTGTAATGTAAAATTTGTAAAGTCCATTTTTTTCCTGTTTTAGGCAAATCTGGTTAAACCAGAAGTTAAATTTCCAGTGTAAATGATGTGCAACGGTCATTTGTTATGTATTTTTGGTAGAATACAGAACAGACTTTAAAACAGTTGATGAAAAAAAAAACATGACATCGACATGATGTGGATTCATTTATGGTACCTGTCTCAGCCTTTTGTTGGAGGTGGGCTGGGTTGTTTTCCGTAAGTTACTGCAGAATGTTTGAAGGCATTTCATCCAATCCTGGCAAGAAAAAGCAAGAAAAAGAAGATTTAAACAACTCAAAAAATGTGTCCCAAGAAATCAATCGCTTATTTTAGCACTGTAAGTCCTTGAAGAAATTGACGAGTTTTAAGTTTATGTCACACCATTTTATTACCTGTGCCTGCTCTGGAGCCTCCCCAGCAAAGTAGAAAATGTATTGTTCCTCGCTAAAGTGCTGGACAACAATCTGGAAACAGTTCGGCCTGAAAATGAGCAATAAAAAAAAGAAGAGAAAAGAAGAACACTATATTACTCGATATCTTCTCCTAACAGCCTCACTAAACCATGCCAAAAAAAAAAAAAAAAAAACGTTAACACCTTACCTGCCAAAGAGACTGTCGTGCACACCATACACGGAGCACACACTTAGGTCGATCAGGCCCTTGGGTTTGGTGGCTCTTTTCTCACTCTCGAAGTAGATTAGCTGGGCATCATTACCCTCCAGGATAAAATAGAGGTTCTTCCATCGTTTGCCTTTGCCTGCAGGTGATAAAATTAAAGAAAATTAACCACCCCAGCACAGAGCTATAATGTTCATGCTGTGAAAATACTATTGATGAGACACACCTTTGTTGAAGAGGAGGTAGCCTTTCTTGACAATGTTTTTATAGAACGCATCTTTTGGTTTTCGTCTGATTGTGTTATAAATTTCTCGCCCATCCACTGTGTCAGTGATAACTTGCTCTTGGTGCTAATTAAATACAAAAAACTTTGCTATTATAACCAATGCCCATCCAGTGTCTATACACTTGAATGTAGAACACGCCAGACATCTTATACAGAAGAAAGCAAAGGAGAAAACCAATTATTGATTATATTTTCTTTGGTGAATAAAGCTAAGACAAAAGGTTTCATAAATTTTAATCTGAATAGTGCAATGCAAAGATCAGTATTTTAATTAATTAATAAATGCAGATTAAGTTATTGCTTTAAAATTACCAAAGGCAATTATCTACCTGTACGGAAACGGGATCTTTCAAATTGTAGCCCTCGACAATCTGTTCTTTCTTGTAATGGTCGATGATGTCGTCAACACTACCAAACATATAAATGAGCATTTATAGACTTTTTATTTGATGTTTGCGCGCATGTCTCAATACAAACCTGTTGTAGTACCTCCCTCCCATCATGTATTGGTTGTTGGGAGTGGGAGAGATCTTAAACCTTTGGATGTTTTCATTAGTGCGAAAAAATAAAGAGTAGTCGCCAGGTGTGTTGTCTGATGGCCGCACAAGGAAACTGCACACCTGACCAACTATGTAGAAGTGGGAGAGAAAGGATCCTTACTGGTCAATCTGTCATATTTTGCTTCGAAAATGTATTCCGCTGCAGTGACACATTCTGATAAATAACTTTGGTGTGTGAAAGCGAAAGAAAAAAGTGTACCTGTCATTAGCAGGTTGTACGCCTCTTGTTTTGTGATCTTTCCATGATACCAGCTGTGAAGGATCCAACATGATTAGCATTAATCCATTTTTTAACATGAAGTCCTGATTTCAACCATACAATAATAGACTTACATTTTCCCCTCATGTGGATCCTCTTCCCGGTTCTAGAAATGTATTAATAGAGGTCTGTCAAGATGCATGTTTTTTTCAACCTACACTTAATTTGTAACTGTCGCATCCATCCATCCATCCATCCATCCATCTTCTGAGCTGCGTATCCTCACGAGGGTCGCACGAGTGCTGGAGCCTATCCCAGCTGTCATCGGGCAGGGTACACCCTGAACTGGTTGCCAGCCAATTGCAGGGAACATAAAGACAAAAGTCACACTCACAATCAGACCCACGAGGCAATTTAGAGTGTCCAATCAATGTTGCACGATTTTGGAGTGCCCAGAGAAAACCCACTCAGTCACGGGGAGAACATGCAAACTCCACACAGGCAGCACATGGATTTGAACCACGGTCGTCAGAACAGCGAGGCCAACACTCTACAGCTACGCCACAACTATCACATTATAGTTTATCGATATGTTTTGTTCCAACAGCAGCAATATGGTTTTACCATTGGTTTTAGTCCCATGATGAATATTGTACAATACACACAATTGCATTTATTTTTTAACTGTTTGATCGTTCTTTATTGTATTAAAGAAGTACAGAAGATAGATGGAGAGAAATTTTTCATTTAAGTATTTTATTTTGCTACCTTTACTGTAACGGCAACATTAGTGTTTATTTATGCATACTGTTAATGTGGTTTAAAATAATATCCCCCTCTCTTGTTTTGATAACTACTTAAGCCTACTACTCAATGCATATTTTAAGATTGGGCATTAAAATTTTTTGTGAGAGCTAAGTATTTTGTTAAGGTGGTACTTAGTGTAGAAAGTCTTAGAACCACTGGTATCTAATATTGTCGTTAAGATGAAATGAAATTTGCTATATGAAGTAAAATGGAGGCTCTGCTTACCACCTCCTCCACCAGATCCTCCACGATGAGACCCTGCTCCTCGGTACGAACGTTAGTCACCCACATCCAACCATCGTCCAGTTCGTTGTGAACGATGAACATGTCTCCTTTAAGGAAGCTAGGCACACCAACATAGTTTCATTTTGTAAGAGGGGAAAAGCAACTTAAAACCGTGTATGTTATTATTTTATTACTGAATCCTGCCCACTTGACCACGATTCATTTTCCCTGTAGTATATCATCAACTAACCAGCAGAGGTCAGACTTTCACCAAGTTTGAGGTTTGAATGGCTTAAACAGAGTACTATGGGAATGTTTATACTACATGTATGATACATGACATGTAGACAATGTTTACTGCTTACCTGATCTCATCAGTATCTGGCACTTTGGTGTATGGAAGGATGGCCCGTACTCTCCTCCTGTCTTCTACAGGCTATGCAAAGAGGGAGGAAAAAAAGAATTACAATTGTCGCCCTCTGAATGTGACATTTATATCTAATCATTATGCAAATTGATGAAATTGTTCTGAATGGCAAGTGTTTGAATGCAGTTTTGCTCATTTTTTTTCATTTGATATTCTTGCACAACGTCAAGAATATTTCAGCAATATACTACAGTCTAACCTCTGGAGGGGCGACGGGCCACTGCAGCTTTTCTCCTTTGAGCAGGCAAGACACATAACTGTAGTAACCAATTAGGTCTGATAGGGAAGAAAACCGCCTCCCGCCTATGTAATAGTCCCCACACATGGCAATTATCCTGGAAAGAAAAGACCACAATGAGAAACGTCAGTTATGTTTGCTCATCATTGACTATAACATAATAAGAAATGTGGTACAATCAATACTATATTCAACAATATACCATTTGGAGTGAATGGAATACAAGAAAAAAACTGCAGATGTACTCTATTTAAGAGGATCTGAACTGAAATGACTGGTTTGATTCAAGGGCCTTCTAAGCACATCAACCATTTGAGGTCTAAGTGTCAGGGAATTAACCTGTTTAGAAATCCTTAAAGGTGTGTGTGTGTGTGGGGGGGGGGGGCAACAATTGTATCATGGCCTCACAGCAATGCTATGAGTCAAAGATGAAGGGGGGGGGGCAGTAATTGTATCAAGGCCTCACAAAGTCATTAATACTTAACTGGAAAAGCATACTTCCTTCAAAACCAACAAAAATTTGTTTAACGTCGGAAAACTAATACAGTGAACCTCCACATATTCACAGTTTGCAATTTGCAAATTTGCATATTTTTTTGTGGGGGAACCTATGCACCGTTATTCACGGAACAACTCACCTTTTCTGTGTTTCAAGGAACAACTCACCTATTCTGTGTTTTACTCTAAACCTAAAGCTATGTTGAATTTAAAGATATAACTGTCAATTTGTAGCCAAGCGCAGGAGCTTCTAGTCTGGCCACCCCTTGTTTGATAGAGAAAAGTGCTTTGCTTCCTACCATGAGGCAATTCGATACCTTTTCACATAAATGCCAATTATTTGCAAATTTTTGGTCAACAGAATTCGCTTTCCACCTTTACCATTCATTCACATGGTTCAAAAGAAGGAGGTTAAGTACATTTTCAGCTCTTTTCATTTCATGCATACATAAATCTGGCTGATATAAAGGATAAAATAAAACCTGTGTCAATTATGTAAAATACTAAACTGGAATATTGAATACATAACTAAAATATATGCAATCAGAAATACTGTACGTTCTCAGCGACAATACTGTCAACCTGTCAGTCCACCGGAAACAAAACCTTGCCCTCGTTTCACAGTTTTGGTGGTTTTCTTGAGGTTAGCACATACGATCAAATGTATCAAAACAACATGTAAAAGCAAGCTGTATGACAAAGTATTTAAGCCGGTATCACATGTGGTTATCAAGATGACTGGTGGAAAATATGGTCAGCAGATAAATATAGTAGGACCTTTTAAAGTGTTTGTAATGTCTAATTTCAAACGCAAATTATCTCATCTAGACGAAAATATATGTTCAACTGTACGATAAAATGCATAACTTTTCGATGTTTTTACCAGAAAATATAAGTGTTTATAAATTAAAGTCTGCGAACTTTGACCTAGTTTCCCGTGTCTGAAAAATGACTAATTTCGGGGGTAGAGCCTCGTACGTCACTACAGGTGGACCTGCTATTGTGCGACTTCTACTGTCTGGTTATGGCATCAGTTTACCACATGAAACTATATTTATGGTGAAGCAAGATATCACCAGCTATTGCTCTCAAATTAACGTGGCAACATTTTAAATGGATTTCATTCATTAAAATCCTTATTTGTGAAAATATACCAACTTAGACTGTGAACTACGTTATCATCTTCTGTTTGTTTTAGTGCGATAATAAACGAGCCTTGTACATGCAAATTAGTGACGCACATTGTACTGCAGATAGTTTCGCATAAAAGCACAAGCAGATCCATCGCGTTGTACAATGAACGGCTGGTATGTCTCATACCTATTTACTAAATACACGGCGATATAATAAATACACCAAAAATTTCGTATATACATTCAGGATATCGAAGCCTTTACTATTTAACAGTTTATGACTAACTAAACCAAACAAGAACTTCACAAATGCTTACCAGTCTTTGTTTCCAACATGAGGCATATCCTGCTCCATGCGTCTGACTGCTTGCTCGGCACTTTCTTCTGCATTCAAACGTGTGTGCTGTCTAACTGGCTTAAATTGATAACCTTTAACGCCTTTATAAAACTTGTATTCTTCACTGTCTTTGTGGAACCTTTCAGAATAGTGTTCTTCATTCAGGATATCGGAAAATTCATTGTCATTCTGACAATGTATTCCAACGCTCGCCATTTTCGACACCAACTATGACGTATCATTCCTACTCGGCTGTTTCCGCATCATTTTCACCTTTTTTTGGTGAATCCAGCAATGTGCGAGCATTTTTTGCCGATGAAAAATTAAAAATGTTTCCTTCGGAATTCAGATTCAAATACTGCATTAAAAAAAACTGAATAAAATTAACAAAAAGGTGCACTGAGGACATTCCATACACTTTAATGTTCAGACGCAGTATTTACATTGTCAGGCGTACATATGTACTTAAATACCTGTTCCATGGGATTCTCAAAAACATGCATCATTATATGGGAAATGGGTTTCCAAAACTATCCTTCCATCCTTTTTTCATCCTACTCAGATGTATTTTATCTGAATGTGTTCTATTTTTAGTTGATTTTTGGTTTAGTTGGCGGAATGGTGGAGTAGCGTTGGCCTCACATTTCTGAGGACTGGGGTTCAAATCACGGCCCCGCCTGTGTGGAGTTTTCATTTTCTCCCCGTACCTGTGTGGGTTTTTTCTGGGTACTCCCACATCCCATGAACATGCATTAATTGGAGACTCGAAATTGCCCCATGGGTGTGATTGCAACTGCAACTGTTGTCTGTCACTATGGGTCCTCCGATTGACTGGCAACCAATGCGGGTTGTACCCTGCCTCCTGCCCGATGACAGCTGGGATAGGCTCCAGCACTCCCGCGACCATCGTGAGGATAAGCAGTTCGGAAAATGAGTGAGTGGTAGTTTGGTTTATTATGGTGACTGACACTAATACAGACTCAAGACTTTATTTATGGATCAATGGCCATTTAAAATGGTTGTCCTAAATGCCATGGATTTTGTTTTTTTTAAAAAATGCCACAAACTCTTTGAATGGGCATGCTCATTTCAACGTCCAGGCTGCATGCACGGAAACTTACCTGAAGTGGTTGACCACATTCGTCATGCTGAGGAAAGACAGGACAAAAGAACCGGGACGGCGGTCACTCTCCCTAATGAGGTAGCTGCCATGCGTCCGGGCCTGCCGTAACCGCTCCTCAGCAATGGTTCGGTCTAGCTTGCCATGGTACCACCTGGGACAAACACACAACAAAGCAAGGTGATTTAGATGAGACTGGTGCAAATAATGTGTGTTTACGTAAATTCATTTACAATTCGATCAATTCGTTATTTCAGACGATGCTTATGCTTCCAGATAGTCCACAAGCAGAAAAAAAAAACATATTACAGGGTGTCTGGGGTTTCTACTACATTTTACCAGGACTCTGAGGACCCCAACAACTATGAGCTATGTTGAGTTAGTTGTAAAAAAAACACTTTACCACGAGATGTGTCGACTTCCAACACACACTTGACAGGTTAATTCCAACCTTACTCCAATGAAAAACTACTGTTCAGTCTGCACGCAGTTAAAGCTGCAATCGACAAACTTAGAGCAACAGTTATATTTCTTGGCCTATGGGAGCAAAGGCTGTCTAAGATAATATCAGTCCACCAGTCCAATGTACTAAGTATAATAGCCAAAACAAATAACAATAACTAATAACCAAATAAAAGTGACAACACAATTTCCTTCATTTTGTCAGCTATCAGAGCAGCTTCCACTCACATTTGGGGGCTAGGGGTTGATCTGCAACATATGTAACATATTTTAAAATATACAGACTTACGCCGTTCCTATCGGATTCATCGGTATCAGACGAAAATTAGCATTTTATGGTGGATCAGCTTTAATGTCATCATTCACCAAGCCGATCAATGATGTGATGAATCGACTTCACAAAAGACATTTACTTTGTGTTGCGATTGTGTACAGCTGGGGTGACCAACCCTTTTGAGGGTGAGGGCTACTTCATGAGCATCAATCGTATGAAGGGCTACATGACCTGATTGTGGCAAACCTCAGTCATACTTCATAATACATAAAATGTTTCAGCTTTTTTATATTATACTTTATTTTAAAATCTATTTGTAGAACATGCCTCGTGGGCTCATTAAGTGCTCCCCCACAGGCAACCATGCGCTCGCGGGCACCGTATTGGTGACCTGTGCCATACAGTTTATTTGAATCCATATGTGAGAAAAATTTGGTTATTCACAATTGAAGGTCTGGATGAAGTGGCTGGGGAAAGGGAAGTCTGGGCATCCATGCTAAAACTGCTGCCAAGATGGGGGCAAATGTTGTTGTTCCTACCCGACTGGGATAAAAAAAATTGAGATTTCATCCAAATTTAGGCCACAAGTGCTTCAATGAGCAGCAAGTCAGTGAAAAAAAAAACAAAACTGTAATACTTCTTGTAGGAGAGCTAAAAGGGCACCTGTGTAGTTGTGAACTAGTAAAGAAACCGTGATGGAGTCTGTTACCAAGGAGCGCTTGCAGAAAGAAAGCCAAGAAAAAAAGTGAAGTGTCTGTGAGGGGAGCTTTAGACGGATTTGTGTGTTACGAGTATTGAAGAGGGCAATTGACTGCAGCTGGAGAGTTGAGCCAATTCGCATCAAGGAGCCAAGACAACGGTAGGAATGAATACTGAAGAAATATATGCGAGGGAAGAGGGAAAGACAAAATGAAAGTCTCAAAATATAACTCAGCATAATTTTATAAACCAAAGTAGCTTGGCAACAATTTTGACTGCTTTATGAGGTTGAGGCACCCGCCACCCCACCACTATTAATGATACATAACATTTAAAGAACACTAATTACATACTGTGAATTTGAGGCTCATTTAATGGTGAGACAACAACTATGTCATTTAATGAAAATGATTTAAACAATTCCACTTTAAAACATCCCTCTGTTCTGCTGAATATTCTTTATTGAATGAATCCAAGTTTCAGAATCAGAATTTGAATCAGCGTGATTGGCCAAGTGTGTAAAAATACACAAGGAAATTTTCTCCTGCAGTCGGTGCTGCCCTGGTACAACATTCAGAACAAAGAACAACAAAATAACAAGAACAGAGATGAAGTGACATTTCAGTTCATAGGAACTATTCCTTATAAGACTCACAGATGTGAAAGATGTAACGTCTTCATTTAGAAGAGGTAGAAGATAAGAATGTGTCAAAAGGCCACATTGTGTTAAGCTTGCACAGAGTGCCTTTACCCGTTTACCAGTGCAATGACAATTGTACAAAGGGAGCAGTTTAAAGTGATGAATCGTGCGATAGTCTACGAAGTATATTACTAATACTGATTGGACCAGCAGAATGTGAGTGTGTCCCAAAAATGCCACAAGGCAGAAAATAGTAGGTTTGCGGATCAATCCCCCCCATCAATATAGCCTTTTATTATTAATCATTACATACAATGTAGAATTTAATTGATACATATATACATACAGACACACACGCACACACACACATATCTACGTGGTGTATGAAAAGTTTTAAGCATCGTGTATAAGAAACGTCAATGCATGGTCAAACCTATGATATTTTGAAAGTTAAACCATTTATAAGTATTTCTGCCAAATTTTAATAGTCTAACATGAGCAGCATTTTTCTGGGCAACTGATATGCCTATGGGAAGTAAACTATGAAAAAGGGCAGGAATGCTCACAAGAGGAATCCTAGAAGAGGAATTATATATATATATATATATATATATATATATATATATATATCACACACACACACACACACACACACACACACACACACATAGTTGAAGCCAGAGGTTTACATACACTGCAAAAATATTTCATTGTTTTGTCTCACTTTCTGACGTCAAATTAGATGAAACCTCTCCAGTTTCAAGTCAGTCAGGATCACAAAAATTATTACATTTTGCCAAATGCTACAATAATGAGGGAGTGAATTTCTTAGAGAATTTAAAATTTTACATGCACAAAAAGTACCATGTCTTTAAAGAAAATGGGGAAGCCCAGATGAACTTTGGAAGCTACTGATAGGTTAACTGACAACACAAGTTATGTGACGGCACACTTGGGGATGTATTTAAGGCCACACCTCACACACATTGATTCCTTTTTGAACTCATGGAAAATCAAGAAAGATTGACCAGGAAATCATAGAAAGAACTGTGGAACTTCACAAAATTGTCTCATCCTTGGTGCAATTTCAGCAACACAATGCCAAACCACATCGTGCACGAGTTAAAACAGTGTGGCTTTGTAGTATGAGTGTAGGTACTAGTCCGGCTTGCTTGCAGTCCAGACCTGTCTCCCATTGAAAACGTGTCGTGCATTATGAAGCATAAAATACAAAAACTAAAACTGTTGAAAAGGTGAAGCTGTACATCAAGAAAAATGGGAAGAATTCTACTTACAAATATTCAACAATTAGTGTCCTCAGACCCCAAACGTTTATTGAATATTATTCAAAGTAAAGGTGATTAACATGGACAATGTGATAAGCATGACCATGTCCCAGCTTTTTTGCAAAGTGTTGCTGCTATAAAATTCCAAGTTGATGATTATTTGGTAAATACAAAGTTTTTCAGTACGAACATTAAATATCTCGTTTTTGTAGTGCATTCAATGAAATATATGATGAACTTGATTTGCAAATAATTGTATTCTGGTTTTGTTTAAAACAACGTGCCAACTTCATTGGAATTGGGCTTGTGTGTGTGTGTGTGTATATATATATATATATATATATATATATATATATACACACACACACACACACACACCACACACACACACACACACACAGGCAGGCACACGACATCGGCTGTGGCAGTGGTTACAGGATTAGGGACTACGGTACTATCAATTTGAGGAATGGTCTGTCATGTCTGAACATGAATAGTGAGCAGCACAATGACGTCTTTTTTTCTGCACTTGACTGACACCACTCGGGAAGGTACTCATATTCTGCATTTTCCTCTTACTCACCAAATAGAAGCCCTTCCTATAAATACATTTAAGGGTATCAGAATTAGGTCATGTGTAAGCCTGAATAAGAAGATAATTTCCTCAGACATAAAGTCACCATAGGAGTCACAGCAAAATATGTTGAGTAGCCCAGAGTGTCATGTTTTCAAGAGGCAACATTTAAATGCAGATAATTTTAGCGTTTCCTGTGAGCAAGCTTGTCAGACAGTCGGCTGACAAGTATCACTCAAGTATATTGAAATTGAAGATGTCTAAATAGCAAGTTTTACTACCTCGAGCTTCAAGGATCCAAAACAAGACATGTGATCTCGCATTGGGTGGTCTAAGGGAGCGCTACGTGAATTAATAATAATTTGGAGAAAAAGATGTTTACAAGTAGACTTGACCTAGAAAATCTTCAGTTACTTGAATGTGCAATTCTTTTTCCATTTATGCAACAGAATAATAAACCTGGCTCAATTTATGTGCCACCTCATTGTCATGTAAATAATCTAAATGTATGCATACATACAGTATATATACACGTGTGTGTGTGTGTGTATATATATATATATATATATACACACACACACACACACACACACACACACACATCAAATGGGAAATTTGGACGATGCAAGTTTTTTCATCTTTAAAGCATTAATTAATGGGTATTTTAGGGATTACTGACAAATTGTACGGCAGTCGTCAAATGGGTTAACTGAAACCAGAATAGATAAATAGATAAACTTTGTGATTAAATCATGCAGTTTTAATTAATTTCGAACATCAGAAAATGCAATGCCTATTCAACAGCCTGATTCCACTCAAAAATGGAGGCAAGGTCAAACATAAGGCTAGCAGTACAGACACAGATCTCATCAACACCACGACGCAATGTAGCATTATTTGAAATTTGCATTACCTCACTAAAGCTGCCAAAATTCTTCATGACAGAAGGGAACCGAACATTAATGTACAATTTTAATACAGAGCATCCTTTTAACTGATGAATTTAACTAGTACGACTCACATGCATAATCTGTCAAAGCACTGAATGCATTCATGTATAATTTTCAACACAACTGAATAGTTCACAAATTTTAATCTGGACGTAATCGGCAGGCTGCCTCATTGAGTTGCTCGGGGGTTGAGGTATGGGTTGTTCATGTAATGGACGAACCACTTACGACGAGTTCACCCTCTGCTGCATCTCCGTCTAGCGTGTCCCGTGGTCTCACAAGCTGTACCCACTCCACTGATGCAGCGACCGCGTGTCCAACAGTGAGCTTAGATGTGGGAAGCTGAACCCAGGCAACTTGAAATCCAAACAAGCCATGATGATGTGATGCCGCTGTCGACTTGATGCATTCATCGCCGTCAACATCCACAGAAATAGGACGTCGGCGCAAAGACTCAGACGAACACCCCTCGTGGATTTATTTTTAATAATGATCTCTGTTATCCATTAGCGGCATAATGGGGTAAATCGTTATGAAGAAGAATGAGGCAAAGTGTAGCCCTGCAGTTGTTGCGCTTACTTATCCTCCTCTGACTTTCTCCCTACTTGTCTTCCCTTGTTCCCCCCTCATAAAAAACAGCATGCAGCTGATTGGTTTCTGGATCAGTGGGACAGAAATGGCAGGGAGTGGCAATTCTGCACTCAGACATCTGTAAGAATACACAGTTTGCTTGCACATGGAGAGATATGCATCATCATCTTATGACACACGCAAGCCTTAAGAGTATTTAATGTCAAATTAGCTTCAACTTTGCTCTTACCATTTAAAGAGAACACGGTTACAATGACATGGATAGAAATAACCATACTAATGACAATGTACTTTGTTTATAGTTTGAATCAATGGCTTGTCTGATGAGTCTTTCTGTTTTATGTTCCAATACAAAGCAGTTTCATAGTTAGTTAATAATCTGGAACATCCATGTCTGAGCAAGGACGTGCACTTTCAATGACAGCTTCCTATGAAGAATGAATATTAATAAGTTATCCATGTTGAAATCATCATAACTCTAACCTCTTAGCATCAGTCCTTTATCATCAATAATGATGACGAAAAAAAAAGTTACTTTTCCGAGATCCTCAGTTCTTGGTTTATTTAGACAAAATAATTGTGGACGTTCCACATTTAGAAGAAAAAAAAATTGTAATAATTGGGGATGGGCACCGTTTGACGAATTCTGGTCCTGATCGTACCACACTTTCCGGACTACAAGACGTCTTTTTTTTTCCCCCCCAGGCGCTATGAACCCTGCGACATATTAAACGATGTGGATAAAGTATTTATTTATTTTTTTTTTTGGCGCTAGCGGCTATGAGAACAACAAAAACTCGTTCGAACTAAATGGTTAAAACATAACCATTCCCTGTAATGCACTTAGGTTTGGGCACGCATAGATGCCTCCAATGTGGAAGGAAAAAAGACTACCTTCAGCATGCGTAGAAGAATCTACCTCAATTGTGCATAAAAGAAGAGGGAAAGTACCACAGTCCCACATAGAAGAAGAATCTACTCAATTGGCTGTAGAAGAAGACGAAGGTACCGCTAGAGTGTGTAGAAGACTGCGCTTTTTTCTGGTGCCCTCAAAGCAGGACGCAGCACAACACGCACGAACGCAAAATATATATTTTTAATTTAAAATCTTCCAAAAAAATTAGCCGCATGTCTTCTTTTTTCTAAGGCCTGTCAGTGGATTTTAATCTACTATTACCAATAAATTAAATGGCTGGATTGCTACGTAAGGAGAATAGCACAACTTTAACAGTAACTCGAGATGAAAATGACATTGAGAGCCGAGAGACTGAAATTGTGTGTGACAAAGGGCCAATCACCAAGTTTGAAAAAATGATAAGTGATCCAATCACAAGATGGTGCAATGAGTCTATTTAAATGACCTTTTCATTTACTGTACACACTTGTGTAGTTAATTTTCCAAATATATATTTACAATAAATAATGTATCTTTGTTCATCCACTGCTGCCAGTGAGGCCTAGTGACAGACAGAACAAATTAATGGCCTTCTATTAGATCCCAGTAAGTGCATACAACAATTAATTCTAGTTTTTGTCACATTTTTGTATGTTGGTGTACCGTGAGATTTTTTCAATTGTAAAGTATGTGCTGTGGGCCCCAAAAAGTTGACATTCACTGTTCTGGTCAAATGTATTCAACAGAAGGACAGCATGTTTAAAAAAAAAAAAAAAAAAAAGGGGTGGGTGCGGTGGTATTGAAATAAGATTTTATTGCAGTGGTCTGATATTGTGTAATCGGGAAAAATTCATCTTGTAGTGTCATCTGCCCATTATGTGTCGTCTTGTCTCTCTCTCCATTGACTGTTGGCATTCAGGTGATGATTTCTAAAATGATTGTATTTTATTTGAATGTTACACAGTCTGTAGCATGGCATATTACTGTACTTTTGGATTATTTTGACATTTTGTGATATTTAAAATGCATGAAAAATTAATTGAATAAAACCGTTGTTTTTCACCAGCTCTTGATCATCTGAAAATCATGTGACCAACCCTGATATTCGGTTACATAATATGATAGGGGCAGACTTAAATGAAACATAGCGTTCGTAATCCAAGGTTCCACTGAATATGCAGTTCTACAAAGACATACAGACAAGTTAAACCCTGCAGCTACTATGAAGCAAACCCAACCCCTGTGAGAAACTTTGAAATAGTCTCGTAAAATGCAACTGAAACAGAGTACACTGTTAAGGTTACAATCAATGGCTCAGAAGTGTTGAAAAGCAGGATGGAGAGAAAAAGCAGGGCAGAGTGGGTATTTTAATGGCATGGCAAAATGCAATGAAAATATATAAAAGGGCATGGGCTTTTTCCTTATCAATGTGCAGCGAGTCAGGTGTTACAAACTAGTAATGGACAGCAGATAGTCAAGTAACCTAAAACATATTGCTCAAAAGACAGCCGTGCGAAGCAGTTGGAAAAGTCTTAAATAAATCGAAAATGATAATGAAGTGATTTGGGAAAGAAAAACGCACATACGCAAACAATAAACTTCACACTTTACTGTTGGACTGTCAAATTTGTTTTGACTGATTCCATAAATACAAGTCCGCTTTTTTTAAAACATGCTACAATGTTGGGCATATTAAATACAGTCATGATCAGTAACCTTGAGATCCAATCTGACATTGTGCAGCCTTGAGACATTTAGGAATCCCTTTGTCACACTACAAACATGGAAGCAATGGAGGGAAAGGGACATTTGCATATCAAGCGACAAATCAGATAACTTATTCACACTAGTGGCAAACATCTTCAAACACACCCACATTACTGCTTGACCAACAACTGTGGGAAACCCTTCATGATTTAGGCAGTCTCTAATCTTCGTGGAAAGCGGAAACTTGAAAATCTCCAACTCATTTCCCACTGTTGTTTGTTTAAGCTCTGGATTTAAGTGCACACTTTCTCCAGGCAGTAGCAATGAACTCTTGGAGCTTTACTTTGTTAACCTTCACGTTGACCTGATTGCATACAAAATGTTTCCGAATGGCACATACTATACATGGATTGTAGGTGTAATTCAATCTCTCTCTTTCTCTCACTCTCACACTCATCTACCCCCCCCCCCACACACACACAAACACACACACAAACCGCTCTGTTCAATGAGTTGGTTTTCACGGTCAGTGTGCAACGTGCAGTAAAGACAACTTCTATCGGTGCAAATGTTATCCACTGTCTGCTCTTAGCCAATACACTTCATGAGTTGTTAACTCAAAGGAATTAAACAGTCTCGGTCCTAATTACAGAAAACGTACAGTACATGGTGAGAAATGGTGGTACTGTATGGTTGAAGGAAAAATTCTTGGTAGTCTTTTGAGAATGTAGCCACTATAATAAACGTACCCACATAAATTGTATGCCGTGGCGGTTAAATAGCAGCAGCTTCTCTTACTGCGATATGGGATCCAGGTTAATCCTACTGATAATTCCCTTTGTGTCGCATTGTTAATTGTGTCACTGTAATGACCAGACACACCAAGAAGAACCTGAACAGGGGCTCTGGTACCAAAAAGTTGAGTTAAGTACCATCAAGTTGTGTAGGTGCCAAACTGAAACTTTAAGGGCATTCATAATGATGTCTCATAATGTGACATATCCCTAAATATCATCAATGATTGAGGATCATAATATTAGGACATTATTCTATGAATTAAGCTAGAGTGGAATCTCAAAAGTTATATGGTTCGAAAGTGACACACAACTAAACGGAACCTTATGGAAAAACTATAAGTTATCGAAAAACAACCATCATCCATAATGTCAGGCGTTATCTCGAAATATCTTCAAAGACATCTTAATGAATAGATGTGTGTTATCTGGAGTAAATTATTTTTCATGGGATTTTTGTGACGATCACATAATGACTCCAGTGAGGGCAAAGAAAAGAAGTGTAGTGATAATCATTTATCCGGCCATTCATCTATCTAATGCCTCCCACTTGTCTCCATTCAAATTCGCACCAATTTTCAACTACCCTAAAAACATGTTTTGGGAATGTGGGAGGAAGCCAGACTACCTGGCGAAATCCCACACAGGGAATGAGAGAACATGCAAACACCACAGATGAAGATCTGAGACCAGAATCTTTCACTTGAGTGACAGATGTGGTAAGTACTCTGCCCTCGTGCTGCATAAGATCAAAGAACCAAAAATGCAACCTGGAAGTAAGAATGCAGTAGACTTATCTATGCACAATATTACATTTTACTTGTCTCACACTAACCTCAATAACCCAAAAAATAGTACAAAAGAAAATAAATAAACAAACATGCATACCCGTTTAAATTAATTGAACTGATTGAATAAACTGAAAACAATATTAACACCCATGAATATGCTGTAGTTTTTGATTGATAGTCTTTAAATGGACTTTGAGACAAACCAAAATAACTTGATGCTGGACCCCTGTATGCACATCTAATCAACATGGAGATAGAGGGTGGCACCTAAACTAAGAGCTGAATGCACACTCGGGCCTTTCTGTGCATGTTTCAAAGCACCAGGACTAGAAATGACAAGCACTGCACTTCACGAACGAGATTAAAACAAATGTCAAGGCTGTCTGAGTATCAACGCAATTTCAAGCGCAGTTCAGTCACAAAAAGTACTTACAATTACATGCATCCTCAAAATGACAAATTGTCCTCTTTCCATGACATCACTAAACAAAGCTAGGGGAATAAACTATGACAATTCAGAGGCAATGCAAATCAGTGAAATGGCTTCTGTCAAGGCTTGAAATCTCTCCCCTCTGCACTGGTAAAAACATTTATTGTCTAACAAATATTTTTTTTTTTTTAGTCAAAGCCCAATATTTGCTCATAGTTTCATTACCTTAATTACTTATGTTAAGGGTGCATTGTCCCTTTAAAAAAAAAATAAAGCACCAAATAAACCTAACCTGCAGATAAATCACTCCACCCTGTTATAAGTTACAGGTCGTTTATACAATTCTCCCTAGTTAACTTTAGGCAAAAAATTATCATGATGCATATCTCTACTCAAGTTTATTGCTGCATTAATTTTAGTCTCTATTTTAACCAAAAGCCAAGGTAAAAAAGAAAAATCTAAATTTTCAACATTTTTAAAAGTCGCAAGAACAAAAACAGAATACAGATTTTTTTTGAGGGGGGGCCAGAACTATAATAGTTATGGCAACACATTGATCGGCTCGACGAATTATGACATCAAAACCAACCAGGCCGATCAGCAATTAGTGCCAATTATCAGCAATCCGATGAGGCCGAGAAAATAATAGTCTGATTATTTTAATAAATCGACTAATCTGGTGATTACTTTCAAATAATTGATAAATCAGATTACAAAATACTTTTTCAAACTTTTGTCCATTTAAGAAAAAGCCAAACTGTTCATAATTTCTTTCCAAATTAAAAGATATTTGCAAGTCTTACTTTTAAGGAAAAACAAAATCTTTTACAACTATAATAAATATAAGTACTGCTTTATTGTTACAATAAATATTTACTGATGAGAGGCTGAAATTCTGAAAATTTGAACAATTTTGTGGTAAACAAGCTTTGTAACGGAAGTTAACAAAAATCATTCTGGATTATTTGTATAATAGATTAACCGTCAATTAATCATTGCAGCTTTACTTTTCAACCTAAATCAAAATAATGAAAAATAGTCCACCACTGGAGAGCAATACTTTTACAGTATGCTTAAACCTTTTTGTGGAGGAAGAGGGGCGGCATTGTACATGCAGAGATCCGATTAATGGGGCTTCCCAGTGGGCCCACAAGCCAAACGGCGCGCCACGGCAACTGATCACAGCTTTTGGGTTTGCATTTGTTGCCCATCATGGCCAGTTGTAAAATCACATTTACAATTCAATTAAAGGGATTAGATTTGATGGGGGGGGGGGGGGGGATTTTTCAACAGATCAATGTAAAGAGATTCTGCTGTCAGGTCATGGAGAAAGTTTTAAGAAATGACAAAAAGTGTGTTTTACAAAACTGCAAATTCCAGACAGACAGGTATCATATATTCAAGCAAAAATATACATTTTCCTTCATCATAAGCAGACATCCAAACAAAACGTAACTCCTTGCCCCTACACGAAAAGGGATTACAGTACTTTAGAGTGAAGCAATGGCTTTGGAAAAAAAAAAATCTGTGATATGTAGTATCCAGGGAAAAAAAAAAAAAAATCAGTCACATGGCTGTTTATTCGTTGAGCCTGATAACTAAAACACAGTCTTCAAATTGAAAAAGGGATCTCAAAATGCCGCAGCCATGTTGTGATGTCAGCGGTGGACAAAAGCAAGGAAGACTATGCCCGTGACATCAGCAACAAAATCTGTTTTATTTCTGTTGAACTCGAAACAAAACATGGTACGTCAGTAAATATGGTACTGACAGCAATGATGATGATAATGTGTTAGAGCCCTACCAGTTTGAGCCATTGGAGACGGATGACAACAGTTAAGGTGCAGTTGAAGTTTTTGGAAAAAGTGACATGTCGACGGCGATCGACCACTTACAAAACACTGAATGGTGCCTGAACGAATATGATCTGATTGCTATATGAAATTACTTACTCTTCTGTTGTTGTTCAGATTAATATTATTCAAAGAATTATTTGAGAAGAATAAGTCATGATTATCTTAATTTTTAGGTCCTTGTGTACACACTCAATCAATGCTACTTTTAGTCGAGTCTTTGTTTGCTATGAAAACACACACACACAAGAGGCTTGATGAGTATATTATAGGAATGTATAACAATATATAATTTCATGAGACTGCACATGACCAGGTTTCAAATTTTACTCACCATGGATCCACTGTTGGAGAGTTATCATCGATTTAGCAGGTCATACTACATAGACGATAAGCCCGGCCGACCACCCACGCAAAAAACGAAAAAAAATCAAATATGGTAGACTTTTCTTTTTGGCATCGTAGGTCCAAATCGTTCACATTACTAAGAGTTCTGACACACCCATCAAAATATGTCTGGCCCGAAGTGGGAAATCACCCACAACAGCTAATCATGCCAAAATCATGACTAGTCCTTTGTAGACTGACCTTGGTATCATTTTGTTTCTTTCATTTCACTATAGCAGCGGTTTATATGAAGCTTGCTCGTACCTCAAATTTGTCTTACAAAACAAAGCAAAACAATGTATCAATCCATAACTCTGATGTCATTTCGGTAAAATAAGTCAAAATGCCAGTCTGTAATTCATATTTTTTTTTAAGTCTAGATGATGACAGTATACTTTGCTCACCTATATTTGAATCCCCTATTAGGAGTCAACGTTCCACTTAGCTATTAATTGCTGGTTTATTCCCACGGACGGTTTCCAACTCTGAATTTTGCGACCCACAAGTCGGAGGAGTCATTGTACTTTGTTTATAAGAGTTATAGTGCAGGGCATTAACATCACTTTTTGTACTTACTGGTTTGTGGGCGGTGCAGACAGGGGGAACATCACCTCTTCCTCCTCGTATTCCGGGCCATCTTGCAGGTCACTTTCATCCACCGTTCCACCGAATCCGCCACAACCCGGAGGGGGAGGGGGAGGAGGCGGTAGTGGGGGGAAGTCGGTCAAGCCGTCCGTGCCTGAAGATGTTGGTGAAATCCGAGAGGCCGGTGCCTCTGAAGTGGGAGAGCCGCACATGCCGCCCACGTTCCCTGAGCTCGATCCTTGGAAAACTGAATGTCCACCTCCGCCACTCCCTGTTGTGGACAGGGATGCTCCGCTAAAATCGCCACTTGACAAGGGATAGATCACACTTAACTCCGGGAGCGAGTCCGGGGATGTACTTGAATGTTGACGGAGGGCCGGTGCAGGTCCCAAATCCGCTCCTGTCATTCTGGTTGACGTGGGATAGCAAGGGAAAGGGGCCGTCTCCGGGCCTCCTCCGCCTGTCCCCGTCGTGACCGAGCCCGTCTCCTCGCTACTGACCTCCGCTGCCATCATTCCGGGGAAATATGTAGAGGGGAACAAGTCCAGAAGGGAGCCCGCCCTTCCCCTCTTTTATCAGAAAACTCCTTCAGTGTTTGGGCTCCAGGGAAGCAACAGCAAAAGTTGAGCAAAAACCCCTTTTAGCCCGTCAGCTAGCGTTAGCCGACAAGCTAACTTTGCTGAGGGGCTACACTAGCACGCGTTAGCTTTACCTCGCATTCGCTCTCGGGCAGGAATAGCCAAGCTAACGGGAGCGGGTCCGAAGCACTTGATGACTTCTTCCTTCGCTAAATCCTCATTGTTTCCTGGGATTAAAGTTCACACCAGAAACGCACATGTTGAATTCTCCAAGCAAGAATATCAAGTGTGCTTCGGACCTCACCTTCGGCACTATGGTGGTGTTGTTTTATTGCCACTGCTGCGTGTGTAATGCTCGCCTCTTTTTTTTTGTCACTGTTGTTACGTTCTTGCGTCCAGAGTTCGGTCGTCGCGAGTTGTCCACAAACGACCCGCTCCTTGTCGCCTAAACTCACGGGGCGGTGCGTTGTTCGGCGACTCCGAGCATATCGCTATGTCAAAGTCGACATTTCTTGCGAGTTCTGAGCTAGGTTTATGTTGATTTGCAGCTTTCTAGGCTGGTGGCTTGCCCGCTTGTGTCTCGGTCTCACTCCCTCTCCCCTTCCTCGCCCACTCCGCTCCAGAAACTGAGCAGACAAAGCCAAACGAGCCCAGAGCGACATCGCTTCCCTTTTGATCCATGCCATCTGCAATCACTAGCTGGACTGTAGCAAATTGGCACACGTTTTATGAGATGGGTTCACAGTTTTGATTGAAGACAAATTGAGGGGTTTTCTATCTTTGCCATTCCACATCTGCCGTCATGAAATTTCAACAATCTGTGCTCAAAATACTGAAACCTGCAGATCAGTTGCTCTCAGATCTTTCATACCAAGCTACCCCTCCCAGATTTGATTGATCCCAGTCAATCAACGTGCATAAATCCTTATCCTCACAAGGGTCATTGGAAAGCTGGAGCCTATCCCAGCTAGCTTCGGGCGAAAGGCAGACTCCACCCTGAACTGGTCGCAGTCAGTCGAAGGGCAGATATCGACACCATCACTGAGCGGGAATCAACCCCACGCTGCACACACCAAAGTTAGGCGTGTGTACCCCTATACCATCAATGACGTGCATAAGTTACATAAATAATTCACTTCAAAACATTTTTTCACTTTAAAAGATTTAACGCAAATGCTTTTTATTTAAATGTTAAATACAACAGAACCTTACCCAAACCATACTTCTAGATGTACTGTCCATAAAATGTATTCTATTGGATTAAAAAAAAGATATAAACATTTACATTAAATTGACGGCATTTAATGATCTAGTCGTTACACATTAGTACAAATTTGACAAACTATGAGTAATGTTTTGTCAAATCAACATCATCATTAGTATGAAGTGTTTGTTGTTTGTAAAGTCGTTTTTACAGTATCTGTTCCTGGGGGGGCATTTACATTGAGAAGGCTTTTTAACTGAAGCTGTGGGTCTCAGACAAGTACAGTACTGTATTTTGAATGTATTTCTGCATTACTCTTCTTATAACCTAGCATTTAATATTAACCCAATAAGATCCACCCATCCAATTACCACACCTCCTATCCTCACTCAACTGGTGGGTGTGCAGGAGACCATTCAAGCTGCCTCTGGGCGGGATCCAGGGTGCACACTGAACTGAACGTCAGCCATTCGCAGGGGACATCCTGGATAAACAAACAACCAGGCGCATGTTTTTGGCATGCAGGAGGAAACCGTTGTAGTCGGAGAACACCCACATAGGCACAGGGAGTACATTTGCACAGATCCTTCCAAGCTAACCTTGACCCAATGCTTACACTGCACATGGTCATGTGAGCTGCTGTCGCTCTCCACCCACCAACTCCGGTTATGGCCCCAGGGCAGCTGCCATCACCGTTCTCCAGGCACGCTGATACCATCTTAGAACTGGAATACTGTACATGAATGGCTCCTTCTCATTTCTCTTTTGAATTCTACTTCCTTTTTTTATTGAGTATGGACACTCCATCCTCTGCCGTCATTGCAGTTTGTGAAAACTGTAAATGCCAGTTGAGGAAAAACCTATTAATACATTACACACATTACACTCACATCTATCTATCTATCTATCTATCTATCTATCTATCTATCTATCTATCTATCTATCTATCTATCTATCTATCTATCTATCTATCTATCTATCTATCTATCTATCTATCTATCTATCTATCTATCTATCTATCTATATCTATCTATCTATCTATCTATCTATCTATCTATCTATCTATCTATCTATCTATCTATCTATCTATGTATGTATAGTATGCAACCCCCCTCCTCTCCTTACACAGGCCACAATAGGGAATCTAAAACACGCCAACAAATAAGTGCTACCATTTATACCGCGCTAAGGCCATACATAAGCCGGCCTGTTCGTCCCCATCCTCTATCTGAATGTGACAGTGTGCTGCCTGTGAATCCTCAGAATGAAGGTAATAAGATTTGGGACAAGGATAATTGGTTTTCCGTGACTGACCAAAGAATCTGGACTGTGAGCTTCAAGAGAATGAAAAGCTATAAAAATATGACAAATGTTGCGTTTGACTTGGACATCATGCATTTTCCAGAAGGCAACCTGGAGCAAAACAAATGCATGCAATCATAAAATATAAATGGGGAAATTATTTGTCTGCTGTAACAATGGTTTTTGACAATGAATGCTACATTTATTTATTTTATTTTTTTGCAAAGCTGATTGTGCATTTATGGAATGACCATTTTTTTGTCATTGACTCTTGTTTCATATTCTTTGTGGATTGGGTGCTTGGCGACTAAGAAAACAAGACACAAAGGCCATTTTCCCATTATTCTTTTAACAGACAGGAACCTCATTAACCACACGGAAGAACTTTACTGTCCATAGCCGTAGCTGCAAGATGGTTACCAACTTGGTCACACCCTGCGGTGGAATGGCAGTTCTCATTCGGGAGTCACAAGAAGTCAGCCAATGTGGTTGCGTTCACAAATGCGAACAGCATGAGGTCAGGTTTGACAGGCGGCATTTTTGTCCGTACCCAAATTCTGCAGGTCGTCTATGATGAACACCTTCCTGTGGGGGTGAATGTTGTCAACTTGAAGGATGGAGTTAGCTTCCAAGACCGTGGATCGATGGTGGAAAGAGGGGCTGTCATAGGTGGTGGCAGAATCTCATCCCTTTGCATTGAGATTGCCTTACTCGTCGCAGTCACCCCCCAGGCAGGAAGTGTTATAAAAGAGAAAAAAATCTACCCAACAAACATTTCTGCACATGGTCGTCCAGTGATGTTTTTTTTTTTCTTTCTGTATTTGTGTCTCTTCTTATGTTTGTATCGCAGTAAGTCGGCCTGTCAACGGAGGTCTTGTGTTGCTCTATTGCCAAGGAATGAAAAGTATGTTAAGGAGAACAAACAGTCCAGCTGTGTCCTGGTCTATTTAATCATAACAGAGATTTTTTTTTCCGTAGTGTATTTTTTTTTCTTGTTATTGTCCACTGTGTAAATTAATAAACACAAATATTTTTGACATACTGCTTAAGGATGCAAGATGGTGTAAAATATCACACTTATATGTCTTAATGGAAAGCTACTTATAAATCTCTGGTGAAGCTTATTTGGAATGCGTGTTTTAGAAAATTCATGCATTCAAACAAACTGTAACATAGTGGTGGGAAAGCAGCTTGTAAATTAACTTCGTGTTTGTTTGTTCTTTTTTGGTCTCACAAACCCACACATTCACCATACATCATACTTATGAAAAATTCAAATCTTTTCCTTTGATTAATCAGCTAAAAGAAGGAACAAAATATTAGAAACACCACGAGTATGATGCAACGTAGTTCCACACCCATTCACACTGCAATCACATTAAAAAACATTGTGAAATGATGATTTCAGTTCAAATGTAATACTTTTTTTTTAGGAAAGATAGTATTATTATAGACCTTGTATTGAAACCCTTAGCAAGAGATTGTGGGTGTGTACTTATAATGCAGCGGCTGATGAGCATACTGTATACAGTAAACACATTATTTAACATTATTTCACATTCAGGCACATGCTGCCATGTGTTTGAATCTGTGTTTAGGTCTATGCATGAGGCCTCTATGCAGAGCACTCCAAGGATACGGGTGGTCACATCAGGACTTTGTCTAAATAATTCATAACGCTGACATAAAAGTTCTTAAAAAAATAAGACAATAAGTGACAAACGCATGAATAGCATAAGGAAATATCCTTGGGATTAGCAGTCTGCTATTCCAAGTGGGAAGTGCCACCAAATACCATTACTATTTTCCTATATTTAAGTGCAATATTCAAACTTCCGACAACATTGAATGTACTTTTTGGCACATAATTCTCGTCTCTGTAACTGACTGTGTAGTGGTACTACACTCACACCTGACTATGGTGTAGGAACCGTGCGTTCAGTTCCCACTCAGTGACGGTGTGAATGTGAACCCAAGTGGTTGTCCGTGTCTGTATGTGTCCTCTCATTGGCAGTCTGTCTTTCGAAGTCAGCTGGGGTTAGGTTCCAGCGCCCCGTGACTCTGAACAGCGGTGTTGAGAATGAATGGATAGATGGAATCTTTGTCTCAGCTGTGCTATTGCATATTAAAATTGGTCCTGGTGGTTGAGCTTTTTATTTTTTTTATGTGGTATTTAATGTAAAATGTTTCAGAATCATTATTTCAACTTTCTTTCTAACTCATTCACCAAAAAAAGCCCAGTTCTTAGAAGGCCTCTTTCTCCGGTGTCGTCTTCTTTTTTTTTTTTTTTTTCAAGCGGCAAGTAAGGACGTTTGCAGCTACCACTTGAGTGCACAAATGGGCAGAGTGCTGGTGCGGGAGCTGGGGGTGGGGTGTTGGTCAAGCACATGTTCCGTTCAGTCACACTTCCAGAGGAATCGTGGCAGCTCCAATAAAGCATAATTTTGTCCTTGGAGCGTGACTTGGCACTGGTAATGTGTAGAAAAGCTCAAAACTGCTGAGGCCTTGGCCAAAATGGGCCCTAGGGTGCTTTCAATTGGGTCTCAAAATCTTTAGTTGCTCATTGAGCTAAAAACTCACATGACATCATGCATTGGAGCGCCAAGAGTCTCTGTGCGTTTTTCCCCAAAAGTGATGGCCGGTTTTCAAATTGTATGACTTTAGGGACATTGAACTTTAGAGGTTCCACTGTCCTTTTTGCTGCTTCCCATTTTAACCATTATGTCTTATTTTGCAGCATTTATAAATATTTCTAAATGTCACCGTGGCATCTGTTTTTATTGATACTGGCAAGTATCCAGTTGCATTGGTGTTTGATGTTGAAATACTGAATGGCACTGAAATTCTATTAATTTCAAAGGTCATCTCTTTTTCCTCCCATCATAATTCTTATCACAAATCTCGAGTTTTGACCATAATGGCTTCATAAGAACATCATTATAGACCACTCTTATACGTGTAGTTTATATGTTGTCATGTCGGGTATGCATTTACACATTTGTGCTTTGTCATACTGCTCGGAAACAGTCTTGTCGAGATGGGCTCAGAGGGGATTAAACGCATTCAAGTAAAAGTAGACAAGTGATACTCCAAAGAGCAGCTACAATTACATCTAATGGACAATATCGATATAGCAAGCTCTGTTAAGCTTTAAAGCTTTGGAGTAATATGTTACCATTCAAGTTGATAAAGCTAATTTACTTCCATCAATAGCATTTATAATGCTCACAAATTCTCATTTTATAAGGAAATCCAAATTCACCTGCTCCACGGATCAACATTAGAAGGGGAAAACATGTTCTAATTATATGAGTGGAAAGTTAGGGATGAGGTCTTTCTTCTATATGAAAATGTACTGCGTGGCTCGGTGCCCACGCATGAGGTTCACAATTGGATGATATCACCGTTCGATTGTTGGCACCCACCAACGATCTGGGCAGTTCCTCATCTGCCATCGCTAATGTGAAGTAAAGATGCTCTCCGTTTTGTTCAAGTTGGCTAGCCGATATGCATCTGTATGAATACAGGTCTACTTTGGTATGTCTACAAATGTATACGTACATAGTTCTGTGTAAAAGTCTTACCCATATTAGATTTGTTGTTTTAGGCTTAGGGTTGATGTAAATAACTATGAATACAGTATATGACAAGAATATCACTGTGAAGTGCAGGGTTCCGACACGGAAGACGTTTTAAAAATAAACGAGACATATTTTTAAGCATTGGATTTGTTTGTTTGTTCATATTATTGACATTAACCGGAATCCCCGTATTTCCAAAAGCATCACTTTTCAATAAAAAAAACAAACAGAATGTTAGTTGAGCTAGTCACATTGCGTCAACAAGGAGCACAAGCCAATTTCAATACTTGAGATTGGTCACTAATTTCAAAATATATCATAACCACGTGGGTAATGATGCACCAATTTTAAATAAAATAAAATACTTCAATTAAATATTAAATGGAACAAATTTATACATATAAGGTATTGGCTCAACACCATCCAAGTTTTTATTTTTATTTGTTTTCTTTTTTTTTGTTTTTAGTTAGCACCCTATAAAAGGCTATTATGATTCTCAGGGTAGACATTTTAGTTGATGCAATATTTTTTTGGTATGTTTTCTTTATTTCCTTTGTGCTTGTCTGTGATGACTGTCTACTTCTGCAAGATTGTTAAACCAATCCCTCCAAAATATCTCCCAAGTAAACAGACAAACGTATATGAAAAACATCCATGTCAAAGCCCACTGGCGGGTGTACACAAAGCTGGGGGGAAAAAGTCAGCATCCATCAAATTGCATGTGACCTCAATACCCATTAGTCAAATTGTATTACTTCACTTATCGGAGGGCTGCGTCTTTTCCCCCCTTTTTTATGGGCCTCAGCTCCTACATGCTGGTTTGCTGCATCAGTGAGTAAGAGTCTAAATGAGGTTATCCCATCCATCCCGTCTGAGCATGCTGGATGACACCAGAAGCCGCCGGTTACCGGCCTATTTGAGCAACAGCTGAGACATCGCGCTCCCCGCTGACTGTCGGCTCAATGTATGACATCATCTTCGTTGCTGTGTTTTATGTGCATCAGGAAGGGATTAATGTCTCTCTGGCTAAATTAAGGCTGCTGTTGCTGGTCCGCCCATTACTCTTCCCTGTTTCATTGTAGCCTCCTAGTAGCATTCCTGCTGTGGCGTGTACAGTATGCTGCTTTCTTGCATTGTCTCACTCCCCCCTTCCGCCCCTTTTCTCTTATATCCTCTGACTACTTCTTTTCCTAAAGCTTTTTTTTGTCACAGCCCCTCATTTTCCTCCTGTCTCCACATCCCTTCCTTCCTGTCTCACCTCCCTTTAGCCCCTCAGGCCGTGGGATACGCGCGTTGCAATCTGCAGCCCTGCTTCTCTGCTGTCTCCGCCGGGCCTTGCCATCATCCAATACCTTCCCCTCCTGTGCTTTTAGGCCCCCTCTGTTTAATTTATGAGCTTCCTGTAGCTCCTGTCATGTCTCATCGGGGTCACAGGAAGACAGTGTAAATAATAGAGCGTCCCCAAAGATGTGCTGACAGCCGCAGCTGCACCTTGTGCGCCCATGGAGAGGACACGTACCTCGTGTTGCCTTACTTACCTTCACACAATACGTCATGCTCAAAGGATAATCTCATGTGGGACCCACAAAGCATTGCTAAAGTAGTTACGTATAAATAGTAGATACCAGCCAAATGTATGCTAATTCTCTGACTGCAGGAATATTTATCCCTCATTAGTTTTGGGCTTTTTATTTATTTATTTTTTTTGCACCATTCACAGCACACGTGAAACCCATCAAATTTCTCCCTAAATCTCTACAACTGCAGGTTTTGATATTGCTGGGAAGCAAAAATAAGAAATTGTGGTAGTGGCGAGAAAGCTTGTAGTCCTTTTTTTTTTTTTTTCCATGGCCAATATCTGATACACTGTATGGACGAAGTATTGAGACATACCACTTAAATTATCAATCGCAAGTGTCAATGTCAAGGTTGAAAAAATATGATAGATATGTGTCAATACCACTATAAATTGGCTTTAGTATCCTCACCAGAATCACTTAGTCATCATGAAAACGTAGCAGAATAGACTTTGAGGTCTTATTACAGGTAGCCAAACATTCCACATTTATCAGTACAATTATTTATTCAAATCAGTTTCCCTCACTTTACATCATAATATTTTCATTGGAGGTGTGTGACTTTGGCATGTCCCACACATGGTTCTGCTAAAACCTTTGTGTTTAATAAGTGGTTAAATGATGATAATAAATAATTTATTTTACGTGCTCATTATATGAAACTAGTTGTTTGATAAAATTAATCTCTTAGATCATAGATTTTCCTAATCACAATGAACATTTTGCCCATGTCCTTTAAATTGTTGTCTAACCAGTCATTCAGGGGTAACCGCTCCCTTAAAAAAACCTTGGATGCTTTCAGTCGCATCATTATCACCATTTTGTAAGGTAGAATTTATGCTATTGTATATTTCTCCAACAGAGGCAGAATCAGTGGATAGGTGCGCTTTCATAAATATTTACACTTGTGTTTCATTCATTTCTTCATATTATGTGTGGAATTGGATCTCATCATGATTAATGTCCACCCTGTCATCACTGTGAAACATCAATTGATATAAAAACCTTCTAAATGTTTTGAAATACATTTGCTGCTCACTGAATCATCTTTCTAAGTAAAGGTGCTTCATACACTATATGCTCAAAAGTGTTATAATCTATACATCGATTTATCCATCCATCTATCCATCCATTTTCTTAGCCGCAGGAGTGTCGGAGCCTATCGCAGCTGTGAACGGACAGAGGTGGGGTACACCCTGAACTGGTTGCCAGCCAATTGTAGGGCACATGGAGACAGACAACAGCTCCACTCACAATCACCATGTTTTTGGGATGTGGGATGAAACCGGAGTGCCCGGAGAAAACCCACACAGGTACATGGAGAACATGCATACTTCACACAGGCAGGGCTGGGATTCGAATTCTGGTCCTCAGAACTGTGAGCCCAACGCTCGACAGCTGCTCCACTGTGCAGTCTTAACAGAATAAAATAACTACCCAATACAATGATGATGAAGTTCAAAATAAGAGATCTACTTTTGGGGGATGAAAAGGGGAAGCCTCAAAGGCACCTTATTACTTTTATACAATATGAACTACGAGCTGAGCAACAACATCACAACACCCAGTGAGTTTCTTCGCATATGTTAAAAAAGTAATGGACATGACTGGAAAAATGAGAACATGCAAGATGAAAAAGCCACTGGAAGCTTGTCATAATAGCTTCATGCATATACAGAACGTCGACATGTTGTCTTCGGGTTTTAGTGCAATTACTGTTTGACACAGAAACAACTTAACGGGATGGATATACCTTGAGGAAAATAACAGCATTTTGTCTTCAAGTGTTCATGTATTGTGTGTACGTGTTTAACGATGAACCCCCCGTAGGGACTAACAACCTGTTCAACAGTGCATAATGTTTATTGATCAGTGGAGCCTTTTAGCAAATCCATCACTTAGGCTGACTGTGTGTTACAATCACCTGTTCAATCCTGCTGTGTTTGTTGTGTAACTTTGACTGCACGATATCCCTTCTGTCGATATTACTTGGTGGAGCACATTTGAACCTATTAAAATGTCATATAATACTTGGGAAACAGCATCTTCCATATCAATAACCAATGCTAGTGATTCTCTTTTTTTTAACCAGTACAGTACTTGGATTTCATCAATAAATTACAATTGGTAATGCTTTACAGTGTATTTAGAGGTATACATGTGTGCATCATGGACAACCTCAAGTGCAATAAGTAGTAACCTCCAAGGTCCACTGACATGAAAAGCAGGATTTATAATGTGTTTTTAATTAAAAAAAAAAAAAAAAAAGGCAGCCGGAATGGACCCATCTATTTTATCGCCACAAAACAGGATTTTGACGTATATGGCTTTTTGTAACTCCCGTCATAAAAATCCTCTTGAGGTATTTGTTTTGGAGAAGAAGCAGGAAGTGGCGTAATCAGCAGGAGCCCAGTCAGGCGGCTTCGTGTATTTCTACCGGTTTTACCTACGGAAAGGTAGCTCTTTGTTCTTTTGTATTAGCCAAAATGCCGCCTCGTTGTATTGATATATTGTTCGAATACTCAGAAGATGGATTTATTCTTCATATGTTTCCAAAAGATCCAGTTTGTCGTGAAAAATGGATTGCACAGGTGCAAAGGACGAGAGCTTCGTGGGTTTCAAATGACAGGTAGGTGTGTATAGAGCGACTAAAGAAAATAGTTCGGGGTGAGGGGACGTAATCCTCTCAGAACATTACAAAAGATCCGCGTACCTAAATCAGGGGTGCTAAATGTGTCGATGTGCGCATCAGCGTTGGATCCAATCTTGTTCTGTATATCCGTTGCACGTGGCTAAAATGTGGTAAACTGATGCAAATTTCCTCTCCATCAAAATAACAGAATAATATGTTAGCTTGCAACCAAAATGTGTTTTTGGATTGGGTAAATTAAAATTATATTTTTCTCTCAGTTGTGGTAGCAGCACTAGTATTGATTGACAGTTGACTGTTAAGAAGGATGTTGTATCAGCACATTCATCTGAGAGCTGATTGACAGCTTGATTTTTTCCCAATTTTGAAGCCTCATTTTAAATACTCAATGTTTTTCATTACTCCATAAAGGTGTTGAAATCACTCTTCTCTGTTATGTGTCATGTTTAGTATGTAAAAACTGTGCCAAACATATAAGTGTTTCATCTGAGATGACACGCTGTGGCGACCCCTAACGGGATTAGCCGATAGAAAGTTACTCTTTTTTGTTTTGTGGTCAATTGATATCACTAATCATTAAGTTTATCAAAGAGGTCAGGACCATATGATTGGCTCCTCTGTGACATTTTATAGAAATAAGAAAAAAAAAAACCACAGCTCGTATTGTGCATTTTATCCATGAACAAACAAAACACAGTGAGGAACCCCCCCCCCCCCCAAAAAAAAAAAAGTAGGTCAGAGACCGACTTGGAACTGTAGCTTTAGTGATTTCTGGCTCGTTGATCATTTCAAATACACTGAATACGAATCATGACTTTGCTTAATGTGGCACATTTTAAATGATTGTTTTTTTTTTTTAAAGTAGTAATGACAGATCATGTTGAAAAATGAAAAGCCTAAATCATATTATGGATTTGCTGGATTAAAAATGTGCTTGATGGCAGGAAGTGTCTGCCTGGCTACTGTTTTATTTAATCCACTTCCTGGAACAGCAATATCTGGCAATACAAGCAAGTTCATACTGAGTAACACCACTGCATCTCTTTTTGGAGTCTGTTTTTTTTTTGTTATCTTACTTTAAAAAGAAGCAATGGTGGATGGGGGGGGGGGGGGGATACCGCAGGTGGAGGAATCTAGGACAAGCCTTAAAATGAGGAATGCCGCTTATATTTTTACCCACAGAATTATTCTCAGAGCATCTTGAGAAGAGCATTTGAACTGAACAGATTAACAATGAGGCCTCTTTTCTACATTCTTTTTTAAATTTATCTCTATGTTGGATTATGCATGATATGTCTATACTGTGTGTATATGATGAATCTATAAAGATTAAGTCTGACAGTTCCTTATAGCCTCCTGTAGACAATACGCTTGACGTGTGACATATCCAAATACCTCCCTCTTGTTCTTCCCTCTATTCACCTCTTAAATTGCTTTTTTAAAAAATCTTTAAACCATCTCTCCAAATCCCTCTGGCCAGCCACACCCAAAACAAACAAAGCTTTTCATGAGTAGTATTATAAAAAGTAAAGTGCTGCATTAAGTCACTATGCTTCAGGGATTTCTGAGCACTGTTTCATGCCCCATCGGTCTTATATTACACAAAAACAACAAAAAACACAGCTCCTCTAAGGACACATGTAACCTTCTTTGACATTTGGGGGGAACCATTGAAATTGTGCTTTTCACCAATACTTTAATAACAAGTGAAGAGTTTGTTTTCAAAACGAGACATAGGCATTTTTTTCAGATTTACGAAATTCGCGCCAAAATTATCCAGCTCCGAATGGATAATTTTTGAGAAAAAATGCCCGTCTCGTTTTGAAAACAAACTCTTCAAGTGGTACTTGGGATGACAAGTGTAATACCGTGCATTAATGCTGGTGAAATTTTGAGTTACAGCCAAACGGAAAAGTGATATAGATAGGGATGATTATTTAAAAAAAAAAAGTATATATTTATCTGAAATGGTCGCAGTGGTCACTAAGGAGCATCAAGAAAGAAGAAAAAAAAAATCAACAGTGAGACGTTCAGAGAAATGTGGGGATGAAGCGTCCTCTCCTGGACACACTCTGAAAAATACACTTATATGCAGTATACTGTACAAAAAAGTATCAGAAACTGAAAGAGTTGATATGCTTGATGAAAACAAAATATAATAATGGAACTCATTCATTTAAATACAATAATGCATTTTAGGTCATAATTCAATAAGTAAGTCGTCTATGTATTCATGTTCAAACTTGACATAGGTGCAAATGAATTATTTAACGTTATTAATGAAAAAATATCAAAATTATGCTTTTTTTTACAATAGAAAATTACAATCATTCAAAGAGACTTATGGAACTAATATTATGTACGTATTATGAATGTCCTGTAGATGGCACTGCAGCAGCACAGATGATGCAATTGGGCCTACCTCATGCTGCAGTGGCGAGATCACGTACAGAAGCCAAATGCATTACCATAATAGAGGATGCCAGACACATATTCTCTTCAATTAGAAGAGCAGATTTGTTGCTAGTAAAAATATACAGGATACCGTCCATCCATTATCTGACCCGCTTATCCTCACAAGGGTCGCAGGAGTGCCGGAGCTATCTCAGCTGTCAACAGGCAGGAGGTGCAGTACACTCTGAACTGGTTGCCAGCCAATCGCAGGGCATATGGAGACAGACAACATTCGCACTCACAATCACATTTTAGAGTCTTCAATGAACACATGTTTTTGGGATGTGGGAGGAAACCGGAGTGCCCGGAGAAAATGCATGCAGGTGCAGCGAGAACATGCAAACTTCACACAGGTGGGGCCGGGAGTTGAACCCCAGTCCTCAGAACTGTGAGGCCACCGCTCTAACCAGTTGCTTCACCGTGCCGCCCCATACAGGATACTGTTGAAATTATTCATCCATTTATCCATCCATTTCCTTTGCCGCTTATCCTCACAAGGGTCGTGGGGAGTCCTGGAGCCTATCCCAGCTGTCAATGGGCAGGAGGCGAAGTACACCCTGAACTGGTTGCCAGCCTATCGCAGGGCACATGGAAACAGACAACCATTGCACTCACAATCACACCTGCGGGCAATTGAGAGTGTCCAACTAATGTTGCATGTTTTTGGGATGTGGGAAGAAACTAGAGGGCCCACCTGGAGAAAACCCAGGCAGGCATGGGGAGAACATGCAAACTCCACACAGGCGGGGCCGGGATTGAACCCGGGTTCTCAGAACTGTGAAGCCAACACTTTACAGCTTCTCCACCATTCCCCCCACTGTCAAGATTAATTCATCATATATTGCAGTGTATATCCAAAAGAGAAATGAGCTTCCTTTCTGAAAACTCATTTAAGAAATTTTAGTGGGGATTGAATTGCTTTTCAAATGTAAAATTGTGACTGAACCAAGTTAAACAGGAAGTTTTATCTACTCACCAGTTTTCTTCTCATGATTGAAGAACCATGAGAAGAATATGTTAGAAAATGACAACCTTGCTCTTTGCTTGACATTCTCCTTTTACCTGCTGCACAAAGCTGTAAATAAAGATCAGTCTGAAGAAATTGAATTAGTAAGTTTCTTTCGGCTTGTCCCTTTCGGGGTCGCCACAGCGTGTCATCTCAGATGAACGCACATATGTTTGGCACAATTTTTACGCCGGATGCCCTTCCTGACGCAACCCTTCTCAGGGAGTGGAGGCCCCAGTGGGATACGAACCCACAACCCCTGGTTTATCAAACCAGTGCTCTAACCACTGAGCTACAGGGTCTCCGTCTGAAGAAAGTGAATTAAATGGGTTAAATACTTTCTCCTATGTGTGTGATTTAGCGAGCCATAAATCGTGGGGAGTGCTGTAGCGTGGCAACTTTATGGATCAACCTCCCTCCTTCCACCAACACCATCACCGCCATTTCTGTGTCCTGCTACTTTATACATAGTTTCACTCTATATCCAATAAGACTATTTCCCGAGTTTTATCACGGGTGACGGTATTACAGTGTTAAGATATAATGACCAGAGATCATGACCTTGTGACAACATGAGAACCCCTAGAATCTCTTGAGCAAATGTAGAAAGCAATTTACTTTGCTGGAGTTAATAGCGTTGTTCAGCAAAACATTACTTGTTATATACTTTCTGGATTTTTTGAACTCACCACCTCCATTGATTTGAAATAATTAGATGATTAGATGATAGATTAGACTGTTGTATAAGGACCATTACGGTACTGATTGGGCTTCAATATTTAATGAAAAGTGCCATAACAGTCCAGAGTTTCTTTCCGCTGAGTTCTGTTTTGCATCATTAGTGACTCTCACGGAGACAAATTGGTTGCATTACCAGCTGTCGTATATTCCTTTGTTATTTGTCATAATATGCTGCAGTGTAGCTGATAATTCATTATGCTGTACAGCCACAGTATATTCACAATGGTCATTCGAGCACATCGCAGTTATTTTTTTGTCTTTGTGGTGGTATGCAAACACTAAGTACTGTATTAATGCCTTAGTACAATGGAGAATATGGATTTTTCTTTATTTCATATAAGAAGAAACATACTGTACCTGTGAGTGGATATGACAAGTTCTGGATGTGTCTCTTGCAAACGTGCTTTCAAGCATATTGGAAATGATTAATATTCCTGATCGAGGCAAGCACCTGGTCAGTCCTTTCTAACTTAATTTGCAGTGGTTCTCAAAATTGACAATCGTTTGTACATATTATTAATCTATAATTAATTAATTAATTAATTAATTAATTAATTGATTGATTGATCTATTAAATAAGATACTTTACAATTAGCCACAGTTTGAACATTGACACTGCACTTAAATCTAGGACAATAAATAAATACATGGGTGAGTTAATTCATTAATTAATTAAATTGGAAGCACAGTGGTTCAGTGGAACAGGGTTCAATCCCGGACCCGCCTGCGTCTAGTTTGCATGTTCTCCCCGTGCCTCCGTGGGTTTTCTTCGGCCACTCCAGTTACCTACCACACCCCCAAAACATGCAACATTAATTGGACACTCTAAATTGCCCCGAGGTGAGATTGTGAGTGTGGCTGTTTGTCTCTTTGTGCCTTGTGATTGGCTGGCAACCAGTTCAGGGCGTACCCCGCCTCCTGCCCCTTGACAGCTGGGATAGGCTCCAGGACTCCCGCGAGTGAGGATAAGCGGCGAAGAAAATCGATGGATGGATGTCAACGCAATCATGGCTATATAGATTCAAAAATCATTTCAAAATGTGGCCATTATTTTGGGCTTAGCTGTATATGATTGCTGTAGTGGTGACAGTGGTCAATAACTTCATTATACTTTGTTGCGCTTTGGTTACTTTATAGAAATACAGTACTGGATCACGACATAATCCAATGGAGACCAACGTCACTGCAAACCACAACCTCAGTAATAATTGTATTGTTAAAATACAATACAATTATATAGTATGTAGGTGTGTAACCCTTTTAAAGGCCTTTAACCAGCACATTATAAGTGTATGTGCAAGTGTACCTAATGTTGCAGTCGGTGGGTGAATATAGAAAATCATTATAGTGACTTCACCATGACTCTGAAGAGCATAAACAGAATAAAAATGAGTAGACAAATTGAATTTTATAAAAACTTGGTTTCAGTTAGCTTTATATATTTTTGCACTTCACTCTGAAAGTGACTTGCTACGTATATGTGAAACTAAATGTGATATGTTTTTCCACACTGGGTTGTTATAAATAACATGTAGAAGGAAAAACCCAATCCAGAAAAGTATCTGAATCATTTCATAGTCATGCAACAGTTGAATAATTCACATGGAGGAATAGTACTGCTCTCTGTTAGTTCATCCTTGGCTTTCTCTCCGATAATAGCTTGGAGGTAAAAAGCAGTACCTAAAGGCTAGAACAATGTAAATCAGAGTTCAATGCACACCACGGTGACAGGCACCCACAGTAACCAGTCCATCATCTTTACTAGCAGATGAAAACACTGAAACGCCACGTGCAGATCACTGTGGGCTATATCTCACATGCGCTGTGTGGTTAAAAAAAAAAAAGTGCACTGAGAGCTTTTGAATCTAGGGGGAGTGAATTAAAGTGTAAATTTAATGAGGGCAAGTTAAATGGGATTCGCTGCATTGGAAAACCTCAATCCACTGCTGGCTGGGAGAGAAAAAGTGCAGCCCAAAGCAAAGAAGCTGGAACAAATCTTTAAACTGATTCAAGGATTCTTGGTGAGCGGAGGTATCCTGGTTCGTTTTAAGAGTGAAAATAAATGAATTCCAACATAATCGCTAGAGCTCCAAGACTAAGAGATACAACGTGTACAAGAGCAGAACCCCATAGGGGTGATGAGGCCTACATCTTTCCAAGGCTTATCTTTCTCAGCATTCTGTTCACTTGGGTGAAAACCCTCAATATAAAGACCTGCTCAGCTTCCCCGTGCACTGGATTACGATTGTATGTCGCTATTCTCTCAAAGGTCAAGAGAGGCGATTAGTCTCTCTACCACTCTGAATCCCAGTGGCGTCTGAGCAGGGATGATAGAACAGTCTGTTCCCCAACTTTCTCTTTTTCTGTCATTCTTTTTCCTACACATCCGAATTATGTCAAGTCACGTAGCAAAAATTTATGTAATTATATGCGCGTTGTTTGAAATTGCTCATAAGCTGATGGCATTGTTCCCAAGTGTTTGCGTTGTAGTATTACCCTTGGAAAGGAGCCAACGTTTGTCTGGGGTTTTTTTTTCTCTTCGAGTGTATTGAGATAGTTTTCTCCTCTTCTTGCACTATTCTTTGATATGATTCGCTCCCCAGCCTCTGTATTTCTTTTTGTTGTTTGCAGCTGTTGCCACAGATTGGGTTCAGTATTTCTAGAGTTCCAAAATTCCCAAATGCTCATCCTTCCCTGCTTCGTTCAAAGGCGGCAGCTGAAAGGAATCTAAAGCCAGAGCATCTTTGCAGGGTTGCATCCTCTGCTGTTGTAATTCCACTACAACACATTCCCCGTAGTTTTGTTTGTATTCTATTTGCCTCACTCTGGCTGTCGTCCTTTGTAGGGCAAAGAAGCACATTTGGTGCACTTCTTCAAACATGCTGAAAATGGAGCCCGAATGCCTACTGTAACGATAAGGCAACAGAACCATTCAATTTTTCCAAGCCTATCAAAAAGAAAGGCTGGACAGGAATGGAGAGTTCAAGAATTAATGGAGCTCATATACTGTAATTAAATACAATGTAAGAAAAGAATTCAGCACAGCGTTGTTGTTAGTGTACATGTATGCATGCGTATCCATATCTATACAGCTACACAACGCAGTCCCAATTTCTTTCTGGTTTAAGATATCATTTGGATAGAAATGAAAGCATCAGGATTTCACAGTTCAGGCTGTACAGGTTTTGTGACCGCATCCTTCCCTTGCCCTTGACTTACCAATTGAAAGTGGAACAGGACTGCAAAATGATTCCCTGGCAAGAAGCCTTTCTATCCCCGACAGCAGTTCAAGCAGCAGTTTGAGAAGCTTTATGAACGTCACACTGCACCAACTCATCGCACAATCGACGCTATCCGTGGCAAGTTTCTCAAAACAGGATCAGATTTTGACAAACCATGCAGTATATGACATGCTTCAACCACCACTGATGACAAAACACTGAAACTGCTGGAACAGCCATTTGCACAAAGCTTGGGGAAAGTCGATCCAGAGGCTGGAACTCAGCGTCAACTTAAGCTCAATTCAGCGGATGCTTCAGACAGTGATAAAGCTTCCCTTGTACTGACTTGACGAAATGCTTCAAGTGGAAAATCATGATGCTCAAAAACAGGAACCTAGTACAGTTCAAGCGTTATCATTTTCAAGAGCAGCCATCACATTCATTAAGAATCCATCTTTTTTTTGCACTGCAATAAATGTACCTCCTAAAGACTTTTTTTTTTTTTACCATGTCGTCATGTGAATTTCTAGGTGGCAAAAACTGATAGCACTACTCATAAACTAACCCTCATATGGGATTTGACATGGGAGAGCAATGAAGAAGGTAAGTGGTTTGAACGATGGTTTTAACCTTCTTGGCTACTGTCGTAGGTTGAATATGCAAAGTGTCAGTCAAAAAGATGTCTTGAGGTAAACCTACTTGGAAGGGAGAAAACGCCAGCCGCAATACATATTTCAACAGGTAAGTTGATTAAAAAATAAACATTGTTAAAAATCCGACATAGTTTACATGAACATAGAGGGAGGGACTAGCTAAGTAACTGACTTTTCTGCACCTCAGATTAATGGAACAGACATGCAGATTTGACATGAAAACCTACATTATTCATGCTCATGTGCTGCTGATGATGATGGGATTGAAACTAAGTTTAGTTCTGTGGGACTGACTGCTAAACCAAAAAGAAGCAAAATGTCTCAGAGATTGAAGACAGATAGGAAGGCATTGTCTTTTTTTTGGCCCTTTAACGTTACAATGACGGTCATAGATATGAGTTTCAGAGGTATGTAGCTCAAGACCAATCCATGAAAGAAACAAAAATAATAGACTCGGCACATAAGTGGAATGAATTTCACCTTGCAGCAAAGGTATTTGACAACAGGGCAGTCGGCGAATAGCAATATACGCCGGGGTCTGTAAATGGCCATTATGTACTGCTGAACAACACCCGCTGAGAAATAAATGAACTTATGAGAATAGACATTAAGAACAAAGACACTTCAGACCAAAATCACTTTTTAAAGTCAAAGAACTTGGCTTAATTGCATTAGCCCAACTTTGAAGTGTAGGTGAAATCCAATTTCAAAGTCTGAGAGAGCACAGCTGCATCGAATTAAGTCTGCTCACTTGCTTCAATGTATTCCAGTGAAAAGACACCGGCGCGTGGAAGCACTTTTGATATAGGCAGTGGAGAAGGGGGGCTTTGGAAGAATGGATGAAAACAATTACGTACCAACATTAAAGGGACTCCACTGTATGATGACATCGCAATGAGATAATAGCGCCACTAGAAATAATGAAAAAATCGTCTAATTCCGCTAACATTGAGCCTAAAGAATTCTTAGAAATGAATATTTTGCTCCCTTGCTGATTTAATCCGCTAAACTGCAATCAGTGTATGTCAGAGAGTACGAGGAGATGGTGAATTTACCGGCTAAAGGCTGAGAATGGAGTGTGTGTGTGATGATGATGTTGATGAACGTGTATGAATCACCAGGAACAATCAAGGGACTCGTGCATTTGGGTTTGAAGAGGTTCCCCATGACCCAGCACAGTAGGTTGATTAATAAAAACTTTGCAACAATAGCAATGATCGCTTTTGAATCATTTAAGAGACGTTGTTATTTCACAAGATTTATCTAACTAAAGGCACTTGTTATATCTCAAGGCACCACTGCATGTTCATTGTTGTGGTTTCAGTGGGCAGTGGAAATGCACTGCAACATAGTGAGAGGGGGGGAGGGGGGGTTCTAATAAATCACCTCCCTCAACTATCTAAAGCAATTACTGTGTGTAATCAATGTGTCCCAGTGTGATATTTGTGAAGGTAGAAATGCTGATAGAAATCACAATTTGGGGTTTATCACAATGCGCAGGTGTACCTACCGTCGAGGCAGGTCTATGTAGGTCACCGCTTTCGTCACACTCCAAACTGTGAATAAATTAAAACGCGGCGGCATCGTTATATTGCGTGAACGACGGAGATAAAAAGAAATGGCTCGCTGAAACTCATTTGAATTCTCAAGAAAATCACTCGTTCTATCACTGAGGATTGAGTTTGGGCCTTTTGTTTTCCGACATCACTCTCCCTTTGGAGTGATCTAAGCGTTCCCTATTACAAATTCAGCAGATGTTTCTGTTCACTCAGCTTTCTCATTTGCCATGCAAGCTGAGCTGTCAGGAGGAGGCCCGCAATCTTTCCTTCAGTCCTTATCGCGCTTCCTCTCATCCATCCCTTTCTCTTTGCTTCACTTTTCCCTGAGTGGCCGCCCACCCCTGCCGTGACTTTGTTCTCCAAATTAACTTGGGCACCTACTGTGATTGGGATCAGCCACTGGAAAGTCAACTTTAACCTTCCTTATTAATTGGAAATCACAACCTCTTCTAAGGGAGTAAAGAGTGTCTCAAACAGATAACAAACACACACTCATTAGCACACGTGCGCTTTAAGACACATTACTGACATTATAACCATCACAACTCCGTGACATGTGCTGAACAAATCCTATAACGTCACAAATATAAATTTTAAAACTGTATTTCATCTTGTGACCCACAAAGTGTGTATTTAGAAAAGGCTGTTTCGATAATATATCACAGTATTAACAATAAGAAGGTTCTTTATCTGGTGCCTCATCTCTTTTTTTTATTTGCAACAAGGAATACTGAAAGGTTTAGTCGTGAAAAAAACTAGAGGGTCTGCTTATTTTGTGTTCAATGAATGAAAAACATGGTGGTGGTGGACAAGTGCTGGGTACATCTGCTCTTTTGTTTACATGTCCACAGGCGAGGGATTGGATAATATTGTTCGAAATAAAAAAAAAAATAGGATCGTATTCTATGGAAAATCTCAAAAGCAATTCAATGCTTTACAATGCAAAGGGTTTGATCGTGGGCGGCATGGTGGATAAGATGGTAAAGTGTTGGCCTCACAGTTCTGAGGTCCCGGGTTCAATCCCGGACCCCCTGTGTGGAGTGTGCATGTTCTCCCCGTGCCTACATCCCAAAAACATGCAATATTAATTGGACACTCTAAATTGCCCCTAGGTGTGACTGTGAGTGCGGCTGTTTGTCTCGATGTGCTCTCCGATTGGCTGGCAACCAGTTCAGGGTATACCCCACCTCCTGCCTGTTGACAGCTGGGATAGGCTCCAGCACTCCCCATGACCCTCGTGAGTATAAGCGGCAAAGAAAATGGATGGATGGATGGATGGTTTGATAGTAGTACGGAACGTTACTAGTACCCTTTCTTACATTCGAATTAAATGTAATAAACATTGTGAGGGTCACAGTTCAAAGATGGTTATGGCTCATTCACCAAAAATCTTTTTTAAAAAAACACAGTCAGGGGTTGAAGACACACACACACACACACACACACAACACACACACACACACACACACACACACCACACACACACACAACACACACACACACACACATCACATCACTGTGATGAGAGCAATCTGGATGGACATAAAGCTGTTCTCCATGCTTTGTCCTGCACTAGTCCTTCCTAAGAAATACATGGTGTACAAACTATGGCCCAGGGGTCCATTCTGTCCCCCTTGTCTGATATTTTTTCTTAGCAGCTAAAATCAACTATGGAAACAGCTCATGTCGTTTGCCAGCATTCTACTACTGACTCGCTACACTCGGAGGCAAAGAAATAGTCATGACTTCCACAAACTCTTTAATTGGGTGCATTAGTCATGACTACTACTTCTACTTTTACAAATTTAAAAAGAACAAATATTTCTAACTAAAACAGTAACCTTCACAATGCTCAAAAATAAAGATAATTCAGTTTGCTGTTTTAATCCAATGTCACTGATGGTGTTGGGGTACACATTCCTGGCTTGGGTGCAGGCAGCGTGGGATTGATTCGAGCTGAGCGATGATATCGATTTTGTGCCCTGTGACTGCCGATCAGTTCAGGGTCTGGTCTGCCTTGCTCTCACGAACTTAGCTGGGCTAGGCTCCAGCACTCCCGCAACCCTTGTGAGGATAACTGGCTTGTAAAATGGATGGATGTTTTGATTCCAGGGAGGTTTGACTCTGCAGCTGCTCAGTTCAGATCAAGTCCATTGGGATATGGAGGCCAGAGACCACCGCAAAAATCACGTTTTTTTAAAAATGTATTCTTTTTTTTAAAACCTAAACAATTTTGGCGGCATGGTGGCGCAGCTGGTAAAGTGTTGCCTCACAGTTCTAAGGTACCAGGTTCAATCCTGGACCCACCTGTGTGGCGTTTCCGTGTTCTCCTCGTGCCTTCATACAGGCAGTCCGGTTTCATCCCACATCCCAAAAACATGCAATTGGACACTCTAAATTGCCCTTAGGTGTGATAGTGAGTGCGGCTGTTTGTGTCGATGTGCCCTGCGATTGGCTGACAATCAGTTCAGGGTGTACCCCGCCTCCTGCCCCTTGACAGCTGGGATAGGCTCCAGCACTCCTCACGACCCTCGTGATGGAATGTGGCAAAAGAAATTGGTTAGATGGATAAATAATTTAATCATGATGCTGGCTGTGTCTGCTAAAATTGCCTACATCCTTAATTGAACAGATCAAATTAAATGAAGTTATTAATAAACACAATGTATACTTACACTTATTATGTTTCTTAGAAGAAAAGGTTTGGACAGCCCTACGTGTCAATTCTGCCTCAGTGACTTCACATTACATTTGCGGTAGGGCTGTGTTTCGTCCTTCAAAGGAAAGAATTACTGTCATGTCCCACCCTCCTCTCAACAAACATTGTGACAAGCGCCATCAACACAGCGCTTGTGTAAACGTTGGCCCCAAATAGCTTCATTAATATGAAAGTGGGACAATCAATCAAATATGTGCTTTAAAGTTTTTCATTATAGACTGACACGTTTTTTCCCAAGTCACTCAGAATTCCTTCTGTATTCTGTACACTGCAGAGCCACGTGTGTCCAAATGGGAGCGCTATTGAGCTGTTCGAGAGAAGCAAAGGAAGCCTTAACCTCTGGCTCCGGAGAGACCACAGTTTAACGCTGTCAAAGATCCTGGAACGATACTGAACACACTTGCAACAATCGTAAAAGTGCTGACTGCCACACTTTCACAATGGTTGGCTCAAAGCAGGGGCCATGACACTGTACTCGAGAAGATATTTCAGGATTCTGTACTTTACTTTGGTATTTATTTTTCTGCCAACTGTTTACTTTTACTCCCTGAATTTGAAAACAGTTATCTGTATTTCTACTCGTTTTGTCAAAACAGGCTTTCTCAATCTCAGCAAAAAAAATAAAGAAATAAAAAGAGAGAAGGAAAAACAGGAAGAAGGTATGACTAACAAAGTGTCACTCAAGGTATAAATAACATATTGGCTTGAAAATTTTCTGAGTGGGCCACATTGTAAATATGGCTTAACTGGGAGGGCCATTATGGCAGAACTTGGAATGGGTGAGTTCCAATACCAGGCATTCGGCTGATACAGGCCTAATTTAAAGCCATCAGCAACAGATATCTTCTTTTCCTTTCGGCTTGTCCCAAATAGGGGTCGCCACAGCGTGTCATCTTTTTCCACCTAAGCCTATCTCGTGCATCTTCCTCTCTAACACCCACTGTCCTCATGTTTCCCTCACAACATCCATCAACCTTTTCTTTGGTCTTACTTTCGGTCTTTTGCCTGCCAGCTCCATCCTCAGCACTCTTCTACCAATATACTCACTCTCTCGCCTCTGAACATGTCCAAACCATCGAAGTCTGCTCTCTCTAATCTTGTCCCCGAAACATCCTACTTTGGTGGTCCCTCTAATGAGCTCATTTCTAATCCTATCCAACCTGTTCACACCAAGCGAAAAGCTCAACATCTTTATTTCTGCTACTTCAAGTTCTGCTTCCTGTTGTTTCTTCAGTGCCACTGTCTCTCATCTGTACATCATGGCCAGCCTCACCACTGTTTTATAAACTTTGCCCTTCATTCTAGCGGAGACTCTTTTGTCACATAGAACACCAGACACCTTCCGCCAACTATTCCACCCCGCTTGGACCCGTTACTTCACTTCCTTACCACACTCACCATTGCTCTGTATTGTTGACCTTAATCTCAGGCAAAAAAAAAAAAAAAAAGAAAACATAAAATAACACAAAGTCTTCTTCTGGAGTAGTTGCCACTACACTGCAACTGTTTGACACATTGGCGTATCATTATCTGGGTCCAAAAGACAAATCTTTGTTCACAATTATCTGTCATTGTGTTAACTGAAATTGTATATAGCAAAAGGACTAATCGTATTGGTATCTGTGAGAACTCAGGAGTAAATTTTTGTCCTGGTATCAATCAGAAAACAAGTGGTCTTGAACATCCTTATGATGAATAGCAATATCACAATCTGCAGTTTTGGTATTTTAACAAGAGACGTGGAGTCGATCCACATGATTTGCTTTCGTGGGCCACAAGAAATGATACTGCGGGCCAGATTTGACAGTTTGACCCCTGTTTCGTAGAAGTTTGATGTTCCTGCTTGTGCTTTTAACGAGTTCCCTTCCCCATTCTCTTGAGTGAGAAGGTAGTACTATTACCCGATTTGCCAAATGCAAAAGATTGTTGAGTGTACACCAGATTGATTTTACACTCCATCAATCCAAACTACAACAACAACAAAAACTTGAAACCAATAAATGTAGTTTTACACTCACATTGTATAACGAATATGGTATGCTATGCAGTGCCTTACTGTGCTCTGCACATTTGTATTGTGAGTGGTGTGATTTTGTGGAAGCTGTGACTATTTCACACCAGTACGTACCTCATTTTCCAACCCAAGGCCAAGCCAAGGGCGATGTTTGAGAATCACATGCGCGCATGTCATTGAGGGGCATGGCTAAAGTCAGGCTTGAGGGAGGGTTGGGGTGGTTCGGGTGAATTCATGAAGCGATTCTAAAAACTGCAAACCTCTCCTTTAAAGGGGAAATCCAATGCTTTGCATGAACAATGAATCCAATAGGTTGGTTCAAAGCTCGGCTAACGGCCTCCACCGGACAGCAAAGGTCGGCTAACGGCCTCGCAGCGCCCCTGAAAATTTGTAATTGTCGATAAAAATCTTCTCAAAACAGTACTAAATGAGAGGATTTAACATCACATTGTCAAAATAGAGTACATATTACATGACCTATTGGATACATTGTTCATGAAAAGCAATGGATTTCCCCTTTAAGTACATGGTGTAAGTACTTTTACCACCTCTCCAAATATGGCACCTGTGCACCTATTCAATAAGATATGTTGATTATTGACAAGATTTGAATGACTCTTTAATTCATGCAATGATGCATAAATGGATGTACTAGCGAACACGTGGCCTTGGCATAAATGTGACAGATTATAGTGGGCTGCCAGTCTGTTTGCTTCAGCACAGAAAACACAAACACACTGTTTGAGTGGCGTGCCTGTGGATGAACTCGAGCGGTGTTTGTACATCTGTTTGGGGGCTTAAATATGTGCAAACGCAGATGTGAATAGAAAGGTTTGTGGCGGCGAGCGCAACAAGACTGCGACTCCAGTAACGAGGGAGGGATAACGCTGGAGAGCAACACACAGTTCCCGGCCCGGAAAATCTTCGCACATTTTCTCTCTAAATGCGGGTAAAAAAAAAAGAAATCCATGGCAGTGAAAACAATAACAACCTTTCAGCTTTTCTGCCTTTGATTCTCACTCGCCATCTGGAGTGACCTCACATAGTTAGACCTCAGTCCCACACTGCATGCATGCTGGTTGAGTACAGCTGAAGGTGTCTGAAGGGATGGTTCACTTGAGAAAATAATATCTTTCGCTGTTGGGTTTTTATAGTCTGTGCAAATCGCCCGGCAGAGAACCATCACATTCCTGGTGGGGATTTCTTTTCCTTTTTATTTTCTTTTTTACACATACAAAATTACCTGATAGTTATATTAAATGACAGTCCAAAACCATGTATGCACTTAGTTATGAGCACTATCAGCAAAGTGCACAAGCATTATGCATGTGTATGTGTATACTCATTGGAACCAACCAGTTCATTCTGCCATAGTAAAATATCAAATAATATTAAAGCCTTTCTGATATTCCAAATATATTTATTAAAAATACAGTCATCGAGCTGAATTAATAATGTTGCTGAGTGAAGGCATACCATTTGCTCATTATATGCTTACATAGCCAAAAATGTCCACCCTGTATTTGTCAACTCTGTTAGCAAGCACACCTATTTTGTCATCTTCATAGAAATTGCCCGTGTGCAGTTACAGTAATGAAAAAAAAAAAAAACAACAACAACAACAAGAAGATATTAGGAGTCTGACAAATGATTATGAAGTTAAATGGAAAAGAACTTTTGTTCGGTTGGATGGGGAACTCTCAAAGGCACTTTATTGTCATGTTGACTCAAATAAAGGTGCCATATTTTTTTTTTTACCAACACACTTTTTCCAGTATTTGTAATGAAATATTAACTTTATGGTGTCACAGTAAACATATGAAATTCTCCTCAGATCCAGACATTTTCCTTCTGAGAGGCCTGAAATCAGGTCATTTAAATTTCTGGAGCTGATCTACATCACAAGCGTTGGTCTCCGCCTTCCCTTTCCGCTCCAGAGCAACATGTCAACATAACAAACGTGTGCTTTGGGTATGTATCTCATTAAACCGTCATATGGATTGTGACACTTTGGATGCATTTCTCTTCAGTTTTTCTTCAACTATTTAGACAAGTGATATATGGGGGCAGCACGGTGGAGCCGCTGGAAAGCGTTGGCCTCACACTTCTGAGGTCCCGGGTTCGTTCCCGGACCCACCTGTGCGGAGTTTGCATATTCTCCCCGTGCCTGCGTGGGTTTCTTCCGGGCACTCCGGTTTCCTCCCACACCCCAAAAACATGCAATTAATTGGACACAGTAAATTGCCCCTAGGTGTGATTGTGAGTGCGAATGTTTTTCTCTATGTGCCCCTGCGATAGGCTGGCAACCATTTCAGGGTGTACCGTGCCTCCTGCCCAATGACAGCTGAGATAGACTCCAGCACTACCCGCAACACTCGTGAGGATAAGCAGCTAAGAAAATGGATGGATGGATATATTGGCTCCCTCCAGTACAGTTCAGTTGTATATAAAATTTCAGTTCACTAGAGTCACATTTAATCTGTAAGAGCTGTTTATTTATTTTTTTCAAGGTACATTACATAAATCAATTTTTTTAAATGTAATTTTCCATTTTTAATTTAAGCATATCTTTAATGGTCATAATGTTACAGTGTCTTATTCTAAGATTACATTTATTTTTGGGAATAAAACCCCTCCCTCATTTTTGGTGACTACATAGGTCTGCTACAGTCACAATAGTGGTACTTGAAAAGGTAAGTATTTTTTTGTATAAAAAGTTTGAGACCGATTTGACCATCAAACAGTTTGTGACTAAGGGCACATTTTACAAACGCAGTATTAATGTACCTTGACAGTGAAGTGTTTCTGCATGGCTGATGCTTTTCTGCCACAGTGGAAGGTGCACGTAGCTTCATCTTTCTGCATGGCTAGTTCCGCACTTCCCTGTGAGTCAGCATATTGGAGCTGGAGCGTGGTAAACAGAGACAGTAGTGGGTAAGTGGATGTGATTAGCAGGAAACTTGAGGGTGTCCTTGAAACTCGGAAGGACTAGAAGAGAGTCTTATGAGGCTGCTGTAAAGACAGTGTAGCCGTCGCTTGCGTCATGAGGGTGATAAGCAGAGAGGAGGCATCCTGACATTAAACATAACAAAATGAATTGACTGCCACATCCAGCAGTTGCTTTCAAGATAAAAACAAAGTGCTTATTAGAGCTCATCCAATCACCCATGGAGTAAATTTAATCGGTGGGGTATTTGTCGGACACCCACACTAATTTAGACAAAGTCAATACCTGCTTGGACCTTCAGTCACAAACATCACCCACTGTTAATGTTGGACTATAATCCTTCCAGCTACATGAGAGGAAAAAGAATCGTAAAATATTGAGCCTTTCTATTAGCTGGCTTCACCAAGACAAGCTTTGTATATTCCGCTCTGAAGTGCAAATGAGTTCTATAAATAGATTCCACAAATTTGATGTGAAGGGCAGCTTGGTGAGATTGTGGTGAACACATCTGCCTCACCGTTCGGTGGCTCGAGGTTTGAACTTTTCCCTGCTTGGATGGGTTTTCTCCAGGTATTCTGGACTCTGGCCGACTGGTTGGCACATACGCCTCAGAGTTTGGACGACCAGGGTTCAAATCTGGCCTCGGCTGCATGGAGTTTGGATGTTCTCCCTGTGCCTGTGTGGGTTTTAACCAGGTGCTGCGTTTTCCTTCCAGATTCCAAAAACATGCATGGTAGAATAATTGAAGATTCTAAATCGCCTGTCAATGGGAGTGTGTATAATTATTTGTCTTTATGCGCCCTGCAATTGGCTGGTGACCAGGTCAGTGTCCTCCACAGTTAGTTGAGATAGGCGCTTTTAGTGAGGATGTGGTACAGAAAATGGATGGATGGATGTGTGATGATGAAAAAGCTTGTAGCGAACCCTCCACAGAGGCTGCAAAGAATGGCCACAGATGTTGCGAATATGGTGACTTTATCAAGGAGGGCCCGTTTAAGTACATTTAGCCACTTGGACAAAGGCTCGACTAATTGCTGCAACAGAGAGATTACTATGTGTTACTTTTGAGTTGCTGCAGTAATGAGGTTCACCTACTCATTTTATTAGCAAGTGCGACATTAAGCAATCTCTGAATGAGAATAAACTGGCATGGAATTGATCTTTAATGACTACACTTTGTTTTAATTAGAGCCTGTACATCCGGGAATGCAAAACATTCGGCACGGCAATTACAATAATGAGTTTACTTGCGTTAATGAAGATGCAAATGCTAGCATAGCCGCACAAAACAGTGGAAATTGTACCATGACCAACTCCTGCAATAGACTTGGCATGCTAGTGTCATCCTCCTCTATGGTACACTGTGCTTCCCTCCCCCAGCTTCTCCATGCCAGGGAGATATGACGAGCTATTGTGAACCCCCCACTGCAAAATGCCCTCCGACAGCACACACTTTTGCTAAGTCGGCTGAAATGCACTGAAGCTTGGCCCCTGTATATAGCGGATAACACCACTGTGTCTAATTTGTCCACAGTGATGGCGCGGGGCATCACTTAGGGTTCTTAAAAGCTCCACTCTGAAGCATAATGGGAGATAATAGATCAAACATTTATACCATAAATGCTCAAAGAGTGTACTTTTCTCTCTCAGACTCCCAAATAATGTGATTTTTTTTCCACTCCATTTAATCCTAAATTTGTTCTTTCAAATACACATTTTTCAAGCAAAATATAGAGACAATTTGCACTATAAATGCTCTTCAATGGAGTAACTCAAACACAATTAATTCCAAGACAGTGGATGACTGGGTCAAAAGATAACAATTATAGAAACATGTGACAATGAGTTTGGGTCATTTTAACAAGCTTACATCCATCCACCCATCCCTCCATTTTCTGAGCTGCTTATCCTCACAAGGGTCACGGGAGTGCTGGAGCCCATCTCAGCTCTTCCAGCTCCCTGCCTCGGGTAGGCACTACAGCACCATGCAAACTAAAACTAAGAGCCACTCCAAGCGCTTCTTCGTGCTTCCCATTAACTTAAACAGCTAATTTCTAATTTCCATTGCGATATGCTGTCAATTTTTGTCTTTAGTTTGTTGTCACATTTCTGTCAGACCAATTATGCATGACTCGTGCACTCCCGTAGTAGTCAAGAAAACACATCGCACTCATGTGCCTGAGTAGCATCTGCACCACTTGCACAAACGACTGAGAAGTATCTGCAATAGTTGAACAATCGACATTGTCCCAGTTTATCACACTACTAGTCACTTTAGGCTGTATACATTTGTGAAGTCTCTGCACCCTTTGCACTAGGGTCATAGCAAAGGATTATTGGTCTATTAGTCATTCAAGTTACTCTAATTGCGAGAGGACTCTATATTTTTGCACAATTGTCCCCCACCCCCGAAAAATAAATGTTACTCAGTGACTGTTTTTCTCAATGTTTTTGTCTCAAATCTGTTAATTGACTCTTGTTGTACGTGAGTGGCTCCAAACTACCAGCGACAAATTCCTTATTTTTGACATACTTGGCAAATAATAAAAATGATTCTGATTTGTTGTTGTGGAGTTGAGCCCACTGCCACCAAACAGTCCTTGTCGATGAAATTTTTGCTTTCAAATCCAAGGGAAAAAAAATGGTCGAGTAACGGCTCGTATCTCGAAAAACTCATAAACTGGGTTACTTCTATTTGAAGGCAGTATTGGTTTTGTTAATCGGTTGCTTTCACATTATGTCACCCGTTGTGCTGCCTCGAACGGCGTCCATTTTCGATTTCTGAGCTTTGTTACTCAGACATACGCAAGGTGGACGACATTACGTTTCTAACTGCATTTATTGAAGACGCGACCGACAGCACATCAAGCCCAGACTGACTACTAGGCTACTTGGCATACACACATCGCGGGACTCAGGACTGCGTTACAAAGGTCCAGTATTGTGCCCTTGATCTTTTACTCTATGTGACAGAAATCACGAAGGAGGAGCACTTACCTGTATGCTAACACGGAAAACGAAAGGCGGTGGAATATGCTTTTCATATCAACGAGGAATGGTGCACGGACGTTACAGAGCTTGGCACACACTGCAGCAATTTTTGTTAGCTACAACAACCTAACTATAAAAAATATAAAATATATAATAATATATATATTTGGGCATTTACCTGTGAGCTAACACGGAAAACAAAAGGCGGTGGAATATGCTTTTATATCAACGAGGAATGGTGCGCCGACTAGCAACTCTGGAAAAAGCTTCAGCGAATTGGCGAGAGTTTTCGGAAAAAAGTCAGAAGAAAAGTCAGAAGAAGGCTCTCTGATGGTTAGCAAGTCCTCGCTTGTGTACTTGAGGCCCGAGACGCCCGTGAAACACAAAAACACAAACAGTAACGGAGAGCATCCCGGAGTCTACAACACTGGTACACGTTAGATGGAGAGATTAAATGGCGGAACGCAGTGGTGTATGGGTAATTCAGCAAAAAATGTGACGTCAGTGAAAAAAACCGATAGTGATTGAACCTGTGTTGAATGTCCAAAGTGAGGGAGGTCACAAGTAGTCTTGCCTACGTGCAGCTCATTTAGCAGTAAATATTCCTTTATTCCATTTTTATTTATGGTCTACTTATGGTTCATGGAACCAACCATGCTGACCAGGGAAATTTAGACAGTTGCTGCCTTATTTATGGTTGATTTGCCAAGAGCCCTAACTAACACAGCACGCTTTCCTCTGAACATTCAGTTCTTATTATTAGCAGTATTGCAAAGAGCAACCAGGAAGTATGTGTGCACTGCTGTTACACATTGTGCATACATTTCTAGTTCTATGATCTTGAAGTTCATTCAGTCTCTCACACTTTCCGATCAAAAGAAGAACAATAGGACAATGTTTGGGAACTTGACCTGCTGTACATTCAACCCGTCGGAGAGCGGCATTCTGCTAAAAACAACACTTGTATCAAAGCAACAATTCAGAATACTCAAGAGTAACTCTCCCCATCCTGTAATTCTTCAGATAATTAATTATAATTCATTATACAATGTTAAGGTGGCACAGTGCACAACTAGTTAGCATGTGTGCCACACAGTTAGGAGGACCGGGTCTGAAATCCCAGCCCCGCCTGTGTGGAATTTGCATGTTCTCCCCGTGTCTGTGTGGGTTTTCTTCTAGCACTCCGGTATCCTACCACATCCCAAAAAACATGCATAAAAGGTAGATTGAAGACTCTTTATTACCCTTAGGTGTGAATGTGTGCGCAAATGGCTGGTTGTTTATATGTGCCCTACGAGTGGTGACCGTTTCAGGATGTACCCCAACATTTGCACGAAGATAGCTGGGATAGGCTCCAGTACACCTGCAAGCCCTGTGAGGATGAAGCGGTTTAAAGAATGGATGGATAGACAATATGAAGGGGAAGAATCAGTGTTAGCACAAAACCCATCAAGCGTATCGACTGCTACCTTTGCTGTTGATAGTAATATATAGCCAAAGTTCAGAAAACAAAAGTTCATCTTTCCAAAGAGTCCGACTGTAGAATAATCAACAAGCAGCTGTGTTTCTTCTCTGACAAATGGCATCATGAAAAGTCACATATTCACAGCCTCTTGTGTAGTACTTTGAGGAGGGCGCTGGGATGAAACATCACTTCAGAGACATGTATTTGTCTCTGATGCCTCGAGAGCTCTTAAGAGGTGTCTACAAAAAAGAAAAAAAATTGCGACATGAAGGATGGCTCATTACACGCTGATATGAGGGAACATTCTTAAGAGATTGTTGTTGCCGGCGACGACGGGCTCAGCGCTGTCGTCTGTATGAGCATAGAAAGATATGGCAAGATCACAGAGCGGAATTTCAATGTCATGCATTATGCAGTGTTGATAAATTCTCGTGAGATGCTGATGTTTCCTCCCGTGTGGAAACAGGAAAAATTAAAGGTTGGTAAAAGAGTTAAATGTGGCCTTAAGTCAAAAGCCTTTAGAGATTTATATTGCTGTGACAATGTACATTAAGAACACTAGGGCCTCCCTCCCCTTGAGCCAAAGCTACACATAGGACAACCTATTATAAGTAAGCCGTATATAAAACACTCCGCTCATTGACCCATTTACATGCCTGATAGTTTATTAATGGAAGGCAAAAGTTGTGCGGCCTGTTTGTTCGACCATGCAGTCGGCCAAAAGCACACACGTGCGCAAGCACCTTGCAGGCTTAAAGGTTACTATTAGAAGTACATTTGTGAGATACAAAAAGGTTTGTCAGGCAGTTTTTCACGCTTACATCAGATGGCCTGCCTCTCGTGTCTTAGTGCCTACTCAGGCAGAGCACGGTGAACGGAAATTTCACAGTACCGCCTAACTTTTGAATACTTTTTCCTTGGATAATTATCGAGAGGAGCACAAGGTTAATCAAATGGAAATAAGTTACATGGAGCTCAACTGAAGGAAGACGAAATTCATCAGGAGGCAAGAAGACCAAAATCCGCCACATGACTTACATTTTTTAATGTTTCAAGTTTGTTCAGATCAGGGCTCAGGACCTGATTAATGCAATTTGAGGTTAAAAGATAATTATATGCATGACGTTTTAAGGTATATTTATCTTGTAGACAGGAGGCCAAAAAAGACACCAGTGCAGAGAATGCAGCATCTTCATACTCAAATGGGTAATGACTGTCTTGCCTGCTAAGTTTTTAATTAACTCAATATGCATGTTTTTAAAATGTAGGACAAATTAAAGGAAAAAAAAAAAAAACGATCACAGGGAGAACATGCAAACTCCACACAGGAAGACCTGAACAAGCAAACCTGAAAGTCCAAACTGAGGTAGATGTACTACCCACGAGTCGATGATGATGCCTTAGGAAAGTAATTTTCCTCAATTAATTCAAGTCAAATTTTCTTTTGAAAATTCAGACAATTTTCCACCCATATTTTAATAATGTAAGAACCTCCGATGAGGCCGCACGGTGTCTCAGCTGGTGAATCGTTGGCCTCACATCTTCTGAGGTCCTGGGGTCTGCATGTTCTCGCCGTGCCAGCGTGGGTTTCTCCGGGCTCTCTGGTCTGCTCCCACATCCCAAAAATATGCAACGTTAATTGGACACTCTAAATTGCCCCTATGTGTGATTGTGAGTGCGGCTGTTTGTCTCCATGTTGGCCTGCGATTGGCTGGCAACCAGTTCAGGGCGAACCCCGGCTGCTGCCCGTTGACAGCCGGGATAGGCTCCAGCACTCCCTGCAACCCTCGTGAGGATAAGCAGCTAAGAAAATGGATGGAAACTCCAATGTTTAAATTTCAACTCGACCCATTTCTACACCTAACATTTGGCTAAACAACACCTAACATGCAATTGCTTTTTTGCTCTCCCTTAATTCCTGATCTGTATTTTGGTCTCTTTAACTGTACCCCACTACTGACCCACTCCTCTCCTGTTTTGGAGGGGCGAGGTGGCAATCATCAAAGTGAAGCCTGTTGCTGGAAGGTTTCTGCATCAACTGACCATATCTGGCCCTTAGGAAAATGACTTCCCCAGAACTCTGGCCCTTTGGGGCTTTAATTAATTCAATTGACACTTGTGCTGTTTTAACTAACACTGTACAGTATCATTACATACTAAATATTCCTCATGAAGGGGGATTCTTTCATCTGCAATCCCCCAAGGGGTATGTAATAAACTTCACCAACTTCTAACATTTCAAGATTCAATGTGCTCATAATTTTTGATACGCCAGCAGAATTTTTGAAACATTGACTTTCTCCCAAAAAGAAATACTAGCAACAGTTTCTCTAGAACGTCGGTTTTCACTGGTCTGCTGGAAAAATTAAACACTGAGTTATCATTTAAAGCGTTCTAAAATATATGTATGATTACTATTAAATACTAATTTTTGGAGATATTGGCCAGCTGACAATTTATCACAATATACCTTTTTAAGCTCTTTACTAAAATTGCCTTGATTAAAAGTTTACATACACTTGAATGGTTGGCCTGATAACAGACACAAATATCTGTTTAGTGTAATTTTCAAAACCTGTAACGTTTATAATTATTGTTAGTTAGATTTCTACGCTCTTGAGACACCCCTCCACATTTTATCCTGGGTTGCACTAACTTGGCTAATACTGAGCCATGGGTAAACAAAACACCTGTTTAAAATAGCTGGAAACACACCAGTTGATCTCCAGAAAACACCCAAAAGATGAAACAGTAAAAAGCTAATCAGTACTGTGAAAAACTTAAGTACATAATTACATGTCCTCTTGATACCAAGCCAGGGTCAAGGAGACCCACGATTTCAGTTACAACTGTCACAAAGGTTTGGGATGCACAATACACTTTAGCAAGAGGTGAAAGTGGACTTTTGTGAAAATACAAATGTGAGTATTAGGAGGGTCTGTGGGCATACCCCCCCGGGAAATTTTTGAAAAAAATGGATGGCTGTGGTGCATTCTGGCTATATCTATTACCAAAATTCAGAGAAAAATTGAAAGTAAAATTTCTAAGTCCTGACCCGAAAAAAAATTGGGCAGAATTACCCCCCATTCCCTGATCACTGGATGGCACAAAATAACATTTTTCATTAAAATATGCCATCTTATCTCAAGACAAATGAATTAAGTGAACTATTCAGTAAAAAGACAAAATTGTCCTTTTCCCAACATTATACATATGATAGTATAGATATAGAATATACACAAAAATATATCCTAGAATTTCTACATCGTACAGCAAAGAAGTTGATCTGTAGTAATTACTATTAACGTTGACGTCTCAAACTTGTTACGTCATGTTGTACTGATGCACTCAACCACGTTGCTCACTATCTTAGATATAGATCTAGTAATACTAATAGTATAATCAGTTGCCTTTAATATATACACACACACACACACACACAATCACTCACATTTGAAAAATGTGCGAGTGTGGTCAGTCTTGCTCACAGATAAAGTTGTGGGTGTGATTTGGGATAGCCTTAAAATAACTTACTGGATTAATAAACCATAACGGTAAATTAAAAATAAAATAAACAAATACATAACTAAAATAGAAAACTAAAATTTAAAACTCAGAAATGATCATTTCCAATTTCAACTGATAGTAGAACACGATATAAAACGGTATTTAAAATTCTTCATCAGTAAAAATTCTTGATCTGACAAACGTTATCGGAATAAAAGTTAAATGCACTGGCCTGTCAAGGAATAAACACGGTCTATTCTCGCAATGTTTTGCAGATGCTGAAAGTTTACTTCAACATAATCGGAGTTAGTGGCAACAAGCTAGCGATACATTGGGACAAACATTCCTGTCAGCAATCGTGACGTATTGTTGTGGGGAGGAGGGCACGCACCACAGGACTGCTGTAAATAGGAGGCTGGAACGCACCTTTATGTGCATGCGCTCGACGTACTGGCCACACCTGAATCAAGCGACGAGGTGGATGATAGTCTGTTTTTTTTTTTTTTACGCCGTCACACTGCCACGCGATTGACGCAATGAGCACCCCTAGTCTAACTGAATTTCCTTTGACATGGCTCATGATGTTTATGACTTTCGACGCAAATGCACTCTCTTAATGTGAAGCAGTTCTGAACATGCGTGTAAAATGCTCCGTACGGTTAACTTGCATTTCCTGTTTCCGGGTGAATACCGGTTTTGGAGCAGGGTCGTTTAGTTAACGTTTATGAAATAAACACGTAAATTAATGTCAAGACCACACAAAATAAGCGACGTCTTGAGAGAATTCGAGGGAAGGGGCGTTACTGTTAGTGCCTCAACGTGGCTACGCTCGTGAAAGCAGAACAACAAACTCAAATGCATGTTCGTTCAACGTTGTCAACTAATATCCGGATTAATTTTAGGTAATTTTTCCTCAATTTCCCAGAGCAATTTTCAGGAAAATTTTAAAATCCAGAATTCCGGGAAATCCGGAGGACTTTCGTCACCGTTTAGCTGAAATGCAGGTTTTGCTGCAAGTGAAACTGCCTTTGGCTGATCTAACAAATTATACTATGGTATGACTCTCTGTCTTACTATGGCCTGATTGATTCTGGAAACCAGAGGTCCCCACCAAAAAGTACTTTATCAATCGTCACAAGCTGGGGGAAAAAACATCAGTTGACAAGTTAGCCATTTGAAAAAAAAAAAAAAAAGTTTCCAAAAAGTTCAGAGAAGCGAGTATAACTTTAAAAAAAAGACAAGAAAATATCTGCAGCCCTACTTTAGGTATGTGCTCATTAGTAAAGGCGATTTGCATGCAAGTTGGCGACAGGTTCACTAATGAAGCCATACAAATTACAGTACCGTACTTTGGCACATGGAGACCAAGTATGAGTCATTAAAAATATGCATGGGATTTTTGGAAGAAGAAGGGGGGGGGGGGAGAGAACAACATCCAACAACAAGCAATTACTGACAGCACCACATTAACAAAATGTGAGTGCACTTAGCAGACTTGATGGCTACCCGCATTGCTCCTAGTAATTACAACAAAATTCAGCATAATGATGAGTTGTATTTTTAACTTGTTCAAATTTGTCAAGCCTTTAAAATATTTATGCGGCACAAAAAAGGTTGGGGAATGCCTATGTAACTCGGGAGTTAAGTCAGTATTAACATTTGATATGCATAAAGTGTATTTTTATGGGCTAATAATCAGCAGTGAAGACATTTTCAACAAATAAAAATAGACAAGTTCATATTTAGGGGCATTTTATTTACAAAGACTTAAGAGTCCCAGTGCTCTGCACATGTAGAAGTCTGATGGTGAAACATGTTTCTGCTGATAGCCTGTGAATGGAAAAAAAACAACTTGAGATTACTTCAACTTTTAACAAGTCTGATTTGTTTGATAGGATAAACATAATTGGAAGATTACAAAAACAGTTTATTCCAATGCTGCTCAATGTCCAAGATCACGACTAGCCAACATGACCAAATAGAGGACATTTCACGCAGCACAAAAATTCAGTTACCTCAGAAGTCATTTTACTTCTTCAGGATCTGATGTCTGACCACAACAAACGGGAATGCAAAGCCACTGCCAAAGAACACCAACATCATGCCCAGCAAACGCCACTTGTTGTCCACGGAAAATGGCAGGTTCTTTAAAAACAAATGTATGCATTACAAGTCGGTAACAAAGTAAAATTACGTCAAAACTGGAGAATACTTTTATACCTCAATAAAAATAAACTCGTCTGCAAGTGACATGCAGAAATAACACAAAATCATCGATGATGTCTTCCTGGATTAGGTGATGAAGTACATAAAGCAATTACCGGCAGCAATGGAAACAGTCACTCGAAGGACACACAGGATAGCAAAACATGCTAATTTCCATGTTGTTATTTAAAATAGCGCAATTACCGGCAGCAATGGAAACAGTCACCCGAAGGATACACACGATAGCAAAACATGCTAATTTCCATGTTGTTATTTAAAATAGAGCATTCTACGCCGATAACTACAAAAGTGAGAAATGATATTGACAAACAAACCTGTTAATTACTTTACAAGACGTAAACAACTTTGCATTGTGTCAAATGACTAATGGAGTTAACCAGCATGCTTTGCCACGAAGCTAATGCTAAGCAAAAACAGCCTGCCAGGAACATAAGTTCACCGCCTTCATTAAAACTAAGGACATTACCTTAAGAACATAAGTAATAATAACTGTGACTTACACGTTTCCCTTTGTAGAATATTTTCTTTTATGACTTGGAGACAATACAGGCATGTTGTTGAGAGGCTTCCAGCATGACCTCCAAGTTACCTTAGCTCCCAGAATCCGGATTTACCGCAAGGCCGCGATTTAAAACGCTTGCATTTAACATTCTAATTATGCTTGAAATTTTTGTACCTTTCCTGGTCCTTCAGCATAATGTGAAGAACGAACAGCAGAAGTGGTGAATCGCCTTACAGCTTGTCCCAACATGGTGAGGTGTTGATTTTGATAATAGGCTGCTCACTGCGACCTTCTTCTAGTTTCCGAGTGAGAGAGAGACGCTTGAATGGAGCAAAGGAGGCTGGGAAACGCGGTCGCTCATGGGAAATGTAGTTTGAATGAGGACGCTCGCTTTTCCCATTAGGGAGTACAACGTCTGACTCACTTCCAATTATCATAAACGAATAAGTAAACAAATGTCAAATAAATTAAATAAAAAATTTTAATGAAATTAATTAATTATTTTTCATCCCTTTCCATTTTATTCAAATCATTCTATATAGACTATAGAATAATTTGAGTTATTTTTTGTTGTTGTTGTTGCTGTCTTGACCTGCGAGCTGGTTAACAAGTTTTAGAAGCAGAGAGAAGCTTGATATATTTTGGGAATGTCAACCAAGCCTGATTACCTGCAGACCAGTTCAATCAAACAATCACTTGAACAGAATCAGCTAACCGACAGAATCAAGGCAGACAAAATAACGGTAACAAATGTCATGATCCAATGAAATCCCAGAACAGTTGAGAAATAAGGTTACAAACATCTGTCAATCTGGAAAGGATTACAAAAGACATTCAACTTTTAACTTCAAATATTGCCACGTTGAGCAGCCTGCGGCTGGCTTAAATCAGCTTTTTTTTTCCCATGGTTGACTGAGGAGATAAGGGCATTTTTGTCCATATTGGGAGAAGTTAAAATACAACGAGATATTGAAGCGGCGACAAGAAACAAGCCCTTCAGCTTCTTCTTGATCCCGCCCCAATCCCCCTGACTTTTGATTGATGCCTGCTGAAATGGGAAAGCAATAAGGGCCAGGCCAAGCGAAGATGGGGTAGAGCGTGGCCAGAAAGTTCTGGAACGTGTAATGGAAAAGCACCAATAGTGTGCTCAGATCCCAGTCGGTGAGAAGCAGGAGGGATTGTGTGGAACTTGTTATTTTTTGGGCTGGAGGGGGAAAGAGGGTGGTATTCCTGTTGTTAAAATATCATATTTCAACCGAGTACTGTAAAGAAAGGCTTACGATACTTGCAGACAACGCAAAAAACAATGGAAAGTAGCATGAATGTTGCAGTGTTTTGACGGTTTAAATAAGAGATATTTGAACCCATGTACACAGAGAAAATAGACAATATATTCACAGGCCTATAATCTCTATCTTCTGTGAAAAATATTGAATATTACTCCAATTTACTGGGTGATAGTAATGATATTCTTTGTCTATTTATCGATTATACTGCCTCCTGGTGGTTAAGATGTACACACCCGAAGGTGCAGCACAACGAATGCATGAAATCATGAAGCACAAAAAGGCCATTGGGCTATTTTAAAGGCCTGGCATGCACGTTTTCAAGATCCACTATTTCTCCTGTTATGACTTGTGACACACCCCTCCCACAAACCCAGCCAGTGTTAGCAAGGTCGCACAGTCGACAACGGCTGCATTTCATCACGTGACCTACGCATTGCCCTGTGTAGCACGTTTATATAGCTTGCCGCACACACATTAAAAAACAAGATCATCTTTCGTAATTGGTCCATTTTTAGTTACATGCTTCGATGATGTTCCTTCCTGCTCCACATACCACCTACGACATTGCTTTCTTGATTGATTTTGCAGCATAACTGATCTGATATCTGGTCATTTAGGTCCATTTGTTAAAGAAGACACAGCGAAAGTGGGACATCGACACTGTGCTTATCACACCTGACTTCAATGCTGTACACTCAAAGTGTCTTCTCTCATTCTCTTTAAATGCGGTGCAACAGTCTCGCATGAGACATCTTTACAACAATATATGTGTAACTGAAGCATTGAATGTTAGCAGGTGTCTTTCTTAAATACAGATTAAACTGTTGAAAACCATTGGCGACTTGAATACGTCCGGGTCCCTTGTGTATCTACTGTATTTCCTGATACGCCCAGCTTGGTGCGCACAGTTCTGCCAAATTTGGCAAACACACACAGGCTGCAAGTCTTTTGCTAATAGAAAAAGATGTACCAGTTTTTACGCTGAAGCGGAGGGGGCGCCATTTGCAAAAATAGAGGGCTGAGTCCGCATCCCGCATTTTTGTTTATTACAGCTGTGTTGTCATACTTCCTTGAGGTGGTTGTGGTTCTTCCTATAATGGGCAATACCTCTTGAAAATTCCACATGACGTTTTACTCCAGTGCTTCTAACGACATGAAAACAAAAGGCATGGGTTTCATGCAGTGCAATATGTAAAAACTGGGGCAAAATTGTCTATTTAAAGAAATGACTGATGAATATCAGAGCATTTAGTGTAGGCCATAATGATTTAAATTTTGACAGCATAACGCTTCTATTTAATATGGTTCGAAATGAGCCTTAATGTGAACTAAATGTATGTGTTAATGGTGATCTTCCTCAATGACAAGAGGCAGGGAGTCTTGTCTCAATGAAAATCTCTCAATTACAGAAATAGGCACTGATTAGCATTTTTTTTCTTTTGCCGATAAGCATACCATCTTACAGTTATCGCAAAGCAGCTCTGCCTCGCCTGGAACACCCTGGTTTGAAGACATTTAGGGAATGGGTTGGTTGCTGGAGAGATCCTGAATGACGTTCTTAGTACCACAAAGCCCCTTACCCGTGAGCAAGGCTCGTCAAGTGAGTGCGTGTATGCATGTAGTACAAAGAAAAACAAAATATAAATACAGGATTGTTCTTCCCAATAACAGTAATATGACCTGACATTTGATTAAGACTAAAGAGAAGGAAATTTTCTAGGGTTACAAGAAAGTGTAATGGTTTTTAGTTACTTACTGTTAACCCACGTTGCTCCCATAAAACACTGAGAAAATATTTTGTAATGTGCTTTTAACACTAAAACTAGCATTATAAAGAATTTTACTAAATCATACAAAAACATACACCAAAAACATAAACAGAATGTAAAAATTGTCACAGTTTGGACTATATTCTCTTGTATGCTTGAATCATGAAAGGAGCAGAGCTTTGCGCTTTTCCCTTTGCGCTCAATCTGCCATCCACTTAAATCTCGCACTTGTACGTTTTCTGGCCATGTGCGCACTTTGGGTGCAGGAACCTTAAAATGTGGGTGTTTCCTGTCATATCTTCCCTTGCACGTATTTTGCCCAAGACTGAAGCGGATTTCGTCTTGCACACTTCAGTGGCTGGAGTAAGTCTAGCACCCCAGGAAGGCAGAACATCATATTGCATGCTTTGATCCAAGTCCGACGTCTGGTGGCGGGCCTGTGATTGGCTCAGCATACTGACGGACACCTGGCCCATACATGCTTAGTGACTGCCCGGCGGCCATAATGTGTCCCTGCCACATTATGCCAATCAACAGCAGCGTCAATCAACGTGGACATTTGATGTCAGATTAAATAAATAATTTTCATACTCAAGATGTGAGTGGCATTTTTATTTCAAACATGATGCACAGCAGCTTGGGAGTTTGACTGAAAGCACTGCACAGCTGCAGCCATCTTAATAGCATGATGGTGTGTCAGACTTGGAGCAATTTTCCTCAGATTTGAGCTTATCGTCACTCATAAAATCTGATTTAGCGACACGCTGGCATGTGTTGACCCTGTATGGTTATTGTGCATAGCTGATCAACAGCTGGCCACTCGCTTTATCTGTGGTCTTCCAAAAACGGAATAAATTACCGATACAGTACAGTACAGTATTTATTTAATAACGTCGCTATTAAGAGAGAAAAAATGAACAAAAAAAAACGACATACTGCTTTAAAGAAGGCTGTTTGACGAGCAGTGTCCATATCTCACGGGAAGGATGTCAGTTTCCGTATATCGCCATGAAGTTGAATTAATTTCACAATTAAAATGTGACACATTTCCCAAATGGATCTCAATGGACTTGACATTTCAGGAATTCTACCCACCCACAAACATCAGTGAGCTGTGCCTCTCAAAACCGTACAGGCGTATCCGGCAAACGCGCTGACATCACTGCGGGTATCCTATCCTTTAACTTTATACTCAAGCACAATTCGTGCACACAGTTTTGAAAATATGCTGCAGTTCTCCTCCATCACTATGGTTGGTATTGACTAGGATGACATCGTCTGGAGTTTCCTCAGCACTTTTTGGTTATTTCAGGTAGTCGTTTTTCCTTTCCTTTCCCTGACACATTAACAACAGGGGAAACTGTTGTTAATGTGTCACGGAATGGATAGGCTGACAGATGAGGTTTGACTGGAATCCCTTTGGACTATAATTGTCAGGCTCCTGGCATCCTGCCCAGGCTGGGCATGGCCAGCCAATTAGTTGGCACACACGCGCACATTTTTTCAGCTGATTGCGCCCGGTACTTATAGGACCCGGTGACGACTGGTCCTCCGCCAGATCGTTCAGGTTCATGCCCCGTTTGAGCACTCCCGTATCCCTGATCGACAACCCGTGTGTACCAACCTTCGCCTGTTCTCCGACCGACTCCTTTCACACTTCTGCCTTCCTTGATCGTTCTCCCGTGTAACGACTCCTGCCTGCCCGCTGACCTGCTCTCTATGCCCGACGTCCCAACTACCGCTGCTGCACCTGACTACTTGCCCGATCCCCGACCATTGAATAATAAACGTTTTTCCCGATTTACATAAGCGTCTTCCGTGTACTCCTGCATTTGGGTCCTACCTTTATTCCGATAGGTCGTGACAATGATGTTCGCAGATGATATTGTGATCTGCAGTGAAAGCAGAGAGCAAGCGGAGGAACAATTAGAAAGATGGAGGCCCGCACTGGAAAGGAGAGGGATGAAGATTAGCCGAAGTAAAACAGAATATATGTGGATGAATGCGAGGGGCGGAGGAGTAGGAGTGAAGCTCCAGGGAGAAGAGATAGCGAGGGTGGATGACTTCAAATATTTAGGGTCAACAATCCAGAGCAATGTTAATTGTGGTAAGGACGTGAAGAAACGGGTCCAAGCAGGTTGGAACAGCTGGCAGAAGGTGTCTGGTGTTCTATGTGACAGAAGAATCTCCGCTAAAACAGTGGTGAGGGCGGCCATGATGTACGGATTAGAGACGGTGGCACTGAAGAAACAATAGGAAGCAGAACTGGAAGTGGCAGAAATGAAGATGTTGAGGTTCTCGCTCGGAGTGACCAGGTTGGATAGAATTAGAAATGAGCTCATTAGAGGGACAGCCAAAGTTCGATGTTTTGGAAACAAGGTGAGAGCGAGCAGACTTTGATGGTTTGGACATGTTCAGAGGCGAGAACGTGTGTATGTTGGTACGAACAAGGGTGCTGAGGATGGAGCTGCCAGGCAAAAGAGCAAGAGGAAGACCAAAGAATGTGTTGATGGATGTTGTGAGGGAGAACATGAGGACGGTGGGTGTTAGAAAGGAGGATGCACGAGATATGCTTAGATGGAGAAAGATGACACGTTGTGGGGACCCCTAACGGGACAAGCCGAAAGGAAAAGAAGAAAACTAATTATTAATTTTTAGCCTTAAAATTGGTTGTTTAGGTATTGTAACAGCCTAACTAGTTAATCCCTACAGTTGGGCACAGCCACTAGCCTTTAAGTTTTTTTTTTTTTTTGCCAGGTTGATTTTATTTTATTTTTTCCTCTTATAATAGAAATGTATCATAGAGGAGTCTCATGTTTGTAAGATCTCAAGTGTGTGTTTAAAAGGGATCACAGAAAATCAATAGTTCATTTGAGGTAAAGTTTTCATTTCAACCATAGCCATCCACCCCAAAAGTGAGGAAAAAAAATAACAAGTGTAATAGCTCAAACAGGGTCCAAAATCTTTTATGTTCCTGGCCTGCTGGTATGTTTCTTATTCCCAGTGCTTCAGTGTCTTGAATAAATAAAGGTTTACTATCTGGTGCCTCAGATTGAGTTATTTGACTGGCTCTTAATAGAAAGCCATTTAATTCCACATTTATTGTTGACTTTTATTGGATTTGTATGCGGTATTGCACTGTGTGCTGTGTCACTGATCATGTGGATGGGGAGAATTAGACATGAACAAACACCAAATACAAATAATTTCACAAATCTATCATCAGTAATAATAACCAGTGTCATCATTTAAGAGTAACTATTTGTGTATATCTTCAATTACTTTCATCCAGTTACATCCCTTTCATGAGGTATCCATGGTGCATAATGATTTCGTAGGCTGCTTTTATAATTACAGTACGTGTAACATTTCCAGTTTTATTCAGAAAGTCATTATGAAATAAAACAATAGAACCGCATGCAATAAATAAACTGGATTTTTACTGGATTTAGAATTTACTGTTCAGACAGTGGCTGTGATAAATAGCAGGATGAACTGCCAAGGCAAACAACCTCACTCAAACAGGGAGATTTGATAATGATAGGTGGATATAGATAATCAATGAGGATAACAGTGGGGACAGTTCATTTTGTGCATGGGTTTAAGTCCTGCATAATTGCCACTGATGGTGCCTGACTTTGACAATTAGAGTGTCTCGAGGTATACAAAAATTGAATTATTGTCACGATTAATTTTCTTCTTTGTGGTCACATTGGTGGTGCCAATAAAATGGGTGGTGTTATTAGACGGGGAATAGGGCTACAGTCAAAGTGGTTCCTGCCTTTGCTTTGCATTTTGCAAACAGCATTTTGTTACCATTTATCCAAAAGGTGAGAGAGATTTACGAAGAAAAACTTTGGAATGAGCATGCAAAATATAGACACAGAAGCACTGACACCCTCACAGCCGGAAGCTAAGTCACGATGGGAGTTCATTGCATGCACACTGCACTGTGATTCGACATTAATCTTTATTGTAGATTAGCGAGGAAATTGTAGCCGCCCAAGTCCTCTTGAGATGACCGACCCTGTGCCCTCGTATATTCCCGGGTTAGGATTCTTAAAATAGCAGAACGCCTCACCTGGATTTGAGTTGTGCCCTTTGCAGTCCTCCAAAGCAGAATCATATTTCACTGCACTTTAGTGTGACGGGTTTTAGTCTCTTGGCTGTCCTCAGGATTACTCTTCTTTATGAAAGACATGAACACTGATGACTGCGTTCTACATTAACCCTTTCAGGGTATAAAGGAAACTAAATAATGACATAGCAATGATTCATGACACATTTGACTCATTCATTTCTTTCCCCTCAATGACATTTCACAGCCAGCTCTCTGTATTAAACACATTGATTATTTCCATCTGTCCATTATCCAAGCTGCTTAGGCTCATGAGTGCTGGAGCCTATTGAAGTCAAATAATTCACTAATGCCAGGGCAGTGGGTGCATATTGTAGCTATATTGCACGAACAATAAGTACTTTCCCTTGGACAAATGTATTTGGACACACGTGGCAATGTACTTTGACAATGTTTGCCTTTGTTAAGGATTATGGTAACTGAAACTAAGAACGGGTAAAACATGCAAATTCCACGCAAAGAGGTCTACCTTTTACGTTTCCATGTATGAAGTAACATATAGTGTTTTACAACTGCACTCAGGGAATGGGGCACTCAACCTCTAAAAAGCCACACGCTCGCCCCCATTAATTTTCACACATTTTGTCTCTTTGTATTATTATAATAATGGTACCTACAACGGGAAGTGTAATCCAATTATTCCTTGACATTCATGCCATGTTTTTCTGCAAATATTACTGTACTCTACTGTATATGTGGTGCTTTCGAAAGTTATTTTGCAATAAAAACACCAGGGGACATAGTTTTTTTTTCTTTCTTTGCAGTGAGTGGGTATACGTCTACAGGTCAATTGTGTAGTATGTGGATTATGAGTCACCAGCTCTATTTTTTTTCCAGTTGTCCAGTCCAGTCACATTTTCAGCATTGTGCAGGAGGATTTGTAGATCCGGTGGCACGGTGAAAGAGCAGCACATCTGTCTTACAGTTCTGATGATCTGGGTTCAAATCTTGCCTCGTGTGTGTGGAGTTTGCATGTTCTCCCCGCCCTTGTGTGGGTTCTTCCAGGTACTCCAATTTCCTCCCAAAAATGTGCCTGGTAGATAGATGTGATGTGATGTGAAGACTCTTAATTGCTTGTAGGTATGAATGTGTCTGAATGGTTGTTTTTATGTGCCCTGCGTTTGGGTGGTGACCAGTTGAGCGTGTATGAACGCAAAGCTGAGAAAACACAAAACAAAATCTCTTTGGTAGGAATAATAAACTGCGAGCTTGGCAACGCATTCTGACATGCTTCCTCGTGCTGAGCCAAATGAGAACATTTTAAGCTTCACACAGAGCAAGTGATTTGCAAGAAGATTCCGTGACACAAAAACTTCAAGCTGAGTGAATGAAAACAAAATTCTCTACAAGGGTCACTCAGTCTTTCGTGTTGCGCTGTCTCTTTTTTTAAGATGTCCCACTTTTTCTCTCGTGCTACTTCACAGTCTTCCCTATGACTCTATTACATATTAGACCCATTTGTCTGACCCTAGAGGCTTAGAAAAACTTCAAAAAAGTGTGATGGAAAAAGAATGTAATTTTTATTCAGTTTTACAAAACATTGCAGCCTCCAGCATTCCTTTTTCTTTTTTTCAACTAGTGATATGAATGAGAGAAGTGAACTTTTGAGCTCTGTACTGTGACAAATGACAATAGTTACAGTAAAGGCAAAATTTTCTCTCTAAAGGGAACCATTGGAGCAGAACACCTTGACAATAAGCGTTGGCCTTGGCCTTACTTTGTGTCCTCGGCTGGATTTTTGCCCAAGATTTTAGTTACTTAATCTTACACTGACTGGCCACAACATTATGATAATTCATCCATGCATCCATCCATTCATTCAGACTATGTGTGAGTTTGACATTTGAAAGTGTCTAATGAAAGTAAGTATGTTTTGGAAATGTGGGAGGAAGACAGATTACTGAGTTTGGGGAGGTGAGGGGGAAGGGGGGGGGGACACACAAGCAGGGAGAGAATTTGCAATCTCTACATGAGGGTCTGAGATTCCAATCCAGAAACTTTAGGCTGGGAAGGAGACAGGCTACTCACTGTGCTGCCTCGGACAGTCTAATGAGCTCTAGTGAAAAAGCTACATGAAAAATTTAATAATAAAGCTATCACTATATTACAATAAAGTTGAATGACACTCTCTGAGAGGTTTTAGGTGAGTTTATTATGTTGTTTGTAGTGTGCTGTGTAATACGCATTTTATGCAGTTGTCTTTATGTCTCAAGTAGTTAGTTTTTTTTTATTGTGTCACTTCCATCCATAAATTATCCAAGCGGCTTATCCTCACAAGGGTCGCGCGATTGCTGGAGCCTATACCAACCATCTTCGAGCACAAGCCTTCTTCAATAAAGGGTGACCTGTTTCTGGTTGAAGTTGTCAGGAAATGCTAATCAACTGTCTAAACTAAAACTAACTGCTACTGGTTGTGACGCCCTCTTTCAGCAGGCTGGTGCCACGCTGGAATCTCGCTGTCAAAAGATTTCTCACCAATCAGCTTGATGGGCTCTTGTTTATGACTTCTGTCTTGATAGAGCAATGTTTATGTACCTCTACTTACTCCAACCTTTGAGGACCTGAAAAATTGTACCACTGAAGCAGCGCACATGATCACTCTGGATATGCTGCTGAGGCTGGAGGGCTTTTAATAAGATACTCAATAACCCAACGGCTATAATTCCATGTGGCCCATGTAAGCTTGAGAAAATGCAGACATTTTAAAATAAGATTGATGCTTTTAGCAATTGGACCATTTTCAACAAAAAAAAAAACCTGAAAAATTCCTTTTAAAAATGTTGTAAACCAAATCATATATGAAACTAGGGCATGCAAAAACCGAGCTTCCACTGTAAGCTCTATGTAATGATGTGATTAGGATATTAGTCGAAAGCTCCCTCTGAAAGAAACCAAAAGTACTATGTGGCTGGTGGCAAAAACGAGTTTGACACCTCCGCTATGGTATACAGTGACGTGACGAGTAATTTACCAATCAGATCTGAAGATGATCAAATAGTAACTAACCCTAGTATCCCTCCACTATAAGTATGGGGTAAAATTATTTTCTTTGGTACTGTGTAATTTTATTGTGCATTAGAGTTTGTGTGTGTCTCTCTTGTATCGTACAGCTCTTGCATTTGTTAATTCCAGTAGTCCATTGTAGATGAACTCCTGCTTTAGCACCCTGTCAACCGTGAGACAGCGCCACAAAGCCACCTGTCAGGAGGCCTGACCAAGGCCTGACCAGGAGCATCTGTGGCACTGTTGGTGTCTAATACGCTAATGAGAGCTGTCAAGCTGTCATATTCACTGCCGTCGCCCTCAGGTGCTAACAATGGTGCCTACTGTTAGGTTTCCGCGAGTGACACTAAAAAACACACAGCCACAAGAAAACAGGCATGTGCCAACAAACTGCTTGCATGCACGTTCAAAGGCCACACACATTGAATCATCAGAGATGAGAGCGAGTTATTTTTATTGCTGAATTCCGTTCCTTGTTCAGTACAACAGCGGGTTTCAGAGTGTGAAGTTTCTTTCCACTGAGAGGAGCCAGTGGACTTCAGGCCTGGCAATGCAGCTTGAGGAAAATAAAGAAAACAACAGTCATCCACGCTGAATAACACAAACGTTGAGATAAATGGTTGTGGATGCCACAAAATACCTGGTTTTATAGTAGGTCATTAATATATGAGTCAATCTCTTTGGACTATTGTGTTTAGTGGTATATGTTGAAGAGGCAGATGGACAACCACGCCCGCACTGCTGCGCATTATTGTGTAAATCAAAAATGTGAAATAATTTTATCTATAATGTTGCCGCTGACCATTTATAGTACAGTATTAAAGTCTGTGAAGATGAAAGACCTTTTCTGTTGCAGTAATCTTTGGGTTTAGGTTTTGTGCTACTTTGAGAAATAGAGCTTCATCAACTCCTTGTGTATGGTATGTCCATATGTAATACTGTATACTACGCAGTGATGGCCAAGGCGAACACACCAGATGAAGGAGCATAATGTCAATCAATGGGTTTTGAAGCAGGAAATCATGATCGACAAAGTGCTTCTCCTTTCTACATTGTAATTCATCATGTTATTAACTGTATGCTTTATAAAGTATAATAATCTCGACTGCTATTTTTTTCTACTGAAAAATGTTACAAACATTTTTGTTAGTGTTTTTTGGCTGGCTTGAACTGAACGAAGATAAGTATAGCTCACACTGTAAATACATTTGGGAAACAGGAATGAATGTTATCCCCAATTGAACTAGAAATTTCAAATGAAAAACTCTCCATTGATGCCATCTGCCACACTGCACTGTCCTTCACCGCCCCATTAAAAGAGCAGTGCACACCAGTAAAAGGCCAAGGATGCTTCACTGTCAAGCTGCCAAGTATTCATCAAATACACTCCGCCTCCTCTCATCTCCCTTTACATGCACTCCCCCTGTAGTATCCTGGGTTCTGACCTTGTTTCACTGTATGTTACAAACAACAATTTGAAAAACAAAACAAAACTTGGAACTCAGACATAGAAGGTTGTGAAACAGGCTTCAGGGCACTGACTGAAATGCAATCTGTAAACTTCTATCACGTAATTGATTTTGCAGGACAATCAGCACCATCCATATGCACACTGCAGTTGGAACCAGTCCTGTGTGTTTCTATTTTAGCAAATAAGATAGGAAAGAACATAATTACATTCCAATGTCCTAGTCGGCTAATTGCTTTAATGCCTCAGCTTCAAAGTCAATTTGCACAGAATGTATTTGCAGGCAAAATATACATATTAGCACTGCATCAGTCTCTGTGAGCCCACAAAAGGCAAGCGGCTCAACATCTCCTGAAGGACAACTCAATAATACGTATGTGGTCCACTTCAGAAACTAATGGCAACTTACCCCAGTTTGTTGTCTTCAAAAGCTTTCGATAGTTTCTGTTCAAAGCCACTCTCATTTTCTGCAGGCAGCAAAATGAACTCCATGTTGATTATGGCAGTTTGAATTAAGCAGAGATGAATGAGCAGATAAAAGTCAAATAGATGAAACAACTGTCCCCCAACACTGCGGCTTTCCTTGACTGCAGAGAACGTTTTTGTTTGTTTGTTTTGTTTTACAAGTTCAATCACTATTTAGCTGCGCAAGCCAAACTTGTGACTTTGCTTTTTCACGGTCCACTCTCACAAGGCACAGCAGAAAACACTAAGTTCCAAGGATATAGTTAACACAGTGGTGCAGTAAATGGTGAAAAGCCAACATTTCAATCAATCAATCAATCAATCAATCAATCAATCAATCAATCAATCAATCAATCAATCAATCAATCAATCAATCAATCAATTTTCTGAGCCGCTTATCCTCACTAGGGCCGCGGGGGTCCTTGAGCCAATCCCAGCTATCTTCGGCAGGAGGCGGGGTATATCCTGAACTGGATGACAGCCAATTGCAGGGCACATAGAGACAAACAACAGTCACATTCACAATCACAACTATGGGCAATTTAGACTCTCCAATCAACGTTTGTTTTTGGAATATATAAACCGGAGTACCCGGGGATAACCCACACAGACACAGCGAGAGCATGTAAAATCCATAGCGGCGTGTGTCAACCATATAAATTAAAAGTTAATGATTATTTGCTAAAAACAATGTTTATCAGTTTAAACATAGGTTGAACATGATTTGCAAATCTTTGTATTTTCTTTTAATTTGTTTAATGCAACATCCCAACTTCATTGGAAATGGATTTGTGAGTTTCCTCTACCATAACAATGTAATTTTACATTATAATAACACCGTTCACCGCTAGAGTGCAGATGCTTTTATGAAAATCATCAGGAAGAGACAGTAATCATACATATGAACACAGATATGCCAGTGCAGTCGCTGTGGTCACTCGACGAACCAACATGTGGCGGCCATGTTGGGGAAAACTGCATTTCCATTGAAGGCAATGCATGGACTCAGTTGTCGATCGATTTTTTTTAATGAGGGTTACTGTCATGTCAACAGCAAAACGTATGCTATCAATACACAACATTTTTTTTTTTTATCTCTGTCTAATAAGTGATTGAGGCTAAAGAGAACAATAAAAGTATGTATGAATGTGTAAGGTCCAGGATGTGACACTGTGTTGTCAAGATTCCCTGATGAGGCGAGCAGGTGGGTATTTTGGAGGTTCGGTTCTTTGGAGACCTCCAGCCTGCCAGCAACTGACAGATCTTTTTTTTTTTTTTTTTAAACCAGCAGAGAAATAACTCTTTATCAGTGTATGAGGGGGATGAAGCTAATGCCCACTGAGACACAGGTGGCACAGTCACACACCTGCTTTGGCAGGTCATTTTGACCCACTCACATTGTTTAGCCTGCGTTTGAATGGTTAAAGCTCTCAACATACGGCAGGGACAGGTGCAGCAGAGGCCACGTGAAAAGAAAAGCATCTGTGTTGGCTCCTCTTTGCCCCTCTAATGATGCTTGGATGACATCAGCGGTACTCATGACTCACAAGTGGCTTCAAGCGGGATAAATTTCACAACCCCCTGAATGTTACCAGCTTTGTTTGGCCTTTATTTCATCCATAGACAATGAAATGTCATCGTAAATGTTCACGGGAATACACGTGAAATACTTATGCAGGCAGAGCTGGCAATTAAGCCTCTTTTGCTACAGTTTGTTCACCACATCCCAACAACATGCAAATCAAATATTTGATGCACATTTATCTATTCAGTGTTAAGGGCTAAGACATAAGGCGAGTGGTTTGAAGCATACTTCAAAGAGCCAAGGATTGTTGTAATTAAAGCAGACATGCGATTCATTATTATGCCCATAAATCTTTTCTTGATTTCCCCTTGCTCAAAATAAACTGGCGCATTTGTGGTGTTTCTCCTTACTGGCTTTGGCAACATGCTTCTGGCTCACAGAGAAATGCAATTGTTTGGAGTAAAGTTGTGCTCTTTTGTGACTGCTGCGGTTGCAGTGCTGTGAAGAAGCTGATTATTTACACAAGTGGATTTGGAGGTTTATGCTCTTGCCCTCTGGGGACCTTGAGACAAGGTCAGGAAAGGATGGATTGTTGATATAGCTGAGAAACAAATCTCAGCTGGAAATATTTGACAAATACATTTTGACCTAGCCGGTTTAAAGCCAAGTGCAGTCATCGAACTTTCAATTTACCAGCAAAAGGAATGTAAGAATTTTTTTTTTTACTTTGTAAAGTCAGTGGGTTTCAATTCTTAAACTCCTAAAAACAAATGGTGGTGTGTGGTTGTGAAGGGTATTTTCACACTGTGAAACAGAACAAGGCATGGTCAGAAGCTAAGGAAAATATGTCAATGAATATATTGTAAACTGCTAAGAAATAAACAATATCTTGGACAATATGTCATTGTTCTTGTTTTATTCCAAGTGAAATATCTTTATTCATTATTGGTCCTCCACTCACCAAGCAATGTGGCCAAATGAGAATATTGCAAAAAAAAAAAAGAATTTGAAAACCATATATATAAAGACCCACTGTAAAGGAAAAAAAATAGCCACCCTTGGTAGCTTTTTTTTTTTTTGAGACTCCATGTAAAAAATATACTGTACTGCATTACTTTTTTGTTGAAGCACACAAATTGTGGCGTAATTGTCAAGAACGAAGTGGATTGCCTCACAGAAGAGGAAATGGCCAATGAAGGACAACGTGTGGATATTTTGTGATGTTGGCAATTACCCTACTCCCTGACTGTATTAGTCGGTGACAGGGACGCACAAGTATGCGGTATGTGAAATTATCAATGAAGTTGAGTATACCATACAGTACGATGTGGCAATGGACCTTTCCAATTGGCGATCTTGAGGTCCGGCCCCCTTAGCTAGAGTTGCCATGTCCCACCAGCTTCGTACATGGCAACTGAACAGAACAGGTTTGAAGTTGATTCTCTATCGCGTATTCCAGATAATATTGCTGTATGTTTTTTGCCAAATGCGTCAGACTTGTCCAAGAGAGTTCTACACAGAGGCCTCAACTATTTCACGCAAGGATATGTACACCGAATTAAGATTTTGGACGGAGCAGGACGTAATGTCAGAGTTACAGCAAAATGTTGGCGATTGGTGCAAGAAAAGTTTGACGTCTCACAAACTTCATATTGGAAATGAACAGGATAGAATAGTGGAATCGTAGTGCATATGTAAAGTAGGGTGAGTACTTCTCACTTGGAAAGATCATGAGTAATATCATTGTAATCTTTCTAAGTGAAGGCTCCGTCACACCATGACGGTCAAAGTCCTCTGAACAACCTCTGAGTTAGGTTCAATTTTCTTCAAGTGCATTCAAACAATTGTGATTAACTCAGTCAGTACCGTAGTCACCAGATGAAAAAGTTTGACTTGGCTCGTAATGGAACCCAGTGCTCTGTCTTAAAAGTCTGATGCTGTCACGGACGAGACTCGGGGGTGGACCCAAATGCACGACTCAGGTGAGAGGTAAGCAGTGCGGAATGAGCCTTTATTCGTTCCAATGTCGGTTACCAGGGAGTCAGTCCAAACAAGCAGCAAGATCAGTAACGGCAGGCTTACGGGGTAGGTCGGGAGACAGGCGTTGGTCGGTACACAGAAGGTAGACGTCAGGAGTACGGTAGTGCGGGAACGAGGCATGAGAGGCAACGATCTAGCAGAGTCTCTGTCGTCCCCCGGGTCCTATATGTACTGGGTCTAATCGGAGGTCATGAGGCGCAGGTGTGACCCTTCCGATTAGACGGCCACGCCCAGCCCTGGCTGGAATCCAGGATCATGACAAATGCATGACATCACACATTTACGTATCACTAACCCGATTCTTCGGCAGAAAACATTGCCCACTTCATTCAGCAGGTCAGTGATACACTAACAAAGTGAAAGTTATTCTCCTGGAATGTATAAAGCACTGATAATAATTCAATCAAATGAAATTAAAAATTAATTTAAAAATTTATTAAATCAGAGAAGATACTTCTCTCTCACTTACGTTCAAACATGTGGTCTTCCACAAGCCTTAATCCATTGTAGACACTTCGTCAACTGTGTTTTAGGGTTTGGAAAATGAATCAACTGGATCCCTTGTAACCGAGCAGGATATCTTTCATCAGAATTGCACGTTCCCCAAGGGCATCTGAGGACCAATTTCTTCGTAACATTAACTTTTCAAAATACACGTTACTGATAATTAGTATTGCTTGTGGGACAACATGGCGGGAGGGGCATGTCAAGCAAGGGGTTAAAACAATGCGGCTATCTGATTGGCTATGGCTATGGTCGGAAAGGTCCATCCTTCTTAGGCTCTCATCTTAATAGCATACCTAATAACAGACTGGGTATCCCTGTGTGGCCCTCCAAGGGTGTGCCTTCTGAGACCTTCACTAACTCACAACCAAACTGGTAATGCTGCAAGACGTTGCAGGCAGGAGAACATTCTCCACAGCAATGCCATACGCTGTCACCATTGCCATGTGCAAAGTATGAATCTGGTCTCATCTGTGGTGGTAACACCGGGCCAAATGTGAATCTGCCAATTCGAATGTTCTCTGGCACAAGCTGGGCTACGCAGCATTTGGCTGAGAGTACAGGCCCCACTTGTGGACGTAGTGCCACGATACTCGACTGTTGTATTCTGTATCTGATAGTTTAAGTAAAAATGTGCACATTTGAGGTGTTGTGGAGGTCATTTTGTTCCTCTTCCTCCTTTCATATTTGGGTAAAAGGTTGTCTTGCTGCTGGGCTGTAGTCCTCCCACTGCCCTCCCGTGTCTCCTGGTGTGCTTGCCTGGCTCATGATATCACCGTCATGCATTGACACGGTGCGACCAACCACAGCAAACATTCTAGCCAATGTATTCATTGATCCATCGATCTTGGCTGAGCTGCATTGCCTGAGAAACGTCTTCGATTGCAGACACCACCTCCTGCGACATCTTGAGGGGAGGGCACTAACAAAACACAAAAGTTAAAAACAAATTCAGCCATAAAGGATAAGGAAATGATCCATGGGCACCACCTGCAGAGGAGTTCCTTTATAGGGAGTCGTCTTGCTAACTGTTTCTCATTTCCACTTGATTGTCTCTTTGATTCATAAAACAGCATGACACATTGATTCAAAACAAGCATTGCATTGCTTTCTTTTTGCTTATTTTTGTTTTTTTAAACGCAGTTTGACATACTAACCGAGTTGTGTCAGAAAGTTCCACGACTGGTGTCAAAAAAGATCAAGCATGCATGTATCCAAAAGAGATCGTGCAGTGTTTGCTTCATTCCGTGTGCGAGGAGAGACGAGACTTGTGAAAGGACAACTCATTCCCGTGTCACCAAGACATCACGCCTCCTCCCTGTGCCCGGAGCTTCCGACAGTTCCTGGCCAAGAAGAACATCTCATTGCTGAAGCAACCTTCCTACTCATAGAATCTGCGTCCTTGTGATATTTTTTTCCTTTTTCCAAAGTCTCATTACGCAGGTGTGGATGACATCAAGATGCCGGTGACATGAGCTACAGAAAATCCCAAAAGTATACTACCAGGAGTGCGTACGTGTAGGTATGGTGGAGAAGATAAAAGGGGGATTACACTGAAGGTGGATATGGATTTGAAATATCTTTGGAGACACCAGTCATCGACCCAGGGGTCTTCAACCTTGGCTTGAGAGCTGAATTTGGCCCTTTCCCTCTGCTGTGGCTCTCTGTGACATTTTTAAATGCAATTTAAAAACTGAAGATTATGGTGCTCTTGTTAACATTAAAATACATTTTAATATATTTTCTGTCACTATAAGTGTGTGTTGCAATACACCAATGTGCTACACTTGGTGCCCATATTTCATTGAACTCTTCGACTCGCGTAAGATAACCTATAGATGAGTCCATAAAATAACTCTGGAGAAAACACGCTTAATGCTATGTGCTAAATGAAGGAGAGTACGTCTCACAGATGACAGCTTACGACCATGCGTGAAAAAGAAAATGACTGGACGCTCCACACATGAAGATGGAACACAGAAACAGAAGTTATTTTGGTTTGTGTTTTTGGTTGTCTGCAGGTGGATCATCTAAGTTTGGCTCTGATTTCATGAATAAAACAAATAAAGATTGACTATTTTATTCAAATGTAAATTTCAACCAAGTGGCTTTGGTAGAGTTCTAAATATTTTTGTTACATGCCGAAATACAATTTTTGTAGTCTCTGTGGATTTCATATTGCCAACAGAATACCCATCCATTTTCTTAGCTGCATATCCTCACAAGGGTCTGGTGGAGTGCTGCAGCCTATCCCCGCAGTCATCAAGCAGGAGGCGGGGTACACCCTGAATTGGTTGCCAGCCAATCACAGGGCACAGTCTCACTTACAATCACACCTAAGGGCAATTTAGTGTGTCTAATTAATGGTGCATGTTTTTGGGATGTGGGAGGAAACCGGAGTGCCCAGAGAAAACCCACGCAGGACTGGGAAAAAACATGCAAACTCCAGGCAACAGAATGATTTTTTTTTTTAATAATTCAAGTAAAAAAGTTATGTACTCTATGCAATGTTATTGTCGCTTTAAATGTGAAAAGTACTCTAAACCTCACCCAAGTGTAACCCTGTATTGTAAATACCATACTGAACGGTACAAAATCACTCACTCACTCACTCATTTTAATAAGCCAATGATAAAAAAATAAAAAAAAGAAAAGAAAAAAAAAATATGAGAATATCAATTGTAAATAATTCTAGAGCTGCTGATTTTCATTTTGACAAGTAACATTGTAAACCATTGCTGTCGATCAAGGTTTTTCCAATAGTGGCCATCAAGGTCACCAGCGACTTGGAGACACTTGATTGAGGAAGTACGTTCAATATTGCAACTATTCAGTTTTTGCCGAAGAGACTTGATTCTCTACTGTTACCAGGGGATGGGTGTGAATCTTGAAGTACTGAAAACGTTAATGAAATGAGTTTTGGTGAGTTTTATCCTTGTAAATTATATATATTTTTGTAATGCTATATGGCGAGGCATAATGTCCCCTCCCTTCAGCTCTGTCTTTATCGTCAGTGAGCGGCGAACAATACGTACTTAATTATTTTGAGTTCTCCATTTCTCTACTTAATGCCACTGAGTTGATTCATTTCGTGTGAAAATCCGCCAGTTGATGAAAACACGAGCGGTTTAGAGCTAATAGCAGCCGCCAGTTCAGGCTTTTTTTAAAAATTAATTTAAAAAAATAATAATTTTCCTTTTACAGGCAGCCTCGTGAATAGCTAAATTTGATGGATATTTTATGGACTAAATATATTGCCTTTGTGGTCTAACCCACTGGCTAGGTTTTTTCCCCCTTGGAAAAACGCTTTGGATTCAGATGCGAATCTCAGTGATCTCAAGTGGCAAGCTACCAATGGATTTGCGATTCTTAGGATCGCTAACGGGAAAACTTGTGATTCCACCATCACTGTAAATCTGTTGCTGCACCATGGTCACGGTAGGAATTGATTTTTTTTTTCCTGCAATTTCCTGGATTTGTGGAACTTTGGGGGCCCTGTGTGTATGAAATGCACATTGCTTGTGTTGAACTTTGATACTTTCGTGAACTTTAATGGGACATTCATTGCATGGTCGATTTGAAGTGTCACAACAGGTTCTCACCGTGATTTTGGTTAATTTCATTACCCAACAATTGTGTTTGAACCAAAAGATTACACAAATAATATTTGGTGTATTATCCAACATTAGACTATAGGACCAGTCAGTAAAATAAAGCATTAATAAAATAGTAAAAGTGATTAAACTTAAAGGGCCACTGACACCTAAAACATAAAATTTAGTATGTTTTCAACCAAAAATAATCATCCGGAATGGTCCCATCCGTTTATTCACGGCAAGTCTGAATGTTGACGTATATTGTTTTTTTCATGTCCCGCGAGGGAATGTCTCTCTCGGACTTTGTGTTGAAGAAGAAGCAGGAAGTGATGTTTTTTGCAGATGCGACGAGTGGCGGGCTCACGTATTTACACCTATTGTACCTGCAAGAGATTTGCTGTTTTTTCTGCGCGTTAGCCAAAATCCCGGCTCGTTGTATTGCAGGATTTTGCTCGAACACTCGGGGGGATGGATTCACTCTTCATATGTCTCCAAAAGACCCGGTTTGTCGTGAAAAATGGATTGCACAGGTGCAAAGGACGACAGCTTTGTGGGTTCTAAATGACAGGTAGGTGTGTATAGAGATATAAAAAAAATTAATAATTAATAATGGCCGTTCAGATAAGATCATGTCTTGTATTTTATCTCTTGTACTGTATCTGATTTTAATGCATATCTATGGAAAAAGATTAGTGCCACCAGGATTTGAATTTGAGATGTAAAGTGAAACAGGATTTGAATTTGAAATGCCACAGAAAACAGGATTTCAATTTAAAATGTAAAGCGATTACATTTTCAATAGTTGCTGCAGTTCGCTGTCTAAAATTCAACTGGCTACAATTCGCTGTCTAAAATCCACCATCTGTGCCACCAGGCAGAACACTTAGCCAATCGCAGTTACGCTTTCTTAGTCACGTGATGTCACATACTAAGAAAGCGTAACTGGATTGGCTGGGTGTTCGGTTCTGACCTGAAGTAATCCTGCCTGGTGGGACAGACGGTGAATTTTAGACAGCGAATTGTACCCGGTTAAATTTCAGGCAGCGAATTGTAGCCAGTTGAATTGTTAACATTGAAGTTCCACTGAAATACAACTATTGAAAATGTGATCACTTTCCATTCTACAAATCCTGTTTTCTGTGGCATTTCAAATTCAAATCCTAATTCACTTTACATTTCAAATTCAAATCCTGGTGGCACTTATCTTCTTCCATACACATCATGTTTGCCGAAGACCTGTTCTATTGCAGGCTGCTAAATTAGACAATGTAGTGTTATTACAATGACAAACAGTGCACCATTAAATGCACCTTTAAAGTTTCAAACAATTCTTGCTTATAAATTTCAAAAGTTTTTTTAAATCCTTTGTTCAAACTAAGTTAAAGTAACAATACCCGTCCCATTATAAATTGGAACTTTAACTTCATCAGATACATACAGAACATCCATCATTTTAAATGTTGATTTAGTGGTGCAGACTTTTTTTTGCCCTCACAGCCTAAGTGACTCCGACCTTCAGCTGTGACTTTGTGTCTGTGAATGTATGCAGCACCCGTTCACCACAGGGCAACTGTCTGGGCGGGTGCAAGTGGGCAATCAGTCAGCATGAGCGTTGTTGCTGGGCGGGAAGCAGCACAAATATTTTATGAGTGTACTGCATTAAAGTTGCAGCACAGTGTGCCTACGTTGCTCAAGGAATGGGTTACTGTGATCAATGTTCTAAAAAGAAAAAAATGTAGGTCAAGTACTCGAGAGAAATAAAAAATGTTCAACTTTGGCAACGGAAGAAGAATCATACTTTGGGGTTGCACACAAACTATGGTACGTATGTCATTCTTACATGTGCACAGTTGACACCTAAGGACCAGATTGTTTGACGATAATGAGCACCACACACACTTGGTAGAGGTGTGCTTGGACACATGCACGGCTAACCTGGACATGACATTGCAGTCGTTCCCACTGGCATTCATGACAGCTAACCAATTACTGCTAACCAAAATTACTTGATTTTAAGGCCGTGTTGCACATACTGTACATAGGCGACAACTTAAACATAATAGTATAATATAAATGTTGCAGTCATTATTCTCCCCAGGGTTTAATGATGTAGACTAAAACTATATAACTAAATGACTCAATATTGGCAAGGAATGTTTTATACCATGAAGTCATGGCACAAGGGCAGGGTGTAGCCGTATACCCACCTCAGTATGAATGAACATCTTGTCAAAGTTGGACAATTTTGGCTAAAACATTATGATTTCTGGAGGTAGAATTTCTCCTATCATCATAAAAATGAAAACAAGCTTTCATGCAAATAAACAAAATAATGGGTTCAGCATCATTATTGCCAAGCAAGAGCCCAGACCTAAATCCAATTGAAAATCACTTAAAGGAGGCTGTATGCAAGAGATGCCAATCGTGTAATATGCTGATAGATGGCTTCCAAACATTAAAGTAATTAAAGCAAAAGCCGGCATGTAAGAAACTAGCTTACTGTTTTATTTTTGGTTACAGTTTAGAAATCACTTCGATCTATTTTAATTAAATTTTATTTCTCTATTCTCATTCTTTATCCTGTGTACTGTATACCATGTAGTAATGAAATCTTCTGCCTTACACTGACAAATTATAAACCCTTGTTTTTGCTCCCATTTTTCATGCGCTGAACTAAAAGATCTCAGACTTTTCCTATGGACACAAAAGGTCCATGCGTCCTCAATAATGTTAAAAAAATTATGTAAATCTGTTAGTGAGCGCTTCTCCTTTGCCAAGAAAATCCTTAGTGTTGAAAACATCCCAGATCTTGCATGGCCAATTTACTCAGCAGACATGTCACGCACCCATTGAGAATATTTCGGATGCTCTGGATCGACGTTTTTGACAGCATGCTCCATCCAGCTCCTGCCAAGAGCCAATATCAGCCCGTATCACTTTGCAACTTTGTACAGTTATTGAAATGGAGTGGTCCAACATTCCACAGGCCACAGAGGGTGCGCCCAAACTATACTACAAGAGCTTGATCAATTCTATATAAAGATGTGTTGCACTAATTGCGTAAGGCAAATGGTGGTCCCATCAGATACCGTCTGACAGTAAAACTGCAAATTTTAGCGTGACCTTTTTCTGTGGGCAGCCTTAAATCACAGCTGTGCAATATTCATGTGGTGTCAAGCCACACCCGAAAGGTGGTTAAATTATGTCAGGAAAGAACAACTCCTGTCTATCCCAGATTTGTGAACAAAAGTTTACTTAAATTGGCCTTTTTTGTACATAGAAAAGAAAAGTGCCATGTTTATATTTTTGCTCAGTGTATTCTTAATTCAAAGGGAAGGACAAAATGGCTTATGAAACAAAACAGCTAAAATTACGTTTGATTCGTTGAAGGTCTGAGCATTACCTGGTGCATACGGTAATCTCTTATTATTATCACTGAGCTTTATTCAACCAGCTCTTTGCTTGGTCTGAGGCTTTGCCGCTCATATTTGATTGATATCAAAACACAATAAAGTACTGGAATAATAATAAGCGCTGTCGGAGCGCGTAACCTCTGTGCGCTGTAATTAATGCCATGCATACAATCTATTTATCGCTAGAGCATTATGCAATAGCACGGCAGTTTTGCCCTGCTCAACGAAGCCCACTGAGCTGAGATGATATGATGGAAAGTGAGTGGAAAAAAAATTAAGCATTCCAGAAGCGTATCAGGATGTGGCTTTGCGAAAGGGAGAAGATCAAGCATGCCGGATAAGGATGAGCCAAAGTCCTTATCTGCAAAGGGCGGAGAAGTGAAGAAATTCAAACTCCTATTCTGATCCGGAATTATATTTCATTTTATACAATTATGCCCCTCCGTTTGCCTGCAGTTACATTCTTTGGAAAATCCATGCCCGCGTTAATGGAATTATAATGATGATGCTGAGGAATCTAATCAAATAGAATTGATTTAGGTTTCTTTGTTGCCCACGGTCCTTCAAGCCCAAGGGTTCTACCTGTCTTCTGTCACTCTAGTGGACCTTAGTTTAAGACACAATGAATGTGCATTCATTTGCATATGAGCATTGCAATGTTGTGTTCTAGCTTTTATTGACAATGTGAGTCTTCAATGTTTTATGTTGACTAAATGTGTTTGATTTAGCGGAAGTCAATGGAGAATGTAACGACTTACGAATTACTTTGTGTATATTCTTTTCACTTTACAGCCTGTTCTACTGTACACAAGAATAGAACCAAAATGTTTGTAATAACTCACATGCCTCTTAAAATTGATCACCCTTTTTATAACGCACACATTCAGATACTTGAAAAAAATACAACGCCTCTCCCCAAATAGGCGTCTCATTTCCCCCCTCGGGTAGCTGTAATTACCTTCACCGTTGTTCACAATGTTTTAACCAAGAGGGTGCCGTGTTACGCCCTGATTTGGTGAGCATTCCCACTCCATGTGTGGATCTGAGCCACACAGCAGCTTTATAAATAATGTGACATCATAGCTGGAGGACAAGAAATTTAGCAAAGAAGAAAATAAGAAGCACAAACATCCGTAAACCCTCTCTTGGTTGTAAACCAATGAAATTTTCAAACTAAGCTTTTGTTTTCCTTTTTGTGAGCATTCCCAAGTAGCACAGACGGACAAAAAATGGGCCTTTATTCTTCATACAAACCATTTTAGAGAAGTGGAAAGAAAAAAACAAACATTTGACATGATTAAAAAGGAGCACAAAACAAACAAAATACAGAAAGTGTGCAAATTTAAAAAATATCACCGTAACCCAAGGTTGTGTGCTGCACTGTTCTGGATTGCGTGTCTATAGTACAGAACTTAAAAATATTCAGCAATGCAGCACTTCCTTCTCACTTGAGTAATAAGGGAAGGGGACCATTTCAAAGCATTCCTTGTCTTTTTTTAATTTATTTTTTTAAACACATTATGTCACCCAAGTGCCACCAAAGATTAAAATAGATGGTGTTTAGGCTTTGTTATTGTTCACATGCATCACATCATATTTGTATAAATAAACTATTTACATGTATTACAATTTAGTCCAAATTCAATGGACACAAAAAAAACATTTTAACATGTTTGGCTTGTAATAATCAAATCATCAATCGTACTTATGCTTTTTATCATAGCGTAGACAGGAAGACTGTGATCTTGTTCGCATTGGTCTAGTGATGTTATGAATATAACAATTTAGTTATTCCTCCAACTTTCCCATAACTTAATATCAAGAATAAAAGTATGCTCATGTGAGCCATTAAATTAGAGGTAAATCATGTAGTACGAAACATGAGTTAACATTTTTTTTGCTTTGACTTATGAACCAAAATTTGAGATTTGAGTGCTGTATGGTGGCAGTGACTTCAGGTTACTTCAGAACAAGCTGCATTTTGCCACTTAATAATTCTTAAGATAAAGAGGATTCCTGCTGTTTAGCGTCACTCCCAGTTCATATTTGTTACACTAAAACGTGAACAAATAAAATAACACTGTATTTTCAAACAACCACCTAGCTATGCCTTAAAGTCCACTATCCATCCATCCATTTTCTAAGCAGCAGGTCGCGGGAGTGCCTCAGTCTGAAGTCCAAAAGCTGAATGTTAATACATAATGGGAAATGCTACAGAAGGGTAGTCAGACAAAAACAACAATCACAGGCATATATTCTTCACCTCTGTTAAAAATGACTAATATTTCTGTACTTTACTGAGTCACTTAGAGTAGTAGTGAAAGCCTTTTTCGTTATTACTGAACCCGGTAAAGAAGTCAGCCACACCCGACGGAGCTGCAATGGATTAGTTATGATTCACAAACTCCTTAATTCTTCACATAGTACTTCACATTACTGTCACATTATTGTTTTATTTTTTTGTCACACTGGAACAGGTTAATGACATTTTCATTCATTTCAATAAGGAAAGCTGTTTTGAGTAGTAGTTGAATCAAACTGGTATCTCAAGGCACCACTGTATTAAATATTCATTGCAGGTTGATGCAAAAACGTGAATTTGGCTTCTATTACAGCTTGTAAAATCATAGAAGACAAGAAGATATGCTCCATATGTCTGGCACAGGAAACTATTTTGTCAACCAATGTTATTCAGCAAGACAGGATTCACAACACAAAAAAAAGATTCTTTTTTTCCAAACACCTTCCATTTGACTGAAATAAGAGAGAGAAAAAAGCGGTTGCTAAATTAGAGGCTCATTCAACCAAGGGCAGCAGATAGTTGTGGGGGTAAGAACTTCACGATTGAACTGAGACTGCAAATCAGATATTTCAGTGAATCTGAATGTGTGAATAGTACAAATGTAATAGTGAATAGTAGAAAAGCCACAAGGAAAGAGCGATGTGACGTTGGTTGGTGGAACACATTCGCAAAAGGTCAGTGAAGCAATCCTGCAATCAGAGTCAGTTAAAGGATGGACTTCACACGACAACACACCTCTCTCTGAAAGCATTCAGCCAATTGCAAAACCCTCAGCCAGCACGGGCAAAAGTGGCTTTCAACGGATCCTGTCTCTGTATCACGGACCTCCCAACACTTCCATTTCCTACATGCCTTGCAAACAACTAGAATGCAGTGACATTTATTGGTCCCGGTGTTATTTGTTATCCATCTTGGATTTTGCCAAGTCAGGTTATATGAGCTCGCTCAGGCAAAACATTAAAGAAGCTCATTCTTTATTAATCGTCGCAATGACAATTCAGTGCTCCCGACATTTCGAGTTTTCCAACGTGCACTTTCACTTTGAGAAGACAGGCGGCTTACATTACCTTTTAAACATCTCTCGTTTGTGGGCATCTGTGGGCAATCTGACTTTTGACTTTGTCAGAGAAATATCATTGAAATGAGCACTTTCCATGTTTAATGTTTGAGAACTCTTCTACTAAAACATATTCATGGGAGAGTGCAGGTGAGAGACTTGATGTTATTGTATAATGGCAGTCTAAATCGTAACTCCAGGTACTTTGCCTTATGTTAATCCAAATTCATATAATTTTCACATCATTAGAATTTTGGGTTAAAACAGAAGTTTTTAGGCAGCAGTTTTAGAGCAGTCAAACACCTGACTCAAAAATTTTAGCCACTTTTCAGTGGCCTCTGGCAAAGTTTTACAGTTTCATTTCTGCACCCGCCCAGAGGTGGCACAAGCAGGCATGTTAGTAGGCTTTACACGATCAGGATTTTTACCAGTCACCAATCCGATCACAATTTGAAGCAATGAGTCTATTCAAATGACTTGTTCATTTACTGGATATAATTGTACATAATTGTTGAAAAAAGAATAATTTACAATAAATGATGTATCTGTTAATCTATTTATGCCAGTGAAACATACAGGCGGAATGAATTCAAGGTCTTCTGCCAGTAAGTACATAGAGCAATTAATGTATCTAATTTTTGTGTCATTTTGTTTGTTGGTGTCACGTGAGATTTTTCACTGATAATATGTGCCTTTGTCCCAAAAAGACAGGAATTAGCTTCTCTGGTCAAAACCATTTGTTCAACAGAACAGCAGCATATTAACACCCAACCACAACCGCAAGAATCAAAATCAACTTTATTGGCCAAGTGTGTAAAAACACAAGGAATTTGTCTCAGGCAGTCAGTGCCGCCCTGGTATGACATTCAGAAGAAAGAACAAAGTAAGAAGAACAAAGAACAGGAGACATTCTGTTGATAGGAACTATTCCGTATAAGCGTCACAGATGTGCATGATGCAGTCATCTTCATTTAGAACAGATTAGAGAGAAGAGTGTGTCAACACCCCACATTTTGTTAAATTTGTACAGAATGCCCTCACCCATTCGCAGTTTCCATTATAGGCCACTGCAATGACAATTGTGCAAAAGGAGCAGTTTAAGGTGACGAATCGTGAGATAGACTACAAAATATATTACTAATACTGATTGGACCAGCAGGATGTGAGAGTGTGTCCCAACAACTGCACAAGGCAGAAAATAGTAGCTTCGCTGATCAAGAATTTAATGACTTAATTGCCAGAGGGAAAATTTGCATTGAGCACTAGTACTAGCTTGCTAGACTAAGTAACGTAACGTATAATACAGACGGCGTGATCCACTCTGTTGTCATCACTGCGATAAGTGTCACGTTTGAGTTGACAAGATTAAATCCAAGTAATTAAACAAAAAAAACAGGATGCCACAGTATTGGAGTACAAAATCTTGTTCCAGTAGTCGGACATAGTGCAATCATGAAAGAGCAAATTTGTCATGTAGTCTGATCCACACATTATGTTTTTTCATTTCACAACCGTCTTGTTTCTCACATGCATAAATAACATGATTGGCCATCAGATAATTACAATTTTATGTCAAAAGGCGTGAGAGTTCTAATAAAAAAACTTGCTTATATATTTAAATGGGCACAGTAGCAGCGTGGAGTAAATGACTTGAGGAGCCGATCGGCGAATTATGACAATAAAGCTGATCAGATGTTTGTATGTTCTCCCAGTGCCTCCGTGGGTTTTGTCCAGGAACTCTGGTTTCTTCCCACATCCTCAAAAAATACATTGGAGGTTAATTGAGGACTCCAAATTGCCCATAGGTGTGAATGTGCAAATAGTTGTTTGTTTATACGTGCCCCAGGGATTGGCTTGGGACCAGTCCAGGGTGATTTGAATCTGATTAATTTGTCATACATTAATATATATATAATTAATAAGGCAATGAGGAAGTCCAAGCCCTATTATTCTACAATATTGTAGCAACCGTGTCATTTCTCTAATGTTACTGACCACTGACCGCTGCAAATGCTAGCACCCACACAAGCATGCACGCATGCATGCAACCACACACAAGCACACACACGTCTGGAAGAAGCCAATGATTCTCAAATAACGTGATATGTGCATCCAGTCAGTCTGCTCACATCAGTTACAGACATTATACTGTATGTGGGAGTTTAGGAATTTTTATACAGTTTAAATGGTTATTACATTCAGGTACCATCCCATATTATAAAATAGTAAGTCTCTTTTGACTTGTCCTGTTAGGGGTCACCACAGAGTGATATCTTAGATGAACGTTCATATTTGTTTGGCACAATTTTTACGCCAGATGCCCTTCCTGACGCAGCCCGTCTTGGGGAGTAGAGGCCCCAGTGAGATACGAACTCACAACCGCTGGTTTACCTAACCAATGACCTACCCACTGAGATATGGGGCATCCATTTACTATAAAATGTGTTTTAAAATATGTATTTTAGATTTTTGAATTTGACATTTCCTACACACAGTAAGCTCATTAACCACAAGTAGCTTTGATGCTCTGTTTTTGGGGAGAATAATTTCATTGACAGAAATGGTGAGATGTTGGGACAAGCACTACTTGGCATGGCATAATGATGGATTATGACTAAATCAAGCTGCTTGAGGAGGTGCGCAATCAGCTAAATATATGCCAGCATCTGACATTTTCATAAATATGCAAGATATCTTACAATATCGTTAAAGAGCTTGTCCTGAATTACAGTCAGTTTAGAACAACTAAATTCCGCCAAAGTAGTTTTCCAAAGTGACTTACTTGATAAAATCCAAACAGGGCAAACTACTTGATCGCCTTACTTGACTTTCATGTGCAGATAAAACAAGTTCAAGTGACATTTATTCCTGAAGTGTTCACCTATCACAAACAAATGACCTAATCTTTGGGGACTTCATTACCCCAAAAGAAAGTTTTAGAGATAAATTGGTTAAACTCCAGACATTATCCTAACACCATGGGCCTAAACTAGAAAGCAATATCTGCAGCAATTCCTCTTGCAATATCATTTTCAGTGTTTGAAGCAATCAAAGCCCACCAGAGCACAACTGCACCACAATTAAGTTGTCTGTGTTTTTTTAATTAAGGCTAAGAGGCGTCACCCTTCTGAAACTTTGTTTGCTTTTCTGATAGCACAAATGATCATCATCATAATGCATATGGATACAGTATATTGTAAGAAAAATGATCACATTACCATTCCCATTTTCAAATTATACAGAGGGAAACAAAATCAGCTCTGTTTCATTCCAAGCCATTTGTCATCAAAACATTGGAACAATTAGGACAGTAAATGTAATGCAACGATGAATTATTCATCGGTGTGAAGAAGTTTCAGCTGTACCCAATAGACACAATCAATAAAGTGTGTGACACCTTCACTAAGGCAAAGTCCATTACAACTTCTAATGCATCTGAGAAGCTTCTGAACCAAAAAGCAATTTAATACTGATATCTCCCGGGAATGCACGAGAGAACTTGAGAGAAACAAATAAAACTAATCAGCATGGTGTTGAGCTGATGCAAGCCTTAGGGTGAGAAGAATTTACTTGACAAAATGATTGACTTTGACATTAATTGGCAACTTGAACACTGAGCTCAGATTATGGCTGCTTTGGTGTTTGTAACGTGATTAAAGAGATTACTAGATTGGAACAAAATGAGAACCTCACAGATTTACAATAGGTTGTCCAGCACATGTATCGCTAATTGGTAGTGTAGTGGTTCAAATGTTTGTTTTTCATGTAACTGATGTGGTGTGAGAGGTTCCCAGTCAGTGACAGTAGGTGTGGATGTGAGTGCCCAGTGTTGTCCGTCTGTTTGCCCTACGATTGACTGGCAACCGATCCAGTTGAAGTCTGGGTGGAAAAGAGAATGGGCTTTTAGAACAAAAAGCCAGATATCAGGTGTGCGAAGGAGTCTGAAAGTGCTTACTAGAACAATTTATGTGTGTATATAATTTATGTATGCACAGAATGCCAGTGTGTACAAATCGTCAAAGTGTGAATCTCAAACCTCAACATTTCTAAAGAGGGAGCTCCTCATTCCACAATTCTAGAGTACTGAAGCCTGTATAGAAAATTCAATAAAACCTGCTGACTTCTTTCAGCTCACGGATTCACCAGAAGATCAGCATGTCGTGAGCGTAAGGTTCGGGTGAAAAATAAAATACCACTAAGGCAGCTAGTGATCTTATGATGAACAAAAGAACCTGGGGGAACAACATTAGTTTTGTTTCAAAGTGAACAATATCTATTGTCACGTCATTGTTTAGAACCAATCTATATTTTCTTTGTCTATGCGAGACATTAAATCCAACTGATTTTGAAATGATATCTGAGCAAAGATGACTGTAAATTCTCATGTATTATGTGCAAAACTTTCCAAAAATATTTTCAAAAAGTCAATAGAGAGCATTATATTTAGGTATAGATTAAAAATAAAAAGAAAACCGAATTGTATAGTCATACAGGTACATAGAGTGGTTAAAAAAGGTAAACATTTAAATTTCAATATGACATTCGACATCTTATGTTAGACATTGATTACGGTAATGTGCGCAGCCAACCTGAGATTCGTGACCTGGTTGTGGGAGTATGCCATTTTACGTTTGGTAGCATAGCATATTTGTTGCTACTGCACCAAACATCAGAATCGGTCAAAGATGTGTGGACAGTGGAGTGGATAAACTGCACTACGCATAAACGTTTTATACACAAATATTTAATGCAAAAAATGTTTCTTCACAATTTTCAAGTTAAACCATGTTAAATACTTTATTTACTCAAGACTGTAATATGGGTTAACAGTAAAAATGCAATGTTATGCCATCACTGATTTATAGAACATTTATTCTAGTTGGTTGAGAGATTGTGTTCTGACAATTTCAGGGACCAGGACAAGCGTGTCCTGTGGCCTGTCCTGAGATATACATTACCGCTACAATTTTTTGAAAAACAATACAAGTACAAAGAAAAGTAGAAACCTAGCAAAATACAAATACAGATAATTCCCAATATTTTGAGCTTATGGTGAGCAGCAAATTGGTGATGCGCATTATACATTGGTAGAAGGATTTTCCTGATTTCTTTTTTTTAGTTCAACTTTGGGGGTGCACATCATACTTCAGGACACATTATACACGAGACATCACAGTATTCATGTTCCTGGGTTCAATGTTCATCGAGTGCAAATTTTTGTCAGTACTCCACAGGTAGGAATGTGTACATTGTAGTAATCCTCTCAAATAGTTCAGACTCTGCGGCTTATTATGAAAATGTAGAGTAGTTTATATTGATTTTCCGCAGTCTGCTCTAATGGACCTTTCCAACATGTCAATCACTTGTACAATAACAGCCAATCAGATAGGTTGTCTTAAACCCTGGCTTGTCCCGACCTTCCCGCAGCCATGTCCCACAAACAACACTGTTTGTCGGTTCCGTGCGTTTTGAAAAGTTAATAATAGGAACAAAATGACCCTCAGATGCGCTTTGGGAACATGCAATTCTGACGAAAGATATCCCGCTAGGTTACAAGGGGCCCGGTTGATCGATTTTCCAAAGCCTAAAACACAGTTGGTGACGTGTCTCCGGTGGATTAAAGCTGGCGGAAGACCCTACGTACAACTCAGTGTGAAAAATATTAAAAAAACAGGCTGTATGTTCGAAGGTAAGTGAGGGAGAGGTATCTTCTCTGAGTTTGATTTCATTATTATCAGTGCTTTATACATTGCAGCAGAACAACTATCACTTTGTTAGTGTATCACTGACTTGCTGAAGGATGTGTGTAATGTTTTATGCCAACTAGTCGGGTTCGTGATTCGTAAATGCGCGATGTCATGCAAGAGAATTTTCTATTTGCCTATTTGTATTGCATCAGACTTTTAAGACGGGGCACTGGGTTCCATTACGAGCTAAGTAAAATGAATACACTGACTCATTTATAAAGACTACAATGACATTACTCATGACCTTTCCAAGTAAAAATTACAAAAAAAATTAAAAATTAAAATTTGGATTTCAATATGAAGTTTGTGTGGCGCCAACCTTTTTAGCATTGATCGCCAACATTTAACTGTAACTCTCACATTGCGTCCTACTCCGTCTAAAATCTTAATTCCATGAACATATCCTTGTGTGAAATAGTTGAGACCTCTCTGTAGAACCCTGTTGGACAAGTCTGGCGCATTTGGCAAAAAACATACCGCAATATTAGCGGGAATACGTGATAGAGAATCCACTTCAAACATGTATTGTTCACTTGCCATTTTGGAAGATTGTGTGGCTTGGCAACTGTTGCTAAGGGGGGCGGAGCTGAAGATCACCAGTCAGAAAGGTCCATTCTGAGTGATTTCTTAAAACTTTTCACTGAAGACATTCATTTGCTGTCGAGAAGAATAATTCCGTTTTTAATTTTCATGCATAGTTTTTCCTGCCGGGAGTTCAAACAATAGATTTATTGGAAATAATCCTCCACTGAATATGATGTTCTCTACTTGCAATTATTTTATTCAGTGCTTTTGGTGTCTCTTAACAAGAGGCTTTCGCCTGCTGCAGCCATTAGAACCACAATAGAATGGGGGATCAAATGTAATTCATCTGGACTGACACCAAATCTCCAAGATGACAAGGTGTGTGCAGGATCTTGGGACTTTATTGGCCAGGAGATGAATGGACACAGTAAGTAATTCAAAGTGAAAAATCATTCCCTAGAGAACCGCAGCCTCTTTTTTTCAGCTACTGTGAAAAATTCTGATTAGAAAATGGAGCAGTTTTTCTTCACAATCCTAATTTATATTTGGCAGTTAGACGACACGCTGTACTTTAACTGTGCAATCCAATCATGTGGAACCAGAATGATTTTGAAGGCAGAAAATAACAATGATAATTCCTTTACTGTCTCAGTTGAGAGCCGCTTCATTCTTGAACATTTTTATGTTTAAATCTTTTATGAGTGGCTTTCTGTGTATGATTAAATTCTTTCAGGTTTGGGGCCATAGATAAGATAATTTCCAGGAACAAATGATGTAAAATCAACAAAGGCAAATAAATGGGTTGTCAAGGTTATTTTTAGGATGACATGCTTAGTGAATCCGTTATGATTATTTTGATAGTTAGATAAGGTGTGTCATTCTGTGTGAGGAAGAAAAAAAAACATCTTTTGAAAATATAAACACTGTAATGGATATGTTGATTAAATGGGGGTCAGGACACACAAGTTTTGTGATAGAATAGTCATATGTTGTACTCAAGTAAAAGCCATGTTATTTTAGAACAATGGTCCCCAACAACGGGACCCTAACCTTTTCTTCCGGGTGTCTTCTTTTGAAAGACAACCACTTCAACGCTTAACTCTTTGGCATGTCTTTTTCTTCCATCAGCAACACAAGCTAATCCTTGTAAAATGAACCAGAAACAGTTCACTGGATAGTTTCTTTGGAAAGGTTATACAAGGCAATGATGAAACACTGGAGGGGTCACAGAGTGGCTGCAAAAAGAAAGCCAGTATTTCCTCAAATTAGTCTACGCTAAACGCATCATTCCTGGTTGAGGATTGCATTGCTAAAGCTAAGAAGCCCTCAACTATTGTGGAAAAAGAGATTTTGCCTGGAACAAAGGACATTTGGAGCAAATCTTTCGGAGAGGCTGCAGTAAAAAAAAAAAAGGTTGAAAACATCCTGCTTTCGGCGACCACCTTAAGAAGAATAAATAATATAGCAGGGAAAATCGAGGCACAGTTAATCGAGAGGATAACCCATAACGGCTATTCATTATGGTGAGTTGAATTTTTCATGCATTTAACATTCATTTTTAGGACAATTGTGTGAATTTATTTTTTCCGTATATATATACATCCATTTTCTTTTGCCACTTATCCTCACGAGTGTCGTGAACAACTGTGAGGCGAACGCTTCACCAGCTGATCCACCATTCCGAGAGAGAGAGAGAGAGAGAGAGAGAGAGAGAGAGAGAAACAGAGAGAGTGAGAGTTAGTCCTCACAGTTCTGAGGTCGAGGGATTGATCCCGGCCAGGCCTGTGGGGAGTTTGCATGTTCTGCCTGTGTGGGTTTTCTCTGGGCACTCCAGTTTCCTCCCACATCCCCAAAAACATGCAACATTAGTTGGACACTCTTAATTGCCCCTAGGTTTGATTGTAAGTCCGACTTTTGTCTGCCTCTATGTTCCCTTGTGAGGATAAGCGGCTAAGAAAATGGATGGATGGATGGATTTAGTGGATGGATATATAACATACAGCTGCTGTCAAACACCTGGCTTAACTCTTTGGTGATGAATTGTGCTATACAAGAAAAGTTGTCTTGTCTTGTCTTATCTACTGTAGGTCTAAAAGCTATTTTTTCCTTTACAACTTTGTGCCACCTTTTCTTCTTTCCCCCATTGCTGCACACACGAAGAAGAAACTAACATGGCTTCTGTTTGTCAACGTAACATTCATGTGATGTAGGGATAAAAACAAACTGACAGAGAGAATTATTGAGAAAGCCTTTTGTGAACATTTTTTTCCATTATGGAACAATGGCCATTCACTATTGTGATTATTTTGGGGTTCAGGAAGACATAACATGCTGAAAATAATTTACTTTTGATTATCTGCTCCAAAGATTAATGCCTGAGTCATCCAGGCTTCTGAGCATGGAAATATCTAGTTTCAAAACAGATGCTACCTATATGTTTCTATTCTGAAGAGTCATTCATATCTGAAAAAATAAAGGGCTGGTCTTAAACACAGCGTGTCTTGTGTTATGCATTTAAGTGAGATGGTATTTGTTGGAGCTATGGAGATATAGCAGAACTTTGTAATTGGTGCACAAATCTTTGTCATACATTTAATCATTATGCCCGAGCCAATTTTCGCTGCAGGCCACCATCAAGGTGTTGGGGTTGGGGCGGAGGTGGGGGGGAACCTTTCCACCGCTGGCAATAAAGTGCACAGTTGGTGAAATTATACATTACACTAATGCTGTGGGAGGAAAAACAATTTTTATTACTGGGTGATACGATCATTTTATTTTAAATGCTTATTTGCACAAGCAGGATTGGGGTTTAGACTTCAGGGGGGAGAGTAATAGACTGTCTTTATAAAATGACATCATCATTAATGGCTGCTATGCAAATAATGGGAATCTTATTCTCTGTCTTTTCCTATTCAATCTAATCTTACCCGTTAATAAACAGGTGATGTGAACAGCAACACAGATGTCAGACGCTATGTTCATTTTATTATTTTCCACTTGATTTCTGACACAACTTCTGTGAAAATGTAAAGTTTGTGTCAAACGTCTTCATTTCTGCTTCTGATACTGAGGAGGAACGTGAAGGTGAGCTCACAGGGAGATAAGCATTGAGAGGTCTCTTTATGTTTCCTTAAGGTCCAGCGAGGCCAACCTCCAACTGACACAGTCTTCTTGCATTTTGCTTCATTGTTGATGAGCACAATATATTCAAAAGCGGCACAGTGCATCGTCTCTCTGCCTGGTGCATTTATTTACAACATGCCCAAGGAAGCACCTCTCCCCTGTCACCTGTCGCCTGTCAAAGGCTTTTTGAAACAAAACCTGTCTGGTTCATAGCAAGTTCAGTTTCCTTTTGAATTAATGCAACCCTCTTTTTTCTCTTGATTAACGATTCAGAGGTCCTCAACAGAACCCTTGGGTGAGTGTTACTGTAATCACCATTTCCACGTAAACTGGTTGAAAACTGCAGGCGGGTCATTTTCTTTCATTCCCTAAGTTTAACTACCTCCTGAAAACCCCTTGACAAATGGACACATTTGGATTCCTTCACACCAAATGTTTCTCCTTTGGGTTGGGACATAAAATTGAAATTGAACTATATTGCCTTTATTATGCACACTGTCAATACATCTGGTACTGTATTACTGTATTTTGATGATGTGCTTTTGTACACTTGATGACAGTGTTGCATAAACATTCCGTTGCTTTTGCAACTTGCTGCACCTCTGGGCCACTTTACTGAGCCTATATATTTTTTTTACTCCAAAAATCTCAGATCAAATCATTTTTATTGGAAAAATGAATTCTGGAAATTTTTGTTTTTTTATGCCCTACAATAGACTGGCCACCAGTCCTGGGAGTGAACCTTTTGAAATTACATGGATTTCCGCATAAATTGGATTCATTAAACTTGAGATAACATCTGTGATTTGGTGCAATTCAAATAAAATTGGTTTAACTTGAACTAATACCACACAAACATTTATACAGTCTATATAAATTTATACAGACAAATTTCACATTGTACCTGACACATCATTTAAACATTCAACTTGCAGCATGGTTAAGCAAGCAAAATCTTTGGATGTGTTGGATAAATTTGTTCTGCTCCATAAAAACACACCAATTTTGCGTCTGTTGTTCCCAGGATAAATTCCATGGTGTGAACAGTACCTCGCATTGAAGACTTCTGAGGATTTTCTTAAATGTTGACTTCCATTAAATTAACGGTTAAAAAAAAGCATCACTATCTCTCTGAAAGACTTGTAATTAATTGAAGAAAGTCCAGCAGTGTTGGTACTTGCTGTATGTGTAGCCGTCATGTAAACTCATTGTAATAATGTTGAACCATTTTATCCCATACTGCTTCTCTTTAGAAGGGTTTTGGGCATGCTGGAGCCTATCCCAGCTATCTTTGGATGAAAGACCAGGGACAGGTCGCAAGCCAATCGCAGGGCACATATAGACAAACAATCACACTCACATTTGCTCCTACGGGCAATTTAGAGTCTTCCAATAACCTATCATTCATGTTTTCGGGATGTGGGAGGAAACTGAAGTGCCCGGAGAAAACCCACGCAGGCACAGGGAGAACATGCAAACTCCACACAGGCGGGGCCGGGATTGAACCAGGGGCCTCAGAACTGTGAGGCCAACGTTTTACAGATGCACCACTCATTGCAATAACGTGCAAAACAGATTTATAATGGTACTGCCGCTTTAAAAAGCGTTCTCTTTTTTTGTTTTATGACAAGCTAATGATAATCTGATCATCTCATTAGATCAGGGGTGTCTAAAACTTTTTATCCGAGGGCCGCATTCAGAAAAATCGAAGGATGCAAGGCCAGGACAGTTTGATTGCCTTTATTGGTTTTACTTTAATTTATTAAATCTGTGCTAAAACCATACTTTATTCACCTTAGTATTACACAGCACTACTAATGACGTAGGACACGTCCTGGTTTCAATTGAGAGTTTTAAATTTTTCTTGAGAAATTACACATGTTTCAGTTCTTAGACAACATTTCCCAAATTTATAATGGTTATAGTGCAGCATTTCTTTTGCGATGAGCCAAACCACACCTTCTGAGTGCACAGTGTTGTATTTGCATTTATCTTGTTGACCAAAATACCTCATGAGCCACGGCTGAATGCATTGTCCCTCCTCCTTGCCCAATCAGCACATACACAGTGCTTTGGCTTATCAACAGCGTCCTGAGTGTTGCTATGTGCGGTGTGAAAAGGCCTTGGTAACTTTTGTGATGAACGCAAAACGGGCATTCTGAACAGAATCATTGATGTTCTTACTATGCAGCGACATTATGCACTGGCTTGCAAATGGGGAAGTGCTCTTCAGTTATTGGGGCTTGCACCAGTCTATAAAATGAAAGGTAACATCATCACTCGGGCTAAATGATGTAGGATAATTCTAAACTTGCCGTTCCTTTTGTCCCTCAGGTGGCCCCCGTGAGCTCTGAAGCTCTTTTGAGATGCATGTTGTGTCACACGGTGTGACTGATGAAAGAGGTTTTGTTGTGATTTCCATTCACTACTCAAGTAAAAGTACAGATGAAAAAAAAAAATCTATTAAAAGTACTGAAGCCATTCCAATGTGTAAAAGTACACACTTATAATTGCACTTATGTGTAAAAGTAAATTTACGATTTTTATTTCATTTTATTTTGTTTTTCTTTTAAAATAGATATATTGAGATTTATGCATCTCTCCATATGAATGGTTTGTCTGGGGGCAACAATGGCCATAACACAAAAGCAGTTGGTAAGTAAATGTGTTGGTAGTACAGTATTATGTTACTTATGTTAGTATGTCAATAAACTGAAATAATTCCAGTTATAAACTTTTTGGTGGAAAATGAGAAGCATTTATATTAAGTGGATGACACATCCTTGGGCTAATTAGGACTCCAGTATCAGGTTGTCCAGTATTTCAATAAATACAGTTCTTAAAGAGAATAACCAACATCAAAGCTTTCTCTTATCAGTGAAGACAAATAGTTTGGGATTTTTCTGCATTTGAGCATGACTAGCAGTCCGGGATCCCATCCCCTGCTGAGCATAATGACGATGCACTAAGTAGCAGCTCGTCTCCACATCAGAACCAAAGCAAAATAAAATTGTGTTGTGCTGACAATATGTATAGGAGCACTGGTTGAGTGACGATCCTTAGTGTAGTTCAAGTATGTTTCACTATGTTTCTATAAGTAAAAATGAACAGAAAAAGGCATATCTCTTCTTTTCTCAACCAAGCTAAGATGTTTTAATCTGATGTCAGTATGCAACCAAACTAACATCTTGGACTTTCTTGTATCATAGAGTAATATTTCTGGAAAGTAGGCACTTTCTTGAAAAACTTCATATAATTTTTGCAGTTAGGAATTGTATTTGTTTAAGAAATGTGGTTGTTGTCTAGCAAACTAGCAGTTTGGGACTATTTTTATGCTGTCATTGCAATAACACTCTTCCATACTAAACAGTCATTTTTTTTCTGTTTTAAGAATATGCGGTGTGCTAGTTAAAAGATAATGAGTGGATTCATTATCCTTTTGTATAGACAGGCTGTGACTATCTATGGAACCTCAGCATGGAACAGAAACTATATTTGAAAACCAATATGAAGGAGAAATGTCAATCTAGGACAGGCACTAAACTCCTAAATTATGACTTGTTGCATTCCTAACCAAAGGAAGATTTATGTAAAAATGAAAATAAATTATATCTCTCGTTCCACAATTAAGGTAATACAAAAACATGGAGGAAATGAATTTGCTGTCACCATGCATTTTAATATTTTTTCCCGTACAGTTTTGCACGATTTTGCATAATAAAAGCCCTTTTACTTGAATGGCGATTGCAGATTTGACCATTATGATGTGCTGTAAGCTGGCATTCTTTTGCAGAGTAAACCTTAGTTCGAAACTGAGACTTAACTTAAAGAAAATATTTTAGATTGGTGCTGATGGTTACTTTTAGTATTTCTACTGGCAATGTTAAACCGGAGAAAGCACAGAAATGGTTGATATGGGGTGGGTGGGGGGATGGGGGGGTAGAACTGCCATGCTTTGGGGGAAATTGCCTGTGTCAGACCTCTCCATTCCTGTGAGAGTGTACAAGCCACTGAAATAAAATCCGTAACCTCTAACCCTGCTGGGATGCTGTGGTGTAAAATTGCTGGAAAGGCGATCTGATCAATGAGAAAGTTTGGGCCGTGGTCCTGTCAATCACATCACGGCAATCACACAGGGAGAAGGAGGTTTCAGGAGAGCCTGAGCTGGGGAGATGTGATTTCCTTCTAATACTTACTTACTGTAGGCAAGTGGTTGGCCAGACGCTGTCGGAAAAAGGATTGAGGTGCAGATTATTGACTCTTTTACTGTGAGGGAGGAGAAAAGGAAAAAGGGAAAGAAATATACAGTAATGTATAATACTGTGAAGTCTTGATTGTTGTCACTGATGGTGCAAGCCCGAACAATGCATTGGTCCTCAGTACTGTGAGGCTAACGCTTTAACAGGTTGTGCCACTGTGCCGCCTCATCAATTGTAGTTGGTAAAAACTATATCAACAACAAGTGATCTGTGATAGACACTCATTTTTTTGGTTGGACTTCAGTAACAACTCCAATGGATAAAGAACAATCAAACATAATAAAAGCACAGAGCAGCATGTTAATAAACTAGCCTGGGGCCTAATTAAAATAGCCCCTTTAGAAGCAATTCACTGATTCGCCAAACCTTCGAGATGATGGTGGCGTATTCCAGGGTTTATGTCTAAAAGAGTGCTCATTATGGGATTTTGTAGAAGTAATATTGTCTACCTAAATGCTCTTTACGGTTTGACGATTCAAGCGGTGCGCAGTATGTCAAGTGTCAATAATGCTTGATTTCATATTTTGCAAAAGAAATAAATACTTTGCTACTCACTTTTAAGTCACTGCTGCCTTCCACGTTTGTATATGATGCTGACACAGTTTATCAGATTGGAGCTTCCTAATAGAGAAGACCATAAAGTTTAAAGCAAGGCATAGAAAGGGTGATGCATAATTACCAATCATGTTATTTCCCACTATCATAGCTTTGGTATTATATTCAATGCTGCTTGATATGTGATTCTTTGCAATGCTCTCTCATGATGTCAATTGATTGAAAATGTAAATGTTTCATCCAGAAGCCTCGGAAGAAATCTTGAACAACATAACACTGGATGAAGAGCAAAGGACTCACCCCATAGAGACTGCATAAAATGAAAGACTTCTCAGTAGTGAAATTCCATTTGGGTTTAGGTATTCATAATTCAGAAATTATGAAGGCGATAGATTGGTGAGAAAATAATAGGAAAGTGTTTGAATGGTCCTTCCAGGACCTTTACGAACAAACTCTCATTTGATTATTCTGAAACAAAATGATGACGATGACGATGTAACTACAAATTGCATCCAAACTTATGCAGTTACCAAAGAAATGTTGGTTTAGTATGTGTGCAGTTAACATGTTATCTAATATGTATACATACACATTTTCCTACTGCTTATCCTCACGAGGGTTATGAGCGTGCTGGAGCATATCCCAGCTATCTTGTGAAAAGCGGGGTGGTATGCCACTTGTGTAGCCACAGGTGCCCTGGGGCCATTTAAGGAAAGCATGGCTGCTATTCTGCGCCTAAGTCTCCTCTGACCACCAACAAACATCCAACTACATTCATTTTTAGGCAATGTGTGTCTTGGCCATGGACATAACAGTTACATGCGCTCATGTGGGGATATGAATCGGCGACCCTTCAGTTGCAGGGGATGCACTTACTCTCTGCGTCACGCCGTTCACATATCCATGGATTGACAATTACGAATGTTTGAGAACATGCTCATACGTAACTGTATATTTGCTGTTTATTTCTACTACGGTTTGAACTATTTTTATGAGAGTGGATGAAATTAGTCCATGAGTTCACTGATTTCATTCCCCAACCTTTTTTGCACCATCGAGTGTATTTTGACAGACTATCACAGAAACAAAAAAAACAAATGATAAAAATACAACACACTCTTGCGCTTAATATCCGTCCATCCGTCCTCCCAACGTATACCTCTGGAGCTTATCGTCACAAGGGTCACGGGTGTGCTGGAACTTTTCAAGGGAGCGAGGATGAAGAAGGTCTGTTGAAACTGAGGCCTGCAGTAAACAAATCAGTGATGATGTCATAATTTTGGTGGATGGGATTGACCCACAGAAAGCTGTGAATATATACCTTATTTAGCTATCGCATTTTTTGAAAACTTTGTCACCATTTTATTTGTATTCAACATAATTAATTGTATTATCAAACATTGTGTAAGGCAATGTGTGAGAGAACGACCTCCACCAATTTTTCCCATGTCATATTAATCACATTTTAAAAATCACCGTGTGAGTGTGTGTGTGTGTGTGTGTGCATGCATGTACCCTCCCCTTAATGTGTATCGCACTACTCTGTGTTCCTGCTGGTTCTCACTGCCCGCACGGTGGCATTTGACAGGTGACCACCTGCCTTGCCCTGCTGCGAGCCCTCCACTATGGAGGACACATGGGAAATCACTCCCAAAAAGTTTGTCTCACCCCTCTGACTAAAAGCTTTGTCATTGCGGAGACATTTACAAACCATCTTATAATACTAATGTTCCATAGTTACCACAATGTATGTAGGAGTGAGTTGCATGAGTGCTCTCCATCGTATAGCCAGGGAGCATGATAAATAAAACACCTATTTAGCTGTTGTTCTGGAACTGTGACCACAGAAGCATCAATAGATGATTAGGCCCATCAACCAGGGCCACGATGAGAAAAATATGATAAATCCATGACCACAAGACACCCTCTCCTTTCCCTTCATTCCTATGTTATGGATTTGTGTTCTATTATGAAGCTCAGTAATGAATATTTCACATACTGTCTCAGGAACCAAACCAACCATGCTCCCAGCACAGACTGCTTTATATTCATCCAAAGGTAATGGAATTTTGTACATTACAACTGTTCTTAGAGTCTTTTGTGCTGCAGGTGGCTCTCAACATGCTGTGCAATCAGGCTCATTACTTCAGGATCTACAATCAGATGCGCAGCTGGCCATTTAAATGAACGCCTAGCGCAATTTATCCTTCAAAGTGTGCCATCACAGGTTTTATTTTTGCAAGTTGAGATGATTGTGACTTTGTTGGTGGATAGTATTGCATCCTGATTGCACCATAACTTTACATTTTTGCCCATCGTTACAATTTAATTGTCTGATGAAATGAGCCACAATACTTTAAATACAAACTAATCACAAAGTTTCCAATATCATTGTTGAGTAGTTATCATTATGCAACTGAATGCCGAATCAGAAAGAACAATGATTACATTTATTACATCAATTAGCTTAGTCTTTTTTGGCGTTACATCCTTTAACCTCATTTAACATTTGAAGAAAAGAAATTAAGATAGCCCGATTAAAATAACAAAACTCCAGACTTCAATAATTCACAAACTAATTGCAGGGCCAGAAATAATAAAAATTCAGATAATTTTTTTTTAACATTTCAGTAAAGTAAGTAGAGTAAGTTATCCCTGTGAACACTGCTACTGTGTCTCAACATAATATCGCGAAACACTCGTATCTCCAAAACCATCCATTTTCTGAAACTGAAAAATGGTATGTTTCTTGAATCTTGAACAGGGCTTCATCAAAGAGCACAAGACAATTTCAGCACTCGAGATTGGTAAACAATTACTAAAAACCAAATTTTGACAAGGGGTTAGGTTTCTGATCAACAGTGACAAATAATATGTAAATCATTTTAATATGCACACCTTTTGATGTATATTTTCAGTTAGCTTTCCGCTCTCCTCAGATTGTCTCCTATCTGATGATAAAAAGTAAAGAGCGATCCATTGTTTCATAGGCTAGTGTAAACTTTCCATGAAGTCCTCTGGTGTCTACACTCCACTTTGAAAACTGCCATTTCATCCCGAATTGAAGAACAGAATAGAATGATCCATTTCAAAGTGGCACACAGTAACACAGTAGTTATTGACCACTGAGCCATTATTGGCACCCATCCATCCCCTAGCAATACCATTTGTCCACTTTAGCTGAGTCCTATTCCGTCGGAATTCGAGCAAGAGGCTGGGCACAGACTGGATTGATCGACAGTCAAGAGCAGGGAACATATACACAAACAACCATTCACACTTGCACTTAAAGACAATTTAGTCTTCAATCAACCTGAGAAGCATGTGTTTGGAATGTGGGGAGAAGCATTTACAGCACAAGCAGGAGAATGTGAAAATCCATACAGGCAAGATATAGTTAAAAAGTGTTCCATATGTGAAAGATTTTCTACATAATGAAAAAACAATTTGCATTAAAAACATTGAAAAAGGAAAGTGTTAAATGTTTTTGAGTGTTACTGTGCAAATAAACAGTTGGGAAACACCGTTTTCTGTCTAATGAGTTAATTGCAAGTTTTATGACCTGTATGTGTGTGTTTGGGGGGGAGACATGATAGTCATACAGGGACAAAATAACCATATAATGCATTTTATTGAGAGTCAAGGTCTGTGTTTCTCTCGACCGGTCTCTACTTAGATTTACGTTCTGCAATTGTCAACTTTTCCTGTGTGACATTCATGGCTCGTGTACTCTGGTTATTTTCTCCATTTGTTCTCCTCGTGTCAACGAATCGTCTTATCCGGGTGTTCCTTGCTGTCTTTCAGTTTGCTTGTATTTAGTTGTCTGTGTTGGTTCATTGTTAGATATCCTTTGTTAGTGTCAGTTTCCTGTTTCCTGTTGTCGTGAGCTATTCCCAATGTTTGCTTGTTTGTTTGAATTTTTCTTTTTAAACTTTAGTAAATATTTGCATTTGCCTCCTTGAACTTTGTTTGCCCTTGTTTTTTATGTTAAATCACTTTTTGATTTTCCTGCATCCATGCCTTGATGTTCTGCTTCCTTCCAACACCAAGAAAATCTGTTACCTGATAAAGGGCTGTGATAAAAAAGTATTTCAGAGATCTCTACATCAGGACTCAGCAAACTTTTTGAGGCTGAGGGCTACTTCGTGAGCACCGATCGTATGAAGGGCACATTTCAGACTCAGTTCATTACACGTACATGAAATATTTTTGTTTTAATTTACTGTAGTAAATGACATTACAGGTATTTTAAAATTTTAATTTACGTAAGATTCAGAATTTAAAGCACAAGTAATAGTAACAATTTGTAGCCTATGGTATTTTTAGAACATACCTCGGGGGCGCCTTATATGGTCCTCGCGGGCTACCATTCGCATCTACTCCTTTCATGAAGCAGCATAAATGAGGACTAAAATAACAAAAGAAAATCCTTAGTCATTCTGGTATTTATTGTTACTTTGACAGAATCCATATTTGTATTTTCTGCTTTTTTTTCTGCATCAGTTTGTATTTTTTCCCCCATCAGCTCCAAATCCAACGTGTGCTCTCTTGAGCAGCTGGATAAAGAGAACTTTGAAGAGCTATCATTTTCATATTTTTATCATGGATTTTGCTAACTCTGAATTAACTTGGATATGTGACGTGATGAATGGGTTTTGGACACCAAGAGGAAGAGACACTATATCGATTCAGGCAAATATAAAACTGTTGGTTCCTCTGGCGGCACGGTGGATGAGTGTCACATAATCAAGATTGTTGGATTCAGCCACTAGAGGTCTGATTTATGAAACCACTACATGAATATATTCATGCCAAAGTAAATAAGGGGTTTATCTACCATTTTTGAAATTGCAGCTTTGTCTATTTTATTGACATGGTTTTCAAGTACCAAAATAATCTATTCTGTGAGCACATGGCGAGTAATGCATTCTTCTGTACATGCTCTGCCCATCATAAACAAAATCAGTGCTAATTCAGCTTCACATAAGTCAATTGACGGTCTCCTCTGAGGTGTTAGAATATTCCATTGACTCTCTGCATGTGCACATATTTTACATGCTAATAAATGTGACAGTGGGGGAATTGTTGCATCGTTGCAGTCTTCTTTGTCATCAAGTGCCTGGGAAAAAAAGAAAAGATGAACCCGGGGAATTTTCCAAGATGATGAGGATGATGATTATGTTTTTGTCTGGTCATGTGTGCAGCCTGATCACAATGAAAATAGAATATGAGACTTGCTGCATGTATGTGTGTGTGGGTGCGTGTGGGAGATTCACCTCTGAGGAATCACAATAAAACGAGAACACTGCAATCAAATTAAGTGATCGAATTGAAACAGGATCATAAGTTGTACTCCACTTTCAGGTAGCTGGACGACCTTGTGCCATGGGCCCTATCAAGTATTCAGCTTGTCTTCTCTATGATTATCTTAATCCTGTTTAGGGAATATCATTGATTGAGTTACTGGATGTGACATATTGTAATGAAATATTCTTGTCCTTCATAGTGCAGGGATGTGTCTCTACGGACAATGGAGGCCTTTAGTCTAGCTGATGAAATGTGACAGTCCACATGAGCAAACTGATCAGAAAAAAAAAAGGATTGTAAAGTTCAGAGCTCTCATAAGAGCAATTAGTTACTTGACATTTTTTCAAGCTTTGCTCATCCCTGTTCACCTTTCATCAGATCTGCTCTATGCAGAATAAACAGCAAGTTCCCCAAGGCCACATTTATAGTTTTATTGAATGTGGCAATAACAAATATTTTACTTGCATTTAAGGCAGTGTGGATGCTGATGATTGCAATAGAGCAACATGTCATTTGACCTTAAAGTCCCTGTAAAGTGAACATAAATATTAGGGCCCAACTACAATTCCGAGTCTCATATTTGGCAGGGGAAAAAAAAATCAGATAACCAATTACTCAGCGTATTCATTTAAAATAAATAAATAAAGTAACTACCATTTTGACCCATAACACTCACAACATCAAATATATGAGGCAACATATCTATGATATAGAAGCAACATGATGAGTGATGTTAGTGGCAAATTAATTATGAATGTTGTCCTTTAATGTTTAATCACATTTCTTCTCCTCCATTGTTTTGTTTGCCATGAAATGATGACTAACATGAACCAAAGCAAAAAAACAGTGGCGCCTTTCTCAGACATCACAACATGTTACATTTGACAGACATTAACAAAGAGGTACCCGTATATTTAATCCGAAATTTGAGCCGATCATTTCAAAAACGTTTCCCATAAGATTTTATTGGACTGAGTGGAGCGAGAGCTCCATGTAGTACAAACAGTGCAAGGACGTTACATCCTTCTGTGCAACTCCAACACTTAACAGGGTTTTCTGTTTCATGAGAATGCATATAGAATATATCACCATTTAGTTGGCAGTACTGGCTGATTATGAATAATTCAAGAAGTGCTTGATAACATCAGCTGACCGATGAATCGTTCAGTGCCTAATAAATACGTTTTCCACAGTAGGAGGAAAGTGTGTGAATCTTTTGGAATTTATTACCAAATGCCTCTTTATTATCAATAGCAACTTGAAATATTTGTTCCACTACATTGGACCACTACAACCCTAAAAAATACATCTTTCCTGAAGTGTTATGCTTTGTCTTGTTTGGGTTCTAGTGTCTCTTCCTTGCACTTGTCCATGCCTGCCAACCAGCAGTGCTGCGGATTGACATCGCCATATGTATGGGTCACCAGCTTCAGCCTGAAACTCGTTAAAAAAATGGCCAAATTATGGATATTTATTTTTAGCAATGCGGCAAATAAATGTGATAGGGTTATCTTATAAGATAAGATATAAAAAATGTGACACAATACTGCCAGTTAGCTAGACTTCAACAAGCTAGCTTCCAAAACATCTCTGGTTCACCCAAAATCATTGCAAATTTTTGAAGAAAGAACCTAAAAAAACATGATTTCAGTCCATGTAAATATAATATTCATCTTAATTCCTTTATTGTATTTCACAGTTGAGTTTCGTTTTTATTGTCATGTAAAATCACAAATTTATTTTTGCAACAGTTTTTTACTTCACACAATCTTTATATTTGTTGCATAAAACAAACATTGGAGAATATTTGAGTACTTTTAAGATTTACTTATATTTCTCTTTCTTTAGTTACAGTATTGGCAGTTTTAATGGCATTACAGATTGATTTGCAGAACTAAATTGGCAAATTTGACCATATAAATGTTATGACAGTACAATACAGTTTTCCAGATTGGTTGTTTTATTGGTGCTATTATTAAACTCTTCTCTTTGGGGCCAAGCTGCCTACTGTATCTGATATTGGTGAAAATATTATTTACACTAATTATAAACCACTCTGGCTGAAAAAGGCCCTTACACCCCCCACCCCCTCCCCTGCCACCCCACCAGTGTAATTGCTTCCTTTGTGGTCATTAGATATTGTTGAGAAATAGTCAATTGAGCTTTTATATGTTGCTTTGAAACCCTCGCTCAGGAAATCCACATATTACATGATGTATCATTAGTCAAGAGGTCAACAGTGTTGTGATGCTTAAACTTCTGAGGACCCAAAGAACCTTTACTGTGGGAAGAGCTGGTTGCAGCATTTAGTTACATTTGCAGATCCCAGCATTTTCACAAAATGCAAATGTTTGCACCCATGCACAATGTGTGGCAAGATATGTCCAAGACAAGTAAACCCCATTCTCACAAATTGACATTTGATTGATTGATTTAGATTTTCCAACTCTTTATAATTGGACATGATGTCACTAGTGTAATTGGGTTAGGTGTATCGTTGCATTCAATTTTTATTGTTGAAGACTGTAGTGAATTCAGAGATTAGTTTCTAAATAATTTGTAGTTGTTTGAAGTAGTTGCTGAAATCCATGAAAAGATTATGTACTACTGGATTGCAGCGCTCCAGTGAAAACTGTTTCTCAACATTTGAGTTTTCCTAATTTTAGGGTGCCTTCGTTCAAATGAGAATTGAGAACAAAAATGCATCTACCCTTTAGATAATCTGCTGGCATGGCTGCATTAGAGTGCCTTGTTGTTATCTTGGGGCTTTTATAGTTATCTTTTTCATCACTCAGATTTGGGGTTGTTGTTAACAACAGTTTTTCTTTGTAGTTAGTTAAATTTGGAGGGCGTAATTATATTCACGTTGTGGGGACTTTTAAGTTAGACTGTAACTCTCACATTCTATCGTGAGTTAATAGTGTTGACAAAAGGGACACTTCCATAATTTTAGATTTGTTGGACGTCTTAAGAGGCTGTCTTCTATCTGATACCTGATTTTTACGAGAATATAGATTCACATGGTCTAAGTAGTCCCAATGTCAAAAGCACTGGGTGTACCCGTTAAACAGTAAGGTACATAGTGTCTGATTATATTAATGTATTTTTGTGTGTTTCCATCCTCACTGTATTGATGCGTAAATTTGTCATATGATACCAGCTTTGCCTCTTTATTTTTGGCACTGCGCTCCACCGCCTTAGATCAGGGCAGCAGCTGCAGGCATTTTGTAACATAGATTTGTTTGCACCTCCATTCAGGAAATGGTATCATGGTCCATTTAGTCATGTCTGTGTTGATTAATGTGAGCACAGTGCTCTTAGCGTTAGCCTAACATGCTCCTGCACAGCTTTATCGTAAGCCAGACATTTTAACAGTGCTGTTGGACCATGAAAGATGCGACTGTTTGTAATGGGGTTAGTTTGCTCATGTTCAGCCTCTCTACAAAAGACTATACACATTCCTGAAGAAAAACTACATAAATTCTTACATTGTTCCTGTGAGTCATATAAGTCTTCACTTTATCCTGCCATTAGTTTCATATCATTTTGTAAGGAACTAATGTGAAATTGTATCAGGGTCTGCTTGGAGGAAATGGCTCCAGATCTGAGTGCCTCACCTTTGTGCACGTGTGTAATAATTTAGTCAAGAAGCTGGCAGGAGCACAATTTATATCTAGTGAATAATGTAGATAATCCAATCAATCCAATAACTGTTACATTCCACTCAACAAATGTAAAATAATTGGGGGCAATTTTGAAGACAATTAGTGCCTGGGTTGCCTGACGACTAATAGGTCAGTGACAGAGATGCATGTTTAATGAGACAGGGAAGTGCCTAGTACATACAGAATTTTAATGTTGAAAAATAGGGAAGACTCTATACTACCATCCCTGCGATTGGCTGGCAAGCAGTTCAGGGTGTACCCCGCCTCCTGCCCGTCAACAGCTGGGATAGGCTCCAGCACTTCCAGCAACCCTTGTGAGGATAAGCGGCGAAGAAAATGGATGGATGGATACTACCAATGTATCCAGGATGAATGAGCATTATCTTAACGTATGCAACCCACGTGGGCCCTCTTAACACACGTTTGGTGACGCATGATGTGGTATGCCTTGGATCATGAGCTGTTCCTTTCCTTTTCCATGCTTTTTTGATCCAAGTTGACATGGTTTGTATATGTCCAAAAGATAATTACATAACATGGAAGATATTTATTGAGAATGTTCCTCAATTTTACACCAACATGTTGCAGAGCCTCCAAATCATCCCAAAATGTAAATGCCATAATTTTCTCAAATGAAAAATCTCAAAGCTGCTCAAGACTGTAAGTTTACACTTCAACCACATCTTGATTGTTTTATTGTGTCCAACACATTTTGGTGGTATATGAAGGCAAAATCTTCAAAAACTCCTGCTTCTGTCTATCCAAATACTTCTGGGCCACTTGTTCGTACAGAGGACCATGAGGCTGTGACAAACATGCAGTGTGCGTGCTTTGTGCGGGTACAGCATGTGGCCATGTCACCCCTTTCATTGTAAGTGATCTAACATGTTCATTCAGTCAGCATAAAAAGCTCCCCAATGCCAGCATATGGGCCTTCCCACTTGCAGCCCAAGGGTATGAAGAAACCTTCACCCATTCAATAAAAAATGAAAAAGATAAGCCATCTGAGTTACTGTGGCTGAAATGCAAGCGAAGCAGGAGCTGTCTGATCCTGAGAGCCCTCCTGAGGTCATGAAGACCTTGGTGGTTGACGCTGTAATCGGGGGGAAAAAAGGATGAGTGGAGGGAATTGAGATGCCTCAAGGGCTGGTTTGTTGGGAGACAAGAGGTTTGGGGAAAAATAGAAATGCATTTTGAGGAATCTTTATGAAATTAGCTGTTAAATATAAGCAGTGTAATGTACAAATAATAAACATCCTGATCTGTTTTTCCCATGGTACTGAATTCTTTGTGACAATAGAGAGACCTTAAAAAATTTCACTGGAAATTGGAATCATCTTGGGAATTGCATGTAATTAGTTACTAAGTAATTAGTGCTTCGCCAAAACACCAGACAGGGATAGGGAGCAACCAAGCAGTGGTTGTGTTATAGCAATTCCTGGTGACATGCTAAATTGTCACCAACAGTAAGGACGGTGATTCGTAAAAAAGAACCTCCAAATGAATTTTTTATAATAAATCTTGCAGAATTGTACACCACTACACTTTTTCTTTTACCCATTTAATTAATTACTCTGTGAAAATGTTAAAAAGTGTTGTGTTTACCCCGCTTAAGGAACGTAAAACTTCCCGACTTTTTATGCTGCCACAGGAATTTCATAAATCTGTGTTTTCCATTTTCAATTATTTCTTTGTCTTCGGGGTGAGAAACTGTGCTCCTCTCTTATGTTGGAGAACCACCTGGCGTTTCAAGATATTTCTGGGTAATTGCACCAATTATGAAAGCAGGGGGAGAACTGGAAAAAAAACAAGTGATGCAATGGTGAAAAATAGGCTCTGAGTGGGAGTTTGAGAAAAAGCACTCTTGGGAAAATAGGTAAATACATCCAGTTGAGGATTGCCTGTATGTATCAGAGCATGAAAAGAGCTAACGAGGTAGAGTTATAACCACATTTCCCATTTTTTCATTGTGCACTGAGAACTTTCTACTGCCTTTTCTTTGTATTAAGGCACATTGAGCATTGAGTTAGTCACAGATCCTGTGTACAAGTAAGCCAGGAGCTGCAGCACACCTGTCTCCTTGATGGATTTACAAATGTACAGCCATCCATGAAAAATGCATGCAGCTAAACACAGCAGCACAACTCCACAACTGCGCACACACTGCTTACTAAGACAATAATAGATTTGCTGCTGAAACATAAATGAACACTTGCCCTTTAATACTGCTGGAGAGAAAGCCCAGCCGTTTGATGTTGATTTGTTCGGAGATGATGACAGCTGCAACTTAGAGTGCAAGAAATTTCATTGAAAATTCGAAGTACTCTAAAAGAAGAAGAATTTTTTTTAACCTGGACTAAAAAACATTCACATTTGGGAAGCGGCACAGTGGTTCAGCTGTTAAAGCGTTGGTCACACAGTTCTCAGGTCCTGGGTTCAATCCCTGTGTGGAGTTTGCATGTTCTCTCCGTGCCTGCTTCCTCCCACATTCCAAAAACATGCAACATTGATTGGACACTCTAAAGTGTCCTTAGGTGTGATTTTGAGTGCGGCTGTTTGTCTCTATGCGACCTGCGATTGGCTGGCAACCTGTTCAGGGTGTACCCCGCCACCTGCCCGTTGACAGCTGGGATAGGCTCTAGCACTCCCCACGACCCTCGTGAGGATAAGCAGCAAAGAAAATGGATGGATGGATTTGGGCCTGACGTCACCTTTGTTGACAACTCATTCCACTTGTGTGCAGTTTAATAGCTAAATGCTGCTTCACCTTGTTTGCTTTGGACTTTTAGACCTGTGTCTGTCAATCTCATAGTCTTACTGGATTTGTATTCCGAAAGCTTTCCTTTCATGTATTCAGTAACCAAACAATTTAGTGATTTATAGACCATTAGCAGGACTTTAAAATTGATTCTAAAGCTGACTGGAAGCCAGTATAAAGACTTTAGAATTGGAGTCATATGCTCTCTTCCCTTTGTTCTGTATGTTCAATGCTCTTTTTGGGGAGTCCATTCAGAAGACCATTGCAATAGTCAAGCCTACTTGAGATAAAAGCATGGATAAGCTTCTCCCGGCCTGCTTGAGCCATGCAAGGCTTCACTCTAGATCCGTTCTTCAGATGGTAAAAGGCAGTTTTGTGATTGATCTGATACAACTGTTGAAAGTCAGGTAGAAATCTATCAGATCATCAAGATTTTGGACTTGGTCTTCGGCTTTTAAAGATAGTGACTCCAGGTATTTATTAACACCATTCCTCTTTTCTGTATTACCAAAAATAATTATCTTAGTTCTGTTATGGTTTAGTTGAAGAAACTTTTTGCGTCATCCAGTTATTTATCTGCTTTAGACAGTGACACAACCCCTCAGATGGACTCTCCTCATCTGGAGACACTGCTAAATATAACTGTCATCTGCATAGCTATGATAGTAAAAAACAAAGTTCTGAAAGACATTTGTTGTTTTCTAAGGTGGCCTGGAAGTGCAAAACCATATAACAAATTGTTAAACACTTTCACATTCCAGAAAAAAAATGAGAGGAAAAATCCATTTTGAATTTCAGAAAACAAATTAACAAAAACACAAACACTTTTACTTTTCAGAAATAAAATTAACAAAAATAGGAAACATTTTTAAATTCCAGAAAATACATTAGCAGAAATTAGAAATGGAAACAAAAACAGATTCACAATTTATATTGTTTTGCACTGCCACTGTAGTTTTCATGACAAAATGCTTCAAAACAGGACATGACTAAATGCTTTTATTAATGCCCTCGAGAGTGGACATCTTCGCTCAGAACTCAAATCACGGCAATGAAATATATACATATGTAAAAGTGCAAAAGCAACTTCATACAGTGAATTTAAGAACTGAGTGTGTCACTCTTAGAAAATCAATCTTCTCTCTCACACACAAGTGCACACTTGCTTGCTCTCCGGGCCATGCTGGTTTCTGACACTTTTTGGAAAAAGGGTAACCGGGATCATTAAATCACCATTGAGAGTCCAAGTGAGAAGGAGAGTACGTGAAAGGTTACAGGACATTGATGTGCATTTCAGTAATAACACACACATAGTAACTGTGCAATCAGTATTGGCATTTGAAACGATAAGGGAAATTTTTCCAGTGAGATGAAAGGAAGTATATACAATTCCATACAAAAATACATATTGTTCACTTGTTTGAACATTACTGACATCTTTGTGAGTATGTAATAAATGTAATTTTAAATAATTTGTATATTTTCCCCACATTTCTCTAGAAAAGGATCTTTTCAGTGTTTTTAAAGATAGCCCAATTTAGGGGAATTATTGGTATGCAGGAACCATTGAATGGGTCAGTGTATTGGTTCACGTTGCTGGTTTGAGAGCACTCACCACTTCATGCTTCATTCACTGTGAGAGTGACCCTGAACTGCATAAGTGGTACAAAAATGGATGAATGCATGAAAAACTCCAGAGAAATTGCTGAGTCAGCATTTACTCTGTTGTTGTTTCTTTCGGCTTGTCCCTTTCGGGGTCGCCACAGCATGTCATCTCAGATAAACGCACATATATGTTTGGCACAATTTTTACGCCGGATGCCCTTACCTGATGCAACCCTTCTCAGGGAGTGGAGGCCCCAGTGGGATACAAACCAACAACCCCTGGTTTACCAAACCAGTGCTCTAACCACTGAGCTACGGAGCCAACTCAACATTTATTCTGTAATGAGTTCTTATGCAGAGGTATTCTGTATTATGTATTTTTATTTGTATTTTCTAGTCTTACTGTTTCTTTGTTTCAAGGTAGAAACAGTCAGGTGGAAGGAAGAAACCATTTGCTCTCGACCAAATTAGCAGATACTGTCATTTCTTGTTCTTTTTTCATAACCATCTGCTCATGCATTGTTTGGCTGATGGCACACTTTTTATTTTGAGCATTACAATCAACTGTACACAAGCAGCAAAGAACATTATTGACTGCTGTTGACAAAAAATGTTAGTCATGACAGCAGATCATATTTTTTCTTTTGATAAATCTAGCATTATCTCTCATTTTTGTTCAACCATGGCAGAAGTCTGCATTCTACTTTGTGCACTTCCTTTTGGACCTTCCACATGCTGGTCACATCTCTTCCAGCTTCTTCCCTTGGGTAGGTGCTACTGAACAATGCAAAATTAAACTAGCAGACATTCCAACAGCTTCTTCCTTCTTGGAATTATCTTGTTTCATGGCTAACTCACAATAATACGTTATGTATTTGTTATTAAAATGACAGATGTTTGGAAAAAATTGTACCTTCATTACTAGCCACCTCTTGTTAGTCAGTGACTATCTTTATGGCTCAAATCTATTCTGGTGTCGTACTAGAGGGGCTTCAACTAAGGGAGACAAATTCCTTGTGTGTTTTTGACATACTTAGCAAAATACAGATAATTCTGACTCAGAAATTGTCCCCCCCACCTAACTGCTTCACCTTCAAAGCATCACTGTCAGATATGTTTCTCTTTCTCCATTCTGCTGTTAGTTTTGGTTTTGGCACGTGCACAGGTATTTTGGGGGGCAGGTCTTCAAGCCCCAAAAATGCATCACTCAAATTATTCATACCAGAAAAAAAATGGTAAATAAATTATGGATTATGGAATTCTTCAGAAATAAGCATTACATTCAAAGTCATATTAAATTGAAATTCCCACAAAACTGCTGCCATTGTGATTAACCCCAAATAAATCAGATGCTCTAGAAGGCTTTTCTTGACATTTTTGTCGTCACATCTCACAGCACAAGCTACCGGCCACAGACAGCTTCTGCACCATCAAAGAGGTTTCCTTGTTCAAAGGTATGTCAGAAGAAGGGTAGAACAAAAACTCCAAATCATCAAGCTCAGATATCAAAAGAGTTGCGTGGAATTGACACAGAGGCTACAATTCATTTTTAAATATGGATGACTGAAAAAGAAGCGGGCTAATTTATGCATATTTATGCAAATGAGGCTGAATTCATTATGCTTATGTGAGGGTTGGAATTGCCAAGTGAATGTATGCCTGCAAGAGGCTAGTCCCTTGAAATGGGATGACATTTCCTCCGAGCAGGTAAATGGTGTGACTGAGATAGTGAATCGGGAATGCGAATTGGGGCAGGGCAGGGTTATGTGGGCAGTCGGATCAGTGACAGGTAGGAGCTCCCTCCCTCGAGGAAGGCCATTACTGGGCGAAGGATGAAGGGGGAGGCAAGTTGGTGGGGCTTGCCACCCAACTTATTGGCAATCTGTTTGCAAGGCTGCTGGCAGAAGGGGGGGTTAACAGGACGGGGGACAGAAGAGAGAAAATCTACTCTCTTCTGAATTCCAGAAAATGAGAGCGATATAGTGTGCGTGTGCGCATCTGTGGCTGTGCGTGTGAGCGTACTCATGTGGCAGAAGTTGTAGTCGACAGGATGAGGGTTGAACAGGCCAGAAAAGATTGGGGGCCAGAATCTATGTTGCCATTTTTTTCCTGTGCAGGCCAGTGGGGAATGTCCCAAACACTGAAATTGGCATTTGAACTGAGTGCAATACAAGGGAGGTGAGACAGGTGATTTTGAATCTGCAAGTACAAAGCATAGAGATAAATTACAAGTACAGTAGTGATTTCACAACATAGGGTATATAAATCAAGAAGCGTATTTATATATCTGGTGAGAAGAGTTAATTACATTGTTAGAAAGTACTAAGATACCATTTTCACTTTGTCTTGCACTTGGTGATGAGTTCTGCTCTGCGTGGGAAGTTTTAGACTTACACATGCAGGAATGATAATTTTATAAGTGTAGGATTCAACAGGGATAAACCCTTATTTTCCATCAAGCTGGATGGAAAGAAAGAACGGAATGAATGTAAAATTTATTTGTACACAATTTTTTTAGGTGACATTATTATTCATTTCTGTGAATTTTCCCAGTTATGACATATTCCTCGCTTGTAAACTGCTGGCATTCATAAAATCCACGTTTCACGATTTCCAGAACATCATCATCACCATTTAATGGTGATAGTCTGGAAATCCTGAATTACTTATATTTCCTGGGACTTGTGACTGTCATTGAAATATATAAAAATGATGAAACGAGCTTTAAAAAGACCTTATGTAGCATAAGTGGTCTAGTTGGGTGGTGTGGAGTACTGGCTGCACTTACACTTTGAAAGACAGCATATTCTTTTTATTCTGTATGAAATAAATCCAATAAAATTAATTTAATCAGAATACTCAGATTCTGATTCATGACTGAGTGCATTTTTGGAGGGTTGTGCCTAATGTGCTCTAGTTTATGGAATTCAATTTGCTTGTTATTTTAATGAGTTCTAGTAAAGCAGGGAGGTGATTGGTCATGCTGGAAAGCTACTTGTCCAGGTGTGGTGTTCTATATATTGTTACTACTTCTAAGCTTCAAGTCCAATATTGCATTAAACAGGCTCACCTGATTTACTACAACCGCAGTAACATGTAAGAGGAAATGTGCTGAAATTGATGGGAGAATTACGTAGAAGGCAAGTGTTGTGAGTAAATTCCCTCATTTTAGGGTTGGTCCACGCAGAGTGTATATCTGGCAAGAAAGTACGCAAATAACGGACTTAAGCTGATGGGAGAATGTGGGTTGTCTTTTCCCTCATTTGCAGTTGAAAGAACATGTCCCATATTACATGAAACGTATGGTGAAACCTGTAGTTGGCATTTTCTGATATGACTCACTGAAAGGGTTTGCACATGAAGATTATGTTGCCTCTGGATCAGTTCGTGTTCATACAATAAAAAATTACCAATATCCAGCTACAACAAATCTTGTCATCGCTCTGTTCTCTAATTGATAATGAGAATGTGATGTGTCTTTGGTGATGAATATCCAGCCCAACATTAATTGCCAAGCATAATTTTCTGGATTTTTGATGATTTCTGATGACCTGGTGCCCCCATCAGTGACTATAAGTCTTTATGAGATATTGTGGTGCTCTGCAGTTAAAATGTTGGACACCCAGGAACGATTTACATGTGTTTTAAAGGCATGTATGTATTGTATGTACTGCATTTTTGTATGAATCATAGTTTTATGTTGGCAGAACCGTACACTGCTGGTTATCATGTCAGCTTTCAGTTCAGAGATTTATGTTCCAAACCTCCATTCCATCCTTCCTGTGCAGAGATTAAATATTATCACCATGTGTGTGAGGTTTTTCTCTAGGTACTCAGGCCTCCCATCCAAAGTCACCTGAGATAGGCCCCAGTTTACAAGCAACCCGCATGAGAATGGTATAGAAAATGGATGGAGAAATAATTTATTTTTCGTTTTCTTTTTAATCAAATTTTCATTCCATAGGTTTCAGAGACTAAATAAGTATGTCACTTTATAAAAGGCAGTTATGAGTAAATTCTGGATGAATACTGAAATATTGTCTTGCTTTATATGCATGGCTTATCTCAACATGGTAATAAAGCTGTCACTGTCTTGTCACCACATATACAGCATATACTGTATGTGACTGTGTGCTTATACTGTGCGAAGTAAATAGTAATAAAACAGGGGTGGGAGTATGATAAAATGCCAGCGGAACGGAAATTAGGGAACTAGAAAGCTTGATAGTATCTCTCATAACCGTTCAAAACGGGCTCTTTAATTTCAGCCTCCTTTGCTAGTTTGATAAACAGCCGTGGTTTGTGCATGTCACTGTGTTGATTTGACTGTCATTGACAAAATGAGTCAAGTCCAAAGGGGGAAGATGAGACGCATCAATCAAGTGCTGAGCTGACATACAACCTTATAGGTGGATTAATTGCCATTACTCCAGGTGATGTCATTAACCACGCTACCTTTGCCCAATCTCCCTGTCAGAGCCACCTCGGAGGTGCTCGATCTGGTCTTGTGAGCCATCTTAGAAATCAGTTTCCTGGAAAGCGATTCCGTCATATAACCCATTTCCTGAAGACCTTGCTCTGAAGGGAAGGAGAAAAAGGGAGGAAAGACATGCGCCATCGCAGAGTAATTTATCTCTGTAACAGATGAGGGTGGTGCATATCCCCGTTCCAAATGAGCTCAGAGTTATTAGTAGGTTCAGTGGGTGTTTTGTCACTGTCAGGACCACAGTGAGAATTAATTGTTAAAAGGGTGCCCCCATGGGCTACCTCGTGGGCGCATGACATTTTCTTAACCCAAGGACCTTAATCAAAGCAACGAGCTGGTTTAAGCAGGGAAAACAGGTGCTGGCTGACACCATATTGGAAAGGATTTGCTACCAGTTGTTCTGTTTCTTTGCAACTTTAATAACTGTTCACTCAGAGAACGGTGATGCATTGCATTCGTTCACAGGAAGTTGTTCCTTAAAAATACTTTGGTTCAAATGAAGTTTGAGTTTGATTTTCATAACTGATTAGTGCTCACGAGAAATATAATAAGTACAGAGTAAAATGGTCTATATAAAAAGTATGACATGCTTCTGGACATGTCCAATCACCTCTTTGGGCTTCTTTTGTTTTCAGTAGGGCTTAAATTACACAGGTAAGGAAAATTTACAGTGATTTCGGGCTGTCAGGGGAAAGCAAGCAAGTGGCAGAATGCTGATTTGCTTTGTATTGTGAAGAAATTAACAGGTTTCTCCAAGGGTTTTGAAATTAATTAGCGCAGACCTTTGCCAAGGCTAACGACAGAAGAAAAGCAGTTCTTGACAAAACAATTCAAAACATCTTTTCAAATGGATGGATTCTTCCTTGTCCCAAACTTGCCTTCTTATTTTAGTTAAAATGTGCTGCATGACTATTGTTGTATTGTATTATCATTAGGTTTCAGAGAAACATACAAAAGCAGATGAGTGTGAGTATTATGTGGTTGGAGTGGAAAAAGAAAAGGCACAAAATAGCGCTAATGTTGGTATTCAACTATATGCACGGGTGATGTAAACCTCGTAGCAATGTGACTTATTTGAAAATATTATTTCTGAACTGAGTGATACATAGTATACTACTCTGTTCTTGTCCATGGCAGGCAAGACCTCTGGCAGCACAATAAAATGCTACATGGGAGCCTGAGAATGTAGATTTCTTTTTCCATCCATCCATAAGAGAAGTGTATTTTTAAATAACAAATATTGTATTGTATTGTATTGTATTGTATTGTACAAAAACAAAAGAAAACGGAAAAAAAGGAATTGGTTTTATAAAGTGTACTTACCTTGGAGATGAGACGACATTTGGTCACAGAAGATACTGGTGAAGGGGGGAGATGGCAAATAGGAGTCAGTTTGTGGAGGAGGTGGTTTCTCAGTCACTTTCGCTCAGGCTTTTCTTTACACTCGATCTCTGAACTTAATTGCAATAAATTTATTTTTCTTCCAATTTTGCTAAACATTTGTATCATTTCAATTAGTATTTAGCACTTAGCTTAATGTTACTTTAGACATAATTAACTTGAATGAGCTTAAAGGTCAAGTCTCATCCCTATAAACATTCTAAAATAGATATTGAAATGAAAAATACATATAACATTATTCACTTCAATGTCCATACAAAAAAGTAGATATAAGCGGAGAGCACATCATCCATGCGCAAAGTTGCGGAAGTGTCATTCGACATCCAAGTGGTCGCCATATTGGCTGCATCTGACCGTCACCCCAGACATTTGCCATTGAAGAAACACTGTGGCCCCTACTATGGGTCATGCCCCTTCAGACACGGAAGCTCTTTTCGAAGAAGAGAACATCTCACAATCGAGTGAAGTGTCCAGGGCAATATTACCCTATTGTTTCAAGCCATATTTAGATGATATGCGGATCATTTCTAACTAACAACAGACTCCCAGACAGCATGTATGAGCCAGCCTGGCCAAAGCCGTGCTCGTCCCTGAGGCACGACGTGGAAGCCTTCGTCGGCGAGCCCGACATGGCAGCCTTCGCTGGTGAGCCCGTCGCGGCAGCCTTCGCCGGCGCCAGCGAGACCGACGCGGCAGCTTTCGCCGACGAGCCCAACGCAGAAACCATTCGATGCGCACATCGACACATTTAGCATCCCTGTCATACGTACACGGATCTATTGTTACGTTATGAGAGACAGATTATGTGGTCCCCCACAAACTATTATTTTTTTTAGTAGCTGTATACACACTTGCCTGTCATTTGGAATCCACGTAGCTCTCGTGCTTTAACCTGTGCAATCCATTTTTCACAATGAAGTGGGTCTCCTGGAAATTTACGAAGGGTAAATCCATCCTCCCAAGTATTCGAGCAATATGCAGCAATGCAACGAGCCGGCATTTTGGCTAACACGAAGGAACAATGAGCTATCTTCCCGCAGGTAAAACTAATAGAAACAAACGATTCCGCTTGAGCGCGCTACTGCCCCCAATGTCACTTCCTGCTTCTTGTACAAAACAAATCCCTCAAGACGATTTCCATGGCGTATGTTACAAAAAGCCATATACGTCAAAATCACGTTTTATGGTGAAAAAACAGATGTGTCCATACCGGCTGGTGTTTTTTCATTAATAACATACTAAAAATCATCCATTTCATGATGCTTGACCTTTAGTTCCTACTGTAATTTTTTGGGGATTTTTTCAGTTTTGCTTAATTATGTTTGGGTCTCTTCTCTCGCACAACTTTGGCCTTTTTACTTCACATTCTTTTGTGTCAACAGATGACCATTTAAAAAGAATACCTGTCCAAGGAGGTTTTTTTTTTTTTTTGCCTCTTTTTGACTTTTTCTGTATAAATGTGTAAGGCATTCCCAAGGCTTGTATTTTCGTGTGGTTCTTGGATTTTAACTTTAATAACTGTACTTCCTGCTCACATCAATATGATTTTTTCAAAGACAAATGTACATAATGCAATCAATGTTTCGAGGACAAAAGTCTCAGTGTCAATATCACTATTGTTGCTTCTTTAATCAGGGTACCCTTTTACCATTTTAAAGACTCAATCAACATCATTCTTGTTTTCTTCTGGCCTTTAGCTTTCTTTTTGTTTCCTTCCCATCTTTGCCTTGTCTGGACAGGTAAATATTTGATGCCCATCCTCTGGCTCTGTGAGAAATTTATGAATAGACCGAGCAGAGACAGGTATGTTTTTCTCTGCCATTTTCTGACATATTGATGCATCCACAGCAAGGTCAAAATATGTGTATATTTTACATTGACGGATCACCATAGCAAAACTCTCATATCCTGACCCAGCCGATGCTCTGCATGCCAAGATGCCCATCAGTCTAACATCCACCCAACAATAAGCATTTTACCCCTTTGCTCATGTCCATTGCGGTGTGATTCTGTGAGAATATTGCTTTCATCTGAGATGAACTGCTGGTTAATATAGTCAAATTCTTCTTTTTCACCGGTTTCTCCCTTTTTTATGTCAGCCTTTTTTCAGGTCTATGGACAGGCTTAAAATTAAGTTTTCAAGTGGGGTGACTACACCCTCTGTCAGCCATGAAAGTTGGAAAACCTTCCAAACAGTTTCCTTTATGTCCAACATCGAGTCTGTCTGGTTCTTTTCCTCAGTTCTGTCGTCCTGGAGGACATGACATTTACAATGTCGTTAGCATGAACAGAAGCTATGCATGGTTAGCTTATTGAATGGATTCTGTGGCTTGCGTTTCTATTTTTGGGATCTATTAGACAGTATTTTATTATTTGTGGGCAGAATCAATTGACTCATTGTCATCCTTACAGTTTACGTAAGCCAGAGTTGAGCAACTTTGGTATTTTATAAAATTTGTTTTGCATCTCTTGCAGCTTTTATCTCTTGAATTATTCATTGTATTGATTTATGTTGTGGACTGAATCATGAGAAAATGAAGACACAGTGGGCGGCTGCTTAGCACGTTTGCCTCACAGTTCTGAGGACTTGGGTTCAAATCCGGTCTTGCCTGTGTGGAGTTTGTATGTTCTCGCCGTTCCTGCCTGGGTTTTCTTCGGATACCATGGTTTCCTCCCACTTCCCAAGAACATGGATGGTAGGTCGATTGAAGACTCTAAATTGTCCATAAATGTGAATGTGAGTGAGAATGAATGTTTGTTTGTATGGGCCATATGATTGGCTGGAGACCAGTTCACGGTGTACCCTACCTCTCGTCCAAAGATACCTGGGATGGACTCCAACATGCCCCCAACCTAATGAGAATAAGTGGTACAGAAAATGAATGAAGGAATGAATGATAGCGCAGACTTTTTTCAATGCACAGAGAAGTGGGCTGCATTGTAAAATATGCTTATTTTTGATTGTTCTCTTTGAAAATTTGGTGACATCAGTTATTCAACCCATCATTATTTTCTATCCTTCTGTTTGGCTGTACCAATATATCTTTTTAATGTGGGGATTTTCACCCACCTGAGAAACCACCCTGTCAGTGACAATGTCGTCTGGCAAGAGGTTAATAAATATACCAAGCACGTCCAAGCCGCATTTCAAATGGCTTCTCTTTATTTATTTCAATCCATCACATGTTTTGTTTGCGTGCTTTCAATTAAACACAATTGCTGGTAAGCTTGGAGGCCTACATACTTGTTGTTACAGATTCTATATCAAATAAAGGAGATATATAATCAACTGGAATCAGCTAAATAATTAAACAGCTCAAGTCAAATACCCTCTCAATAAAGTCTCTGAGTCTGGGTCATTACCGGAAATTTAATTAGTTCTGTTCCTAGTATATATATTTTTTAGATGGCATTTTGTGATTCCTGTAAATTTTCATTCTTTGGTCTGAAATTATTTTGCACGTAATGTCTGCCGAGTGTGTAGAGAACAACCACTGAACTTCAAAGGAAAGTAGGTCAATTGAGATAACAATTTGCATGCATTGTTTGCATTCAAGATAAATGCCACGGTTGTTGGTCTTGTTTTAGTACAATTGTAACATTATAATCAAGTTGCAGTCATATTTTAATATAACTGACTATAATTTACCATTACTTTAAATTGTAGTCACTAGAAGTACTCCATACACAAAATAACATTTTGGCAGTCAGTTGTTGTTCTGACCTGCTGCCTGCTCTCTGTCTTTATTCCCAAGTGTCCTCAGACTCGCTCTGTTTGCAATGCAACATTAAACTAAACTTTAGCCTCTCAGTGAACATAAACCACAAGCAATGTGGACTAGTCAGTCATTGGCTGAATTAATGGGCAGTAAGTAATGGGCTGAACTTGATAACACTTTTTTAAGTTAGTTTAAGTTTTTAACTTTAAGAAAAGCTTCATGTTCACAGGTGGACATTGAGGAGGTAGACTGATCAAAGCAACATGTTGGCATAGCTTTCATGAAATATTCAACAAGGTGAGAACCAAAGTGATTAGTTAGCAAATTGGTGTTGGTGCTAATCACATTTTCAGCCTCTTTGAATTGTCTCAGTTAATGCTACCAAAGAAGTTGCAATGTTTATGCTCTGGTGCTAAACCGACAGAAGTGTGACACATTTACAGTATGTAAACAAAAACACCAACTTCAAGTAATAAAAATCAAGTGAGACAAAAGAAAACTATCATCTTTGGTTTGATTGCAACAATTTTACTCATCCTGCTTTAAATGGTTGCTTTTTTTTCTTTTTCTTTGAGTGGCTCCTTTTTGGTGTTGCCATTGCTTTTTGTGACATCACCCATTGCTGCCAGCCAAGTTTGAATAAATCATTGGGACACCCCAGGAAAGCAATGAATGACTGATAAGTGTGCGCATAATACAAAAGTAAGACTTCTTTTTTTTGTTTCATGCTGAAATTGCTCACACAAGAGTGATGCCTCAGGAAGATTTCATTTTTTATGTTTGTGAATATCGAGGTAGCATTGAGAATATGAAGCAGTAAGCCAGAGGATAGAAACACTACACAGAACCAAGTAGAAAACGTAATGAGGCAATTAGTGAACTATCCCTTGTGATTACCAGCCATTCAAGCTCCTGTTTCCCAATCATCAAAACCATATCCACACATTACTACCGATGTCAGTTAAAATACGGGTAAAATGAGTTGATAAATTACCAATATCCACTTTTTACAAAAAGAAAAAAAAATACATTCAAGCTGTGGCCAGTGGTGTGCTTATTACAGGTGTGGCAAAATCTTTATTGGGGGAGCAGATTTACTTCTAGCAACTCAGTTTTATAAATTTATGTTACAAAAATTAATTGACATTTACAGAGAAAATGTTGAGAAACTTGACACACACAACACTAAAGTACCCAGTAGAGAAGCAACTGGGATATCTTCACAATGGGACACATCTAAAAGGGTGGTGACGTTGCTGTTTTTGTTAGCAACAGCCAGGCAACCTCCTTTTTTTTTTTATCACAGTTTGTAATTAAGAGCATCTATGAAATCATTCATTTGTTTTTAGAGTTAGGTTCGGTAAAAAAAAAATTGTCTATTTGGAGAGAGGGCATTTGTTTTAAGTAGAAATAGTGTGGTACCTCTTCTTTCGAATGTATTTAGTAATGAAAAATTCAGGTTACGAAACGCCTCCTTGGAAAAATATTGTATCTAGTTACAAAGGAAATTCAGGATTCGAAAGGAAGTAGGCACTGGTTTCACAGCCTCCAAAATCCACCTAACTTAAACATCCTGTGTTTTGGTTTGTGTGGTGTGATAGAGCTGGTCTTCCATTGGCTATCACCTTAGCATCTTCCTGGCATCCCATTGGCTAGGAGGGATGTCACTCTTTACCCATGATGTTTTTGCTTTCCCTTCAACACTCAACTGTTACTGAATCAAGCAAATGTTTGCACACATTAGTAACGTACTGTCATGTGCAAGGCTGGACCATGGCCAAGGAGGGCGTGCCGTGGCCACCACTCCCAGCTGTTTCATCTTTTACACCTGTTGCCCGTCACAGATGCTTCACATGAGGCACTGTGATTAGACCATGTATTTAAGTTGGAGTTTTGTCGCTGGCAGTTTCCAGTTTGTTGAGTGTGCTTTCCCGAATCCAGGGTTAATCCACCACTGCGCCATTGTAGTTCAGTCACGCTTTTGGTTATGCTCTTCAGTTGACTCATAGTTATCGGATATTGTTTCTTGTGTTTTGGATCCTGCCTTCTTGGACTGTGTTTTCGTGCCCAACTTTCGCTTACAATAAAACCCACTGATCATCATTTCCTCGTTTTGGAATCCTGCATTTGGGGGGTTCCCTGTGCACCATTGGCTTGTAACAAAGTACAACTTTTTTGTGTTTTTTTTTGTCTTTTTTTGTTGTTTTTTTTTCATTAATTCGTCTTTATTCACCATGGCGTTGAAGAGACTAGTGGAATTAAGTGCTGTGCGTGCGTACATTCTCCATGTGTACTCCTCCTTCCCCCACAATGCCTTTTGTTTGTCACTCACCTTTTTCTTCGCATAGTCACCCAATGCCAAAGGTACATGAACATACAACAATTTCTTATTGTTCTTTACATTATATACTTTGAATGCATATTTTTCCCGCATGGGAAAAGGGGGCTTGGAACGGGTTAGGTATTTACATGGAAAATGCGCTTCTACTTACGAAAAATTCACTTTATAAAACAAGTTACGAAACTAATTACTGCAAATTCAAAAGTACAGGTGCCACTGTACATTACACTAATTAATTGGGACAAATAGATTTGAGGGGAGGCCATTACTTGAGGAAGTGCAGTATCAATTTGGGATTTTGTCGATGGATATGATATTAAAAGCCATTACCAAGGTGTTTTTTCATTGTTAAATTCAGCTTTAACCTTTATCATCATCATCATCACGAGTCTCCAGCTTGTGTTTATCTTCAGTGCAAATGCTTCCGTTCATCGTTTCTGATATGTGTGCGCCATGGCAAAGCACAGGTGTTATCACATAAAGTGAGGATTTTAATCTTTTCAGAAAGTGCTCCGTCTAAGCTGCTCTGAGCTTATTAAAGTGCTAAGTGGCTTTTCTGACTTTTGCACAGAAGGATGCAAGAAAAAAAGCAGTAAAACTGTCTTTGATTGAAACACAAAGCAGTCTGTACAAATACCCATTTATTATCATCACTGCATTTGCATGATTTGAATTGAAAAGCCTGCAGGAGTCTTTGTTTGGCAACATTTGGCATTGTTGATCAAAATGCAGGCATTTGCAGAGTTGTGTGTTTACATCATATAAATAATTGTAGTGTGTCAATTATAGTTTTTGCATAGAGTGAAAGCAAGATAAACACCACAGTGAATGGCATGTGAAGAAATGGCTTTCTTGAAGAGAGCATTTTCACAGAGGGGACAAAATAGAGCTGAAATAGTGTACTTTGAGAGATGGGATGACTGTGTGGCTTTCTAGCTCAGCCTCGGTTAAAAAAATGTTTCTACAATTCCGCACCTGCAGCTCAATATAACGCTCCCTTTTCACATATTCCTCTGTGGCAAAGACGGGGGGCTCTGAGAGGGGAAGTCAGCCCAGATTTATTTCATACCTCTGGAGACATTGCATGAATATGACTCGCGGAGGAGCTGAATGTCTTTGACACACTTCCCAAAAAATTGCAGCGTTAAGATTCATACCCTTGCATCCAAGCTTTGGAACACTTTACTTGTCTGCCTATGACATTTTAAAACGCCTTTGTAGACCTGTTCATACTTTATAAGAAAAGTTCGATTGCAATTTTCTAAATTAATGAATGCTATTTCCGTTTGGTTCCAAGATTTTCATGACTACGTACTGTTATTTTTTTTATCCCCTTCATGTAAAAGCAAGCCTCTTTTTTTTAAGTCAGGAAGGAAACTAGTATGGCACCTCAAAATATTAACGCTCCTAAGACTCTGCAATTTAGACACTCCCAAAAATTGAAATTATATTTGACATGGAAGATGCTACACCAGACCTCTCTGGATGTCATTTGGATGTCATGTGATCTAGTGTCACGAAATGTATTCAGCACACACTGTTTTACTGCCTCTCCTCTCACCCCCCTGCTTGTATAAGGGGCAAGTGGTTTTAAAGTGAGGCCAGTGCTGTTGATTCTGCATTGACCAACCAAGGAAAAAACCTGAGGAGCAGAAGTTCGCTGGAGAAATTGCTGTGGAGGATTCGGCATCCATCGATCCAAGAGCCACTTCCCAGTAGAGATCTTTATTTTATTACATGGACTCTCATGCTATTTAAACAAATATACAATTTATCGCATTCACTGCAGTCTGGTCATTAAATAAGGGGGAGCCCTCCATCTAAGATCCTTAACCAATGTTATTTTTTTCCATCCTGTAATTGATTATGAATACTGGACTTGTGAAGCCTTTTGAGACATTTTATGATTAAAGGTGAAATAAATGACTTGATGCTAAAATAAGTTGTCCATTGTTGCCATGGCAATCACGCATGGAACTCTATACTACAAGAAAAGAGTGGCTTTCCCATGATTTGAATTTAAGGTCTGACACAAAAAGCATAATTTTTAGTATGTTTTTAATAAAAAAAAAAAAAAAAAAAAGCAGCCGGAATGGACCCATACGTTACCCCCCCCCCACAATTTTGACATATATGGCCGCTGGGGTGGCTCGTCGCAGCGCTGCTGGGGTGCCTCGTTGCGGCACTGGGCCATGGAGGGTTGTCACAGCGCTGGGCCACGGCGCTTGTCGTTGCCGCATGCGGTCGAAGATTTTTTTGTCGTCGCTCACGGCTGTGGCGTTTGTCGTCGTTGCTCGCGGCCGCGGTGTTCGTTGTCGTCGCTCGTGGCCACGGCGTTCAAAGGTGGATCGGGTGAAGTGGTCAAAGGTGGTTTGGCACGTGCGGGGCGGAGAAAGGAGCTCTCCCTCCCACTGGCCACTGATGTTTTGCCCGTCCTCCTGACTACACTACATACTGTTGAGGGGTCTTGTTAGTTAGAAGTGATCCGCATATCATCTAAATATGGCTCGAAACAATAGGGTAATACTGCCCCCCCCCACACAACATAATTTTGACATATATGGCCGCTGGGGTGGCTCGTCGCAGCGCTGCTGGGGTGCCTCGTTGCGGCACTGGGCCATGGAGGGTTGTCACAGCGCTGGGCCACGGCGCTTGTCGTTGCCACTTGCGGTCGAAGATTTTTTTGTCGTCGCTCACGGCTGTGGCGTTTGTCGTCGTTGCTCGCGGCCGCGGTGTTCGTTGTCGTCACTCGTGGCCACGGCGTTCAAAGGTGGATCGGGTGAAGTGGTCAAAGGTGGTTTGGCACGTGCGGGGCGGAGAAAGGAGCTCTCCCTCCCACTGGCCACTGATGTTTTGCCCGTCCTCCTGACTACACTACATACTGTTGAGGGGTCTTGTTAGTTAGAAGTGATCCGCATATCATCTAAATATGGCTCGAAACAATAGGGTAATACTGCCCCGGTGTCTTCACTCGATAGTGAGATGTCTACAGGCAATATGTCTATCACTTGGATGTTGAGTGACACTTTTGTAACTTTGCGCATGGATGACACGCTGTCCGCTTATATTTTTTTGGTATAGATAGCGCAGTGAATAATGTAATATTTATAGGCATGTCATAAAGTGAAAATCTTTGACTTACCAGTGAGTGCCGGACACGCCACTTGATGGCGGGAGAAAACTTAACACCTTCCGGCCACCTTAAGGTCCAGTGGTTACCTGTAAATGTCTTGTGTTGTTTCATTTCTTTAGAGTCATTTTTCTGTATTTCTTTTTGCAAATCATGGGTCTTAAAAAAAGCGAGAAGAAGCAGCTCTTGTCCGTTAACTTATAGCTCAAAATCAAAGAAGAAACATCAGCGAGGTGTTAGTTTGCTGTTGAAAAAGAACATTTGGAGTCAGCGAAAGCAAGGAAGGTAACTGAAAAACACGTCAAGGAGCCAAGTGCAAGGAAGGACTGCAGGAGTCTGAAAATAGAAGAAAAGGCAACCAAACTAAATAGGAAAGAAAAATCTAAATATATTTCCAACTGGAAACAAATCATAACTGGTGATATATCTGACATGGTATTGACATGAAAAGACAACGGACTGACAAGGCAGCTAAATACACACAGAGTGACAAGACAATGACGAACACCTGGACAGGACACAAGTGCCTGGAGGGAGCTGATTGGTCAACACGAGGTAGAGGGGAAACATGAACTGGTGCACCTAGAGAACTGAATTACCACAAAAGACATGGAAAACATGGAACACAGTAACACATGTAAAAATTAAATAAACCAAAACAGACCATAACAAATGTCTAACCCAACTATGATATGTGTCACGTCCCATCGGAACAAGAGTAGGACCCAAATGCAGGACTCGGAAGATGCAAGGTAGTTCAAGGAGAAACGTTTATTATATGCAGAGGTAGGGGATCGAGCAGGCAGTCCGGTGCAGCAGCGGTAGTTGGGAAGTCGGGCGAAGAGAGCAGGTGAGCGGGCAGGCAGGAGTCGGTACGCAGGAGAACAATCAAAGCAGGCAGAAGTATCAAAGGAATCAGGCTTACAAGGTTAGTCGGAGAACAGGCGAAGGTCTGTACACACGGGTTGTCGATCAGGGATACGAGTGTGCTGGAACGGGACATGAAGCTCAACGAACTGGCGGGGACCAATCGTCATCGGGGTGATATAAATACACAGACTAATCAGCCCGCATGAGACGCAGGTGTGCGCCCCAATCAGCGCACCCGCGCAGGCACCCGCACAGCTCGTGCTGGAGCGGCAGGATCATGACAATATGTACCAGCCAGAAAGAGTTGATAAAGGCAAAAATGGTAAAAATAAATTTTAATGTCCATGAAAAGATAGAGAAAATCCTGAAAGTGAAGAAAGTATTGTGAAAAAAGCAAGTGGAAATTAGTCTTTTTTTTCCCATTATACTTTATTTTGCTATTACTGTATGTTACACAGCTACAGTGCTATTAATCTTGGTTGAAAATGTTTTTTTCTTTTTTTTGGTGGGGGGTTGAAACGGATTGTTGACATTTCCATTCATTTGATAATGGAAAGTTGATTCAAGATACCAGTGATATGAGTTTCAACCATGGTCATCTAATCAATTAAACTCGTAAATCAAGGTTCCAATGCATGACTCACTACTCAGCAAACCTACTGACCCGCCCATTTACATAGATCACATACTAAACACCCCACAGGCTGCTCAATGGGGTCTTTATAGATACGCGCTATATAAATGCAAATTTAGAAGATACATGAAAAGCAAAGAGGAAAACTGCACTCTCTCATAATGCATTGCACATTGTATTTGCACAATATTGACACCCAATAGAACTCGGTCCCATTGCTCATGTTGCTCAGTGGCGTAATCATATGTTTCCACATAGGCTACGCTCACACTGAAGGCCACGATGCCCACTTAGGATTTTTTAAAATATGATATCTTTTTATCTAGTTGTTCACAATACAAAATGAAGTGAGTGGAGTGAGTCAGTGACATCACACAGACAAAACAGGATGTCACTAAGCCCATGCTGACAAACATGAAGCGTCATATTTATGGGAATTTCAGCATCACAATCATCACAATCAATCACAAAAAACACACATGGAATCTCCGGTAGGTGGAGCCACTCCAGACTGACAGTTGACATAGAAATGACATACAAGAACACTCACTGAGGAACTCAAGGCTACCAGCAATCTAGCAATGACCGTGAAAAAAAAAAGACCATTTGACAAAGATTGCAATTATAATAATAAAATAATCAGTAAATTAATTCATAAATAAATACAATTACATGTAAGTTAGCTGTTTAAGAAGTTAATTGCAAGTGGGAGGAGCTGTTGGAATCTCTGCTTGTTTTAGTTTGCACTTTTTGGTAGCGCCTACCTGAGGGAACAAGCTGGAAGAGCTGGTGACCAGGATGTGGAGGGTCCAAGAGGATTTTGGATGCTCTTGTCTTACATCTTGCAGTGTGGAAGTCCTTGGAGGAGGGCAGAGGGGCTACTGACAATCTTTTCAGCATTTTTGATTATCCATTGCAGTTGGAGTTTGTCCTTTTTTGTAGCAGCAGCAAACCAGACTGTGATGGAGGTACACAGTACTGATTCATTGACCGCTGTGTAGGCAGGCCATGCATGCTCAGAAGCCGCAGGAAGTACATCCTACCCACGGCAGTCGGACAGCATGAGGGGCAGCTGTGGTGAAGAATGCCTCTTAAAGTCCACAATCATCAAGTCTTTAGTGCGTTCAGCTCCAGGTTATGATGGCTGCATCCATTCTAAAGCATCTCATTTTCATCACTGACTTATTCCGCTCCTTCATCCATTATTGCTTTTGTGACGTGTCCGTTACATTGAACAGTTGTGATAGGGTGACAAGTGTCCATACTACATTCACAAGAGCTACAAATCCATTTTACAGCCGCGTGAATGAGGGATGGGTTGAATTTGAAAAAAAATTGGAGTTGTACTGTTCACATGGGGAAAAAAAGATACATTACAAATTATTAAATAACTGGTAAATGGACTGCATTTTCAGTAATATGCACCATCATAGTGCCTAAAGGGCTTTACAAAGTGTCTTATCCACACATTTACACACCTTCATACAACACATCCATACACCAATGGGCAGCTGCTGCGATGCAAGGTGCTGTCAGGCCCACTGGGAGTAAATTGAATCTGACAGTCTCTTGCCCAAGGACACTTTGACACACTGACAGTCAGAGACAGTATTCAGACCGGCATCCTTTCAGTCACTGGACAACCCACTCTCCCAACTAAGCCACAGTCGCCCAGCCAAATAAAGTTTTCCTTATTAAGTATACAACATGACCAGAAATGTTTATCAACTGGAAATTTATTTGGACAGATATTAAGTGAGTCATATTCAAATTTCCAGGAACAAGTACACAAGCCTTGATAAGACCTCACTTAATCTTTTACCTTTCAAGTTTTGTTTTGCTCTTTCTTTGACTCTTGGTTGGTTTTGGTTCTCTTATTCCATGAGTGAGCACATTCATTACCAGCCCTTCCTTTTAACATACATATTTGACATATCGCTGTCATTGGGAGTGAATGAGTTTGGTTGATACATCACAAAATTGCTAAATATGAGGAATAATAATGACCTCAATTTTTTTCGTTTTTCTTTTTTTTTTAAACCACAGAGGATTTGGGCAAAATCTAGTATTAAGTAGAAAAAAATATATATATTGAGAAATATTGATTTTATTATCACAGGAAACATTTTTGTTCAAGTGTATATCACTTTCCCAGTTAACACAAAATTGTACTTAGATAAATTCTGAGGCACCACGGTGCCTCACAGTTCTGAGGACCGGGATTCAAATCCCAGTCCAGCGTGTGTGTAGTTTGCGTGTTCTCCCTGTACCTATGTGGGTTTTCTCAGACACTCCGGTTTCCTCCAACATCCTAAAAACCTGGATTAATTGAGCTTTCTAAATTGCCCATAGTTGTGAATGTGAGTGCGAAAGTGCCCTGCGATTGGCTGGCAACCAATTCAGCGTATACCCTTCCTCCTGCACGATGATCGCTGGGATAGGCTCCAGCACTCCCGTAACCCTTGTGAGGTTAACCATCTTGGAAAATGGACATGGACATGAATTCTTCCATCCACCACTACGCCTTAGTCAGTATTTATGTCCGACTTTAAGTAATGTGAATTAATTTATGATAATTCATAACAAGTAGACACCAAAGCGATGATAAAATTTGAATATCATGTTCTTCAAATGCACAACTTCAACCACATTTACAGATACAGTGTGGACTGGAGTTTGAAGTAAACTTTGAGAAGTTGAAATAAGTTTCACTAAGTGCTTTGTGCTTCCTCGGTTTTGTATTTTTTCCGCCCATTGTTTGGTGTATTCATGTCTGTCCTTCATCAGTTCCACAAATCCAGTATCTTCTCCTCAAGGACCAGAAATGTCACGTTTTCTACAAAATACATTTTCAATGATGGAAATGTTTTTTTTCTTTTTCCAGGCAAGTAGCCATTTATGTGGTCTTTTCTCAATTGACCCCTCCGTACAGGGCACTTAACCACACCTCCCGAAGTGATGTCACGCCACGTGCGCTGACGTAAGACAAACAATTCGTAAAAAATTGCAAATACAATACAATACAATACATTGTTAACTGAGAATGACGCCATGCTTCTGGTTTCATTCAAATCAACGATATATTATAGATTCTAAATACAATATATTCTGAACTGAGAGAGACACCATGATTCAATAATTTACACGAAGCAATGTTATGCTAGCGAAGAACGTCCCATTCATTTATATGAGACGTGTATTAAAAATCAAATTTAGGGCATATCTTCGTGCAAACACAGTCTGGTTAAGCTTCGGCCGCGAGCCAGCAAGAAATCGATACGTTTGTGTAGTTAGATCATCGCTAAATATCGCTCAACAAAGAATAAGCGTGTCAATCGTTCACACGTAGTGCTGTTATGCTAGCGGATAACGTCTCATTCATTTATACGAGATGTGTATTAAAAATCAAATTTAGGGCATATCTTCGTGCAAACACAGTCTGGTTAAGCTTTGGCCGCGAGCCAGCAAGAAAGCGACATGTTTGTGCAGTCCGATCATCGCTAAATATCGCTCAACAAAGAATAAGTGTGTCAATCGTTCACACGCAGCAGTGTTATGCTAGCGAAGAACTTTGAATTCATTTATACGAGACATGTATTGAAAATCAAATATCGGGCATACCTTCGTGCAAACATATGTGTTCCGGTTGATATTAGATGGATTTAGTTGATGATACGGTCTTCCACAAAGTTTGATCCATCGAAGGCATTTTTCGTACTGGGTCTTCGGTTTTGGAAAGGGTACGAATCGAACTCCACCAACTAGCCTTTCAGGATACCTGTCGTCACTATTACAAAGTCCGTGACTACACCTCTTAACCATATTTTTTGTTAAATAACCCAAATACGCGATAAAACGCTAACAAAACCTATACTGGACCATGCAATTTTGTCTGAGAAAATGGCGGGAGCAAAAACGGGCTTTGGTTTATGCAGATCACTGGCCTCTGATTGGTCAGTGACGCGGATTGCACAATATCCACGGAGGGGTCAATTCAACTGGGTCACTTTAAATAACAGCAATACGTATATCAAGACTTTACTTTGTACTCAAACTCTGTATTTAACAATTTCATCCGTCTGTTACTTAACCAGGTCAAAATATTTTACCTAGACTTAAGAATGTGTTCCAAGACATGAAGCAATTCATAAAAGAGATCCGTAAATGAAATACGGGGAGACAGTACATCCACCCAGAACCGCATGCTGCTCTGTGCAATGATTTAACTTGTCTCTTTGCCAATCTGCAGGACTCCAAGTTGGAGCCTGGGGAAGAATAAAGCCCTCTTACCATGACCAAAGGAGAATTTAATGATCCAACCAAGAAACGATAGGGGAGGTTTAAAGTCTCCTGCTCTTTGTGCTTGATAGAGCGACTCCAATGAGATTGATTCCCATCTACTACTTATAACATATAGCAATAACACAGTGGCTATATTTGACAGGTACTCTTGCCTTAATAGATTTTCTTCCTTAAGAACAAGTTTATCTTTTTTCCCAAACCAGGTGAATCATGAAGGGTTTTCCCTGGTGCATGAATTAAGAAGGAATAATAACCAAATGTCTTAGGGGGCCACTAGTGTACATTATATCGCAATTTCAGAATTACTATAACCTTGATGATAATAATAAAATTCTGTTTTACCCATTTTTAAATTTGACAGCAATAAAGAATGTCATTGTGTCACACTACAATTTGATGACTTTTCCTAAAGGGACCCAAAGATGAAAATTAAAAAGATGTAATCTTAAACAGCTGCTAAAAGTTTAGTGTTTGTGAAGCTGTTCCAGGTCATGTTTGACCAGTGTCTACTAAAACGGATTTTTAGTTTCTCAGTGATTGTTAAATCAGGGAAAATGATGGTACTGGTGAGCATCTTCAAACTTTACATGCAATTATTGTGTTTATTTTAACGAACAGCAGTAACTTATTCAGGACGAACGTCCATGTTGCAAATTTTCGCCACTAAGGCAATCAGTGGTGGCAATGAGCCCCGACAAACCAAGGTGGGTTCATGGAGTAAATAAATAAGTGTATAAGTGCAAAGGTTTACGTTATAGATAACAATGCTACTCCCGTAGCTTCTCCTCCCATAATTCTCAAGAGGGAGGAAACCCTCAGCCATCACTGCACTGCAGTTGGTGGGATGCTGACTGTCTTCCCAGCGAGCAGGCACATTTCCATGGTAGATTCTTGCTGCAATTTATGCACGGGTATTTGATCTCCTGCAGCCAAGCACATTGAAAATGCCCCCGCTTTTGTGCTTGTGACAAACTGACAGTGATGTGTAAAACACATTCAGCTGTACATCTATCATTACACTACCCCTCCCTACTAATTAGTTAATGGGAAGGACATCCATGTAACATCCTCAACACATTGTATTTCCCTAGGGAAGTTTCTATGATCGTCTTAGCTCCTTCAAAGCAATTACCGCTCACATGGGCTTTTAATTTCATAATACACCCTCATCATTTGCAGTCCATGAAAATGTCTTATGTACTGTATCTATACAAACCAAAACCCCACAGCAATTTAGCAGTAGATTATTTTGCCTACAGCAGTTAATTGGTGTTATTTTCCTCAGTTCTGCTTTTCAACCCTTCAATCAATTCCGTATAGTTTGTCATAAAACACAATTAATAGCTTAATGTAAAATTTGTTGTCTGGAACTTGAGTTTTGAAATCAGATGAGAAAATAAATGAATACATTACATTTGCACAACTACAATAACTCAGGATATTTGACCCCTCTGCCTCCAAAACCCCAACAAACAAAAAAATCCCCTTACTTTACTAATTGTATATCAAACAAGCCATATGGTCTGGCGATGGGCATGATGAATTTTTACATAATTTAATTTGTCGAGTTGTATCAAGTTTGTTGTGTACTTGCTCAGTATTAAATCAATCCAGGTCGAATAAATTACACTATTGGGGAATAACTAGCAGAGAATCCAGTTAGTTTAGAACTGGCTAAACAATTTGGGAATTGAAAGAAGAAATAAACAGCAAAGGAGAGTTTGGGGAAAACAACTATGATGGTTGTTGCCACCTATTCAGTCCAAACTAGTAGCCAGCTGCAGCTGTCACCTTACATTCTCAAAAATGTGAAAAATGACTTTTTGCCTGCATGGTGTTTTTAAAAAGGAAGAATCAAAGCAAAAACAGGACTTTTGTTCTTAATGTGCAAACAAATATGTGCAACATAGAAGAACAGCAATGATGATGTAAGGCCATTTATAACTTTGTGTTTCCCTCAGTTCTGGGTGATTATATTAAAATAGTTTAGTTATTCTTCCATCCATCCATTATCCTCAGAAGGGTCACGGGAGAGCTGGAGCACGTATCGTAAAACACAGAAACGTAAAAGGTACCAGGGAGTTATCCCCGCTATCCAACCCTTACCATGAATGTTGCATGTTGTCTGTGTTTCTATCAGCCTGAAACTGCTGCTCCATTTTCTACAATCTCAGTGCTCTCTTTAGCACAAAAAAAGAAAAAAAAAAGGTTGTGAGCTTTCCTTGACACAGTCACACCCCAATTACCTGCAGGCAGTGTCAGGCAGAGATCTTTGCAGTGTCCTCGGGTTGTGACATTTTTCTGTTTTAGTTCCCACTCAGATTTAGTGGACAGGATGAGGTGGGGGGTGCTGAGCAGAGCACTTTATAAATACATCTTCTAGTGATTACGGTGACCATTCTCTGAAAGCGTGAGGCCAATAGTAGGCGTGATGGTTTCATCCCTTGAGACACCGTGTGATAGATCAGGGTCCAAATGACTGCTCTAACTTAAACCATCAATCTGTGTTACTGCCAGATGCTGGAGAGATGTGGAGGGATGTCGTGTGATGTCGTCTAATCAGTGTGGTGCCTGGTAAACAGAAATACTGTCACTCTTCTGTCCATGCCTACAGGTAGAGATCATACATTGCCATTAGGGCTAACATATTGGTTGATAGTGGGCAATTTGTATTGAGACTATGAGAACAAGCAAACAGAAAAATGGACAAACTTGATGTGAGATACTAAAGGCATTCAGAATCATTTTAAAAGTACTGAAAAAAGTTAGAAAATGTACAAAAAATAAAAACAATTTTCACATTTTGCAGGGGTTTTTGGTCCCCATTTACTTAAAAAACGAGGGATTACTGTATATTGAATTAATGAGCTTTACTCAGTTTACTCACATATCAGTTATTCAGAATGAAATTTGGCCCTGTCTGATTGAACACAAAGCTACTATTTTGAATATGAATGGCAACAAGTGGGCCCAAACATCCACAGTCCAAGTAGTATTAGTGGGTCTGTTATTTCTACATTACCTTTCTAAAATGTTGAAACTGGTTCTTTCGCTGTCTCTCTTTTTTTTTTTTTTGGTGTTCTGAAAAGTGTGATTCGCATATTCTGACAGACAACAGCGATACTGTATGCATCTCGACCTTGGGATCTCAAAAGTCATCAGAATATTCTCCAGCATATCAGCCTACCACCAATTTATTAAGATTGTGGATGATTTTTTTCTCCCTGAGAAGGATTGCGTCAGGAAGGGCATCCGGCGTAAAAATTGTGCCAAACAAATATGTGCGTTCAACTGAGATGACACGCTGTGGCGACCCCGAGAGGGACAAGCCGAAAGTGGATAATTTTTTTTTTTCAAGGTAAAGTAAATGATATTGCAGTCTCAAACTCTTACTTACAAAACCTTTATCGACCATAAAAGGGGCGGCACGGTGGAGCAGCTGGAAAGCGTTGGCCTCGCAGTTCTGAGGACCCGGGTTCAATCCCAGTCCCGCCTGTGTGGAGTTTGCATGTTTTCCCGGTGCCTGCGTGGGTTTTCTCCAGGCACTCCGGTTTCCTCCCACATTCCAAAGACATGCAATATTAATTGCCCTAAATTGCCCCTAGGTGTGATTGTGAGTGCGGATGTTTGTCTCAATGTGCCCTGCGATTGGCTGGCAACCAGTTCAGCGTGTACCCCGCCTCCTGCCCGTTGACAGCTGGGATAGGCTCCAAACCCGAAACCCTCGTGAGGTTAAGCGGCTAAGAAAATGGATGGATGGATAGATTGATGGATAGATGGACCATAAAAGGCAATGTTTTCACTTGTTAATTGTAATACAGTATATACTGTATGACTCAAGATCCTTGCACTGCATCCTCTGTGTGACAGTACAGAAGAAAATTAAAATCTTGGATGACACTTGATACATAGTGGAGAGAGAGGCTCAGAGTCGCTTACGTCCTGATGTATCAGTAATATAATGCATCATAAACTATAGAGGTGGGTTTATGGTCAGCGGACCAAATGCTTTGCACTACATTAAGGCTGGAATGAGCAAACCAAGTGATTGCCCCTGTTAAAATATACAGTGCATATGGGTCCACAGATGGGCACACCGGATATCTGAACAATATAGGTACTTGGCACAAAACCCGTTTGTAGCTCATAAATGAGAAGTGGGATCTGGACTTTAAATGTTTTTGTGAGTGATGCATTTCATATCCTTTTAGTTAAGATTGTGTGATTGTTTGGGGATTCAGAATTTTTTTTTAAGTTGTTCAGGCCTAAGACAAAGAATTGTGATTAGTGCCGTGAACACATTTTCTTGTCAAACTTCTTTCTTTGTGATAGAATGTTAAGCACAGGTTAATACAGCGTTCTTAACTGTCATGTTCACACCTGAAAATTTTGAAAGGCAAAAGACTAAATTCCTTAAGTTCGATGTGAATTCATATGCACAAAATTTAAACTTTGCCCTGCAGTTGACTTGTAATCATATAACATATATAATAGATGCTACCAAAAATGTGTAGTCAATTTGAATAACTGCCTTAGTTCCTTGAATTAATCACTCACTGTACCTTAAAGGGATAAATGTTGACACGAAAGTATATAAATATGCTGCTGTGTGCGCATGTTTATGAATGCATAAATAGTTATAACTTCAGGCAAAATATGTCACACTCTCAATTCTACAAAGTAATTAAAATGTCTGCATTCGATGTTTCTACAGTGCTAACTTACATTCCAGCTTTGGAGCCTGTGTTTACAGGTCAATGCAACACTCAGGTTTCATATGGGTTGACCTGCGGCTGCTGCTGTCACTAATCATTGATGCGCTGATGTATTTTCAATGACTTTAGCTGGGAGGTAGAACAATACAGCCTTATCTATAACCGCATGTTGCTCGCCGACCAATGTGATGTTATGGACATTTTGTGAGGTTTGCAGGTTTGTGATGGATGGACCTTGTCCAGGTGAGGGCCCAAGTGCAGAGAGGCAAAGGGCCAAGGTAGGAGTGCAGCAGTCTCAAAAAACGGTTTCATTCCCAAAACAAAAATGCAGACAAGGATCATAGGGACAAATGTTAAATTAACAAAATTCAAAAACCTGATTACAAACGACACACGGCTACAAAGAACTCAGTTGCAACAATATGATTGGACTTGGAAACATGACGAGAGATGAACTACAATCGACAATGCAGCAACACAGACTGAAAGAAAGCAGGGAAAGAAATAAAATATTGGAGAAGACAAAGAGGAAAATGTGGATAAGATCAGTGATGAAAGTCCTCCAGATTTTCACGGAATTCCGGATATTTAAATTTTCATGAAAATTCCTCCGGAAAATTGAGGAAAAATTGCCCAAAGTTAATCCGGATATTAGTTGACAACATTGAAAGAACATGCGTTTGAGTTTGTTGTTTTGCTTTCACGAGGTAGCCATGTTGAGCCACTAACACTAGTAACAGTAACGCCCCTCACCTCACATTCTCTCAAGACGTCGCTTATTTTGTGTGGTCTTGACATTAATTTACGCGTTTCTTTCATAAACGTTATTAACTAAACAAGCCTACTCCAAAACAACCGATATTCACACGGAAACAGGAAGTGCAAGTTAACCGTACTGAGCATGTACGGAGCATGTACGAAAGCGTATGTTCAGAACTGTTTTACGTAATGCTAGCGCATTTACGTCGAAAGTAATCAACATCATGAGCCATGTCAAAGGAAATTCAATTACACCAAGGGTGCTCATTGCATTGATCGCGAGGCAGTGTGAAGGCGTTTTTAAAAAAATCCACCTCGTCGCTTGGGTTGATTCAGGTGTGGCCAATACGTCGAGCGCATGCACATAAAGACGCGTTCTAGCAAGTCGGCCTCCTATTTACGTCAGTCCCGTGGTGCGTTGGTGTTATATTAATCCAGTTTGTTATTTTAAGGCCATCCCTAATCACACCCGCAACTTTATCTGCGAGCATGACTGACCAAACCCATACATTTTTCTAATGTGAGTGACTGCATGTGTGTGTGCGTCCGTGAGCGTGTGTGTATATATATATATATATATATATATATATATATATATATATATAAATACATAAATAAATAAATGCTTGCCTTTGTATTTTCAGGAATTTTCACAAAAGTCCACTTTCATCTCTATAAGATGAGTGGCTGGCAGGAGGTGATTGGTTAACAAAGTATTGAAGAGGGCTGAAGGTGGAAACGAAAACCTACAGCGCAGGACAAAATTGTCTTGTGTCAACCATCAAGACCTTCAAGTTCTTGGGAAATACTGTCTCACAGGATGTGAAGTGGGAAACAAACATGAACTTCATCCTCAAAAAAGCCCAACAAAGGATATACTTCTCTCGGGTTCGAAGGAATCACGTCCTGCCACAAGAGCTTACTTAAAACTGCATACACTCCTTGAACCTTGACACCCTATGCACAATTGTCATTGCACTGGACTATCGCTCTAATGACACTGGAACTGCTTTAAATTCCAGAAGACTGTATCCTTTGCACAATTGGGAGTTCTTTTAAGAAAAAAAAAGTTCCCTTTGAATTTACTGTCTATTGTTCTTCGTACTCGACTTGCATGTCGTATTCGGGAGACACAAACTACCGGAAACAAATTCCTTGTGTGTTACATACTTAACCAATAAAGCTTATTGTGATTCTAAAAGATTCAAAACTCACAAGACCAAAGGCAAGACATTACCGGAGTGCTTTGATGTCAACCGTACAATGAAATATTGTTGCTGTTTCATTCCCATGTTGTAAAAAATGGATTTGAGAAATAAATAAAAAGATCATCCAGCATTATTATTTTTGTAGAACAAATCATTCCTTTATTTTCCTTATAGGAAACCATTATAAAATACCTCCCTGTATCAAAGCTGCGATAGCAGATGGCATCTTACCTGTGTGTGTGTGTGGGGGGGGGGGGACTAAAGGGGCTCTTTCATCTGTGTTTACATCCATAGGGGAAGTCAAATCATTAAAACACAATAGCACACAATTTCCATTTCAGTATGACAATCCGTTTTCTTTAATCTCACACCTTTATTGGGTGTCATGAATCACAAATTGTCTGAATATGTGAACACCAGTCAAGATGGGACAAATACCGTTACGAATGAGACTCGAAGGCGGACCCAAATGCATGACTCCAGAGGCAAGCAGGCAGTACAGAGGAGCGTCAGGATGGGCCGCGTGGAAGTCCTTGATGAGGTAGGGGTCCATAATGAAGCGGGAGGGGATCCAGGAGCGGAAGAACCAGTGGAGATGGGTAAGTCGGGCGCAGTCTGCTGACGTGGAATGTTGGGTGAACCCTCATCAACCTGGGTAATTTAAGTGACACGGCAACAGGGTTAACAATTTTGCTGACCGGGAATGGACCAACGAACCTGGGAGCAAGTTTGCGAGATTCCATCCGCAGCGGGAGATCTTTGGTGGAGAGCCACACTCGCTGTCCCACCTTGAGCGCTGGTGCACCTCTCCTCTTGCGGTCCGCTGCGGACTTGTAGGCGCTGCCCATGCGCAGCAACATCCTCCGTGCTGCCTCCCAGGTCCGTTTACAGTGTCGTACAACAGCCAGGGCTTACAGCACCGCGGAGTCCGTGGCCAATGAAGGAAACAGAGAGGGAGGATAGCCGTGTGCGATGTGAAATGGAGCCATACCTGTAGTGGCGGAGGGCAGAGAGTTATGAGCATACTCCATCCATTTGAGGTGCTGGTTCCAAGTGCTCTTGGTGGTCCCTGAATGCAAAGCAGCGAAGCCCAGTCTCCAGGTCTTGATTGACTCTCGCTGTCTGGCCGTTGGACTCCGGTTGATGGCCCAATGTCAGACTCACCGAGGGGCCGATGAGGGCGCAGAATTCTTTCCAGAACCGGGCGACGAATTGTGGACCTCTGTCCGAAATGATGTCCCGTGGGAACCAATGGTAGCGAACGACCTTGTCTAGCAACAACTGGGCAGTCTGCTTAGCCACTGGGCTCTTCGGGGCCAGCAATGAGTGGACCATTTTCAAGAACCGGTCCACTATGGACAGAACCACTGTGTTCCCTTGGGAGGGCGGTAACGAAGTCCAGTGCGATACGCAACCACGGGCGGTGGGAATAGACATAGGCCGCAGCTCTCCAACATGATGCAGGCGAGACGTCTTATTGGCCTCACACACCGGGCAGACGTTGACGAACTCTCTCACGTCCTTCCTTGGGTTGGGCCACCAGAACCGTTGTTCCATTACAGAGCGCGTCTCCGCCAGGATGAAGCCCAGGAAGCTCGATGGAATTTACATTTTTCCATCTTAACAAACAGCTGATGCTGCAACAGACACTGGAGCAGCTCTCTAACCTGTCGGATCTGGGAGGTCAGGTCTGACGAAAAGATCATGATGTCATCGAGGTACACAAATATATTTTTATTCAGAAACTCACGAAGTACGTCGTTGATGAAGTTCTGAAAGATGTCCGGGGCATTTGTTAGTCCGAATGGCATCACCAGATACTGTCCAGTGGGGGTGTTGAACGCCATCTTCCATTCGTCTCCCTCCTGGATCCGCACCAGATGGCAAGCACTGCGCAGGTCCAACTTTGTGAAGATCCGGGCTCCCTGAAGAAGTTCAAATGCCGTAGCGATCAGAGGCAGAGGATACCTATTTTTAACTCTGATGTCATTAAGTCCTCGGTAGTCAGTAGAGGGCTGTAGCGTTGTGTCCTTTTTCTTGATGAAGAAGAACTCTGCACCGGCTGGTGAGGACGACGGGCGAATGAGACCGGTGGGCAGTGACTCCTCGACGTACTCCCTTGTGGCCTGGTGTTCCGGTCATGCTAACGAAAATAATTTCCCTCTAGGAGGTGAAGTGCCTGGGAGAAGCTCAGTGGCGCAGTCATACGGCCGATGTGGTGGCAGGGATTTCGACTTAGTTTCCGAGAACACCTCGTTCAAGTTATGATAGCAGGAGGGCACCGCGGTTAGCTCTGAGACGCTACTCAGTTCTTCTTGCTGTACCGGCGCGGCTTGGATCCTCCCGTCCTCCCGGGCAGCAAAGCCCCGCTTGCGGCAATCTTCGTCCCATGCCTTTATCTGACCCGTGGCCCAATCAATGTGCGGATTGTGATCTTTGAGCCACGGGCTCGACAAGATAATGCCACTGCTACGTGCATTGAAAACGTGAAAGCTCATACGCTCAAGCCCATTCGCAAAGTCTGTGTGCGGTGTGTTACCCGGCAGAGGAACTTGCCATTAGTGACGTAGGCATTACAGAGCCGCTGCATAGGGAGGGTCCCTGCACCTAACGCCTCGACCATGCAGGGATTAATCAGGTTTGCATCCGAACTGGAGTCGACGAACACGGTCACAGTACATGAGCGGGAGTCTGTTCCCAAGGTGAGGTGAAGAAACAACCACCCCGACTCTGCCACGGTATACCGCACACTCACTGGAGTGGAGGTCCTGAGGTCAGGGTGCTTCGATCGAACCGGGCAGTGGGCGATTAAGTGTCCTAGACGACCGCAATAGAAACAGCGCCCCTCCCATCAGCGGCGCAGACGCTCCTCCGCTGGCCTGTCGAGACCCTCCACCTGCATGGGTTCTGCCGTGGAGGGAGGAGTGGGCGTATGGGAAGCGGCCAGACTGGGCACCTCCGTCTCTCCCTTGGTCATTGCGTCCATTTGCCCCTGCATGACCAGTCGCTGGTCGACCTTGAGGGCCAACGTGATGAGGGCGTCCAGCGAAGGAGGGAGGTCCACGGCGATGAGGACGGATCTGCAGAGAGAGTCCCTGGAAGAAGGCGTCATGGAGGGCTTCCTCATTCTCGGCGGCCCGGATCCGAAACTCGAGTGCGTATTCCAAGACGTGACGACAGACTTGCTGAAGCGTCATGAGTGAAGCCGCCGCATACTGGAACACTTGGGTAAGAACACAGACGAATGCCATCCAGGAAGGACACGTCTCAGAGTTACGACTCCATTCTGCCGTGGCCCATGCCTCCGCCCTTCCCGTCATGTGGGAAATGACGAAAATGATCCGGGAGCGGTCCGTGGGGAAGGCGGACTCGCACTGGGCGAGGAAGCGCTTGATGTTCCCTGAGTCGGCTGAGAATCGTTCTGGTCGACGAGCGGGGTTATGCTGGCACGGGGCAACTCTGTGGCGGGTGGAACGGGCGGAACCGGAACAACAGGCGGAGTGGCCACCGTCGGCGTGGCAGCCGCGCTAGCTTGGGAGGCTAGCCACAGCTCCAGCCGGGCACAAATCTCATGGAGCCCCTGATTAGTAACCTGGAGAGCAGCCTCCTGCTCGACCAGGCCTCTGTCCTGAACTTGCAGTGAACGGCACATGGCTTCCGAGTCGGCTGGGTCCATGTTGTGGCCAGATCGTTCTGTCACGAACAAGACTCGAGGGCGGACCCAAATGCACGACTCCAGAGGCAGGCAGGCTGTACAGAGGAAGCCTTTATTCATTCCAAGGTCAGTAATCAGTGAGTCAGTCCAAACAAGCAGAAGTAGCAGTAGCGACAGGCTTACGAGGTTGGTCGGGGACAGGCGTGGGTCGGTGCACAGAAGGCATACGGTAGTGCGGGAACGAGGCATGAGAGGCAAGGACTAGTCGTCCCCCGGGTCCTATATGTACTGGGTCTAATCAGTGGTTATGAGGTGCAGGTGTGCGCCTTCTGATTAGCTGGCCACGCCCAGCCCAGGCAGGAATCCAGGAGCATGACAAATACTGATTGTTTGGTGGTTTGTCAACATAAAACTTAGGTAGGGTATAGATGTTATTAGCCAATCATTTCTCGAATTTATAATAAAAAAATTATAAGTTCATGGTACTTAGCCTAAAATATGAGTAGATGTAATGAAAATGGATAGGTCACTGTACATTTCTGCTCCATTAGGAATTATGACGTGTCTTGCAGCAGTGTTAATAGAGCTTTAAAGAACACTGATCAGTCTGATTTGATTCGATTGAGAATGTTTTCCTTACAGAAACTGAAAGAAAAAAGACTTCCTCTCATTGCTTGCACAGAACTTCCAGTAGATATTCAAATATTGAGGCAGGGCTACTTTTTGAATACATGTTGCTGGTATGTAATCAATGTTTCTGTTATGTGGAATCCTTGTGAAATATATTGATGAGACGTCATTTTAGACTGCAGTTGGAATGCCATATTTGCGCCCAAATTTTGAGGAATTTATTTATATTTCTGTTTGGGGCAGGGGGGAAACCAAATTGTACTCAGGTGAATTTGATCTCATAGGTTTCATTGTTCTTCCTTTCATGTCGGTGAAAAGTTCCTGGACCTTGGTGCAATTTTTTCACCTGCTTACCGAGGTACAAATCTAACAGAACACTGAGTTGTATTCCAATATATCTTATAAAGCGTTTCACACAATACATACATATGATCAGATATTGTTGAAGAATGGGTGAGGGGTAATCTTAATGAATTCAAAGATCAATTGCAGCAATTAGAGCAAACTGTACAGTGGTATACTTTTACCTTTCCAATTTACCTTAAAAGCAGACTCCGTTGGGCTTTTTTTCTTTCTAAAGACATTTCTCACTACTGTCATCAGGAACTACCCAATGATACCATTTTGTTTTTTTTTATTTTTTTTTATCTTGAGAACTAAAGCCACCTGGATGGTGTTCCATCTGTGATTACAAACAGTAATGGTGTTCTGCCAGGGATCCTCTTGTGCTTTTGGGGTTATTGCATCCAACAAACAGGAACAGATCTCCAAACAAGATTTTGTTATAAAATATAAGTAAATACAGACTCTGAAACTCTGAAGAAAATACAGAGTCTCCCGACGTGTAATGCACTGTGCAGTGATATGCACATTGTTGGTACGAAGATATTACTTTGCTGCACAACACATTTTGTCGATTTAGCTATAGATCCATCGTGAAATGTAATAAACAAACAAACAAAACAAAAAAAAACCCTAAAAACTACCACTGGTAAAAACTACTGTCAAAATATTTTTTGCACAAGTGGACATTAACAACCTGTAATTTCTCATCTTTGTGGAATGTTGTAGTATTGGTTTATGGACTACTGCTGCACTTTGTCTCCTCCACTACTGGAAGCTTTCACAATAATGGGGAGAATGATAACAGAACTCTGAAATACCAACAGTTAGTGATTGATGTGATGGTCTTTAACAAAAATAACAAAATATGAAAGATGCACAAACACTGGCCGAATAACAAAAATATATACACTGTACAATGTAGTACAGTACAATGATGGCCCATGTTTATTATACAGGTTGAAAAGGGAGAAGGGATAAAAGTCAGTGATGTGAGTCTTGTGTTAGCACAAGTTAGATTTATTTAGACCTGCAAGGTCTAGCTTTTGTTGTTGTTTAAAGCAACATGGTGCATGAGTGGTGAGCATATCTGCCTCACAGTTCTGAGGATCTGGGTTCAAATCCAGCCCTGCCCGTTTCCTGCTTGGATCTTTTTCCCATGTCTGCATTGGATTTCTCCCACATTCAATAAAGATGCAAATGAAATGAAATGAAATTGTTCATAGAGCTAGTCCAAATGATTGCTAGTCTATATGTGCCCTTTATTATAATGTTTACCATTTCAGGGTGTACCCTACCTCTCACTCAGTCTGCCTATTGAGGATAAGCGGCACAAAGACAGATGTAATGAAAATGTGATTTTCAACCAATCCACTGCGAGAGGAAATGACACAATGCTGATTAAGCCAGTCAGCTACTGTAGCATCTTATGTTTCGATACGTAGACATTCCTGTACTGGCCGACTAGGTGGGGTGGGCACGCCCGCTGCAATATGATTGGCTTGTGATTCATGGGAGGTGCAGGCTATGCAGATTGAGCAAGATGACCATGTATTATATTTGTACTAAATATTTTTAGGGTTAAGGTTGGGGTTTGAGGTGGTTTTGGATGGAATAAGGCTAGGATAAGGTGGTTTAGGCTTAGTGTGAAATATACTTGCCCCACCACACTTCAGTCACTTCTTTTCCTGGATGCAGCCAGTAGGTTGTGTTCTACAGGGATACAACAGCCAATCATAGTGCAGAGGCACATGTCCTGGAACCAATAATACTGGATGTGGGCTTGGCCCACCTGGAATTTATATGGGAATCCTAATAATGCCGGAGTGTTTCCCTGACGTTCTAGGTCATGGTTCATGGATAATGGGTAGGATCGAATGTCCCCTTTCGCAGAGGCTAGCAATCCTTAAACTGGCTTCCAACTGCTGTTAAAAGGAAACAAAGAAAATTTCTCCTGTCAGCCTTTTTTATTTTTTGGGATTTTTTTATTTTTTTTTTAGAAAATGACAGAAAAGTGTTTCATCAATGAGAAATTTGAAGTATGGTATTTTTTTATATTGACTAGAAAATTGTTCCTATCTCATCAAGACTGAGCTGTCTTGTCATCCTAATCTCAATTTGATATCATACTAATCTCAATCTGATAGAGTATACTGTATGGAATATGAGAACATGAGAAAGCCACTCGTTACTGTTTTTTTTTTTTTTTTTTTTAGTTTAGTTAGAAGTGTGTTTGCAGTAAAACAGAGGTCTCAAACTCAATTTACCTTGGAGCCGCTGGATGCAAAGTGTGACTGAGGCTGGGCTGGAGCCTCTGTGCCCATGCATGCAATTTTAATTAGTTTAATTAACGTGAAACTTTTTACAGTAAAAAAGGAAATCAGTCTGATACATTAATTTATTACCGCTGACTAAGAAGACCATTTTAAAGCTAAACTGATGAAGGGTATTGGCCTTGCAATCGCCCATGCACATTGAGTTTGAGCTACTGTATATCGATGGATGGCCTTAACGGCAGGTTTCTATAGGCGTTTAATACTGCACAGTGTTCATATGCAGTGTATTGTACTCAATTCCATATATTAAACCATAAAATATCAGTCATAGTTGAAAAAAGTGGTTGCAAGAGAAACAGGACGTGGGAGTGTAATACAGTACAGTATTTTTGTTTTAAATATGGCTGGTGCGGTATGTACACACTGCTCATGTACTGGCTTATTCTTCTGCTTTGTGTACTTTGTTACATCATTGCGCATTTCTTCTGACTTTATTTTCTCATAAAGTGTAACAAAGATGGGTAGGCCAAATTTATTAGAGTAAAATTTTGCTCGATGAATTACCTAAATATGGAAGAAAGGGGAAGATTGTAAAAATGTGAGCGTACTCAAACTCTGTTTGTATTTAAGAGTGAAGTGTTATACGTTTTGATCCTCTAATCTGAGTCCACTTTATGGTTGATGGCTCATTTGATGGATTCTTGTCATGGTCCTGAATGATTGTGGTGGCTCACAAACTGGCACATCCATTCAGTTGTTTGTTGGGAAAATGCCGGACCACGTGAACATGAGTAAAGCTTATATTCAAATCAAAAACAGCCCTATGCCCCATTTGTCCAATTTGGGATTTATTTATAAAAATATATAGCATTCTTTCTTTGTGTGTAAGATTTGAAAAACATTCACTCTGTCACAGTCTCCTTTACATATTGCTTATAATAGTTATGTTATAAGATGTGTGTTGGCTTCAACGCGTAGGTCAAGTAGGCCAGTGGATCCTTAGATATGCATGCGTGCAACACTCAGAGAAAAGAGATTGGACACCTCCAATGTACATGTGCAGTCCTAGTGGATTTTACAATAAAGTGTATACAGTATTTGTATTACATACAAGCAGTTATTAAGGACAGAAGATTTGTAATATTTTCAGAAGGGCACATTTCATTCATCTCATATTTCTTGCCTGCCTCAAAGAAAGTAGCATTGATTTTTCTCTGCTGCGCTGAAGCGGTTTGTTACTTTGTTCCTCCATGCCAGCTGATATCGACTGACAAGAAAATGCAGTACATATGGCCAGGTAGACATTAGGAGACAGTAAGCAGCTGACAATGTGATAGTGATTTTCTTTTGGGGGTGGGGGGCGGGAGCGAAAAACAGAACATTTAAGTGGAAGGTTTAAGGCAAGAAAAGTGTAAACAACTAAGCTTGTTAAATATCTTGCACATACGTGACAGCAGCTAGAGGCTGCAAGCTTGTGTTCAACATGATGAATTGAAATGCTTCCACTTGTTTTTCTTTGACTGAAAGCCCATTAAAACTTTCCTCTTCCTCGATTGTCTGCCATACAGGTTTCTGTCCATATTAACATTTTGTCACTAGCATTGTATATTTCACTTTCACCCAGACATACACTTTTGTTGGAACCAAGAAAAAAAAAAAGCATCCAGAATAAAAATGGACACAGGTCCATGTTCGAGAATGACTCCATGGAGGTCTAAAAAGCCAAAGTATGGGACCTTTAAAATTTCAACTGGAAGATGTATAATCTCATAAACGTGAGGCAAGGGACTGGACCCAATTGCAGGACTCCAAGGTGAGGGTATGATATTGAGGGTGGTTTTATTCCAGGGTAAGGTCGTACACAAGTTAGCGGTCCAAAAAAGGCGGAAGCACAAAAACGCGGGGCTACAGGCAAGATCCAAAAACATACAACAAGGTCCGATGTCTCTGAGGCAAAGTTTAGAAACATGAACAAGACGTAACAAGAATATAGTGGCACAGGCTCGCTGTGATGAAGTGATGCAGTACACAAAGCTTGCAAACTTCTGCACAATAGTGGAGTATCCAAAACTCAGTAACGCAATGAACTGGCAAATGCAGAAAACGCTAAAGGCTTAAATGCCTGGTCTAATTAGTCTCCATGCAACGTAGGTGTGGGACTGCTGCCAGAGGCAGCTCCACACAGGACAGTGGCTTGCCCATGCCCCTGACAGTATAATATTAAAGGATTATTTCTCTTCTTGTCAATTGTAACTGTCCCTGGTGCAAAGAATCTTAAACATAGTTACAAAATATGACTGACATGAAAAAGAATGCTGTTGCCCATGACCGTTACAACATTGTAATGAAGATCATGAATTTGGATGAGTCCAATTTCAGACTGGAAACAGATGATACAAGCCAGAAATGAAATGTGAAATTACCGTTTGTCATATTACAGAAATGTGAAAGTCCCTAGGTTTTTTAGTTCTGTGGAAAATGAAATTACATAGATGTGACAATATAAAAGCAATTGAGCCTGGCGGGGCCTGGTGTCTGTTTTTCTTGCTACAGTTTTCCTCGTCTTGGTGTCCATTCTTACCATTTTTTGTCACATCATCATCATCATATATATATATATATATATATATATATATATATATATATATATATATATATATATACACACACACACACTCATGCACTTACCTTGTTACTGTGCCTTAGCTTTGCATGCTGTGGTGTTTCACTCCACGGTGGCCATTGTGCTGCAATGGTCCACTTTTTAATGCTTCCCTGAGTCTCTTACTGAATAAAATCATTATCTCATCATCATCATCTCCCACATGTGTAAATACATAATGCGAAACATAAATAAAAGAGGCCCTAATAGTGTTTACTTGTTATCATGCCGACTGTGTTCAATGTAGCATGCTTTTTGTAGTTTCCTGTGTTGGAATTCTGAACTGAGAAATTGACTGTCCAAAATCAACCTGATCTGATTTGAAATCGCAGTTGCTTCTGCCTTCAGAAAATTAGGGTGATTTTTTGCATAATTCTTTGCTCTTGAGCTGGAACTAACAACATCTATCCATTATCTGAGCTGCTTATCCTAAAAAGGGTCGTGGGAGTGCTTGAGCCTATCCCAGCTATCTTCGGGCAGGAGGCGTGTTATGCTCTGAAGTGGTTACCAGCCAATTGCAGGGAATTAACAACAGTGCAGATCAAATATTTTTCCAAGATCCATCCATTTGATGCCAAACACACGTTTTTGTAAACAGTTCTTCTTTTTTTTAAATCACATAAAAGCTGAAAACAAAACAAACACTGGTGCTGCAGACAGATATCTTCAGTGATTTGCTTGTCTTGCAGTTGGGTGAAGGAAAGCCTGCTGTTCCGGATTGTGACCTGAAAAGAGACTGCATCCCATGGGGCTGTGTGGATCTTTTGTAGAGATTGAAACATTGCTGTTCAAAGAGCAATCTCACAGCTGTGCTGTGGCTTGAAATCAGCCTTCTGAAGCCATAACAGACAAGGTAATTCTGTTCACTAGCCATCTAGCTACTCTGCTCCTTCGGGCTTTTAACCACTGAGACATTCCAGTGGGAAGTGGGAGATAGGGAGGGCATTTAAATCAGCGTTTACAGCAGAGAAAAAAAACAAGTCCCAGATTAGATTCCATCTTTTTTGCCATTTTTTATCGCACCATCACCACAACAGGCACGCATGCATTACACACACACCTCTTGGTCACTCACCATATTGCGGTTGCATCTGTAGTGCATCGGCAAGATGCATTTTCAGTGTGGTCAAAATGGGCCAATTGAGAGACATTTGATTGTTTATGCAATCCACAGTATGTCCACTGGCTATGGCGATGCAGAGCCACGCACAAAGATATGAATCTCCGTCCTGCGAACAGCCACTGTGATTTTGAAAAGAGAAGCTAAATATCGGGCAAAGGAAGAAATCATGTTGTGGGATACACCAGTTGAGTAGGATGTTCAATAGAAACCCTAAATTCTTAAATTACTAGAGCTAAGATCACTAATAATAATAACAAAACGGGTTATAGCCGTGGTTTTCAAACAGGAGTGTGGCGTCATGACGGTGGGGCGTGGGAATGGTTCAGACTGCCCCCATCCAATGCTTGACAAATTTTCAATCCCCCCTGTTTCAAATTTTCAGCACTATCCCTATTTTTACAATTTTCAGTGCGAGCACCGCCCCTGTCTGAAACAATTTCAAGCGATGGAGGGGGTGGCGGGGGCTAAAAAATTCATCTCCAAAAATGGGGGTGCACCCCAAAAAGTTTTAAAAACCACTGGGTTATACTAAATTATCAATTTACAGGTTCTTACAAGTGTTAAGACACTAAAAAAGAATCCCACCACACCACTCGCCAGTTGCACATCATGGCCTTGCTAATTTTCCCATATCCTGTCCTACCCTTTTCTGTACCCTCTTATCTGGTTCTCTGGCTTTGTTATTGCATGGCCTCATCAGGTGTCCACCCCCTAATCTACAAACAATTGTTATCATGTTATTCATCCATCCATATTGTGAGCCGCTAATCCTCATGAGGGTCACAGGAGTGCTGGATTGTATCCCAGCTATTATTGGGCAGGAATTGGGGTACACCCCAAAATGGTTTCCACCCAAATGTAGGGCACATAGAGACAAACTAAAGTCACACTCACAATCACACCCTGGGGCAATTTAGAGACCCCAATTAATGCATGTTTTTGGGATGTGGGAAGAAACTGGAGTGCCTGGAAAAAACCCACACAGGCACGGTGAGAACACGTGAACTCCTAACATGTGGGGCCGAGATTTGAAACCAGGTCCTCAGAACTGTGAGGCCAACGCCAAATAAAATAAATAAAAACATAAAAAATAAAAAATAAAAAAATTAAAATCCTGTTGCGCTCATTAGCACCTATTAGTTAGCAAGCTCCCTTCTGGCTCATGGAGATCCACATACGAAGTTGGGATGAGACCAGTGAAAAGATCATTTACATTCATTGAACTTGAAATAAAAACTACACTAACAAAATAAAAAGAAAATTGTACAGTGGTGCCTTAAGTGTGAAGGGACTCGTTTTTTTCGAGATACGAGCAATCGTTTTGCTGAGTTTTGCTTCATCACTTGACTGGAAATAATTTCAGGGTGTACCCTGCCTCCTGCCCGTTGACAGCTGTGATAGTCTCTAGCAAACCCGCGACCCTTGTGAGGATAACCGGCTAAGGTCAGGGATGGATGGATGGATGGATGATTTTCTTTTTTACTCCATTATCTTTGAGATTGCGGTCAGAGTTTAGGCCGTGTCAATGTTTGAACACCAAAAATCAGTATGGGCTGTAGCTTAGTTCATTAGGCCTGAGCAGCATGTGGTCAGTCAGCGCATTTCAAACATTATCACAGATCTCAAAAGGTGGCTGTGCAGGGCTAAAACAAACCTCGTGGCAAAGAAATGATCTACTCACGAGAGCCTACCGAGCAACACAGAGATATTCATCTATTTCCTATTGGACTTTTTCATCAAATATTACCAGTCTAAATGTACATTTCAATAAAAATACAAGACTAATGTCCAGTCATCTATTTTCTGAGCCGTTTAATCTCATGAGGGTCACTGGAGCCAATCTCAGCTGTCATCTGGCAGGAGGCAGGGTACACCCTGAACTGGTTGCCAGGGTCCATGGAGACAGACAGTCATACTCACAATCACACGTAGGTCCCATTAATATCCCAGATGTATGCATGTTTTTGGGATGTGGGACGAAACCGGAGTGCCCGGCGCGGGAAGAACATGCTAACGCCACACATGCGGGGCCGGGATTTGAACCGATGTTCTCAGAACTGTGAGTCCAGCACTCCACAGATGCTCTACCATGCCACCCAAGTGTAATGTAAGTTTCGAATTGATTTCTTTGCAGAGATTGCAGAAAAAAATGACCTGTGCACATTTTTGCCCATTTACAATTAGTGAAATGTTTAAATGTAAACTTATTGAGGCAGTGAGGTCCTAAATTGACTCTCTCTCAAAAGCATAATTACTGTTCGTTTGAAAGAAAACATTTCCCTGATTTTCAAGCAAAAAAAACAAAAAAAAAAAAAAACACGCATTATCCCTAATTCTGCTAAAACAAATCATGTTGTATTTTCAGCTTGCCAGGAATATATTATGCTTTTGTTTTGCACAGTTGGATGCTGCTGAATTAAAACTCTTCTTTTATTCGCACACACAACCTTTAATCCAGAACAATTAAGTTTTTGGACAATGGGTTTCTTTGTAACTTGCACATTTTTGGATAGGTTTTTTTCTGATGAAACTACTCACAACTGGAGCTTCAACTTTCCAGAGACTGTGAGTCCACATTAGGGATACATTTACCATGGTCAAGGGAAAGTAAAGTTCAAGTAAACCCCTTTTTAAAAAGACATTTCAAAACTAAGGTCACAAGCTTTTTGTGTGATACGCCCCGATAAGTAATCATTTATTTGAGCATACACATAGACTACAAGTTACAAATAGCCTTTGAATAGATAACTGAGTCTACAAAGCATTGTGGTGTCCTGATAATTCATCATTACTCTGACAAGAAAGGAAAAGAATGCAATAAGGCCCAGGTTGATGGGGAAAAAAAAAAACTTACTTTGTGTTGATATTTTTTCATTAAAATGTCAACTTTCACGGCACGGTGGCGCAGCTGAAGAGTGTGGGCCTCACAGTTCTGAGTACCAGGGTTCAAGTCCCGGTGTGAAATTTGTATGTTCTCCCTGTGCCTGTGTGGGTTTTCTCCAGGCACTTTGGTTTCCTCCCACATCCCAAAACCATGCATTAATTGGACACTCTAATTTGCCCTGAGGTGATTGTTGTCTGTCTCTACGTGCCTTGCGATTGCTTGGCAACCAGTTCAGGCTGTAACCCACCTCCTGCCCAATGACAGCTGAGATTTGCTCCAGCACTCCCACGACCCTTGTGAGGATAAATGGATAGATGGATAGATGGATTTCAACTTGTATCTTTGTTCTTTGAAACATATCAGAGTACCCATGTCTTATTTAAAACTGCAATATACTGCCATGATACAGGAGAACCTCTAAAGTGTAATTGTTCCATCTATCCTCCCAATCGCTGAACCGCTTTTCTGATTATGGCCACGGATTTGCTGGTCCCTATCTCTTGTCCATCTTTGGACAACAGGCACCCAGAACTGGTAAAGATAATGAGTACTTTTGTCAGTATACTGTTTGAGACGCGATAACCACACAGGGGCAAGTTCACTTCAGTCGTGCGAGTGAAAAACAGGTCTATTCTATAGATCTTCCTTACAGGCTGCAATTTAAATGACTCCTATACATTTGGATCTCATCAAATGTATTCCTCCAGAAATTGCACGTAAAAATCCCAAAGAGTACAAGTGGCTTCGTATCCATCCATTATACTTATGTTATTTTTTTTTGATTGAGAGCATGTAAACCAATTTACACAAATGAAAAGTTAAAATTTGCCCCCCCAGAAGAGCGATCATTAGTCGGATGATAAGCACTGCTGGGGTCACGGGAGCTAAAGTGGCAGTGAGGTACACCATCGTTAGGAACTTGTCAATGACTAAGCCTTTGCCTCCTGCTCAGTTAGTTCATATTCCCTGCAGTGTTGTCACTGCTTATTTCCTAAGAGGGAGAAATAAAGGAGAGGAAGAGTTTTATTCTCCTTCCATTGAACAGTTAAAAGTGGTGGTTGAGATTTCTACTTATCCAAGGTTAACACCTTAGCAAATGGTCCCTTCTAAAGCATCCATTTTAAGTAATAAAATGCAAGAGAGATTTTATGGCATACTTTGTATACTATAGATTATATATATATATTGTTCCGCACTGTGACTTGTATTCCTATTTAAATTCCACCTTCATGGGTAGACTGTACCGTGTTTACCACTCATCACATGTTCATTAGTTTGTCTACAGCCACACGGTCAGCATCTTTGGAAGCAAGAGTTGGAGGTACGTGACTACCAGTAAATCCCGGTTATGCCAGATATGTGTCTGTCTGTATCTGCTATCTGATTTCATAATCTTATGCATTTTTCCCAAGGAATGTGGTGATATTGTATTGATGATATTGTGATGTCTTATAGCACCGTTAGTTTGACTTATTGTGATAAGAATACCATTGCGCAGCATATATTCTTATTCTCATCAATAGTTATTTGATTCCTTTTGAGTCCATTTCAGAAAATACTGTAGTTGGTTGAATAAGAATTGGTGGAGGAAATTTTGTGCTTCAAGGCTTGTGTCACGAACCGTTTTTCATCTACTTTAGTTTTCGTTGTATCATGGCTGGCATGTTGGCCAACTGGTTAGCACCTTTGCCTCACAATTCTGAGGACCCTTTTTCAAATCCAGGCGCTCCCTGTGTGGGGTCCAAATTTCTCTAAAGTACTTTGAAGAACTCTCCCGTTCAGTATCTAAAATGAATGTAAATATTAATCAATTTTGTTTCTCAAGAAATGATTGTCAAATACCAATCACTATTATCTATTTTCTCATTTCATAATATTAAATAATATGGGGATTGATGGATGAGACATTTGCAAAACTAGGAATGCTAAATAATTTAAATCCCTCTTGCTCTATGCTCATTTTTCAGTCTGACTTGAATATTCACATTCATCACTCCTATTGTGCTACAGAAATAGTCTTTTTCCACTGTCTGACCCCATGTGATGAAGCAGACTGATTTTCTGGTGCAGCTAAAAGAGTTCCACAGCAGGATCTCTTGGCCTGTGATTGTGCTCTGAATGCAGCTCATCAACCCCCTTCCTTTTTCATTTTATCTATTAATGTAACTTTTTTGACCAACTCATTAAATTCCATTTTTCTTTACACTGCACTGAAGATTGTCATTGACAAGAAAGAGGAGACTAAGTTAAACAATGACTGTCAAAATAGCTTTATAATTTTAGGAATAATAGGAAGGGCTAATGGGAAGTCAAATTCAATCAGACTCCATTTATATGTTCAGCGATTAAAAAAACAACGGTTTGCTTCAACAGAGTTGTGCCAGCGTCTCACACACACAGCAGACCAACATTTTATAAAAACTAGATAATATACTGTAATATAAGTTTGCAGTGTAAAATTGAGGTTGACTCATGGAGACAATGTTTGACTCAGGGGTCCGACTTTCCAATTCAAGTTCTTAAAGAGTCTGTAGATTGCTGTTATTATTATTTTTTTATGTATTACTAATATACACCATTGTACTTTATATATTTATATTACAAATATTATATTTGTTGACAACAAACGTATCATTATGTCAGATATTGCACTTGGGGGTTTTCTCTAGTTTCCCACAACCACGTAACAAAAACAGCAATTAAGTAGATAATAAAAGTTTTGTGGTGATATAAATGTGATTTAAAAAAGGCTTTAAGACTGATTTAGTATAAAATGGGGTTCCATGGCATGTAAAAAATAAAATCATGGGAAACATCAAAAGGCATTTTATTGTGCTATCTTTTAGATTTACAGAAGTCGCTTACATGCAGTATTACTAAATTAAGAATAATAATAAGATGGAATGAAATCTCTTGTTGTCATACATTTCAAAAGTGTCATGATCCTGCCTCTTCAACATGAGCTGTGCGGGTGCCCGCGCGACTGCGCTAATTGGGAGGCACACACCTGTGCCTCATGCGGGCTGATCATCCCCCGTATATATAGGACCCGGTGACGACTGGTCCTCCGCCAGTTCGTTGAGCTTTATGTCCCGTTCCAGCACTCTTGTACTCCTGACTGAACCTGCGTGTACCGACTACTGCCTGCCCACTCATCTGCTCTCTTCGCCCGACGCCCCAACAACCGCTGCTGCACCGGACTACCTGCTCGATCCCCGACCTCGGCATACAATAAACGTGTCTCTTCTTGAACTACCTTGTGTCTTCCGAGTTCCTGCATTTGGGTCCTACCTCTCGTTCCGATGGGACGTGACAGAACGAACTGGCCAATACAGGACCCAGCAGGAAAGACCCGGCATCGCCGGGACCGACGCAAGGTAGACTGTCTGCCAGAGGACCAAGCCTGTCCGATCCGGGTAGGCTCCCTGATGTCCTCCACTTCCGTGTCTTACGCTCCGCCAGCGAGGTATGAATACGTCCCGAACATGACCCGTCCGGCTCCTCATATTCTTCTGAACTCTGACTTTTCGGAATATGAGGAGGACCGTAATTTGTATGACCGGCTGGCGGAGTACGACTCTGATTATTCTGACTATGAATCTGCTCGTCCGATCTTTCATCCCAGTCAGTTTGTTTCACCTCCCCGCGTTTCCAGCAGCCGAACGTCTTCACCCGGTAGTTTTAAGTACACCAATCCGTATGAGGGAACCCGCTTGGCCATCTACCCGGGACCTCCGCATGGGGGTCAGAGGAGACGTCCCAGCCGGGCGCTCCCTTGTGCCTCCCGCTGCGCGGCAACTAAGACACAGTCCTCCCACTCTTCGCCGGCAACGGCGAAACCCGCAGACCTGCAGCTGGTGGCGAAGCTTCCAGCCCAGAGGGTGGCGAAATGCGGGCGGAGATAGAGCGGCAGAGCGCCGAATTGGCGGCTCTCACGGCCCAGGTCCGGCAAGGATTGGCGATCCAGCCGAGCTTCGCTGACGTCGCAACGGCGACGGACTCACTGCTGACTCAGGTAAACGTTGCCGTGGAAACCGATCCGCCCCCTTGCCAAGTGCACGCCACAGTGGGAACAGACTCGCCACCTCGCCAAGTGCACGTAGCTGTGGAGACTGACCCGCCTCCTCGCCATTCCCACGTCGAGGTTTTGGCGGCTCCGAGCAGAGTTCACGCGGCAGTCGGAACTGACCCGCTCCCGAGACACGCCCACGTGTCAGTTTCGACTGACTCTCCGCCTACTCAGGTTCACGTTGCCCTGGAAACGGATTCGCCACCGCGCCACGCCCACGTTGCTGTTTCAACGGATGCACGGCAAGCTCACGTGGCAGTGGGGACCGACCCGATGCCGCCTCACGTTGCTGTCCAGAAGGTGGCGACATCTCCACAGCCGCTTCTCGTCCGTGCTCTGGAGTGGCAGTGGAGACCGGCCCGCGGTCGCTCCACACTCCTGCTCTGTCGGCGACCGGCCCGCGGTCGCTTCCCGTTCCTGCTCTGTCGGCGACCGGCACGCGGTCGCTCCCCGTTCCTGCTCTGTCGGCGACCGGCACGCGGTCGCTCCCCGTTCCTGCTCTGTCGGCGACCGGCACGCGGTCGCTCCCCGTTCCTGCTCTGTCGGCGACCGGCACGCGGTCGCTCCCCGTTCCTGCTCTGTCGGCGACCGGCCCGCGGCCGCTCCCCGTTCCTGCTCTGTCGGCGACGGGCACGCCCTCACGTTCCTGTCCAGGAGGCGGCGGTACTGGCGCCGCCTTCTCAAGTTGCTGTCCAGGAGAGGGCGGCTGCGGGGTCGCTGCCTTCTCAAGTTGCTGTCCAGGAGGGGGCGGCGACGGGGTCGCTGCCTTCTCAAGTTGCTGTCCAGGAGAGGGCGGCTGCGGGGTCGCTGCCTTCTCAAGTTGCTGTCCAGGAGGGGGCGGCGACGGGGTCGCCTTCTCAATTTGCTGTCCAGGAGGGGGCGATGGCGTCGCCGCCGCCTTCTCACGTTGCTGTCCAGGAGGGGGCGGTTACTGGCGCCGCCGCCTTCTCACGTTCCTGTCCAGGAGGAGCTAGTGAGTTTGGTGGAGCCAACCTCGAGCTGGAGAGACTACGGGAGGGTGGTGGTCATTGCTCTGGTCCTGCTCTCCATCATCTTCTTCGCTCCTGAGTTCGCCCAGCCGCTTCAGGACCTTTCCTCGTTGGCGACCAATCCCTGGTCGTCTTGCAACGACGGCGTGGGAGGTTCTCGTCTGGAGCAGTGGCCTGCCTCGTTCTGGTTCCTGCCTCGCCGTTTGGTTCCTCACAGAGGTCGTCCGCCCGAATCGCCCCGTGGGGACCCTGGTGCTTGGCGTCCGGGTCGTCCTCCTGACCTGTCCACCAGGACGCCTCGTGTTTGGTGGCCAGGGGGGGGCGTGCCCTCCTCCGGACCCCCTTCCGCCCACCCCTGCCTGTGTTACTTTTGTCTGTTTTTTCGTTTAGGCACGTCTGGGAGCCGTGCCTTTGAGGGGGGGGGGTACTGTCATGATCCTGTCGCTTCAACACGAGCTGTGCGGGTGCCCGCGCGGCTGCGCTAATTGGGAGGCACACACCTGTGCCTCATGCGGGCTGATCATCCCCCGTATATATAGGACCCGGTGACGACTGGTCCTCCGCCAGTTCCTTGAGCTTTATGTCCCGTTCCAGCACTCTTGTACTCCTGACTGAACCTGCGTGTACCGACTACTGCCTGTCCACTAATCTGCTCTCTTCGCCCGACGCCCCAACAACCGCTGCTGCACCGGACTGCCTGTTCGATCCCCGACCTCGGCATACAATAAACGTGTCTCTTCTTGAACTACCTTGTGTCTTCCGAGTTCCTGCATTTGGGTCCTACCTCTCGTTCCGATGGGACGTGACAAAAAGAACGAATGTGTCCAGAAAGATTTTTTTCAGCAAAACACTGACCTCACTTTGTCCAAAAGGGCAAGTAAACCTACCAGTACATGTAATGAGTCATATGCCCCGAGGTCACAACAACCGTGGCGATCTTCTTATTGACTCCCGGCAGTCCAACCTTTGACCCTTAGAGCAGGCACAGAGAAAAGTGAACATACCGTACAGTTTTGGATAAAAGAAAACAATACTGCTACATTTTAATGTGGACTCAACAACTAATCAAATGGTCAGGAATACAATATTCACTACAATGTTTATATATATTGATATAGAAAATGCTATTGGACTCTAGGGCTACAGTGAGCATGTCTCCAGGGTGCTAAATCCTTGATTTATTGGCTAGATAGTCATAATGCTTAATCTTATGAGCATTTCCTCAAAGTTGATCATCATTGTAAAGGTAAATATATGGGAAAATATTCTTTAGCAACATCGAGCAATTTTTCAAACTCTTGTAAATAATTTACTGGTTGTCCTATCTTTTCACCTTTGAAATGCTGAAACTAAAACTTCTAAGGAGGACTGACAAGCATACAAACAAGAGGGAGAGACGAAAATAGTAATATCTGTTCTGAAATTGAAATATCTCTTCTGCAACCTTGGCCAGCCGGCAGAAGATCTCCTTTGAGCCCGTCTCATCTCTTCCCTTCCCCGTGAGGTGACCTGGGAACAATTTATCAAGCCATTTTTCCATGTCATAGCTTTAATTTGGCCCGGCAATGGAGCAGTGGGCTGTGGAGCCAATGTGCCCATGAATTCAGCTTTTACGTTGGGCTGAGTCAAAGCTGGAGAGCGTTTTCTGTCCACCTCAGTGATGATACAAGGCTCGGAGAATCTATTGAGTCATTTTCTATAGCACTGGTCCTCATTAGGTTCCCGGAAGAGCTGGAGGCTATCCCAGCTGACTTTTGTTGAGAGACAAGATACACCCTGAAATGAAAAATCATCTTCAAACCTACACCCCAAAACTTAGTTTTTAAACATTGCCCAACCCCCAAATTTCAAACCTGGTGTGTCATTCACATTTTCACCCATTATCTAGCAATTCACTAGCATCATCCGTGACTTCAGTTGACTTTGTGAAGATGCTGCTTGCAAGGAAGTATCAGTTTTTATTACATTGTGGTCTATACGCTACATCGAGCACAAACTCAACCGGAACTTCACATTACATTGTGGAGTGTTGGTGCATGAGCCACAAAATGTGCACATTGTCAACATTACTCAACATCTGTTGCGGGTAGTTTCCATTTTATTTCACGACAGCCCTCTTGAGACTTTGTACTTTCACGTATTTTTTTTTAATAATTCTACTTTCATTTTCATACATGTAACAACGTCAATGAAGAGATTTGTTTAAATCCCTGTAAAAGGAAAATTAAATGTCTTGTAAAGTTGACACAGCACCGAGAAGTGTGATTCAACGAAAACACAAAACAGCATGTATATAATGTATATCTAGAAACATCTCTTAATTCAGTTTAAAGGGTCTTTGAGCAGCCAGGATAACTGTACAGTACTTTGCATTGATATGCAGATCACAATATTTTCACTTTTGGGGGAGGTCTGCACTATAATGAACGTTCATTTAGTTGTCATTCTGACATCCCGTCACTACTGGTGGAACTTAACAATAAATGTAATGTGGATTGATGAAGTATATGGAAGCGTCTTCATAAATGGTGACGCTTATTCATTACAACAGGATAATCCAAAGAACTCATTGGCATTGAAGCACTTTTGTTTCCCCAACTGTGTTTATATACTGTATAGAAGGGTTAGACGAAGTACACGTTTAACATGCCAAAGGCCTGTAAACATACCTGTTGATCCTGTGAGCTCTTTTTTTATGGATTATGAGCTTTGTGCTATCAGTAGTTTAGAAGAGCACCTGCAGCGTCACAATCTGAGCACAACTGGGAGTGTGTGGGAAGAAAGAGGTGTCATATCTTATGGCTGGCACAGATAGACCCTTGTGTTCTAGCTTGCATCTACTGTATAGCACATATCCACATAAGTCAAGGCAATTCCCAATCTCTTTTATAGCATATTTCAGGCAGAAAAGGTGATCTCCTGGGCATTGCATAACAATAGAATTAACCTACGTTTGAGTATTAAGTGCAGAGTATACATATAACATTGCAGAATATGACTTTTAAAGGGCCAGAGATGTTGTCTGTATGAATTTAAAAATGTATCTAATTGAATTTGCGAAAATGTAAATGTGGATTTTGGTGAAAATTAAAGCCTGCTTGGCAGTTTATTTCAGTTCACTGCTCTACTGTTTTTACTTTAGGCTTTCAGTTCATGCTTTTAATGAGTCCTTCATGATTTGTTTTCTTTAAATAATGTGACAGTTTGGTGGTTGAGGAAAAGAATATGGAATGACAACGGGAGATGGTCCCAAATGCTGTGAAACAACAGCCAAGAATGCAGACAGGATTCAAAACATTTCATTATTCAAGAAACCAAAAACCACAGAAGGCTAAAAGTTACAACTTAAAATCACAGGGGATGACGTACTGTAAGCTTGTCACAGTTAGTTGATCATAATTGGCAAGAAGTGACTAAACCAGAAGCAGGAGACTCATGACAATAAAACGACTAAACACAACCGACAGGAAAAAAGGGCATAAGAGAAGCCAACAAGATGAATGGCAGATGTGAACGTCACAATCTGCAAATGGTTGGAAAATCATGAACACAAGAGCTCTTACAGTCAAAGTACAGTATGAAAAACACATCTTCAACACAACCCAAAACATCTACCCCTAAAAAAAGAAAATCAATGTTCCCAAAAGGAGCCTGATAAGAGGCCATATCAGGACTGCTTGAAAAGTTCAAAAAATATCCTGCTTTTGAAACTGAAGTAATGGGCACAACTGTCTTTGTCCTTTAAAAAAAAAAAAAAAAAAAAAAAAAAAAAAAACTCTTGCAGCAGTTCCCTGGGTAAGCTAAAGCTGTATTTCTTTTTGGCAAGTTTAGTTAAAACGCTGTTGCAATAGTCCACTCTACTGGGGCAGGGGGGTGTATAAAAGAAGCACAAATGGACAGGGGCTTCATAAAAGCTCTTGTGTTAGCTAATGCATGCAATTGTGAACAATGCAATGGTTTATATTTAGTAGCTTCCAGCATTGTATGTGCATTGCTGGGCTGTCTCCCTCATGCATTATTGGACTAAAAGCCACACCAAGTGTTTGCCTCTTAGCGTCGCTGCAGATGGCAGACAGATGACGCAGGTCTGCAACTTTCAGCGTATTTGACACGTAATGCTGAAACTCTGTTCTATTTCCTGTTCATGCTTCTGTTTAATATTTCAAATGACACAATCTCATGTTATGGGACAGAGGGCAGGCTCAGCGGCAGAGTGCAGGCCCTGAGCTCAGATTTGAGCGATGGCTGACACCTCAGAGAGGCCAGCTGCAGTCTGTTCTTTCTGCCCAAAGTAGATCGATCACAGCTTGCGCCGGTCTGTCGGCAATTGCAATATAACACAACACAGGTAAGGGGAGATGTACATTTCATAATGAATTGATTCCTGCAAGCATTTTCTTTGAATTGGCACATTGAATATGAATATTTCATGATTGCCTCCATGTATTTTAGTGACTGCACAATTTAGGCACAGGCGTTTTAGAAAAGCTCAGTTTCTTTTATAATTGTTCGCAAGAAAAACACCTCCATCATCACGCCCACCTCAACCACCAACAGTATACTTTTTATAAGATATTATTTGTCATGGACAGTAACTCAATCCTTTTACAGATTCTCGGACATTTGAAAAACATTTCAGAAATAATGGCGTGTAGAGCATGTACAATTGGTGTTTTATTTCAATTACAAAATAAAATCCTTTGCTAAAAAAAAAAAAAAGAATCCACAGTATGACAGGACCAAACCACAGAGGAGTTGATAATATCGAGGGAGCATTTTTCTTTTATAAAAGATGTTGAGTGCAGAGTTCATGTCTCACTGGTGTCTGATGTCAAATGAAAAATGTTCTCACAAAAATGGCATGTTGAGGTTGTTCCCCTACCTAGACTTTTGTGTGATGAGGTCGCATCCTCTCCGTTTCCAACAGAAACAAATTGCCGGAAGCTGGGAATCAGTGAGAGCTCCCAGACTACTGGTTAAGAAAATAAAATGGACTCAAACAAAAGTTAACGTTCGGGTTGGATTTTTTTCAAAATTGTCTTGAAAATTAGTAAGCATTAAAGTCAGTATATTGGTCCAAAAAACAAGTGGAATTATCACACCCACTGTCTGAATTAAAAAAAGTAAAAACAAACATCAGAAAATCAAAAATACATCACATGACTGCATGAACGTACTGGATCATGACATCACTGATGCTAGCATAAACAGCAGCTGGCAATCCCCAGCATGCCTGTTCATATTTATGGACAGAATTGAGGGCTATATTGTAAGATCCTAACCTTTTAACAGGAAAAAAAAAACACCTTCGGCACACAAAGTCCAAGGTCATAGGAGCCTCATGTTTTTAGATCAATAACTGATTTCCCAGAGGAGGTTAAGTTCATTCTCTCACACTTCATTTCGCTGAGTCAGATGTCTGATGATCCTGGGTAAAAGTCACCATGATATGAGTTTGTATTTCATTTCTTTGAATGTTGATTTTTGAAATGCAAATTGACATTTATCCTCATTTTGTAATGTTTCGAATAAATAATAAATAAAGCAACGTAACGGTAACATGATTAATTGGAAGAGTATTCTTTGTGGTAAACAGTGCTGTGATATGTCCACCATTTTCTTAAAATCAATAGTTTCAATCAGAACATGTGAATGTGTCCCCAAACTGAGAATTAAAACGTTTTTTTTTCCCAGTTTATTTTCCTACAAACGTTAAAGTTGGTCTATTTGACATTAAATGCTAAAGCCTCGAGTTCAGTGTTGTCTCAAGCCTTTCATAGTTGAAAGGAAAACAAAAACAACACCCAATTCATGCAAAAAGACTGACTGAATAATTACTAACTATTCTTGAATAATTAAACAATAAGAATTAGCAGCAAAGGCAACATGAACTGTATAAGTCAATACAAAGAAGGAAAAATAACAATGGCACCTTGTTCATAAATCCAACGAACTAGACATACAGTAAATAAAACTTTTTATCAGATGCAAATAATTATAATTGAAAATGTTGGTCTGGGGGAACTGCAAGAGTAGCTGAATTGGCTAAAGAAACAGTAAAAAAAGCAAATCTGAATATATAATTATTGGATCCTCTTAATAAGAGTGAGACACAAATATTAATTAACTCACAGCCAACTGACATTTGGCATGAATACTGGTTCAGTAGTAAGTACGAAAATATCTATTTTCAATGCAAAATATCAAATTCTTTGACAGGAGATTGGTGTGCATGAAGTAAAACTGATTTGTTAATCCAGAACATAACAGAGAAATAAATTATTTACAACACTGAAGAAGAAAATAATATATTCAGATTTTACATAAAAAGGGCTTCTAAGAGAAATTCTAATGTATGAGATGTTTGCCTCAAAGTTCTGACATTCAGGTTTAAAATCTTAACTGCCCTGCATTTTTGGATAGGAGCTAAGCAAAACATAAGTACCTCAGGGATCTGAATATGGATGGATGAAAACAAATTAGGAGGTTGTGACTGACTGCCAACAACTATTAATTAAAATCCAATACGATATTGAATAAGTAAGTACTTTGTAAGTATTTGTGAAGCTACTACATATTTTCAAATCTGTATCGCTAACATTAGCTGTGACTGTTCCTTTAAAGGCAATTGTGACAAATTATAGTGGTGCTTTTGGCCTATGAGTGATTTTTTTAGGATATGAGCCGTTGCCTGGACTATATTTTTTTTTGGTTTTTGCTTTGACTTGTGACCAAAAAGTTTATATGGCCATTGTATGGTGGTAGAAAACTCAACTCAATTCACCACAAGGAGCAGTTTAACTGCTCTAGCACCATTTTCAAGATGTTTCTTCCCACTCTCTTTGAACTTTCCTCTCAAACAAAACAAACAAAGACAATTTCATGTTGTGTATTTAGAACAACTACATAACTTTGCCTTATGGTAACACAATGCAAAATGCCAAAGACAGGCTTAAAAATAGCATCAGTTTGTCAGTGTTAGAACAATTTAAGCAATAGAGAGTTGGTCAATTGTGCGGCAACACAAGTAGACAGACAATATAACAATACTCAGTATTATTTTTCTTTTCCAAAAGTATGTAATAATGCTGTAGCTTACCGTGCAGTTGAGATGTCTTGTTTGTGATTATACTGACCGCTGGTGGCAAAGGGACACACACACACACGCACACGCACGCGCACACACAGGACACGCTTGTCCTGGTCCCTGTAATTGTCAAAACAGAATCCCTCAACCGGTTAAAATACATGCTTAATGATGGCACAACATTTTATTAATACTGTTGATAACACAGTCTTAAAAATATAAAATATTTAACACTGTTTAACTGAAACATTTTTTTGCATTAAATATTTCTGCAGAAAACGTTTGGTGCATAGTGCAGTTTATCCACTACATTGCACATTCTTGGCCAAGCCTTCAAAAGAAGGATCTGACTCATCTCCAATCCGAAAAAGATCCATAGTAGTTACCTTTGGTGCATCGCTGTGGAACTCATCATTGATGAATTGGTACAGCTCCAATGCCTCCTACAATGCATCATGAACATCCCATCTTGCTCCCACAGCATGTCATCCTCTTTGGCATCCATGCTGTTTGTGAGGAAACATTTTTTTAATCCAAAGAGTTTGGGTTGCCCAGCGCAGCCTCTCCCCCCTCCATTGGCTTAGAGACTGTAGCATCTATGGCGTCAGGTGGCTATCAAAACAACGTGTGCTCAAACTACGTAGAAACGAGCGTAATTGGCACATTTTTTAAAAAAAAAGCGACCATTTCAATTGTGTGCGTGCTCCCATTTTTTTATGTGCCCATGACGCTCGTATTACATAGTTTGAGCTCACGTTGTTTTGATACCCACCTGAAGCCATTGAGGCGAGCTATTGTTGTTTTGGACTTTCCCACAAACCTGCTACTTTCGGGTTTGCGGCGTCATCGGGCCGAGTGATGACACATTTCTTTTAAAAGAAGCTGCAGTACGAGCCGCTGCAGTCGACATTTTTTTCGTCTAAGTTTAAGTTAAAACAAACTCACGGGCAGTCGTTTCTGCATGCTATTCTAAAATGCAAGCTCCCCGAGTAGCTCAGAAAGCTCAGGTTGGGGGCACACATTACCGTAGTATACTGTATACAAATGTGTTACATAAAACATCGAATATCATATCAAAATATATATGTATACATTTTTCACCACTCTATGTACCTGTATACGATTATACAATTGAAGTTACATAGATCTGTATTACAAGCACCCATATTAGTGGTGCATGTTTTTGAAAGCAAAACAAAGATCACATTTTACCGTGGCAAAATTCGACTTGAGAGAAATAAGAAATCCACTTCAAACCAGGTAATGTGAGGAGTTTGAAATGAACATTAGCAATGGATGAAATGGGGCAGCACGTTGACTCAGCTGGAAAAAACGTTGGCCTCACAGTTCTGAGGTCCCAGGTTCAATCCCAGACCCGCCCGTGTGGAGTTTGCATGTTCTTCCCGTGCATGTGTGGGTTTTCTCTGGGCACTCCGGTTTCCTCCCACATCCCAAAAATATGCAACATTAATTGGACACTCTAAATTGCCCCTCGGTGTGATTGGCTGTTGTCTGTGTGTATGTGCCCTGTGATTGGCTGGCAACTACTTCAGGGTGTAACCTGCTTCCTGCCTGTTGACAGCTGGGATAGGCTCCAGCACTCCCCGTGACCCTTGTTAGGATAAGCGACAAAAAAAATGGATGGATGGATGGATGAAATGTTCACAGCAGTAAGCGCTGAAGTCAAATGCAAGATTTTGAAAGGTGGCCAGTGTTCAACGTCCGTTTTGGTCCATCACATTGCCGGTGATTTATCAACGCGAGCGCTCCATCTCTATTGAACTCACTCATGCAGAAAGAACAAATCTCTTCAAATAATTACACGTTGTCGCAATACGCCCGGCTTTTGAAAGTGACTGGTATAATTAGGTGAAGGGGATCCAACTGTGAAACATCGACTCATCTGAACCAGACCGTGTAAAACATTCGTTTACTGTCGAGGGGAAGATGGAACTTTTAGTGCAGTAAGTTCTCAAAGGCTCCATGTACTGTCAAAAACTCAATGCTTTATCAAATACTTTGTGATAGAACTTCTCAGGTACCGTGCCCGTATTGAATGTTAAATGTCTCATCAGAACGTTTTTGTAATTTCCAGATGTCTGTCATGATTATGAAAAATGTGCTATCTTTACAAGTGCTATCACAAGGTTTCCCGAGCCTTCGTTACCGGGCCGTCATGCATTCCTGGAAGGATTCCTTTGGGATGGGCTGGAACTCTATCGTCATGGTTACGCCTTCAAAACTGCTTCCCTTCAAAGGGGAAAGAAATTATATAGAGCCAGGTCATATAAATACAGTCTGCTCATTGATGATACAAAACAAGAGGATGAGAAAAAAAAAAAACTCAATGGCTTGGAGAAAGCAGAGGCCACAATTATGTACTCCACAGTGGGTTACATCAAAGAGGTTTGTATTTTGAAATATACATTATCTACAGTGTTATACCACCAATCATGGACAAGTCACATAAAATAAGGTGTCAAAGCTGTGTGACTCAAACTTCCACATGTGGCTTTAGTGGTTTTATTTAATTTTGAAGCAGTAAGACTAGATATTTGTGTCACAAGTAACTTGTTAAAAACTAGCTTGCATCATGTGTTAACTTCACATTACAACTTTTATCAATTGCATTTTTTTCCAAAAGTCCAAATATTAACGTGATACTTAACACATTGCGCCTTTTCATAATGGTGACAGTTTGTCCCTGAAATAAATTTGTATACGATTTGCATATTATGAGATTGAATTTGAAAGAAAATCCAAACAAATCAGAAGTTGATGAGCATCCTGTACCCCCTACACCTCCTCCAAAAATGTAAATACGATGATTGGGATGTTATTTGTTACATGATTAGATATAGGATTCTCATATATACATAATATTAAAAGGATTTGCCAACAATGTTAATGTAGGACAAGTTTTAAAAGGAAAATTGCTTGCACTCTAGACTGGACTGGAGTCAGTATGTATAGCCAAACCGCAGTTATTTTTCAGCAGTTTATAAGTTGCTTCTTGTGTTTTAACTCCATAGTTTTAGATGTGGTATATTACAGTTTTTTTTCCACAGGCAAACTATCCATATATATCAATTTTAGATTTTATTAAATATATCTGAGATATTCATGAAAGTTTGTCCATATAGCAGAGTGGATTTGCATTTAAAATATCATTTTTATGAAGGTCGCAATGATTTATTTTCTAGATCAAGAGACTCTTTAAATATTAGTTTTAATATGAATCACATTCGCACCTGAGAGATTAATGGATGCTGTGTTGACATTTGCAGGGTCTCAGATTGTTGTAATAGCATCATTTGGAATAGATGAATGGTGCAGGGAGTTCTAATGGCGTTAGAACAAGGTCAACGACAACTTGAACATCATATCAGTTACGGCTATGTTTATTTTTTGTGTTTTTCTTTTACAAATTACAGCATTACTCAGATTTTCTTCATCTTCCTTAATATTAAAAAAATGATGAAAATAGCTCAATAACAACTCACATAATTGAACACAAATGGGAGAATTACAAGATAGTGGCACATTCACACAAGAAAGAAATTGTGCGTGACATTTCCGCATATCGTTTTTATGCCGAGCAATTTACATAACCGCAGGGGTAATTAAAACGTCTCAGTGTTCTCCAAAACGAGTGAAAAACTACTATTTAGAAAATATTATTGCTATTGGTTTTGCTGGACCACAATTAAACTAATAGTGATGTTCTACTCTTCAGTTTGGACCATTAAAAATACTTTACTTTGCAGGTCAAGGTCTGCAGACTGTTGGCCTAAATTTAATCTGTATTGCATCCATTTTCAAGTTTTGGCTGCAATTTCTCCGTGAAGAGAAAATATCACAAGTACTATCAGTGGTCTATACAAATAACATTTACACCAACACAAACACACAGAGGAAGTATTAACTATCCATTAAAACTGGAGTCAACTTCTAAGGTGAAGTTTGAAGTAACATTTTGCAATGCCTAAATGACATACAAGGCATCCAATACTGGTAAAACTTTTACCCGATAGTAAGTGACAGGTTTACAACCTCAAGGGCATTTTACATCCGAATCCCCATGCTGATGTGAAATTTATGGTTTGTGTTCGGTATAAAAAAACTCTGGTGTGATTGCTCTGCTCTAGAACGAGGTATTCATCAAGAGTGAATGCTATCATCCCAACACTGGTACACACCAAACAAGTGCAACGAGACTGTCTGAAGAGGTGTTCAGTCTGCCTGCAAGTCAAAATTTTGTGCCTTTTGGTTCACTTAAGGTCAATTGTGAACACTGCAGGGACATGAGACCGATGCATGTGCGACAACACTTTTTAAAATATCTTGTAAAGCGGTGGACAAACACAACTGGGGATGATGATGAACCATCAAGCCCCAACATCCAGGACCCATGGCTGCGATGTCCTTGAGCAAGACAATGATACCTAGAATTGGTTTCCTCTGCTACTACAATGTGTCCCACTAACTGTGTTTCTATCTTCACTAGTGGGAAAGTTACATTTGTTTAATTCAGATGACACATTTTATGAATTTGCACATTCCTGACAAAAGTTGTTTAATATTAAAACAGTGCCAGAGAAAATTATGAATGCAGAAAATATTTTTGGTTAGATCATTTTTAATTTTGCTGAAGTATGCCACAAGCACTTTCAAATCATCATTTATATAAATGGTTGTGTGTACAGTTTTACTGTGTAACTTTTCACATTGGTAAAACCATGTGTGTGAAGGCGAAGGAAACTTGACTAAAAGAAAATAGTAATGGAGGGGACTATGTACCTGTACAGTGACACCTTGAGGTACAGGTGGCCCTACTTAGGGAGTTTTTCGAGTTACAAGCAGCAGTGAACACAATTACAGTCAATTAAAAACAAGCAGCAATTTGCCAGATAGTGAACAATTATTGAAAAAAGAGGCTTCAAAAACTTTTTTTTTTTTACAGTACCAGTTGAGGTTTACTGTCAAACTTAATTAATGAAAATTAAATTTAGATGTGTATTTAAAAGCAACCACACAATTTTGCCTTCAAGCCCAATAGCAAGCAAAAGGCCATAGATGGGCTATCAAAATAGCATCTGTGTTGTGGTATTCTAAAGCTTTAAGCAATGGCTATTTGAACAGAAACAGTGGAGTAACACATGATAACACAACGGTACTCACAGGCATATCTTTATTCTTTAGGAAATATGACTAATAGTCTCTCAATTTACTGAGAAATTGTGACCATCTTTTTAATGTGTTTCTCTGTCTGTATTATACTGCCTCCAGCTTACCAAGCTGGGTATAACAGAAGGAGCAGCACGAGGCCCATTTAATTGAACCCTCTCAAAAAGTGTAATCATGATACATATTTTTTTTCTTTACATTCTATGTAATTACATCGCTGACATCATTTCATCGTTAATGGGCTTTCAATTCCAATGTAGAAAGATGTCTTGAGATACAAGTGTTGCTCATATCTCAAGGCAGCACGGTATTTTATTTATCTCGATTTTACTTTTGGTACTCTTGAGTTTTCTGATAAACTTTATCCATAGACAGTGACTATGTTTTTTAAGAGGTATGCTTTTTGTTGAGGCGTGGGGGGTTAATAATGTAATCACAATTGCTTCTGCTTGAACATTGATGAGAAAATATAAGGTGAAGAACAGAGTGTACAAAAAGAGGGGAAGTTAAAACAAAGCTGTCATTTCTGAAGGACAGTGTGGTGGGACTAAATTGAATTAAATGACAAGGATGGGCAGGTGGTGGGGGAGACATCTCTGTTACACTGTACAGATAGTAAATCAAAAATCTGCTATGCCTAATGATCATTTTTGACTGATCGAGTTAACATTTTAATGAGACCACATTTTGCACTTCTCCCTTAAATTAACATTAATAGGTCTGTTTTCTGCTTGCAAAAAAGATGGATAATGCTATATACTGCTATTCTGCTCACCTTTTAAATTTAATCATATGTTTGCCATACTTGGAAAGCATGTTAAAACATAGGCTATTGCAGCAATGATGTATGATTCATCACTGAAACACATCTATGTATTCTGCTGTTAAACACAGATAATTAAATTTCTTAAAAACAGAATAATCTGTTGTCCAATGCAATTAAATGGGATTGTTGCGGATTATGGTTGAAATAAAGAAGTGGATAGAATGCATTATATGCAGATTACACTAAACCCTATAATCTGTTTGTCCTAAATGGGCTTTGTTCTTTATAAGCATCTGTCCCCCAGGAGACAATGTTTCACTGATGCCATCGCTTGGCTGAATCGTACCATAAATCTGAGCGTTATTAAAATCTCTGGTTACAGTGAAAAGTAAGAATGATGCTGAATGGTTATTTACCTGTAAAACATGTTCTTCTTTAGGATTTATGATTATTCTTTGTCCTTAAAACGCTTTAGTTTAAACAGTAAAGAATATGGAATGTTGTCGCTGCCTTTTGTTTTCCTCGCATCTCCAAAATGACTGCTCTTCAAGAAGTTTAAAAGATGATGCTTGAATTACCAAACATGGCATTTTTCAACGTAATGTGTCTGGTCCTATGCTTTATATTATTTCTAATTCAGTAATCCCTCGGTTTTCATGATTAATTGGTAGAAGACCCACCCGCGAAAAGTGAAAAACCTCGAAGTGGGGGTAAATGGCGTTGTTATTATTTTTTGCTTCATTGTTCCTTCTGCTCTACTGTAATGTATGCTGGTGTTTTTTTTTTTTTTTTTCTTCATTGGTCCATGTCATCGCACCGGGGATGGCGCATTGCCTTTCCCCGTAATATACACTACAGTACTGTACTAATGTATGCTGTCGTTTTTTAATTCATTTTTAAATTGTATTTAATTTCTATGTGTTTTGCTTCATTGGTCCATGATGTCTTGCTGGGAATGCCACATTGTACCTTATCAATTCGGCTGCACTGTACAAATGTTTATTTTTCATTTTTTTTGCTTCATTGGTCAATGTCATCGCGCTGGAGATGGTGCATTAGTACGTAGCAATCCGTCTTTTTTTTGGGAGGAGGGGGATCCGAAAATCCACGATGCACTCAATCCGCAATAGGTGATCCACGAAGTAGAGATGGATTACTGTATACTGTTGTCCCAATGGATGAATGGAAAGTCAGGTATCAATACAAGTGCGGTTTCAATGTGTCAATGCCGAACATGGCACCTGACGACAGCGGGACAGTAGGAGGAAGCCCCGCTAGTTAGAAAGTGGGCACTGCCCCGTTCACTAGTAACCGGTTACCCAGAAAGGCATGTTGTCGCTGCTGAAATGTGCACATTTGGACGGCAGAGATGCGTTGATGTTCAGCTCGGCTTCTGGGTGCCTTTTGCCTTTAAAAAGTCAATCCATTGCATTTTCATTTCCTCATTTTAGGGGAAGCCTAAAAAAATCTTCACAGAGCTGTTCTGAGAACTGAGGCATTCAGCGAAAATGCATTTTCGTGGATAGCCATCGTTAGCTTGCTGACTGCACGCTCCAGTGGAAAATGGGCCTTAGTATAGAAGCTAAGCACATCCAACACTCAAAGAAGAAGCCCAAGTAAATCACATCACTTTATACTTAGTACCTATAGTTGGGGACAGAACTTGTGCTAGCCGGTATACTCCCCACGCCTCATGATATCACGGATCTGTGTTTGCCAAAGGTTGAAAAAGATGCTTAAGCTATAGCTCAACAATCAAGCACTATACTGTTACTATATGTCTTTGCATGTTTTCAGCACTTGCCTTCAAACATCTTTAACAAAACATGGATATCTGCTTAAACCCCTTCTCACGTTGCATAGCTTTCACATGCAGCAATCACTAGCTAGGTTGAGAATAACAAGGCAATTTCTTTCTTTTTTTTTTCACTAGCCCATCTTTTTCTTTGTGGATTGACACATCAATAAGATACCTGTAGGCAAAGCTTGTATTTTTCCGGTGTGTGAATGCGAGAAAAATAGTTTCGCCCTGATTCTTGTCCTCCCATCTGTCGCCTATTGATAAGAAAAAAATCCATGACTCCCACATCATTTTTTTTTTAAACAGACTAAGGATTTGCACTTCGATAGCAACTTAGACATGAATCCAGGCAAGCCAGGCAAAACACGGTATCATTTTTTTTTTAACAAGTCAAGACTGTACAGCACTCGAGTTTGACAGTTCAGTCAATAACTGTGCCATCCACATTTAATGACTTTTATACTGTCTGTGCACACATTTAACTTTTTCGACTGTGTTCTGTTGTCACATATATCTTCTCTCTTTTAAGCGTAGGTTTACACACAAACTCAGTAAAAGTAGTTTTTGCTTTGATGATAAGACAGCACTGTCAAAACACTCAATGTTCACATGAAAAATATTTTAGAACTGTGATTGACAATGCAATTTTGAAAACAAACAATTTTAAAAAAAATGCATCAGGATTGCTTGTTGTCCCATTGTTCTCTGCGTACAGCACTGATATGAATATGTTTGCTAATACAATGACTCCATTGTATATTATAGAAGTGTACATTGGAGAAGCGTTATAAGCGTGCATGCTATTACAGTACGTGTGTGTAAATCTGAAATATCCATGCATGGGTACATGGATGGTATTGCACTTTGTTTTTACAGATTTATTTACACCATTTATGAATATACACATTGGGAAACGTTTCAAGCCCCGTGAAACACTGATCTCATGTACATGAAAGGACAAAATATTTTTTAAACTACATTAGCTGCTTCAGTTCACTGCTGCTAAATGGTTTTACTGATGAGTCAGGTGTCATCCACAAGAGTACAATTTCTAAAGCGGTGTCTGTAACAATGGGAGATAATGGAGACAGTTATTTTAGCTTTTACGCAAAATTGACAGCTGCATTATCCACATTATCCAAACGTTTTTTTTTTTTTTTTTGGGGAACAATTAATAGTGTAGGTCCGCTGAATTCAGCATCCTACATACCCATCTTTATTTCATGAATCAATAGTTAGGGAAAAGTTATGGGAAACTCATATTACACTTGACTATAAAAATACCAGGTGGGATGGTAGCGCAGCATGAAGAGCGATGGCCTTACAGTTCTGAAGACTGGGGTTCAAATCCCGGCCCTGCCTGAGTTTGCGTGTTCTCCCCGTGCCTGCGTCGGTTTTCCCCAGGCGCTCTGGTTTCCTCCCACATACCAAAAACATGCATTGGTGTGATTATGAGTCCGAATGTTGTCTGTCTCTGTGTGCTGTGGGATTGGTTACAAACCAGTTTAGAGTGTACCCCGCCTTCTGCCCGAAGAAAGCTTGGATATAGTTAGAATGAGATGAGAAAATAAATCACTACATGTCTACAACAAGTTAACATTAAATATGGATGTTTCATGAGTCCATAGTGTGACACCATGTGAGGGAAGGACAATACAAGACAGACAGGGCAGGAGAAGCAGGATGCAGGACAAGGGTTGTGAATCCAGCTCATCAGCTAAAATGTGGTGCGACTGAGTAAATGAATTATAGAAGTCTATTGGATAAGGATATAAACAAGGTGGATGTACAAGCATTTCACACACACATATATATATATATATATATATATATATATATATATATATATATATATATATATATATATATCAGTTATTTATTGCAATAAGTGACTGGTCCCACACCCAGTGAAAGTGTCCCTTAATGAAATGTCCTATAATTGTTGTGCCTGCAACGCAAAGGCTAAGGACTCCACCCAATCTACTGAGGATAGGACCGGCACCAGGCTTCCACCCAAGAACAACCTGGACAGGACACATCCCATGCAAAGGGACCCAGGGCGGTCCGCTGGTCCCCTCCCAGGCACCCCGACTATTGGCCACATGGCGGTGGCTGCTGGGACCCAATTCCACATCCCCCAAGGTAATCCCGATCACCGCCCCACATATGATGGATTATTGCCAATTTCTATTGAAAACATAACAAAACTTTAAAAATGACAATAGTCTGTATTCTGAAAATATTAGTGACTAAATTGTCCTCCAATTCTGGAATGACCCCGACGCAATCTGAAATGAATGGACCTACACTCATCATATGACTATCGGCATCGCTTCATTGTTCGGTGTACTGTACTGTACTGTACATTAGGAGAGTAAAAAGTTAGATCATTTGAGATGCGGTAGCAAGACTACAAGTGCATCAGAGAGCACACTTCATCCGGGGGCTGGGGAGGATGTAATATCACACTGCTCAGTATCCGGACAACAGCTTTCTGTAGCTAAACACCATTAGTGGTTTGGCTGCTCTTCAGCAGGGTTCCAGGTTCAATGAGTTGCACGCCAGTGCCAAGAGGCTGATGTGTAATCTAACGGGACAATGTTATTGTGTAGGATGGTTAGTGCATTCTCTGCTGCCTTACATCGCTTTCAAAACATGATTTTCTTTGTGCACATTTGCATTTTGAGAAATAAAAAATAAGAAAAAATATATAGAAATTAGAACAGAACATTTGGACCGTGTTAATTTGGCAGAGCAAAATCTCAATACATTGACTTTAGTTATCCTGCACTGTATCATCTGTAACAATCGTATAATTCCTATTTTATTGTTCTGTATAGTCTATGTTTTATGAAGTTCTTTTGAGAATTAATTTAAATATACAATGAATTTATAGTCCCGAATGAACACAACCCAACATTTCTTTTTTCTTCTTTCCACTTGGTTGTTTCAATTTTGAGTGTGCACATACACAATTAATGACCACTACAAACCCCAACATTATTTTTGCACAAATGCTCGTTAAAGGTCACTGTAAAAAAAAAAAAGATAAGAAAAAAAAGAAAATCCTGCTGGGGGGCTCAGTAAAATGAAAATCTGGCTGACTTGTCATGTTAGAAACATTAATGCAATGATACAGTATGTAAGGAAAGTAAAATTGTCCATTTAAATAACCTTGCCTAAAATAGTGGAGGGTGCCATTAATCTTCATGTCATTGTGCAGGATAAAGGAGAAGCTTAATTTGAGCTCATACTCTCACCATACCCCATCGCCTCATTTGGTGGTGATGATTCATTTTGTCTCTGCTTAGTAAACGGAAATGCTCCAAAAGTAAATGTAACAGTTATTTATGAAATGAAGAATATGAATTAGGTTTATAGGATATCACTGCTGTTCCTTACAGCTTCAGAGGAGAAATTGCAATCAGTTCATGTGCATATCAGATATTTTCAGTTTAACTATCAGTAAATGTATTTCCCACATATTATACAATGTTTTGAGTAATTTGTGCACTGTACAGAATATTGAAAATACATTTTCACATTTACATGGAGTCTTTAGTCAACTTTTGAATGTTTTTAACTATGATAAGCAGTCAAAAATGGACGGAGAGATGAACGATTTCATTTAAGGTCTGGTATAAATGAACGCTACGTTTAATGTAAAACAGTTATTAAAGATTTGAAGTGCTACTAACTGGCAGTAATATGATGAATATGAATGCATCATTTCAGTATCGACAAGCATGACCAATGGCCTTTGATCCAAACAGAGAATTATATTTCTGTCTTTTTCCTCCAGAAATTCTGTGTAGCATTTGAATGTCTGATCTTGGATAGTAAACCCTGGGTTCCTCTGGATTAAAGAGGACCACAGAGATGCGCTTGATCTTCAAATCCAGCCCTCAGCTTCTGAAGTGGGGCCAGCAGTGGCCATGCAGCATCATAAGGCCGCCTCCGAGTCTCTTTAGGCGTTAGTAGAAGAATTCTGGACAAGGCAGTACTGAACTTGATATGCTTCGATGTCTTTTTTTGCTAAGATTGTTGAAGAAATTTGCGTCAATTAAATATGCCAATACTGGAAAACATTATCTTTAAATATTCAAGCACTCTTCTCTGACCGTATTTGTATGAATGGATTTTTATTTCTGCAATTGAGTTAATTTTAGCTTCATTCACTGAAACACACTAAAAGTCGTATATGTATATACACGAGCACACACACACACACACACACACACACACACACACACACACACACACACAAATAAGAAGTTAAAATTTCACTTGAGTTAATTATATTTTAGGATAACATAGTATAATTCACCAACAAGTTTAAAAAGTAACTCTCTAAGTAGAGTTCTGCCACTAATGAGCAGACATCATAGAAATGGAATATTCAGTTCTTCAAATAACAAGCAAAGCATATAATGATGAGGAATCTTTCTCCCCTACTCTCTTTTATATTATCACAACCTTCCCGCAGATAAACATCTACTGAAATAATAGTGTTGTAAATTTAACTCAAAATAATATAAATACAAATAGTGGACAAAAGTCAAGCATAATCCAAATGCATGAACAACTAGTGTGATCAGATATTGAAGTTGGCAGAATTTGAGCCCTCCACAAAGAGTGCTGTTCGGATATGAAGAGTACGATAGCTATCACAATCACAGTCTGCATTTGATTTCATAATTGAATCTTTATTGCAAAAGCAAGACATTATATGAAATGAAAAACAAACCTTTCTACTGAGCAGTGAATAGGCATGCTTCTGTTATAATTGTTTTCAGTTGTTTTCCTCCAACGTCTGACTGTACTGTGACTGGCGCTGTTCATGTGATCATTGGATAGTCTCAGATGTCAGTCAGCCAAAATGTCTATTTACTACAAGCATGTTTGTCCATGGACTGCACAGTAGGCGCTGCTGGTAAAGCGTTGGCCTCACAGTTCTGAGGTCCCGGGTTCAATCCCTGACCCGCCTCGGTGGAGTTTGCATGTTCTCCCCGTGCCTGCGTGGGTTTTTTCCAGGCACGCCGGTTACCTACCACATCCCAAAAATATGCAACATAAATTGGACACTCTAAGGCCCCGTAGCTCAGTGGTTAGAGCACTGTTTTGGTAAACCAGGGGTTGTGGGTTTGTATCCCACTGGGGCCTCCACTCCCTGAGAAGGGTTGCGTCAGGAAGGGTATCCGGCGTAAAAATTGTGCCAAACATATATGTGCGTTCATCTGAGATGACACGCTGTGGCGACCCTGAAAGGGACAAGCCGAAAGAAACTCACTTTTAATTGGACACTCAAAATTGCCCCTAGGTGTGATTGTGAATGTGGCTGTTTGTCTCTATGTGCCCTGCGATTGGCTGGCACCCAGATCAAGGTGTACCCCGCCTCCTGCCCGTTGACAGCTGGGATAGGCTTCAGCATCCCCGCAACCTTTGTGAGGATAAGCGGCTAAGATAATGGATGGATGTTTGTCCATCTATTTATTCCAGCAAAGTACTGTATATGACAGGGAGAATAATCAAAAGCTCTTCCACTTGATGGCAGAAGGTACAATTAAGTTGTGTAGCCACCTGTTGCCGTCCATCCAATGTCAACACCACTTATCCTGGTTAGGGTCGCTGGATCCTATCCCAGCTGACTCTGGCAACCACACCTTGAACTAATTGCCCATCAGTCGCGGGGTGCATACAGATTCGACAACCATTCACACTCACACCATTCCCTAGTGGAAACTGAACTCACGCTGCCAGCTCCAAAGTCAGGTAAGTGTACCACTACACCATCAATGTCATGTTGGCATTCACGCATTACAACGCCAACTTATATTCTTCCAAATAGCCCATTTTGACCAAGAAAACTAAATACATTGAACCATTTCAGTGTATACTGGATACTGAATCTCACCATTTTGTTTGGTGGTCTCCAATGACATTTTTTAATCATGCTCCTGGGCTGATGCAGAAAAGATTGAAATATAAAGATAAAACAACTGCTTCCACTGCAAAAGTCGAAGAGCACTATCATTTATCATTCAGTGAATGTATTGGACTACGTCATACAGTCCTGAATTTGCTTTTTCCATTCTTTGCCTGTGAGATCTTGAGCAATTTCATGAATGGCTGGCTTGGAACATATGTTTTGCCTGAGGGGATTGGGTTACTGGAAGCACTGCTACTGTATGTCTACAGTACTGTAAGTAAGACCTCTAAAATGTGGGTGAAACTCTGTGTTTGTGTGTGTGTGTGTGTGTGTGTGTGTTTGTGTGGTACAACACACTCCCAACTCATGTTGCATGTTCTCCCCGTGCCTGCGTTGGATTTCTCCATGCACTCTAGTTTCCTGCCACATTCCCAAAACATGCATTAATTGGAGACTCCAAATTGCCCCTAGGTGTGATTGTGATTGGTTGTTTCTATGTGCCCTGTGATTGGCTGGCAGCCGGTTCAGGGTGTACCACACGTCTCCCCGGAAGATAAGTAGCATAGGTTGTCTTGTGAGGATAAGTGGCTCAGAAAATGGATAGAAAAAAACTAAAGTGTGAAGAATCTCACCTCTGCTGTGCCATAGACTTAGTTCACTCCATAACACGCAAGAAATATCCACTCTTTACACCATTACATTACCCCATCAGTATTCTCTGGCTTATATTCAGGTTTTTTCTCTCTTTTGTGTCATGCTGGAGTTAACTAAAAAGCTTGAAATAAATTAAACAATTAACACTAGACAACTTTAAGTATTCATCCTTGTTTGCTGGTGTTTACAATATTATAAAATTACCAATAGAAAAGAAAAGATACCACACTGTTTTTTTTTCGACTTTCTTATTTTACAATGAGACATCTGATGTAGTCCTAATGAATAATGCCTTATTGTCTCAGAAACTAAGCCCTTAAGACAATGAATATGTTTCATACATATGTGACTAACTGTGAGAAAGAATCATTACTGTGCTCTAATTAATTGTATCACAGCTCTGCCCAAAAATCATCTCCAGTTAGAACAACCAAGTCTGTGGGGAAAGGTGCTGAGATTGTGCATAAATTAGTACAGTACATTATACAGATAAGCCTCTCCATTTCTCTCAATAACATGACCTATTTTTTGTACCTGGGGGATTTGCATCATCTTGAACGCAGACTCCCAATGTCATATTTCAACATCCGTGTGAAGAAACATACGGTGGCAGAAGCAAATGGAGAAAACAAGTTAAAAGGCAGGTCAGCAGCAATCCAAATCTGTCTGGTAAGGTATCATTAGCGACCTTAGAAGATTCTGTGCATTAGACGGAATGTTTGAGTGATTATCTGGGTGTGTGATATGCTTGTCTCACACACTAAAGGGGCTTCAAGATACACGTTTATCTGGAAATGAGTTATAACAAAATTAGATGGTGCTTGGTAATCACATTTGGGGCTTGATTTTGTGTGATGCGCACAAATCCAGCAGTGGGCTTGACATAACACCGTGAGGAGACATCTCAAACTGGGTTTTGGTAATTCCGTGGCCCCGGCGTATCCACAGACATTTAAAATGGATGTCTGTGTTGGGAGTCACTGATGGTGTAGTGGTACTTACGCATACCTTTGGTGTGGGCAGCATGGGATCGATTCCTGCTCAGTGATGGTGTTGATGTCTCTCCTGTCACTGACTGTTGACCAGTTCAGGATGTAGTCCCTCTTTTGCCTGAGGCTAGCTGGAATAGGCTCCTGTCCTCTCTTGTGACCTTTGTGAGGATAAGTGGGTTGGATAATGGATGGATGTTATTTGTTTGAATATTTTTGATAGAGGGGTGAACATTACATTACATTGGCTCTGATGACAATCAACAATTGAACCTTGATACTTTTATGCCCTCAAAAACAGATTTTCAACAGGACGGTGGAGTGTGTGGTCGGTGGTGGGGGTGATTACACTCTTGTGCCCACGAACAAACTGATTGTCAAGAGGGGATGGATACTCTTCTACACCTGCTTATATAGTCCATGGCCCTGATATAATACAAATCTGCATTAAATCAACCATACAAACTTCTTCTTTTTCTTTCGGCTCGTCCCATCAGGGGTCGCCACGGCGTGTCATCTTTTTCCATCTAAGCCTATCTCGTGCATCTTCCTCTCTAACACACACTGTCCAAAAACACATTCAATGGTGGGTGAAACAAAACACTCCTACAGTATGCCTTGCCCAAGCATGGTTCAACCCTGGTCACTTTTCGCATAAAGGGCTTTGGTTTAGTCCTTTACTGGTTTGCCATTGGACCAAGGAACATGTGTGTGCCTCTAAGACAAAGAAACCTTGTTAGTCCACTTCATATGAATATTAATTTATTAATAAATGGTGACATCACTGAGAGGAACATTATTCTAAATTATACACTAAATAAATTCCTGTTCGTGTGACTTTAATCAAGCGCATGCTTTAGTTTAGGCTTAGCACATGCAATATCCGAGCAGATGCTTTAGCATAGCACATGCTTTGAGGACTTTTCATGGAGCAATTACTTTTCTTGATGTTCGCCACAGAGCATCACGCAAGGACGACAGCACCCTGATGCAATCTGGCCCATATTGAAAGCACTTCCATAGCAGCCCACCATGAAGTGAAAGGGAGACTTTTCCTACAGGTTTGTCTACTGCTTTTAGCACTTAGAAATCACTCCACCACTCCCTCTCCTACTGCATGCGCCTTCTGACGTCACAGTGACAGTGCAATGCACGTTCAAGTTGAAAAATGGCCAGCTTAAAGGTGCTTTGCGGCAAACGATCACTACAGTGAATTGTCATGGACTGTACGTCTTTGTTGTTCTGCTTGTCCGTCGTGCTTGGTCACAAACTGCAAACAACTGTGATTTTACTCCCTATTTACTCATGGTATTTTTTTCTTTGGGGACAGGCCACCACAAAATTTGAAGTCAAGGCAGCTGCTGCATTGATTGTTAATAGTGTCTTTTCTTGCCAGGCCACCTCTCTGCCATTGTACTGAAAAGAAGAACTTCAAAATAAAAGCTTTATATATTACTGCATTGGACATTAATGATATTTTAGGCTTTTACTTTGAATTTGACACTTCAGTGCAGTACCAAATCTTAATGAAGCCTTGACCATGTGTTCGTCAGCTGATGGCTGGCTGACTATGTTGCAGGCGCTGCTGCAAATGAAGAATTTTTCATATAAAACAGTGTACAGATTTTAAATGGAAAAAAAAAATGCCAGCATGAGGTTTTTTTAATTGTGATTAAAATTTGAATAATTGTGCTGCCCTAACATGTACAAAGAGATCCTGCAGCATTGGATTTTTTTTCATTTAGCACAAGAAGTCACAACAACACACATGGTCACAATGCCCTGAGCATCTCAATGTTCCTTCCTGGCCAAGGAGAACATTGTGACATTGGTCCTAGAACTTTTCTGACACAACTCATAGTTTGCACGTTTTATAATCCCATTAATATTTAACAGAGCTACTTTATGTCAAGTCTTTGAATGAAGACTCTTTTAATTTTACATCTTTTTAAACTGCTCATTGCTGCGAATAATTTTGCATTTATATATGGACAGCAATTGTTCATGCTTTATGGAGATTTCACTCTAGTTCTCTAGTTGTTCTTGGATTAATATTTTCTTTTCGATGAATGCAGGCATATAGTAGAGTACCATTTCTTATTTTTTTCCACAGTCGTGGTGTGGCAGGCTTTCCCAATGGTATACTGTAGTTAGAGACCAAGTATCATTCCAGTCATCGGCCCCACATTTTACAATTCCCTTTACCTACATGTTGCTTTGCAAAAGTAACAAATTTCTTGGGTAGGCACTCTGGAGACACAGGTAGAGTAACCGAGCCATTATTATTATTATATTATTATTATTATTATTATATCATTATTACTCTCTACTGAGTCATTATGGCTTAGGCCATTTTATTAGGAGCAAATAGATGCTGTTTCTGGGGTCACACAAGACAATTGATTGGAATCACAAAGGGAGCAAAATCAGGAATGGCTGAACAATAAGCAGAACATGCATAGAAGGCAGTTCAGACACAAGAGCTAACGGAGAAGGTTTTTTTCTTTCTCCATACTCTTAAGAGAAGAAAAATCCACCCCCTTTACAATAATTAAATAAGACCACTGTTCCAAATTCACTCTCCTGATTTGTCGGTACGGTAGCTCAAAGTAAGTAAGTAAGTAAAGACTGTAACTGGAAATGATTCCTATCATCTCTGTTCACATCAAGAAAGTATTTCGTTTTGGCACTCTTATTTTCACTCGTCCTAACCATCCTCTTGGAGTGATTATTGTTGGAAGGTACTCAGGTAAACAACAACTTCACTTACTGTTGGTTATTTGTGACTATACTAGTAGGTCTCCTGAAGCCAAGAAATTGGTGACAGCTGGACAAATAGCTACAGCTATGCTTTATTTTATTTATTTCAGATGAGTTGGGATTCATGAATGAGTGGTAATAGACCTGGGTCTGAATTTTAGTCACTCGGTCTAAAAAAACTGTCATTGTTATACTGAAAAAAGTTTGTCTGCCTAATCCATTGTTTGCTTGGTTCTCCTCAAGAAACTCCTCGATCAAAAAGAAAGTTGAACAAGTTTGAATTCCACCACACTTCCATTACAGAAAAACCTTAAATTAAAGCTTATTAAAGTTGTTCTAATTAGGCTAGAAGAATATGTGGAAAGTCAATAGCTCACGGTGTCAGGCTTTGAATTCAAACAAGAACAATTGTAATCCTCCAAGTAAGGAGCGTGTCATGGGTAGACAATTGCACAACTTCAAACCAAACCGTATAGATGGAGGTCCTAAATATGCAAACAGGTGTGACCAGGCAACAGTAAGCAATAAACATGCTAATTCAGGAGAGGGTTAGTGACAATTATGTGGAACCAAAGGCAAGTCAGCAGCTTATGATATTGCGCACGCCGCTGCAGCAATCGTCACAGCAGGCATTAAACAAGGAGGTTGAGTGCTGCAGCCGCAGTTTGTATGCCTGTTTCCACCCGCAACTTATAAAATATTAAAAGTCTGTTTTGATTACAACAAGACTCACTTCTGGCATTTACATATAAAGTGTATGCCGTCAATGTAATAATACCACTGCTTAAAGGCAGGGTTATGTAATGCAGCCTTGAGTCTATGTGTCTATTTTGGAAGTCAGAAGAGAAGTTTCATATGATGTGAAAAGTTTTCAATTGAAAATAAATTACATTGTGATCCTGAATTAATCAGCCTAAACATTCTGGAAAACAGGTCATACAGAGGGAGGTTGAGGTTTATAGAATATGAGAAAAGATCTGATTACATGTATGACTTTAAACATAGTTTATAATCAGGGAAAGATAAGCCCGAAAACAAACATTTTAACTGACACAAAACTTTCATCTGTATACATTGTAATGCTACGGTGTTGTGTTTCCAATAATGCACACAATGAATAGATTAATATGCATTTTCCTCTCAGCCTCTGGTGGTTGGTACTGTAATCTTATGCTGTCAACTATTAACTGATGATTATACAGTAGATCTTTGATGGCAAATGTGTTTTCCACAATGTCAATGTCCCCTATGATCTTAGGAGATGTCATCACAAGTAGAAATTATGTTTGCTCATTTGTCAGAGGTCATAAAGCATTAGTGCTGATGCAGCTCCCACGAGCACACTAATAGTCACAATCACGTGTGACTATTACTTGTGTTGCCCTTTTTTGAAGTCACATTGTACGAGTTTCGTATTGAACAAATCTACCCATCCATCGTTTATTTTAGAAACTCATGAAAGTCACTGACTTTGGGAGAGAGGCTGTGTTCATCCAGGACTGATTGCCAGTCAATCACAGGACACATATCGACAAACAACCAAGGAATCCAGAACCACATGTGAAATCTGCTTGGTCATGTTAGTAACTATATAAAAAAAATAGCATCCTTTATTTACATTTCAATGGTATCATGAAAATCAGAGTTGTAAGAACCTGTATACTGTACCAACTACTTTTCCCCCGTGTATTTCTAGATATGTTTGAGCAAAATTATTAAATGAATAAAAGCATAAAAAAGCAAGAAAAAAAAACACAAGTGAATCTTCACATTGGAATTTACTGTAATCCGATATCCCACATAGAGATTCCTTTCGGTCACCTATGCTCATCTTAAGAGATTTTGAGTGTTCAAATATTGATTGTGAATCTCGTCATCAAAATTAAAAAAAAAAAACTCTTTTTTACAATGTAAGAACACTGTATTACATTGTATTGCAAATCTATGGTTAGGATAGTGGGACGTCAAGTCACAATAACACAGTGTTTACGTGCACCACTTTGTGTGTGCATTGTAGGACAAGCTAGCAGAATGTATATTCAAATGGGCTCGGTGAAGGCCAGTTTTTTTCTTGATGTATTGTGTCGGTGGCTTTGAGAATATAAAAAAATGAGCGTCTGTAGCTCCATGACATAAGACAAATGGGGTGTAGTAAAAAGTCAGGCATGAAATATTAATGGCAGCTGCTCGTAGAAGGTATCCTTCAACTTGGAAGATTCATGGTCGGACAGAGAGTTGCAAACACTAACACATCAAGTAACAATGGTTGCTTGTGTGTTTTATTGTTAGAACAAAACAATTGTCATACTTTATGACCATTAAGTAACAATGGTTGATATAAGGCAGCATGGTGAGGCAGAGGTAGAGCAGTGGCCTCACAGTTCTGAGGACCGACATTCAAATCCCCACCCCACCTGTATGGCGTTTGCATGTTCTCTCCGTACCTGCTTGGGTTTTGTCCGTGCGCTCCAGTTTCCTCCCAGAAAAATAATCAGGATTAATAGCAGACTCTAAATTGCCCCTAGGTGTGATTTTGAGTGCGACTGTTGTTTGTCCCTATGTGCCCTGCGATTGGCTGCCAACCAGTTCAGAGTGTATCCCGCCTCCTGCCTGATGACAGATGAGATAGGCTCAAGCACCCCTGCGACTCTCGTGAGGATAAGTGGCTAAGGAAAATGGATGGATGTTTCTGTAAGGCCCTGTGCATGTGCTTTTCTGGACTGGAGTGGCAGTTCAAAGTTGAAATGGTGGCAGGTGTGTGTCGACGCAGATATATTATTTTTTTATTCTTCATGAAAGAAAGCACTATGATTAAAATACCAAATACTAATATTTTAAAAGTCTTATTCAGGACCTCATAAATTCTACGAATGAACTAAAAGTCTCTGTCAGCAACACGGAACAAAAAAAAAAAAAGTAATTGTAGCAACAAATGTTGAATAGGAAGTATCAAGATTATTTGGGCAAACTAAGAAAAAATTAGTATGATTTTTAAAATTTCCAATCACCGCATTTGCAGCTGACACTCAGACACTACATGTTATGTAAAAGGTACTTACAGAGCAAAGCCTTATTAAAAAAAATATTCTGAAGCAAGAGGTGTCTGTGGAGCCTTTACATGCATGCATTTTTAAATAAAACATAAAACAACAGCTTGACACATTTAAAAAAAAAAGGGGGGCTTCTCTTTATTCTCTTCTTACTGCACATGTAGCACATTTTTCTGCCATTATGCACATACCTGCAATACTATAGACTATATTTAGCTTTGAATCTTCTACAGTCAACAATATAGTAATAATAAGTCTTTCCTTGCCACTGGGCAGGATTTACTGCCTCTTTAAATTGATAAAGAGCTATTGAAAGGCCGACTCCATCTGTAGTCATCAGACAAGGAGAGTCGTCATTTACCACCATAGAAATATAATTGAACTGATGGTATTTTGGATGACTGGTTAGAACATCTGCCTCACAGTTCTGAGGACTGGGGTTCAAATCCCAGCCCCGCCTGTGTGGGGTTTGCATTTTCTCCCTTTGCCTGCATGGGTTTCCTCTGTGTACTCGGGTTTCCTCCCACATCCTAAAAACAAGTGTGATACGTTGATATATTGCTCAGAGTTGTGAATGTGAGATTAAATGGTTGTGTTTTTTATGTGCCCTTCAGTTGGCTGACATCAAGTTCAGGGTGTACCCTGCCTCTTGCCCGAAGATAGCTGGGATAGGCTCCAGCAGTCCCGCGACCCTGTTGAGGAGAAACGGTACAGAAAATGGATGGATGGATAAATTGAATTGCAAATGGGAGGGTGTGTTGAATAGAGTGTCTCTCCATAGTGCCCTTGGTAACAGTAAGGTCACATATATTAAAAATGTTAGCCATATATTTATGTATATATACTGTATATACCGTTGGTCTCACAGTTCTGAGGTCCTGGGTTCAATCCCTGACCCGCCTCTGTGGAGTTTGCATGTTCTTCCTGTGCCTGCATGGGTTTTCTCCGGGCACTCTCCCGAGTTTCCTCCCACATCCCAAAATCGTGCAACATTAATTGGACACTCTAAATTGTCACCATTAGCAACAAGTTTAGGGTGTACCCTGCCCCCTGCCCGTTGGCTGCTGGGATAGGCTCCAGCACTCTGTGATTCATCTAGAAGTTCTGCATTTTTTGCATTTGTGCTTACTCAACAAACATAGAACTTCCTTAGACTCAGTGTACCCAGAAAAAAAGAACACCATTTCATAAAATGTGAAACACTTGTCTCTTCCCCCAGTTATATAGGGCATTGAAAGATATATAAATTTGTAAAAACTGTTCCCATCAAAAACCAAAAAAAAAAATCCTTTCCTACACCTCTGACATGATAAACTTAATCTCTGCCATCGGGAAATTTCCTTCTTTAATTTTTGACGTGATCTATCACATCTTCAAACCTCGACACCGATCTGGTTTTGATGCATCTATGAGATGTCTTTAGATTGGGAACATAGGTTGTAGTTTATGTAGATTGCAGATCATGTACATGAGACTGTCAATTAAAATTAATTCTGATTCACTAACATATGTACAGTGGTAAAAATTGTGTCCCTTCCAATGAATCTGACAATGATTTTGCATGTACATTTAACTTCTCCTCATAATAAAAACATTTCTATGCTTAGTAAAATTCAAACGCAATCAGGTATACTTGTAACCTATGACTGCATTCAGCAATGCTGGTCATAGTACTTCCTCCCACCTCTGGTATTTGGCAAGTCTGTGAGAAAACCTTAGCAGTATTTGACAAAGCAGTGGTTAGAATTTAAAATCTATATTGATAAATATACTGTAAATATGAATACATATATCAATATAAATTACAGTACTGTTTATATTTACTGGTCTTAAAGGAAGACTTTGTCGAGACAATTAGGAATGGGAGCACACATTAAAAGATAGTAGATGAGGGTTCAGTGTTTCTTTTAATGCCAGAGTTATCCGCAGATTTTACCGAGAAACATCTCTAAGTTGGAAAAGTATTATCAAAATTCCTCTCTCGCTCAGACATTCCAATGATCCCGGCTGGAAAACTGACAGCCAATCAGCGTTTGCCACGCCTGCAGTGCTTCCTGTTCTGACCCACCATTGCTCGCTGATACGTTTCACCGAACACAGAATGTCCACTATCTGGCATTTTGTGGACGATTTTTATGAAAAATAATTACAAACAAACAAAACAAAAATAGCATGATGTACAATGTTCAAGCCTGTGCACTTGAGCCCGAATACACACATCCAACACTTGATGCGTTATAGAGGGGGCGTGGCACTAACGATGGACAATAACAGTCCTATTATATGGACCACGGAGATTTGATGCTTTTCTGAGGAGTTGGTTTTGATATAGAGATTGTACAGCAAGCGGGGCCAGACTTTTTTTCCCCCAAAATTGTGCTTTTCAAGCAGTCGGCCTCTTACGAACGACCGGTGGTAGGGGGATGTACACGCGGATCACCGTAAATAGTAACCAGGAAGCGTTGTGTGCCCAGAGTCAACAAAGCGAGTGTAATAGTGAGTTGATGCTCCGTGATATTACTACTCCCGCCATTGAGCAAGCAAAACAAAAATAACAATGTACAATGTTCAAGCGTTTGAGCCAGAATGCACACAGGCGGAAGTCGAAGTGTCAGGACGAGCGTGATGTTGACAACAATAATAACAGTTCCATTATATGGACCGCGGAGATTTGATGCTTTTGTGAGGAGTTGGTTTCAATGTAGAGATTATACAAGCAGGCGTGGCGAGACTTTTTTTCTTTTCCTTCCCCAAATTGTACTTTTCAAGCACTCTGTGTCTCGCGTTCAACTAGCGGCGGGGATGGAGGGAGGAGGGGGGTATGCATGTGCGCATTGTCGTAAATAGTAACCGGGAAGTTGTGTGCTTACACGTATATATCTATCCATCCATTTAAATTGTACTTTTCAAGCACTCTGTTTCTCGCGTTCGACCAGCAGCGGGGATGGGGGGTTTTGCATGTGCGCATCGCCGTGAATACTAACCGGGAAGTGTTATGTGTTTACACGTATATATCCATCCATCCATTTCCTATACGATAGTCCCAGAAATCCTGGATCATATCCCAGCTGTCAACGCGCAGGAGGCAAGTTTACACACATGCAGACATGAGGAGAACATGCAAACTCCACACACGGATGTCCGGGATTGAACACCTGCACCACCCTCATAACGTATGTTGTTGCTTATACAGTATTAGCACGAGACACTATAACTCAGCAGCTAATAACCAGTAATGATTAGATGGGTGCAAATTTCCCCTGCTGGTGAACGAGCCTCAACTGTGACAGCCACAGCTGTCCTGTTAGGTTAACCCCATGGGAAGTTAACGAAGTAGAAATTTGGGTGCATTTTCTCAGATTTTGTGCACAACATGTAGGCATCTTGGCTTTGCTAGAACGAATGGTCTGTAATGCTAACAGTGATGAAAGTCCTCCGGATTTTCCCGGAATTCCGGATTTTTACATTTTCATGAACATTGCTCCGGAAAATGTTGGAAAAATTGCCTAAATTTAATCCGGATATTAGTTGACAACATTGACCAAACGTGTTTGAGTCCGTTGTTTTGCTTTCACGAGCGTAGGCATGTTGAGGCACTAACACTAGTAACAGTAATGCCCCTCCCCTCGCATTCTCTCAAGATGTCGCTTATTTTGTGTGGTCTTGACATTAATTTACGTGTTTATTTCATAAACGTTGTTAACTAAACAAGCCTGCTCCAAAAGAACCAGTATTCACCCGGAAACGGGAAATGCAAGTTAACCGTACTGAACATGTACGGAGCATGTACGAAAGCGCATGTTCAGAACTGGTTCACGAAATGCAAGCGCATTTACGTCGAAAGTCATCAACATCATGAGGCATGTAAAAGGAGATTCAGTTACACCAGGGGTGCTCATTGCGTCGATCGTGAGCCAGTGTGATGGTGTTAAAAAAAAAAAAAAAAAACAACAATATTAGACTATCATCCACCTCTTTGCTTGATTCAGGTGTGGCCAATTTGTCGAGCGCATGGACATAAAGGCGCGTTCTACCAAGCCGACCTCCTATTTACGGCAGTCCTGTGGTGCGTGCCCTCTTCCCCGCAACAATACTTGACAATTGCCGACAGGAATGTTTGTTCCAATGTATCGCTAGCTTGTTGCCACTAACGCCAATTATGTTGAAGTAAACTTTCAGTATTTTCAAAACATTACGAGTATTGAGCGTTCATGTTTATTCCTTGACCAGCCAGTGCATTTAACTTTTATTCAGATAAAGTTTGTCAGATCAAGAATTTTTATTGATGAAAAATTTTAAATACCATTTTATATCATGTTCTACTAATATCAGTTGAAATTGGAAATGATCATTTCTGCGTTTGAAGTTTTAGTTTTCTATTTTAGTTATGTATTTGTTTGTTTCATTTTTTATTTACAGTTATGTTATATTAATCCAGTAAGTTATTTTAAGGCCATTCCTAATCACACCCGCAACTTTATCTGTGAGCATGACTGACCATACCTGTACATTTTTGAAATGTGAGTGGCTGTGTGTGTGTGTGTGTATGTAAGTATGTATATATATATATATATATATATATTAAATGCAACTGCTTATACTATTAGTATTACTAGATCTATATCTAAGATAGTCCAATGTATCAGTACAACGCGACGTAACAAGTTTGAGACTTAAACGTTAATAGAGATCAGAAATTCTAGGAAATATTTTCGTGTATATTCTATACTATAATATGTATAATCTGGGGAAAAGGACATTTTTAGATGTCTTTTTACGAAATAGTTCACTTCATTCATTTGTCTTGAGATAAAATGGCATATTTTAAGCAAATCTTCATGACAAATGTGATTTTGTGCCATCCAGTGATACGGGAATGGGGGGCAAAAAAATCTGGGCTTGGCGTTTGGGGAACTTCTGCCCAATTTTTTTTTAGGTCAGGACTTGGAAATTTGACTTTCAATTTTTGTCAGAATTTTGTTCACAGATATCACTAGAATGCACCACAGCCATCCATTTTTTTCAAAGATTTACCGGGGTGGCATGCCCCCGGACCCGCCTAGTGCTCGCATTTGTATTTTCAGGAATTTTCACAAAACTCCACTTTAATCTCTATGTTAAGCACCAGAGACGTGAGGGGCGGAGTCAAGGATGTTTCTTTCGCGTTTGGCTCTGATACTTGGCACATATCCATATTTTGCTTGGATGTCAAATGTTCTTTATTTTCAATTTTTATTTTCAACTGATATCCAAAATATATGTAATAATAATATTAATTCACATTGGAGGGTTTATTGTACATATGAATTTGAGGGAGAGTCTTCCTTTAAGTTCAAGGAGTTGATGGATCTAGGGAAAAAGCTGTCTTTGAGTCAGCTTGTCTGTTTTTGTGGGACGTGTAACGTGTGTATCCAATAACTGAACACCTGAGGGGATCGCATATAAGTTTGTAAACGTGGAAAAACACAGATCCTAAAAAGTGAAAACCTAAGCCATATATTTCAATTTTGATACACTAGGGAACTTGTCCAGTGCATGGTGTTATTTGATGCATTTCTAAATGCTCATATTATGATCCTTCATTGAGCATTAAATGATGCATGTCGCCCTGAAGAGATCAGATTATTAGTTGAAATTAAAACTGCTTTCTACTCAAAAAGCTATAAATGAGGATCCAGTTGTACCATTTAAAGGTGTCATTTTGAAGTCTAATAGAACTGCCTCTTTCAGTTGGCAAGATACTGTAATTCCCCTGAAACATACTTGTATGAGCACTAACCCTCAGGAAGCTCTTTCAAATGAAGCGCCCTTTCTTCTGTATCCAACACATGAAGCATCTTCCCATGCGATATCTGGGAACCTTACAACACGATGAAGACACAGTCATTTGCATATCCCACATCTCCTATTTGCATGACTTCCATTCATCATTAAAGAGAACCTCTCCATTTTAAATAGGTGAGTGATTTTAATCAAGCGTAGATCCGACAGAAGTCAGAAATAAGGGACTGTATTCTCTTGTCTGCAAGTTGAAGGCCTGCGTGCAGTGTAAATATTGCGTGCAGATAAAGTGTGATCGTAGGCAGAAAAGCCAAAGCAGCTTTCTGAGGCTCAGCACTTGGACTTTACCTGATGTGCTGCATTTTACATTATACTGTTAGAGTGGGACATGAAGATAAGAAACATTTGCAAGTGACAAGGTTGGTTTCACTCAGCTCGGTTAATCATTACTGTCACGGCCCATCGGAACGGGAGTAGGACCCAAATGCAGGACTCAGACAATGCGAGGTAGTTCAGGGAGAAACGTTTATTATATGCCGAGGTCGGTGATCGAGCAGGCAGTCAGATGCAGCAGCGGTAGTTAGGACGTCGGACGAAGAGAGCAGGTGAGCGGGCAGGCAGGAGTCGGTACACAGGGGAACGATCAAATCAGGCAGAAGTATCAAAGGAGTCAGGCTTACAAGGTTGGTCGGAGAACAGGCGAAGGTCGGTACACACGGGTTGTCGATCAGGGATACGAGAGTGCTGGAACGGGACATGAAGCTCAACGAACAGGCGGGCACCAATCGTCATCGGGGTGATGTAAATACAAAGACTAATCAGCCCGCATGAGATGCAGGTGTGCGCCTCAATCAGCGCACCCGCGCGGGCACCCACGCGGGCACCCGCACAGCTCATGCGGACACCCGCACAGCTCGTGCTGGAGCGGCAGGATCATGACAATTACGCCTCACATGCGTTGGAAAGAATGGCTATGAATCTTTAAAACAAGTTCAACAATAATAAAAAAAAATAACTAGAATCGAAATTTCCAAAGCACAGACCTCATCTCAAAAATTCCATTATTACTTGTTTTGAATCATGACATCCAAGTCTAGGTTGCAGAAAAGCCGGTTTCTCCACAGTATTTGCTGGTTTTGGTGGTAGTGGTTGCCCCACTAGACTAACATACTGTAAAAGCAAGGACTGTAACTAGGTTACTGAGTTTGTACGATTATCCAATTATAGAAGAACTTTTAATGGATTGTCCCTATAAGTGTGTGTCACCGAGCAACATTTTCTTTTGTATAAATCAGTTATCTACTGTATGTCATGCTTATTCTGGCAAACTAACATACCAACACCCCAAACAATGTATGGTTATTAAAAAGAGTAAAATATTCAAGCAGAATTTATCCAGCAGCCTAGATGCTATACTTATCAGCCACTGATATCATCGGCAATAAACCCAGCATTTGTTTTATCCTAAGTGTTTGCTTATCAAATATTGAAAAACCCGTGAATATACACTCACTGTGCACATAAAGGGGAGTTTGCAGTTTTTAACCCCAAGTCTGACCATTCACTGATATGCACGAATGCAATTCTCAAAAAAACATTCAGTTGAATGAATACTGGATTGCAGACTAATAAAATGGCACCCAGTTTCCATAGAAATAGGTCATTTCTGTTTTCAATGTCATAAGCAAAGAAAAGATTAAAACTTTCTTGTTTTTATTCATATAACGAGCTATTTATCTGTCTAACATAGGTACTTTTCAAGATTTACTTAGTCATCTCATCGCACTACACTCTACCTTTTCGTGTAATGCATGCATGTGGGGTTTCAGCATCTCACACATATACAAACTGTTTCCGTTATTTGAATACATTTTACAGCTACCATTAAATACCATTCACCTTTGAGTTGATTAGAAAATAGTCAACACAGCACTCTGTATCTTGGGTTGACAATTGTTATAGTATACTGTATGTTTTTTTATATTATATTATGTTATATTAGAAAGAGCTTTACTGCAACCAGTATCTTTTCTGATCTTACTAATAGCCATGATTGAACAAAAGCCAGAATTCGAAGTGAGGTCAATTTTCTGGAAGTCTTCAAGAACGGGAGTGATTGTATGCCGTAAAATTCCAAACCACTGCTTTCATCGTCAACATCAACATTTACATCAGTCTGGTGTTAACAAAAATGTGACGTGCTACATGATGCAATAATGATTCCTTGATGTACAATAGGCAATAATACATTTATTTGGAGTAACTACTGTATGTAGCAGGATATTACAGTGGTACTACTCACTACTACTACTTACGAATCTCTCTAGTAACGAAAGACCTCCTCGGAAAAGTATTGTCTACAGTTATGAAGGAAAATTCAGGATACGAAAGGAATAAAAATAAGTGCTGGATTCATAGCCCCACATTCCATCATCTCCCCTTGGCTATCGCGTAGCATCTTTCTGCCATCCCATTGGCTAGGCATCAATCTTTACCCACATTGCTTTTCGTTTCCTTTAGACATTCGAGCGTCCCGGAATCATATGCTAGCACTTTCACACGCTGTAACCCGCTAGTAGACATTTTTTTTTTAATTATTATAGTTTTTTTTTTTTTGCAAGTTTCTAAGTCTTCATTCACCATGGCCCCCAAGAAACAGTGGAATTAAGTGTTGTGCTTGCGTACATTTTGTAGGTATGTTTTCTCTTCGCTGTCAAACATTTGCCTCTTCTTCCATCCCCCACGATGCCTTTTGCTTGTCACTCACCCTTCTCCTTGCATAGTCACGCAACGCCAAAGGTAAACTACCATAATTTTTATGATTCTTTAAATTATGTACTTTTATGCACATTTTTGCTGGGGGGTGGGTGGTGGGCTTGGCATGGATTTGGCTATTTACATGTAAAATGTGCCTCTACTTATGAAAAACGACATCCGGAACTAATTAATTTTGTAAGTAGCGGTAGTACTGTATAGTGATTTTAATTGACATCAAACACTTTCAGGATCTTTAGAAAGTGGAGTGTAGTAGACTACTGATCCAGTCTGACATCCAATACATGGACTGAGACGATATACACAACACGATTTTCTCAAGTAATTTCTACTGTATATTAAGGGTGACGGCTACACTTTGAGCTGTGTTCAATCACAACTATGACTGTCTTGCATGCCATCAGTAGTTAAAGGTGACATGGCAATTGGTTTTCCAACATCAGATGGAACTCAATTAAACATATTCAAACTAGGCACAAATGAAGAGACCGATGAAAATCACAGTTGTTCTCACGTATGTAGTAAAACATGTTTTGTCATGTGTATCTCAATTCTCTGTCAGAACTCTCCTACTAAACACTTAACTTCTGCTTTGGACCATAAATCCCCAGTTCACTTTTTAATTAATCATATGTGGACAACTTTGGATTATGATTGTAAAGTTAGGAGAGATTGACTCTCTGTTGATTTATAGTATCTTTGAACCAAGAGTGTTTGATGTCTGGAGATAAACCGAACTGAAAATGAAAATAACATTGTGAAATTGTAATTATCATATTTTATCTTGCAACACATTGGTAGAAGCTGAGAGGAAAATGAATGCACTTGTAAATATGAAGTTGTCATAGAGACCTATTTTTTGGACAAAGTCATGACTACGTCTGTGTAAAAATATCAAAACATTTAAAAATATGCTTAAAAAATACGACAAAAGACAGTAAATATGTTTGTTTCTTATAATAGTCATTTGTGATTTGTTTTCCATTAAATACAGCCTGTTTTATAATGCATATGGTAAAAAAAAGAAGAAGCAATGAAATGCTTGAAAGCAGTATGAACTAAACTGCTGCACATCAGCAGATGGCTGTGAAATTTTGGATGGGCACCCAGGCCCCTGCCTCCAGTCCAATGTCATTGAAATGCAGACAAGTGATCAAATGTAACACGATGCCACCGCTGAATCACAAACAGGCGACCTAACATTGGTCGGAGCATTTCAAACAGTCCCAACAAACCCCAACACAGTGATCAACCACAGGTCACGTTGGCGTGTGCTCAGTATTCATTTATTACGGCAGAACGGGGAATGGCTGTGCTTCCAATGTGAATTTAACGCTGTAGCATTTCTGCATGGTCCTCTGAGACACATTTTCTGTGGTGTTTGTCAACAACCCCCACATGCAAAAGCAAGATACTGCAACCCAGAGCAACAAGCACGTACACACATATGCGCACATGCACACACGTACACGCACACACACACACAAACACATTGCATGAAGATGTAACCATGGGTAAGGCAGGATCACACTCTACCTCATAGCATCATTAATTGGAACAAGTGTGTTCACATTTAATTTCGTCAAAATAAACATGAAAGTGTACTGTGTTTTGCTCAGCTTATTTGGTCCTGGTTCATTTAGCATTCACAATGGCATGTTTTGTGGTGCAAAATCCACAAAACACATGTAGACTGTTTGGGTGAAGTCCCATTCACCCTCGAGGACCCTGCCGAGAATGAAGAGCTGGTCACTGTTCTGTGGCCAGAACGAAAACCACATTGCTCCTCCTGAATCTAAGATTCAATTTACAGGGATAAACCCTCCGCTCCAGCATCCCTGAATATACTTTACCAGAGAGGTCTCGAAATGGAACACACCCTCTGGTCCCCCTTCTTAAAAAAGGGGACCACCACCCCAGTCTTCCACTCCAGAGGCACTCTCCCCGATGTCCACGCAATCTTGCAGAGCTGTGTCAATCCATGACAGCCCCCCGAGATAGAAGAGCCTGGATCAGAGAACCCCGACTCTGGTTCTTCATTGGCAGGCGTGTCAGTTTAATTGAGGTTCTGTTTAAACTATTATCCCCAGAAACTCGCAACATCCCAAGTAGAGGTCAGCAGCGTCCCATCCCCACCATACACAATTTTGATGGTGTACTGCTTCCCCCTCCTAAGACACTAGATGGCGGACCAAAATTTCCTCAAAACCGTCCAGAAGTCTTTCTCAATGGCCTCACCCACCGGGCTTCTCCCACATCTGAGGTTTTGCCCCAGCAACCACATAAGCTTCATTCCACTTGGCCAGCTGCAAGCCATCACCTGCCTCAGGACACACAGGTCAAAAAGACCCGATAGGACTCCTTTTTCTGCTTGACGGTATCCCTCGACGCTGGTGTTCACCGAATACCTTATGGCCATAGCTCCAGCTGGATGCCTCAACAATAGAGGAATGGGAGTTCAAATCCTGGTCCTGTATGTGTTTAGTTTGCATGTTCTCCCCATGCTTGTGTGGGTTTTCCCTGGGCACTCTAGTTCCATCCAACAGCCCAAAAAAACATGTATGGTAGGTTTATTGAAGACTCTAAAATTTCCCCTAGGTGAGAGAGTGAGTGCAAAAGTTTTTTTTATGTACCCGATTGCCTAGCAACCAGTTCAGTGCGTACCCCGCCTACTGCCCTAAGATAGCCGAGATAGGCTCCACGACCTATGTGAGGATAAGCAAATCAGAAAATGGATGCATGGTATTTTGGTAATTTACAATACAGAAACTTGAACATGGATGCTTCTTTATTATGAACACCAGTCACAATTCCATTCCCATTTGGCTTTGAATATACATGCGTATTGTCTGGGTTACACAAAAAAATTTCCATTTGTTTGTCACTTACACACAATAATATTTGGAACTTTATTTTTTAAATTAAAATGTTCATGTTAGTTCCCTATCATCAGTAACTGAAAAGAATATTGAATGAAACCCTTGAAGTAACATGACCGGAAGTCACAAAAGTGACAATGACCGCCTACGTTGATACTGATTAATGATTCGGTTGTAATGTGGTGACAACTGAAAAGTACATAAACCTATTGCTGATTCATCATACTGTTCTTATCAGGGAGGGAAAAAAAATATATGATTCAGTCTGCTGGTGCTCATGTTGACCACCTAGACCATTTTCAAAATGTTATTACCCTGACACTTATTATTGAAGGAAGCAGTTAAAAATTTCCAGGGTGAAAAAACCCCAAACACTTCAGGGCGAAACTAAAAGGCATCCATGAAAATCCAGGTGTCAGTGATCACTTTAACCAAAACTTTGCATAATTTTGTCCATCTTTATGTGAGGGAGGCAAGGAGGTACAGATCAATAAAAAATAAAAATACAATTCAAAATAAATGTTAAAAAAAAAATAACAGAACAGCACAAGGACTCTCCAGAATAAACACGGGAGCTGTGCAGACGTTTGCTGCATTATTTAATTAAATGCAGCAAACATTGAGATCAAGCAGGAACTTCAAGTGTGTCTGTTGCCCTTCTTGTTAATGGTAAATATCCATACTGTCTGTTAGCTGAGTACATGCTGAAAAAAAACATTATTCCTCACTTTTGGGATGTACAATAATTGGGTCCATCAGGTTGTGTATTTCACATGAAAAAAAACAAGAACCCTCCAACCATATTTCATGAAAATGGCCATAGGTAAATAGAACATGCAGGTAAATTAACTTTTTTGGTTTTTAAAGATGCCAATACAGCTATGGCTGAAGCTTTTTGTTTGTGTGGTTGCTGTTACTTGCACTCCTCCAGAGATTTACGTTCCCATGGATACGGGAGTCAGAGATACTGTTGGGGACTCGAGGGAGACCTTGCTCTTACGTAGGTTCTGTTACTGCGAGGGCCCACATTCACGATTACGGCAGTGTTCTTGGAAACCATGCTCATTTACAGCCCAAAGATGGTAATTCAAAGCCCAGCTGCTGCACATTTTTTTTCTTTGACACTTCTGAATTTGTGACTCATTGTGCTCCAAGTATTTTTAAAGTGCAGTTGCTGCAAATGAATTAACGTCACAATATAATCTTTTATTCTAGGTAATTATGCTACTCTTGACTCCTACATTATGATGCACTTGGATTTGTGTAATGTAGTACAATTTAACTGTAGTACCAAACTTGTAGGTACAGGTATGTTTGAGTGTGCTTAAATAAGTGACACTAACTGGCGACAACATTAGGCATATGATATCATATATCATTCATTTAGACATGCATAATATTTCTATCCTCTTTACTTTTTGTATTGAATATACTTATGAAGAGCCTTGTAAGTAGTACCATTCCATTTTAAACCTTGATGCGTTACATGAACACTATGTTGGAAAAGTATTCAATACACGAACCTGCCCCTGCTACATTTTTTGCACCACAATTATTGACATTGTGACGTGACCTACCTACACATGAAAACACAAGGACACTTCCTGAGCTTCAAGTGTGTACTTTGTTCAGTTTTCAATTCTTTCATCCGGTTGTGATTAAATGTCATCCGTTTTAATATACAATACCAATTAAAAAAAAAACAACTTAATGTCATGCTCTCAACCTTTATTTTGAGGGCTTTTCTTAAAATGAATCAAAACACACAAACACACACACAAACATGTTTCTTCAAATGCATGAACCTGTTGATCTTTAAAGGGTCATGAGGGGATTAGCGAAAGAGTAAAAAGGCAGAGGAATTGCACATGCCAAACGTCACCTTGATTGTACTGTAAACGTTTTTCATCCAAAAACTTGTGTTGTAAAATGTCCCCTGAGTCAAGTGGGATCAGCTTTTGCCAAACCCTTGATTAAACAATTTAAAAAAAAAAGGATGGCTGGATAAGGGAAAGTAGATTTTCTAACATCACCGTCACATCCACAAAGTTTGATAATTATACTGCAGCGTCCCAGTTACTGCAGCTACTGCAGAACTCAACAGAGCATAAAAAAATAAAAAATTAGAAGCCCGCTGGAAGACGATTCACACGTTGAAAAGTAACAACCACAAGTGTGATATTTGTTAAAGATAGTGATGAATAAAAAGTGTAAATCTTTCCTGTCGTTGCCTGTTATGAGCACAGTTAGCTGCTCATCATCCATGTGAATTCTTTCAATATTCCAGGGAGGGTGTTTAAATATTAGTTCTATGTCACCATGGCTAAGAATAGACTGAAACACACATTGACAGCCATCATATTCTATTCTGACTGTGTGCAAGTTGAAGAATCCACGGGGAGAATTTATCATCAATGGCAATATATTGATCCCAGCCAAAGAAACAATGAGACTGTCATGTCAGTGAGCACATTAACTTTGCTTAACCTATTGATTGGTTAATAGTTTTGCCTAGGCCTTTAACAATGAAAAAGGGATTTACCTTGACTGGTTATATCCTCCTGCAGTCTACCAGGTGCAATGAATATTTTGCTTGTATTACGCTCACCTATGAAGTACACCTGAAAAGTAGCCAGATTAAATTGGTTGTGCTCAGGTGATTATCCCTCACAAAAGACAACTTCTCATGGATGCTTCTCTCCAGGGAAACATGCCCAATCAATACTAGTTAAAAGGGGTGCCTGTGCATTGTACAAATACAAGGGCATTGGATTGTCCAACAAATACAAGCAATTGATTATAAATGCAATTTGAATGCTCATCTTAAAGTTTGCCAAAAAAACAAAAAAAAAAAAACAAAACACTTTTGTCACATTTGTCAAAACTGTCAATATAACCTCACCAATATAGTTAGTCAACCCACGGAGTAAAATTATCCCACGGAGCAAAACTTGTACATTTTAATTGATGTCCGAGGAAAAACAATGAATACGAGATAGATGGTATGACTGGCAAGATATCAGTCATTTTTCGTACACTCGCAGGTGCGCTCATTGCACACACCATCTCGGACTTCGGCATCTGTGGTCAAATTATGGTGAAATATTCACCTCTAAAAAATAAAAAGTGCACATTCCGCATTTACCAACAAGTGGGACAGTTGCGGAGCGAAGGGACTGTTGAGGTAAAAAGCAACTGTTAGATTTTTAATTGATTCTACATTACAAAAAGTAAAACTTTAAACCAACAACATTTAGTGTTTTAGTAACACTACATTATGAATAAATCATGCTACCAATGTCGCAGCCGTGGCTAACGTTGGCTTGCTTACTGAGCACGTTGCGTTCAAGGTAAGTGTCACCAAAATTAACGAGAATCGTTGCTTTGGTCAGAAACTTGACGAGAGGAGGGATAAAGGAAGTTGGGCTGCATTCAAATGTTGCTCGCAATTGTAGAACTCCAAAGTGTCGCTTGTTTTACCTCACAAGACAAGTTTTTAGGCTACTAACTCATTTCATATTACGCTTTGCAGCTCATGTTTATTGATCTGTTTTATGACTCCATCTGAGGTGTTGTCACGCTTACCAACTGCACAGCACGTTTAGGATAGTTAGACAAGTGATATTTATTGCTATATCCCATCACTTAATGCTCTTTTGTTACCAATGTAAGGTCAAGTTTGAAAAAAAAAAAAAACAACGACAGCAAACATTTTTACAAGCCAGTCAGTAAATAGCATATGACTGTAATTTAGTTTCTGTGCATGGAAACTCGTTTCGGATCATTTCCTTCTTTTACTCTGCTTTTTTCTGCTCTTGCAGTGACTGCCGGAGCCGTATTTCTGATATACAGTATGTAACAGTGCTTGGCAGCGGAACATTTCTTCACACAGTGAGTAAGTGGTTTAATTTCACTAGGAATGTATGACACAAAACCTGGGTAATTCAGCTTTTTCTGGTTTTAAAAACGCTGAAGGTCAGTCTTTTTCTATTTATTGTTGATTTTACAGTGCCAGAAAAAGAATGTGTGAAAGCCTTCTTTGGTCTTTTAGAATAAGTAAATGATCACAAACCTTCCCCTCTTCCTCCCATTTTCTTGGCCTTTTATCACCACCTAAAAATTCAATGTCAAATGTTTCAGATGTTGGAGTGCAATTCCAATTAAAGGACGTATTGAACCATCAGTTGACAGCAGCAATGTCAAATACGTTCCCAAATTAAATTAGACGTGACTCACTCACTATTTATACTAACTAAATTCATAATGTACAGATGTCAAAATCATCTGCGTTTTCAAGCTCGCAAACTGCATATTTTTCCACACAAAACTTCACTTTTAAAGCAGTAAAAATATTAGATAATTATGAAGACAGAGATCTTTTCTTGGTATAGCTTTTCTCCACATGAACTGCTGCAGAATCATGTTTCACCGACAGCCATGTTCCATCAGAAGATACTTCAAGTAGCTTCCACCGTTTCACAAGAATGGAGCAAAGTAGTATGCCGATTGGAGACCTATTGCAATAGAACATGAATTAAAGAATCCGTGATAATACAGTCAGTGACTTTTCGATGGGCTGATTCTTTTCTCACAGCCTCCAGTTTACATTTACAAGGAACCGGTTTGGGCTAGTTGGAAGTGAGATTGGAGTCATGTGTTGCCTCTAGTAACTGATAGTCTGGGTTGTCAAGGAGTGGGAGGTGGGTAAAGTCCTAGCAACCTCTCCATGCTCTCACAGTAATAAATCTGTACTATCCCGTGTAGGAGAGTAGCATATTGATCTTTTCACCGAAATTGTGGTCTTTCACAGCCATCAGCTTCTGGAGTATCATAGTGTTTTGAAGCTACATGCATCTTTGGAAAGGAGCTCTCTCGGTGAAGGAATTGCTATAATAACAGTGGCCTTAATTAGTCGGATGTGTTGTGATTGCAGCATGTGCAAAAACAAACGTTACGAGTTGAGAGATGAGCTAGCACCATTAACCAGGAGGTTGCAATCTAAAGAGAAACCAAACTTGGGCCAATGGAAAAAAATAGAAACAACAAAAATGTGAGCTACTATCATATTGGAAATTACTGAAGAAGAGACCCCAAAAAGTTTTCAGATTTCAGTTTTCAAATTCAGTTTTTTGGGGAAATGTCTAATTTTTTCAACAGTTTTGGGGCAATTTTGCATTGCTAAATCTGAGAATGACATCTGTTTCTCATGTTCAAGTCAGGTTTCGGTGCTAGGTTTATGCATCGAATGATATAAACTTTTCTTACCATGAACTGAATGTTAGCCATAGATTAAGGAAAGTATCTGTAAATTGGATGTTAAGTTATCACTGTTGGAAATTTGGGGCATGAGCCTACGTTTATTTAAACCTCTTTGTGACTATATCTGTACATGGAAAAAAAATGTCACCACAGTTCAAATAATTGATCTGGTTGAGAAAAGCTAATGTGATATTTGATTTCAGCGAAAAAAACTAAACAACTCAAAAATTCACAAGATTTTTTTTTTTTTTTGGACCAGCATTATATAGTATGCTTCAAAAATCATGCAAAAGCTCGGAGGTGAAAATGTCATCATGCAGGACATGTTGGCGTAAGATCTTGGCGTAATTCGTTTTATAGTAATAGGTTGTATGTTCTAATGCAGAGAAGACTGGATATAAAAATGTTGCTGGCAAAAGAAACTTGGACAATTTGTTACCTTTTAAAAGATCTCAGATAACAGATTGTGTCAAAGAGAAAGATTTAAGCTCAGATCTTACACCTTTCCAGGTGCAAATGGATCATCATGAAGGCTTCTTCCTTTATCTGTAATTTATGGAGCGTTTCATGTTTCACAAGGTTCATTTCCTCATAATCTAACGAGTCTCACAGAGGCATAAGGAGTAAAAAACACTGAAAACTGTAAAACTGATGAGTTTTAAATGTATAGTGATCACAAGAGCTAATTAAGTTCACCAACCACCATAGGAATGGTTCTGTATGTGTTTTGTGTTTTCATTGACTTTTGTAGATTTTTACTTTTTTTTTTTGCGTTTAAGGGGATGATTTGAAGAAGAGGACAAAAATGTACATTGGAGGTTGTTTTATAATGTGTTTCACTGTGGGTGTGTTTACATTTTCGAGGAGTTCACTTTGTTTATATTTACATTTGTGTGACGTTACACCAAACCATGTCTGACAAGGTGGTGGCAACAGTTTTGCCCTGGAACAGATTAGATAAAATTTGTATCGGGGGAGTTGGGGTGAGGGGAGGAGAGGGAGTGTCTTGGAATAGATTTTTTTTCAGGTTCAACTGTATTTAATACCACTTAAGTTTATGAAGTTAAGTAGTGTAATGTCATCTGAACTGGTACCATGCTGAAAAGTGGAACTTCAAAAGGAAAAAATTGGACGACTCAGCATTTACAGACAATTATTAGAAAGTTTCCAGGGTTAGCGGGGACTACCATATTCATGACTAAGTCACATAGTGGTGGAAATATTTTACGGGTTACATTGGGCATACCAGAGTTGCACACTGCGACTGCAATCTGGAAAATGTTCCAGTCAAATTTGCTGAATGTCTTTGATTCACAAAGAAAACTTTGTATTTAGTGCAATATCCTGAAAGCTTATAAGATGCCTTTCAAAGACAGAAATCCTGCGGGCTATTGGGTAACAGTAGCACTCAGAAGGCAGCAAGATGTTTGCTGATGAAAATGCGAGACACCGACTGGTCTGGGAGGAGCAGAGCAGAGGAGAGGAGAAAGAAATATAGACACTTACAGTGGGTAGCATAACTCCACTATGTGCTGAGGGAGGATGGGAAAATATGATATAATGCAATATTCTCTTTGGAATTTATGCAGTGTCTTTTCTCCACCGGCGTCTAATTTAGTGTTCTTGCCTTCCTTACCACGTCCCACACTCTTCTCTGTCTATCCCACTTTCTTCATCCACCTCTTCTGTTTCCACCCAGCACCTTCCCTCCACCCCACCACAACCTCTACCACCACCAGAAGCTGTAGCAGCAGCACACTTTCCCTTTGCCTTAGGCTTTTGTTAGACTGCCTTTGTGGTGAGTGGAAAGAAAGAGTGAGAGAAACAAGACTCTAGCCCACCAGCCTGATTGGGAAGGACGGGAAACTGGAGACATGGTGGATGAGAGTGAGATTGAGCCGTTATGAAAAATCCCTTCTGGCCCCGTGAGTGGCCGAGGCAAGGAGTGAAAAACAGATTGAATCATAGACAGGAAAAGGGGGGAGAAAGGTCTTATCCCCTTACTGGCTGTTTTGAAGAGGTTAACCTCATTAATTTTGTGGTTATGGAAATGTTGAGGGCATGACATATAATAAAGCCGTGTGCTAATAGTAGATACTCAGTAGGAATGTAAACTCAAGTTCACCGTCACATTTTAATTTTGCAACTATTTCAGCCTCATGGATGCTTACCCAGGCCGCACCGTGGAGCAGCTGTAGAGCGTTGGCTTCACAGTTCTGAGGACCGGGGTTCAAATGACGACCCTGTGGATGTTGCATGTTCTCCTGGTACCTCCGTGGGTTTCCTCTGGGCACTCCGGTTTCCTCCCACATCCCAAAAACACGCATTCATAGGAGACTCTAAATTGCCTTTAGGTGTGATTGTGAGTGCGACTGTTGTCTGGGTTCAGGGTGTCCTCTGCCTTCTGCCCGATGACTGCTGGGATAGGCTCCTGCACTCCCGTGACCCTTGTGAGGATAAGTGGCTCAGAAAATGGATGGATGGATGGATGGATGGATTCTCAACCCCTGTGTGATGAAATGAAGTCTTTGTACCATACATTGGGAGCATTCGTGTAAGGAAGGCTGCCCTGTCCACTTTGAAACTTTACAAGAAATGAAAACATGCCACCTCATCTCAGTGGCTGAAATTTGACAAAAAAAAAAAAGGAGTAAATGAATCAAACATGAGAAGGTCACAGTGTTTTCCAGCCCGTTGGTCATCCTAAACGGGTCCCGGTGGATCTTAATGAGGATGGATGTGAGCTGTGCTGGACTCAGTGGTCTGGAGTTCAGCCTCTCAAAAAAGCATGCGAAGGGCAAAAAAGACGAAAAGTCGAGTTAAAGGAGGGACTGATGTTTCAGATAAATGACCAAGAAGGATTTAATGTGGATAGCTCAGGGACTATAGTCACTGTATAAAGTGGAAGGGGGTTAAGGGTCTTCCTTGTGGCTCATATAGAAGCAAACACCCAATGAGGATAGTTTTATTGCTTGTAGCTTCACCGTCACCAAATGCTGGCGCAAGGTAAACCATACAACCTTAATTCTTGTTTCGGCAAAGAATAGGTGGTCTGAAGCAACACCCCGTCCCCCCATGTTTAGAATATCCTCATTAAATGTTTTTTTCAGTAATATGTTTTTAATAATCCATCTTAGTGAGAGTAACTGAGACCCTGTTTTCTGTACAAGCAAAGGCTGGAGATGTGATGCAGTGCAAGGTATGATTGTAGGAATAGAAAGCGGTATCTCATTAAGGTGATAGGAAACGTAAGTGGCCAACGAGGATGATTTATTAGACTCGACTAAGTGCATAAAGTTAGAGGTCTATATCTGCATTAAACAAAAGGACGCCCGATATCTTTCATGATTCATGAAGAAGAAGTTGCGAACAACTCAAGGTCAGACTGATAACTAAGCGATGCTGGATGATGATGTCCTCTAAAGTCGGAGCCTTGCCCGCTTTCATTTTGTAGGGAAAAAAAAGTCTTAGAATATCTTTTCATGTTAGCATGCCTTTCCAAAAAAACTCAATTGTTGTCTTGCACAGGATGCAAACAGTATGTTTCAATGTATCCACTTTCGTGACACTACAGGGTAATAAAGCAAGTGTCAGGTTGTGTGCGATTTATTAGATCACCGTAGTGTCAGATGTAATACTCTTGGGCGTCTGCAAAATTGTGAGGGTTGGCATATTTGGTAATAGCAAGGATATGACAGTTCACGTAATGACAAAGATGTGATTGTTCAATTAAATGTAATTGCTTCAGCTATCTTTGCATTAGGTATACCTTTGCAGACTTAATCTGTCTTGCATCCTCTTTTGGGCCAATTAAATAATCCAACAGGTAATGAAGGATAATAAATACATAACTCTATGTCTAATTATTATGGTTGATCTAAACTGCAATTACTGTGCCCATTGTGGGTTAATGACCGTGTAAATTTAGAACCGCCAAAGAACGATTGCCAGAATCATTTAACCCATGGTTCTAATAGGTAATGAAGAAACACTTTTGTACAAATGAACATTAGAATGAAATCTTTGCTTTTAGACTTGCATACATTCACTGTTGGACGCGTTTCAAATTACTGGCTGGGATAACGTAGAACATACATCATTCATCTGAGCCCTTCGAAGAGCATCATGTACTTTCTGATTAAATTAGATGAAGTTGTTCCCAAAATATATAGTAATATATTGGTCATGTAAGCAAGAGAAGTCAGAGTCATCTTTCCATTTTCGATGGTGCTTGTCCATATTAGTTATTTTAACATGTACCCTATTCCAGGTCGACACCTATTGACAACCAGCCATTCCATTCACACCTGTGGGCAAGTTATTTTAACTTAATATGCATGTTTTAGGAATGTGGGTCTAGAAAGCAAACAACACGCAGAAAGACAGGTGATCAAAATTGATAATATTCAAATCCCAAACCACAGAGCAGTGAACAGTGGGTCCACTGTGGTGCCCGCAAGGGAACATATTACACTGAAATCATGCTTGTGAACTCCATGTGTATGCTGTCACCGTCCACTCATTCAAGGCAGTTTCATTTTATTTGCATTGTTAACAGCATATATTATTGGGGCCTGGGAAATAGGCAGGTGGGCTGATGTCAAACTGTATCGGCTTCTTTTTTACAAAAAAATTTGACCCAACAGTGGTACGTATGTGGAAAGATAGGTTTTGGGGTCATCTAATCAAACAAGGAAAAGCAGCCCAGAACCACTGAATTGTATTTGTGGTTTATCGCAGGCAATTTAAATAATGGCAGGTGTCTGCTGACTCCTATTAAACATGAGTTTAAAACATCCTCAGTTGAAAGGGGGTGTGTTTTGCTAACACATCTCAGTGTGCTTATTATTACTTACTTTCTCAAAAAGTTTTTTTTTTCTTTCATTGTTTTAGAGGGTATGGTTCACATTAATGGAGAAAATCTTTGTAGTAAGTTCTTTCTTTCTGATTAATCATGTTGTGTGGAGGTTTTGCATCAACTTTATCTGTACTACAACATCTTTTTTTTCATTTCAGGTCAACAGTAGCCACTTGCGCCCTGCCGCTGAAGCACCACGGCACCAATTGTTTACAAACATTATGAAACGGGGCATATATTGTTTGATTCTTGTGCATTTTGCAGCAACATCACTCATTGTAAATAAATCAACATTGATGATTGAGCTAGTAATCCTGCACATTAATGAGGGTGAGGGAGCTTCCTGGGGATGGGGGGGAGGGGGGGGGGGGGGGGGGAATCCAGTAATCCAGTAATCCAGGTTCATCTTGCTTGAACGTGGAACCGCGGGGCATGAAAAGAGTTAAGAGCAAGGCTGAAAAGATTGATTGCTCAGGTTGAGTTTGTATGCCACAACAGAGTTGAGAGTGAAGAAGTCATCTCCCATCATAGAGACATTTACCCCTTCCACATTGATAATGCCCCCTGGGAGCTACGGAGCACCCCGACGTATAGACTGTGCAGACATGCAACCGAATGCCATGCCAATGAGCAGGCAACGCAAGCACCAATATCTCTACATCCATGGAACGCCAGCTCGCTGCGCTCGATGATGTTGTCATGCTACCGTTACACTAAACACTGGAACACTATTTAAATTCAGCCGCTGGCATAGAATTATACAGATGCCGTTCAGCCTGAGCAAACAATAGTGCACACTGGTGATGCAGTATTTATAGTAATATTATATGATTCAAATTGGGTTTAGTGAGGTTCTGAAATACAAGAAAAACAGAATCTGAACCTAAACTGGCATGTTTTGATTGGCTGGAGGCGTGTCTTTATTTCGAACTATCATACTAATAAAGCACATACATTGAATATATAGACATTTTAACCACTTGACAAATATGTTTTGATATGAAAGCATAATTCAACTGTAAGCCAGTTTTACAGGAACAGTACTAAACAATACTAATTGTAACAGACAGAAAATATGCTGGGAGTCGTTCTTGTGAACGAAAGGTTTGAGAACAAAACAACACAACTAAAGTCTAACATTTAGTACATTCAACCCTGTTACCAAAAACGATTTAACCATCGAGAGGAAGAGATAAAAATGTAAGGTCCGAGACTCACCAGAAATGACATCATGCAGCTAATTGTGCTGACCACAAGTCGTCTCTTCCATTTTTCACATTTTTGCAGTTTTCATCTATAATGGAGTGTGTCAAATCAATGCAGCTACCACCCCCCACCCCCCAAAAAAACACATTACTATCAGGTTCTTCTTTTTATAAAGCAAAAGGTATATACTGTAGCTAAGTTTGTTCTTGACCACTAAGCATAGCAACTAACACAACTGTAATGTAATGTTGAACACAAACTCAAACACTAGTGTTGATTTGCAATCTTAACCAAATTAGAGTAACACTTATTAATTAATTACTTTATCAAATACAGCATTCTTTATTGAAACGTAACAGATATATATTTGTGATGTGTTTTTAAAATGTATAGTTTCACATGCCTGATTATCTATGACATACGTCTAAATGTTAATTCACACAAGGGACACAGATGACAATGTTTAAAAAAAAAAAAAAAAAAGACCCAAAAAATGCTTTTATTTTGGTAGGCAGGACCGGAAAAGCATGCCATCCCAACTTGCCTGACTTGACTGTGGTCCTGGCGGCTTGCGAGCGCACTTCTGTCTCCACTCACTGCGGTAGAAGCGGACGAAGCAGGCACCAGGCAACGTCGACCCACTTGTTCCGGCGCGTCTCTCTCCTGCACTTCAGCTGAGGAGGTCTTCATCAAACAGGACATATTTGATCCGCACCATTACTCCGCTTTGGGGTGACCAAGGGACAACTTTTGGTGTTTCTGGCCACGTTTTGAATTTTCTTCTTTTCTATCTTTGACGAAGAAGCCGGGGTCTTCTGGTTGTGAGAGGATGGGACCGCTCCTCCTCTCCATCGCCCTGTGCGTGAGCGCCGCTGTCCCGCAGCATGTGATGGGTGAGTGCGGGGAAAGCCTTCCACTTGACATCGCGTGACGTTGAAAGTAACCACTTGTGTTTTGAGCCTCAGCAGGAGTTGCGCATGCATCCTGTGCGTAAGCCAATAAAGACTGTTTCCTCTCATTATTTTGAATTCAGTTCCCTATTAGCATTTTTTTTTTTTTTTACTCCTCATCAGTTATTTACCTGCCATGGGACTTTAGAATGCACCCTCATCCTGACCTGACTTTGGGGTGCCAATGGATAACAAACAAGCTGATCAGACAGAGACGTCACTTTTAATTCCCCCCTCAAAGTGAATAACCCGAGGGCTAAAAGAGAAGGCTGGTCTGCCCAAATTGAGACCTTCTTAACCTGCTGCCTTTTAGAATGACTGGAGAGCAAGTGCAATACCAACAATTGTTCTTATTCATTATGTGAATGCTGAAAAGCATTCACACATTCTTCACACAAACCCCGTGAATCATTATAATTAAATAGCTCATTTTCTCAGTTCTTCTCCTTCTGGGTGTCCATCAATTTCATTCCAACGTCATCATATCAACCTCATTCAGGATATCCAGACCATTATTTGCCCAATTTCACAAATTCACATTTGGAAAAGAATTCCAAATTTTCCCCACCAAAAACATACATGATTTAGACAAAACAAACAAAAAAAAAAAGTTCCCCATTTTTTCCAGTTCCAACTTCAAGATATTCAGCTTTTTCAGAACATCGTAGTACAATTTGCTCCTCATTCCACGGACGATTGTTGACAGTTTCAAAACATTCCAACTTCAAACTGTTACGTTCATTCAGGACATCTTTTCTTCATCATTTCTATATTCCTCATACTCTTGCAAAACAATTCCAAAAATATTTTGGAATTATGCTTCTTTACCTCCTCCTTCCACATTTCTCACCAATCCACAGCATATGCTAATTCATGACATTTTGGGAACAATTAACTTTCCCTGAATTCCCACATATTCGTAATACAATTTCAAATTCTGACATATACATATTTACTTTCCCCTTTCACATTTCTGGACCAATTAAATGAATTTCAGGTTTGACATACTATTTGAACATTTCAATGTATGCTACAGAATTTCCTTTTGTTACTTTTTTAGCATCACTTGCATTTTTAACAGCGATTGCATTAAGTAGTTCGGTAAACAGTATTCACCTGGTTGTTTGAGCTGGAGATTAAACATCCTCCTCCATCTTTGCCCTCCAGTTGTGCGGTGACGGAACGATGTAAGTGCTTCTCGAGTGTATATTTATCAGGCAGTCAGGGTAAGCCTACCTGTGGGATTTTGGTGTAGAAACAAGCAGTGTAACCCTCCACAGAAGTGGGTCACGACAGCCTCTGTGTCTGCACATTTAGCAACATGAACGCCTCGGGAGTCACACATATCATACAGGCTGAGTTTCGGAGGCTCGCTAAGCCTCTCAGTGTCAGCAGTGTGGTCGACTCCTGTAATGAAGGCAGCGATGTTGATTTAATGCGATACAAATGCAAGCCCAATTATACATAATCGTCCTTGGTCAAATCTGAGCGGAATGCATGTACAGAAGGGAGTCGGAGGTAAAATTGCTTCGACTGTATTTAACTCGTCATGAGAATGTTGTCTTCTAACTTAGAGTTCCAAGCAGAATTCTACCACATGAAACTTGGGCTCATTAGGGATTCTCTCCTTTGACACCCTCTGTTGCACATGCTTCATTCTTTGCTTGAGGTGTCAAGCGTCCTCTGAGACAGACGCTAGCAAACACCCGGTGGAGGATATCATCGAGTGTCTCTGTCCACGAGAACAAATTGATGACGTGCAAGCGTTTGCCTTCAGGTAAAACAGACTGCATTGTTTCAAGGGTGCATCGCAATACATCTCCTTCCCTGCTCGGTTACTGGTGCTGAGTCGCACCCATTGTTTGGCATCCCGGCTGTCCAGCTGCACTAAGCGGCGCATGACTACACCCATGGGCCCTCGGTCCACAAATGCAAATATGCTTTTGTGCTTGTTTTAGAAAGGCAGTTTTAATTTATATCAGACATCTTTTTCTCTCCTTTTATAATGGCTGTGAATTAGAGTCTCCTCGCCAAATGGACGGCCATCTGGCGAGGCAATGTTGTGGTTGTTTGTTGCTGGTGAGTCATGACAAGTATTGTACTGTTGGTCACTTTCCGTGTTGCTTCAGCATCTATCATCCGAATATAAACTTGTTAAACACAATGGAATTTTGTTTTGGGATGATTACAGTTTTAGATGGACAAAATCAGTGCCAGCTCGTGCGGCCTTTTTTTTCAAATTGGAGAAACAGGCACAACTATAGACTTTGCACCAGACTTCTATGGCAAGCAGCACCACACAGAATCCATTCACCCATATTATAGCCAGTCTACACAATTAAGGGCAGCTGACAAAATACTGTAAATAAGAATTTGGAGAACATTATAATGTGAAAGGATCATATTTATTTAATTGCTCCTAGGGCAGCATGGGCTGGTATCAGATTCTGATGGTTTAATAACCGTGAGTAAAAATATTACAGGTATCATGGTATCGCAATTAAATCTCTCAAATCCATTATTTTGGAATGTTTGGTTAAATAACTTTACCCAGTTGAACACTCTTTGCAGAATATAAAAAGAAAAGTGCATTAAGCAATTGAAATGTATTAGAGCAAAAGTATGTTTTTTGCAGAAACTCAGTTATTACTCAGTTTTTCTTTTCAGAAGCAAGATGATGTTAGCCAACCTTTTAAGCCTCTGTAGCGATCCTATGGTATTTATTCCACCAATTCTAGACATGAAAACTCATGGGTGGTTGCAATTGTTCATTTTGTGACTGGGTTATGCAGGGTAAGGTGTTGTGTCACTTTGCACTTTCAACTCCGGGGGGCTCTTTCATACCGCTGATGGAAAGGTTTAGTTTTTTAAAACTGTGACCTTTTTAAAACCTTGGAACCAGTAAGTCTTGGAACTTCCCTACCTAGTCCTTGGCTATACTTGAATTTACCATCATCAAGAAAATAAAGCTGGCCGATGGCTTTAATGGCTGCTGGTGATAGCAATATTTTGCAAAGCTCATTATATTCAAGCCCGTGAAGGTTAAAGTTTAAGCACAGGTGACTTTGGGCAAGAATGGCTTGTGGCCGACCTCTCCAGTGTCCTTCACTCCGCTTTTAAATGTCATGGTCTTCAATCAGTTGAGAGTCATGCCACTGTCAAGATCCCCTGCCATGACAATCGAAAGGAGTCACTCAGTCATTGGAGAGAGAACAAGTTGCGCTTATTGGCTGATCAGAATTTATGAGTCAATTTTCATAACTCCCTTTCTCATCAGTGGTCAGCGCCTTCCCTTTTGCTCGCGGAAGTTGATTCCCGGTAGGAATTCATGGAGATTTTATTTGTCTATGGTGCTGACATGTTGATGCATACAGTGCTATTTGTCTCTGTTGTCCTGGCCACATTTCAAGCTTGACTGATTAGAAGGACGGTAGGGGGACACTTTTGGAGGCTGCAATGACACATTCTGAGGAGGAGCTTATCAACAAACTTTAATAACCCCTGAGAGCAGGATGGCTGAAATTAAGGGTCGACGCAGCATTAGTGTTACAGAATTGCTGGAATTTTCAAATTCGGAAACTTTCTCTGGCAATGGAAATGAATTCTTTGGATTAAACCAGGATTCTACAAAACTGAATGGTGTTTCTAAATAGGGAACTTCAATGTAGGCAGGGAAAATATATTTTCATATTTTCCTGTCCAAAACAAACAGATTACAGAGGAGTTTTTGTGTTGCTAACCATAATTTAAGGTATCAACAAGCTTCAGTCAGGTAGCGACTGGAGTAAAATGTACTGGAAGGAATATTTCCAAATTTCCCCAATTTAAATATAAGGGATCTCATCTAATGTGCATCCTGTGTCTCAGTCGCATTCAAATTAGCAGGGACGCATAAAGTACGCTCAACCCCCGTTTCGGATACATAGCTTAGTACTCTGGTGTGGTGTTGGAAATCTGGTGTATAATTATTATTTTTTATCTGGACAAGACAGGAATTTAGAGTGTGACTAATATGGTTCCATATCTGGCCAAATTTAAAAAAAAAATAACATCGTCACAAGAAACAAACAAAAAAAAAAAAAATCTGTGACATGCAAGTAGACACACGATGTGTTTCATCATCGTGGTCTAGAAATCAATCAGAGGTAGTTAAGAGGGGAGGTCCTCCGTCTAATTGGCCGTATGTGTTTGTTTGTTTGTGCGTGTGTGTGACTGCGTGTGTGTGACCGTGCATGCACATGACATTCAAATGCAAGCAGTAGTGTACATGAAACTAAGTTTTTTGACGCCTCACTTTGTCCTTAAGTTTCTACAGATCACATGAGATAAAATAATTTAATTTTTAACACTTAAAGTTAAAATCACACTAAACGGAAAGTAATGCAGCTGTCGCTTTCGGCTTATTCTTTTGTCCTAATTCCCCTCTTAATTGCGTTTTTATTAGTCCAATATATGCTACAATGATTATAGAGTCATGATTATGTTTTGCAATTAAACAGTGTGTTGAATTATGCATGGTGTCCAATTGAACAGGATGTTGAATTATATTTATCCCATTAGATAAGATACAGAAATAACTGTCCCACAGTAATATTTTGACATTATTATAAAAAGATGAAAATTCCCAGAAATTATTTGGGAAGTGAATGTCCACAGGTTGGCGGCTCTTCTGTAACAGCCATGAATGCATTTTTTAATAATTGGCATTGCAATTTCTTTTGGTTTTCAGATTTCAGGGTTGGGTTATACGTTTTTGTTTTTCCGTTTTGACCAACAATTTTCATTGTGGTGCTTCACTAGTTAGTTCTTTTCATACATCTCTTATTAGTGAAGTATTCGTAATGTTTGGGTGTGTTCTGCATGTCAGAAAACAGAGTTTTAGGTTGATTGGTTTTTCAGATTAATTTGCACGGAAATGCTATAATTAGTCTTCAAATAACATTTGTGTGTCAGTGTTTGCAATAGTCACAGAACCAAATGTATCACTTGGGCTCACAAAATCATGTTAATCACAATCAGAAGTAACCCGCGGTAGAGTAACATTCTGGAAAACTGCATCATTGGTACCATTCAGCACAAACAAATCTGTATGCTGCTTTAGCACATGTAGCAATGAAGGACAATTTGTGTATGAAAATAGACAGACTTCTCCCACTTTTCTGAATAAAATGGTTAGCGGATCATATCTGAGGTGAATTGGCCCAATTTCTGTCCATAATGCAGTAACAGGCACTGAACGCAGTTCAAGGTCATTCCTTTTCATTTTCGCACAGTGATCATGTACATGTCTCTCTAGTAATGTGGATAAAAAGCACGAGATATGTATTTGGGTTTTCAATTGATACAGGATCAAGTACATATTTTCTGCTACCCACACAGCTGCTATTTGGCTTGGTTTCGTGAATTCATCCACAACTGGATGATTTCATTCCACCGCAGTAAGCCCTTTGCATGAAGACATACTGTACACGTTTTAATGAAGTGCTTCACAACCGGCATGCCGTGACAAACTATTGTGCTGTGAGACAAATTATCCAATCTCACATTATTTCTCTGAAAATGATAATTTATGAAAAATGTCATTGTTTCTATATCTCTGCCTGCAACAAGTGTTTTAGTGACAGGCAAAACCATGAAGACTCTTCAGTTAGATGGGAGAAGGTACAATAAACTCGTGTATCCACATATTAAAATGCCATACAATGGAATTAGTCATGGCTTCCTGGGAGTGTACCATCTTTGTGTGCAATTAAACGGCATCAGTTTTCATTCTTCTTCTTCTTTTCCTTTCGACTTGTCCCGTTAGGGGTCGCCACAGCGTGTCATCTTTTGCCATCTTAGCCTATCTCCTGCATCTTCCTCTCTAACCCCAACTGCCCTCATGTCTTCCCTCACCACATCCATAAACCTTCTCTTTGGTCTTCCTCTCGCTCTTTTGCCTGGGAGCTCCATCCTCAGCATCCTTCTACCAATATACTCACTCTCTCGCCTCTGAACATGTCCAAACCATCGAAGTCTGCTCTCTCGAATCTTGTCTCCAAAACATCCAGCTTTGGCCGTCCCTCGAATGAGCTCATTTCTAATCCTATCCAACCTGGTCACTCCGAGCGAGAACCTCAACATCTTCATTTCTGCCACCTCCAGTTCAGCTTCCTGTTGTTTCTTCAGTGCCACCGTCTCTAATCCGTACATCATGGCCGGCCTCACCACTGTTTTGTAAACTTTGCCCTTCATCCTAGCAGACACTCTTCTGTCACATAACACACCAGACACCTTTCGCCAGCTGTTCCAACCTGCTTGGACCCGTTTCTTCACTTCCTGACCACACTCTCCATTGCTCTGTATTGTTGACCCCAAGTATTTGAAGTAGTCTACCCTCGCTATCTCTTCTCCCTGTAGCCTCACTCTTCCCCCTCCACTTTTCTCATTCACGCACATATATTCTGTTTTACTTCGGCTAATCTTCATTCCTCTCCTTTCCAGTGCATGTCTCCATTTTTGTAATTGTTCCTCTGCATGCTCCCTGCTTTCATATGACAATATCATCTGCGAACATCATGGTCCAAGGGGATTCCAGTCTAACCTCATCTGTCAGCCTATCCATTACCACTGCAAACAGGAAGGGGCTCAGAGCTGATCCCTGATGCAGTCCCACCTCCACCTTAAATTCCTCTGTCACACCTAAGGCACACCTCACCATTGTTCTGCTGCCGTCATACATGTCCTGTACTATTTTAACATACTTCTCTGCATCACCAGACTTACGCATGGAGTACCACAGTTCCTCTCTTGGTACTCTGTCATAGGCTTTCTCTAGATCCACAAAGACACAATGTAGCTCCTTCTGACCTTCTCTCTACTTTTCCACGAGCATCCTCAAGGCAAATAATGCATCTGTGGTACTCTTTCTAGGGATGAAACCATACTGTTGCTCGCAGATACTTACTTCTGTCCTGAGTCTAGCCTCCACAACTCTTTCCCATAAATTCATTGGCTCATCAACTTTATTCCTCTATAGTTCCCACAGCTCTGAACATCCCCTTTGTTCTTAAAAATGGGAACTAGAACACTTTTCCTCCATTCTTCAGGCATCTTTTCGCCCGCTAGTATTCTGTTGAATAAGTTGGTCAAAAACTCCACAGCCATTTCTCCAAATTGCTTCCATACCTCTACCGGTATGTCATCAGGACCAACTGCCTTTCCATTTTTCATCCTTTGTAGTGCCTTTCTGACTTCACCCTTAGTAATCATTGCCACTTCCTGGTCCTTCACACTTGCCTCTTCAACTCTTCCTTCTCTCTCATTTTCTTCATTCATCAACTTCTCAAAGTATTCTTTCCATCTATTTAGCACACTACTGGCACCAGTCAACACATTTCCATCTCTATCCTTAATCACCCTTACCTGCTGCACATCCTTCCCATCTCTATCCCTCTGTCTGGCCAACCTGTAGAGATCCTTTTCTCCTTCTTTCGTGTCCAACCTGGTGTACATGTCTTCATATGCCTCTTGTTTAGCCTTTGCCACCTCTACCTTTGCCCTACGTCGCATATCGATGTACTCCTTTCGCCTCTCCTCAGTCTTCTCAGTATCCCACTTCTTCTTCGCTAATCTCTTTCCTTGTATGACTCCCTGTATTTTGGGGTTCCACCACCAAGTCTCCTTCTCCCCTTTCCTCCCAAAAGACACACCAAATGCTCTCCTGCCTGTCTCTCTGATTACCTTGGCTGTCGTAGTCCAGTCTTCCGGGAGCTTCTGCTGTCCATCGAGAGCCTGTCTCACCTCTTTCCGAAAGGCCGCACAACATTCTTCCTTTCTCAGCTTCCACCACATGGTTCTCTGCTCTACCTTTGTCTTCTTAATCTTCCTACCCACCACCAGAGTCATCCTACACACTACCATCCTATGCTGTCGAGCTACACTCTCCCCTACCACTACTTTACAGTCAGTAACCTTCAGATTACATCATCTGTACAAAATATAATCCACCTGCGTGCTTCTACCTCCGCTCTTGTAGATCACTATATGTTCCTCCCTCTTCTGGAAATAAGTGTTCACTACAGCCATCTCTATCCTTTTTGCAAAGTCCACCACCATCTGTCCCTCAAAGTTCCTTTCCTGGATGCCGTACTTACCCATCACTTCTTCATCGCCCCTGTTTCCTTTACCAATAAGTCCATTACAATCTGCACCAATCACAACTCTCTCCCTATCTGGGATGCTCAGAACTACTTCATCTAGTTCCTTCCAGAATTTCTCTTTCAACTCTAAGTCACATCCTACCTGTGGGGCATAGCCGCTAACCACATTATACATAACACCCTCAATTTCAAATTTTAGTCTCATCACTCGATCTGATACTCTTTTCACCTCCAAGACATTCTTAGCCAGCTCTTCCTTTAAAATAACCCCTACTCCATTTCTCTTCCCATCTACTCCGTGGTAGAATAATTTAAACCCTGCTCCTAAACTTCTAGCCTTACTACCATTCCACCTGCTGTCTTGGATGCACAGAATATCAACCTTTCTCCTAATCATCATGTCAACCAACTCCTGAGCTTTTCCTGTCATAGTCACAACATTCAAAGTCCCTACACTCAGTTGTAGGCTCTGTGCATTCCTCTTTTTCTTCTGACGATGGCTCCAGTTTCCTCCTCTTCTTTGTCTTCGACCCACAGTAGCTGAATTTCCACCGACGCCCTGCAGGTTAGCAGTGCCGGGTGCGGGCGTTGTTAACCCGGGCCACGACCGATCCGGTATGGGATTCTTTAGATGAACGCTCATATTTGTTTGGCACAGTTTTTACGCCGGATGCCCTTCCTGACGCAACCTTCTGCATTTATCCGGGCTTGGGACCGGCCTACAGATTGCACTAGTTTGTGCCCCCCATAGGGCTGCATTTAAATGGCATCAGTTTTCATACAAAGTAAATATTTGAGTAACTTTAGAAAAATTTCCAAATGTAAATTGATTGCCGTGGCCACACAAAGGTTGCGAAACACTTATCATTCCATCCAAAAAGACCTTGCACTTCCAATCTGAAGTCAATCAGTGCAAAACTGGAAAAGTTTCTTGTTTGCATGTTAACTGAGTTTCTCACTGGCATTCCAGCTGAGACCATTTTTTGTGTAAATATATTCCACGAAATCAAATTAATGCAGTGAGATGGACAGAGGCGGCAAAACAACTTGTAGATATGGGGAGGCAATGTGCTCTCAGTGGGGTGGGGCGGGGGGATATATATACACACACACACACCATTGGTCGCACACTGCATTAACCCTTATAAAACCAACACGATGGCAGCCACTCTTAGACAGCCGCCACCCCCACACGCATGCACGCCCACAAACAGTATTGTAATGATGAGTCGTAGAGAACTTTAGTTATGAATAGGCAATAGGAAGAAATGACCAGTAGATAGCACCAGTGAGTAGCATCAGGCTGGACATTATTAAACACTCTTCACTCACTGTACACACAACAAAACTTATAGTTAAAGAAAGATAATAAAATGAACAAGGTGGATGAAAGACTATTCCTAAAAACGCACACAATGGACTTTATATCATGGGACAGGTAATTAGGGGGTATTACTTCCAACCGGTTGCCCGTTAACGTCCACATCCCAGTTCTGAGGTTGCGGCACTTCCCGTCTTGAGTCACATGTTTTACAGATACTCCGATTTCCTCCCACATTCCAAAAGATGCAGGGTAAGTTATTTGAAGACAACATTTTCCTTCTGTGTGAATGGTTGTTGTTTTTTATATATTTGGTCTGTGATTTCCTGGCAATCAGTTCAGGGTGTACTGTACTATCGTGAGGAGGGATCGGCTCCAGCATACCCACAAACCTCGTGAGGATAAGCGGTAGAGAGAATAGAATGGGGAAAAAACAAACAACCTCAGTCATGAGCCATCTTGGGATCCCATCAACATTTCCAATGCTTCCGTCGACAATATTTTATTAATATATCATGAAACAAGCATTCCACCGCAGGAATTGGGTAAATTAAACACGTGGCTTGGCTTTAAAAGAGTTCAAGTGTCATGTGGGCGTCCACGGTGTTACTGACAGTTGGCCAGTCTGAATGGCTACTAGCTAGAACAAGAAGAAAAATTCATTAGCTCGTGAATCAAGCTAAACATTGGTTTGTACTTGGATTTGTTCCTGCCTGTATTATGAGTAGGGTTGGGATTCTGGTGCCTTATTTTGATTCCGCTTCCAAATGATTCTCGATTGAGATTCTTTTAGGGGGAGTCAAAAAAGATTCCCTGGTTAAAATGAAAGTTGTACAAATTATGACGATACATTTTCTGAGCAGCCTACAGCATACACTACAATTAATATTTTACCTGGGTTTCTTAAAAAAACGTAGTGATTTCAAAGCTATGTGTGTGGAACTAACCTGTTGACTTCATATTTACTAATTATTATTTCAGCTTAAAGTTAAATATAGCATTTTTAAAGTCATTATTTGGAACTGTCTGATCATGTCACATGGTTTATATGTACAAATTTTAACTAAACTTTCTGTTTTAAGCTTGTGGCTTTTTATTTCAAAGGGTACACACCGGAACTCAGCATTTGGTATGAAAAATACCTTCATACGGCACCGGTATGATAAACAATGTTCACTGTATTGCAAGTGTTGCAACTTGTAGCACTTTATGATAATGGAGTGTTGTTTTTGCTAAATGCCGATTGAAGCTTATTCTTCTGTGAGCTTTCATTTTGCTTGCGTGACGTCACACTATGCCCAGGTAGCACCACCAAGTGCAATAAATGGGTGTAAAAACACTCATGATAAATCTAGCAAAAGGGACATCAAAGCCAGCCCAAAAAGGGGGCAAGGTGCCCCTCTGTTCCACTGCCACCGGTGAAGTAGGAAACTGTCATGGATGGCTGATCTCAAAAATAGACTCTCGACAAAAGGTCCCCAAAAAATTTTATTCAACAGCATGCAAGGTCACGAAGTACTAAGCCAAAGAGATGCACAACCAGAGAATATCAAAAAATGAATAACACAGGTAGACAACGACAAAAGGTCCGTGCATCAAAAAAATAGACTTGTAGTGTAAACTAAGATGAGAGAGCACAAATGTCAGCGGTGACCAAGCGTCAGAAACGAGTTAATATTTCAATGACTGCCCACTGTCATGGTGGTACCTAAAATGGCAGCTGATAACAATTTGCGACAGGTGCCTCACTGACGTCAACGTCCACCATCGCTCATCCAGACACAAGGAAAAACAATTGAAAAACAGAGCCATGACAAAAACGATCTGTTCATGTCTGTTTTTACTTTATACTTTCAAATTAGTAAGGGAATAATCAATTGAAACGGCACAATTTGAATGCATAATTTTTCCCCTTTAATGTGGGTCAGATGATCCTTTGAGTTTGCTTCAGCAGGATTGTGAGAATGTGACTGCTCAAAATGCGCAGAGATTTCAACTGAATAAATACAGTATGTCTGGATTTACAGTATTACAGTGTTTGTGCAATAGTGTATAGTGCGCAAGATGTTTTCTTTTCCTCATGGTTCAGCACTCTATCGTTTCAGCGAGGTATCATCTTTAGGCATCATCACACATCCCTGTCATTCTCAGCCATCGGTGCCTCTAAAGAAGATCAATAACAACAGAATGGCTTTGGTTATCGTGTGAAAGTGTGGCAGCCTGTTAATCTGGGCACAAGTTCTGGTGCTGTGATAAATAACGCACGGATGGACTTTTTGTTGAGTGAGCTTCACACTTTAGGAAGAGACGTATTTCTGGGTTGGTGTGATTATGTTGGTATATGTTTAATAATGTCTTGGACTAAAGTGTTCTGCACCCGTTGGTATTGCTCACTGTTGTTTTACCAAATAATCTTTGTTCTATGGTTCAAACGAGATGAGAGCCGTCAAGAGGAGCCAGGGAGGTGGTTCGGGCATTTGTTTAGGATGCCTCTGAACACCTCCCTTTTTAGGTGGTTTGGGTACATTGCACTGAAAGGACACCCCTGGGATGATCCAGTATACGCTGGAGAAAGTATGTCTTCCAGCTGGCCTGGGAATGGCTCACAATCTTTCTGGAAGAATTGGATGAAGTGGCTGGGAAGAGGGAAGTCTGTGCTTCCCTGCTAAAGATGCAATGTGTCCCGAAAAAAGGTCCCTTTTTGATCATGCTGCACTTCGCTTATAATACATCATCTGGAGTGCCAACAACAAGTCTTGAATTATGAGCAAGCGCTAAGTTGGAGGAACAGAATTTCAACTGAGAAGTCACCTCAATCATTGGAAAAAGACTCAATTATGTTTTACAGAAGGGTTATTTGGGATAATGGCATAAAGGAGATGTTCATTGCAGTTTGACGTGCAATTTATGAAGTCAGAATATCTTCAGCACGGATGTTACAGATTGACATTGGAAGGGAGCTTGGAAAGTCAATTAAATGAAAGACAACTCCTCATATTCAAGCTTGAAATAAAAGAATCATTGTGTCCACTGAGTTATCACACTCCCATTATCACATAAAGACCAAGGGTTCCAACAAGATATGGGAATTATTAAATGCATGTATAAAGGTAGCGGTGGTGGGGATAAAAGGACTAAAGGGAGTATCATATGGTAACTGTCGCGCTATTAAATTAAACACACATCGTAGTGGAGTGAGGTGAGGGCAGGACTTCCTCAAGCCTGCCGAACTCTCCACTAACCTTTCAAATATATATCTATATTTTTTTTTTAATGAATGTGGTTGGCACGGTCGGGCAGCTCTTGAGCGTTGTCCTCACAGTTCTGAGGACCGGGGTTCAATACCAGCCCCACCTGTGTGGAGTTTGCATTTTCTCTTCGTGCCTGCATGGGTTTTGTTCGGGTACTCCGGTTTCCTCCCACATCCCAAAAACATGCATTAATTGGACACTAAATTACTGCAAGTTGTGATTGCGACTGCGACTGTTGTCTGTCTCGATGTGCCCTGCGATCGGCTGGCGACCAATTCAGGGTGTACCCGGCCTCCTGCCCGATGACAGCTGGGATAGGCTGCAGCACTCCTATGACCCTCATGAGGATAGGTGACTTGGAAAATGAATGAATGAACAAAGTGTTTTCAAACCTATCTGTGCGGCCCAGTACCAGATGGGCTGCGGCCGACGCCCCTATGGATAAGGCCTAAAGCTTTAGCTCATCGGTCTTTTTCCTTAGACGTGGTCTGAGAAGGCATTTAGATCAACTTTCTGCCACAAATTGTCACTCTTCCAGGTGCATACCCAAGGACAGTGCCTCTGCTGTACAAATCAGGATAAAAGAGCAATTTTGCCCCACCACATGTACGATGTCTTTGAACTTAGAGCCCGAAATATTATCAGAATTTAAGATAACATACAAATGCTTCTGAAAACTTTACCTTCACGATATAAACTAACTTTGAATGAAGTCTTTGTCATTCACATGTATAGTCAGCAAAGAAATGCAGGGTGTTTTTTTTTTTACCCCTTTTACTTTAACATACTGCAACAGAGCACATCAGACAATTACAGCAATATGTGATAATAAAAGCTCACACTGTATACTGAATATGAGGCATGAAACCTAACTTTTTTATGAAAACACACCTACAAAGATATTCAAAATCAGCATGAATAATGTAGATTTTAATAAGTTGTGACGTTCACATCCTCTACCCCTGACAACTACTCTTAATAAATCGGTTTCATGTAAAGCTTTTCTTGATACTGTATGGAAAGACAAATAATTTGCAACTAAAAGTACGAAAATGTTTCTTCTTAATGCCTCAGTGAATACAGATAATTCTGTTTCAGAAGTAAAAACGGGTTGTTCCTCTTTCGGCTCTGTGTCAAGGTGCGATTTGTGAACAAAGTACGTAATCATCATCAGGTAGACACTTTAAAGATTGTCAGATGACTACAGATTGCACTTCCTTTGGTTCTGAATGTGGACCTGGGATTCAGTTACTACTCGGTGCTTGGCCAATCTATTGTGATTAAAAACAGGGCCATCCCAAAATTCTGGAATGTATGAAACCCTTTGTTTTATCATCTTTTGCAGAAAGCTGTGATGTAGCATTGTTTATAACGTACAATATATGGATGAATTGATATCAAAAGATCAAACCTAACAATGTCCATTATTATTATTAATATGGATCCTTCATATATCCTCCTCACCCCTTGACAGTGAAACACATCAAAATCATGAAAGAGCCGGCCTAATTTTACATTATTCATCATGTTGAACATATTTTTCATCTTCCCACCCAGCTGGTCTGAGAGTACGAATTATTTACCACTGTTTGAGGAGTGTAAAATAATTTCCATAATGAACCTGCTGCATCTAGGATACTGCAGACACTGGCAGAACCACACCAAAGGACATGATAAATGCCTTACTAGTTAATCTTGTATCACACTTTGAAACTCTGAAGTTTCTCACAAGTTTATTGAGCAGCAGAACTTTCAAAAGGTTTAACGCACAGAAAATAATGGGAAGAAACTCCTTTCTCCTCCATGCCCTCCTTTTCAAAAAAATATGGTGGGTAAAATAATGTGTTCTCATGGGAAGTTTGAAGATTTGTGCGGTGTAATTAATACGTCTTGAGTTTATTTTGGTGTGAGTTGAAAAAGTACTGTGCTGTGAAAATCAATGGCCAACTTTTGTGGCAAATTGCCAATATGGTCTTCAGAGCAGCATTTTAGCTACATGTTATGTATTGAAATGAGCTGTTGCTCTGACAGAGCTCGTACAAGCACATTGATTTTGCAGAAAGAAAGAGCAGTTATGAAAGCATAACAGTGACGATGAAAATCGCAGCTCGCTGTTCAAGCAAACACAGTTCCCAACAGTTTTCTGCCTTTGCTGGATTTTCAGTAAAAAGCATCAGCAAGATTTTATGTTATGGTTGTTACTGTATGTGTCTATTTTGAGGTACCTCTGCATTGCTAGTTGTCATACATGTACTTGACACACTTGAACGCTCTCTTTGCATTTTATATCCATGGATGGTTCAGTCACGTTGTCCATTGATGTGACAAAATGTCCCTTTTCTTCTCACACTGATCCACATGGGAAAGATAACAACATGCCAAGAGGCCAATGTCGTCCCATAAACATTTCCTGATGTACTCAAACAATTGCCATGAAAAGAAGCATTTAGTTTAATTTGTTACACAACTTTTTCATGTTCAGTAACACAAAGCAAATAAGTTCAACTTCAGGGCACCAAAGTGTTTCTTTTTGTTCTACTAACAATACAGTTTTGGAGCTGGTAAACCAGAAAACATGGTAAAGGCCAACATTTACATTTTTTCATTGTTGACTACCATGTGAATTTGCGATATTTTTTCCAATTACGTCTTTCTTGTTTTTCCTCTATATCTGGTCATATGTAGCAGCACTTCCATGCCAGCCTCTTTAAACTTCTTCTGGGAAACTACAGTGCGTGTGGGAGATCTTGTTTAGTAGAAAGGTACAAACGATGGGAGGTGTCCAAGTTTGTAATAAGACTAAAAAGGCTCTCCTGGCTCGAGAGCAAACTAGGGCATCGGTAATGAGCTTGGGGGGATGGAGGGTGGGGGGCTTGGCTATAGAGAGACGTGTTGTGAACCTGAACATTGCCACAAGATGGAACTTCAACTGTATGCTTTTCAGAGAGCGTGAGAAGAAACTATCAATCGGAATGGGTTTAGCAATGGACTATTATTAATGGATTATTATTATTATTATTTTTATTATGGATTATTGAACCATCTATTTAAAAAAAAAATGCTTGTCCTCAATATGGTCTCAGGGAGCTGGAGCCTATTCTTGAGTTTGGAGCAGTCAGCAGTTAACCTCTGTCAATAGATTTTGCCAAAATAGTAAATTTTGCAAATTTACCACTCATGCAGATTTTTGTCAGCATGCGATTTACAAAGTGCCACAATTTTGACTCAATTTGTGATATATTTTTAGTGGCAATATTTTTCCTGTGAGAGATACAGTAGAAACTCGGTGATATTGTTCTCAACTGTTCTCAAAACTCTCATCTGAGACATCAGTCATCATGTTAGTGTATACCCCTTTTCCTACTTAAGTACAGTATTTTTTGGTGTCCAATTCCCCCCCACCCGCAAAAGAAAAAAACCCATCAAAAGTCAATTAAATGCATTTTATACATACATACTATCAGCAAATTTAGAAAAAAATATTTAACTTTGTAACATACCCTGTTACCTAGGGATTGTAAAAAAGGTGTACATTCATTATGATATACCTACTTTCTAATGTTAAAAATATATATACTGTATTTAAATACATTTTCACCTCAGAAATCCTTTCCTATTTTCTCCTGGTTGTAAAAAAATGTTGGGAATTTTACAGAATCATCTCCTTTGGAGATGTATCCCAGCAAGTACAGTAGACAGTATGTGGTTGTTTCATAGCTTGGTGTTGCAAAAGCAATGCTGGTGGAATAGTTCAAATAAATATTTCTTCCACAGAGTACTTAGTGTTTATGCAGGACTTAAAGAGAAGAATACCCCAGGCTTGGGTTGAAAGATTCTAGTTCTTTGAAAGCTTTGATTTGTGGCTTTCGTGGCAACAAAACTTGTTTTCATGACAGATAATCTTGAGGAGGAAGAAGTGGACTTTGTGTGTGAGAGCTTTTGAGATCAGGATGATGCAGGAGTCTATCTGTGAATACAAATTGGCCAAAGCTGAACCATGGCATGATGATTCTGGGAATTCAATTCCTACCTTACACAATTAATGGTTTCTGGGCCGTATTCGAAGCACAAGTCTTGCTCTATGGCTGTTGAAGCTGTACCTACTTCTTATATGAATGTCTCTTTAATTTAACCAGAAGATGGCAGAGAGAAATGTGATTTGGTGCTCCTGCAAGAGAATTCTGGAAAAACCTGGGCATAATTGGCCTGTGGACAACAGCTTAATAAATAAATAAAATCAGTTCATTATCACAGCAAGCCATTCCATCTCAATTCCGGAGGAATACGTTGTACACCCTCAGAAATGATAAAGTTATGTTATATGACTAGCAAAAGCTAAGCCCTTTTTGGAACCAATAGTTTTAAGACCTCTTAAAGTTGCAGTAAAATCAACCAAAAAAATGTTACATCCTCATATAAGTGATGTTATGTTTCAAATGCCTACATAATTACTGGTAATCCAACAACATCTGTGTGAATAAGGGGATACATTTAAAGAAACAAATGTCTTTCCAGGGTACATGCGAGCTGTCTTTTATCTTCAACTTTACTTGTAATGAAGACTTGGATATCTCTTAAAAGCTCCTTAATGGCCAGTATGTTTCTAGTCATCAATGATTGATTCATCTCCATCATAAGCTGCTTTCTAAATCCAACCCCATGTCTTTTTGATGTAATGGCAATTTTTTTAAACCCTTATTGAGACAGCGTAACCATTTCATCTTTCATCAAGTTGTTCCTCAGATCAGAAGTGGTCCTGCACCGGATGGCGGTCTTTGCGATGCCCCTAGATTGCACCCCCACCCCCCAAGTTTTCACCAAACATTCTCAGTCCTTCTGGAAGCCAAAGCAAGCACATTCCCCAGAGCTATTACATCCAATTAGGAAGAGTGAGAGTTTCACCCCTCCTGTTTCACTAACAATGTGGAATACATTGGAGCAAGTTGGGTTTCTCTTCTATTCTGTGGTGTGAAGAAATCAGAGCACACATGTGGCAAAGAAGCAAAGATCCTCTTTTTTTCAAATTCGGACTCTTCATTTTGCTGATCGACACTCAAAATTGGAAGAGTGACTTGTTAAGTGTGACCGTTTTTAGTTTTTGATGATCACGATGTTCCAAGTTATAGTTTCATAACCTCTTTGAACATGGCATTTGGTAGAAGTCATACAGCCAATGTTAAATCGTTTTGTACAAAAAAAAGAGAGCATTTTAATGCTACACTTTAATTAAATTCTGGTACCACCGGCCCACCAACCCTTTCAGCCTTTGTGCTTTTATATCCAACATTTCATTCGTAATTTAAAAGAAAGTGCTGTTTACAGGTTACATTTTGCTGATCCTTAAACAAATATGTTTGTATCTTGACATATTAGATGCAAGAGACTTAAATTGTCTCAGGATCAATCGATGTAATTGTGTTACTCCAATTACCAGATCAGATATTGCACTGTATTGACCAGTATGAATGTTGTCAATTTGTCTACTTTTGTATTCTTGATGAAGTCGTCTGGAGGATAGCGTATGTGCAATCAATACTTACCCTATTTGTAAGCGTGGTCTACCACTTTAAGGAAGAATTTTAAAAACATCTGATTCCATGATTGTGTGTCTCTGGCTGCTGGATGCTTTACTTCATTGTAATGAGTTTTCTCTCAGTATCATCAGATTGTTTAGTCTGACTAATTTCCTTGAAGGAACAATGAAATGCTCTGTTTGACTCAACTTCCCACACGTATCATATGGGATGTTGTGGATTTTCCTGTATTTTTGCGCATTTTAAATCAACAAGAGCATTCAAAAGTAAACCATGCTAGCTAGTCACTCTATTGTTTCAAGTCAGATCAAAGAATTTGGATTAAAACAAAAATAATACGACGATGCGTTTTGCCTATAGTAAGGTGGATTAGTGCTTAGTATGCCTGTTTTACATTTTTTAGGTTTAGTGTTCAATTGTCCTTGCTGATCTTCAAATGTGGAGGTTCTCTTTTCTCTGGTACTCGGGCTTCCTCCAACAAGAATGTTCAGTTTACTGAATACACTGATTGCCCATCGGTTTCTTATTTTGCTATTCAAAAATCCACCAATTCGCTTTAATTTTTAAATTCCCATAGAACTCTTTCTCAGTTATTTGCTGAAAAAAAGATATATATAATTTTTGCACTCTTTCTTTAAGTGCTCGTTCTTTAGCGCACTAAGATAAGATCAGGCCGAAGTCATGGCTAATAGATATGAGGTGATGCGAAGCAAGTACATTGAAATGATGCATCTTGACTGAGAAAAAAAAAAAATTATATCAGAGAGGAGGGAAGTTAAACCTGGGTGGTGAAGGTCATTCTCAGTGCTTGTGTATATCTGGCGACTGATGGAAAAATGGCTCATATTTTTTAGGCTCAGGCAACTTTATGTTAAAATAGATGGTAACTTGGGCGCAGCTGTACGGCGTTGACCTCACAGTTCTGAGGACCGGGGTTCAAATCCGAGCCAAGTTAATGTGGAGTTTGTATGTGCTCCCTGTGTATGTGTGGGTTTTCTCCCGGCATTCCGGTTTCCTCCCACATCCTAAAAACTTGCATTAATTGCGCTTTCTAAATTAATAATAAAATTAAGTGTGATTGTGAATGTGACTGTTGTCTCTCTCTGTGTGTCCTGCGATTGTTCTGGCAAACAGTTCAGGACGTACCCCGCCTCCTGCCCGATAACAGGTGGGATTGGTTCCAGCACTCCCGTGACCCTTGTGAGGATAAGCGACTAAGAAAATGGATGGAGTCAATTTTCTAAAAAGCTGAAGAGGTTTCAGAGATGATGTCCCCTTTGATTTCTCTTCTGACATGGACGAATGAGCTGTTCACATTCAAGATGGTGTTGATAAAAAGGGATACTGTGCTTCATTCACTTACATAGAATAGCATGAACAATGTCTTTCTAATTATTGGCGGTATTGTTTTTGTCTGTGTGAGTCATTTCACAGTCAGCCACCAACTCCAAACCAAGATTTAATGTTAATGAGCACTACCATGATGAAACAAACACTTCTAAGTGTGACAGTATGTGGGAGATGGATGTGTACTGAGCATCTGCTGCGATTGTTTTGTGTATGCGTGTTGGTGTGGACATAAAAGTGACAAGTGTCACTTCAATATGGCACATACCCATATTGCCATATGTGTGCTGTTGCACTCAACTATAACCTCAATAAATGCAGACTTGCTTTGACACTGACTTTCTAATGATTTACTCCCATAGAATAAAAATGTAAATGAAATGAAACGGACAAAAACGTTTTTTTTAACATCATTTCAGAAGTGCTACTGCTGCCCATTGAGGACAGACTGTGTAGAAAATGGATAGATTATTTTAAATTGCAGAAAGTTAAAAGTCTGTGCCTGAGTCATATGGCAGACTTTATAGAGCCAAAGACAGAGATTGTTGTATTCAAACAAGATTTGATTTTTGGATGAAGGAAAAGCACAGTTCAGCATACGGCATGCTCCCTCATTGGTCTCCCACGTCGCAAAGAAATTATTGAAAGTTTGTGAAGTTTTACTGCTTTAGATTCAGAACAAGAGAGTCTTGACAGACACAAAAAGGATTTGTCAGCCCCAGTGAGTGGTGTCACAGCTCCCAGCATTAGCAGTGGCAGCCAACTGTCAGTCTTCATGCCACACTGGCAAATGGGTGTACAATCCATTACTCGGATTGTTTTTGACTTTGTCATGTGGTGACTGGCCATGAAGGTGCAAGTGATGATGAGCTTTATGGAATCTGTATGTCAAGTGATCATCAATATGACAACAATCCAGTAATCAATGATGCGTTTATTACTAATATTCCAACTACAGTGACGGCTTTGAAAGCTGAATGTCCCAGAGGTTGTACATTTAGTGTAAAATGCGGATCAAAGAGTTCATGGCCAGTCCATCCCTTCCTGCAGTTCTAGAATATACTCCCGATTTAGCTTGATTGTTTTGCAAATTAGCCGGGTGGGTAGTCACCGGTTGTTTCCTATAGGAATAATTGTTTACCTGCAAAGTATAAATAAATTTAAGGTGTCAAGGAACATAACATTGTAGACATTCTGAATTCCACCAGTTTGTTAACTTGGGTGTGGAAGAGCCTCACTCAAATCTTCAAAACTTCCTCAACTCTTGATGCATCAAGTGTCTTTAAACGCGTGCACATTTTAATACAGCTATGTATTTCCCATACCCATCATCAAGTTCCCTGCTGATGTGCAATGGTACTATGGCGGTATTTTCCAGGTTTTTGTACCTGTGTGCCCAACACACAGACTTTGCTATCTCCATTGAACACCTTGGAAGGCCTATCAGCACCATACTGGCTGGTCTCATTTAGATTATGGATGTTATTACTGCTTTCTAGCACTCAGTCAGATTAAACCAATATGTCCCAGGATGGAGTCTTATCATGCTTGAGAGACGACCTCGTCGTGAAAAGCACGGCTACTCTTTTGAATTAATCATCGTTCTTTGTCTCACATATATATGAACCACAATGTATGTTCATGTGTTTTACAAAATTGAGCTATTTGTATTCTTTTCAACCTTCACTTGGCTAACAGCTACTTGTATGAGTTATACTGAAGAGATAATGTAACATCCAGGGCAATGTTGATGAAATATTATAGCAAAATATCACAGAGACAGGACTGTAACCAGAAAGCATCTCTTTGAAAATTCTCAAAGGCCCGATTTACTTTTGCGTGAAAAATTGAGTACCAAACTTGTTTGCTCATGCAAACTGGTAAGGAAGCTGATCTGCTAACCCCACACACCTGGGTTTGACCCAACAAATGGACAAAATTGTTGCTCATTTCTTTTTTTTTCAGCATTTTTATTCCAACTGAGAAGTGGAATAGATGCAAACGAATTAATTGAACGCACTGTGATCCATCAAGCCTGAGGCAAATTGCAGTGGTTGAGTTTCCCTTTACATGTCACATCTGAAAGACAGGTATAAACTGGTGGCACTGTGCTTAAAACCATGACTGTGGTTTTTGTGGTGAGGAGGAGGTTATTAGGGAAAATTTGACAAGGAGAATGAATCTTTTCCACTGGTGAAATCACTTTTTAAAATGTAAGAAACAAAAATTATTGGAACGTAACACATAGTATTCAGCAGGGTAATTATGGAGCTCCTGACCAGTTACGAGAGGGATATATGCCATATCCATCCAGCCATTTTGTGAGCCACTTATCCTCACGAGGTTTGCGGGAGCCAATCCCAGCTGTCATCGGGGAGGTGGCAGGGATGCACTCATCATTAAAAGAATCTGCATTTCAAGTAAAAAAATGGGTGGCTCACTTTGTTAGAGCTTGAAATGCATGCTTGCGATTCATCACTTAAAATACTGGGATGAAGCCAACATGTATTTAAATCTCCTCTGTGCTTCTATTCTTTGCGTGGGAGTGAAAAAGTCATTTGGATGCCGAGGTGTATTTATATTTGCTTTGTCTTCGTGAACATGTAGCTGAAGTGTTTTCTTTGTTCGTCTTCTTCCGCTCTATGGTAAGGAAGGAGGAAATGTCAGAGAGAAACTGTATGAAGGAAAAAAATACAATTATAATAACTCCTCTGCCAGACCTATGAGAATTTGGGAAAGTGTTAGGCTTTTCCTTCCATTCAAACGTTCTCTCAAAATATTGCAAGAAACTGTCTGTTAGTCCCAATAGCATCTACTTGACTTGTTTTCCCAAAGACACTTTAACTACTCATATAAAGGTGGGGGAATTAAAATTTGTTTTCTATTAACTATCTACTGATATGGCCAGATCACCCAAACTGGATTTACAGTCCAATGTTTCTAAAGCCCTTGGACAACACTACGTGAAACATGTGCTTTGGGCCGTCAAGAGGAGTACTGTTACTCCACTGATATACACTACGATTGGGGAAAGCCATCGGATGGTTCTGCAGTGGTGTGAACGGTATAGGAGATGGATGGATGCTTGAGTTGCTGCCATCAATAATTATCTCCCAGCCTTCTAACATGGGAGGCTGTCTATATTTCCTGATAAGTAGCCAATTCTCTAGATGGAAACATGGACCTGCATTTGAATCATACTTTAATTATATGAGCATGCTATCGTTAAATGGTGATAAATGGTTGATCTTAATATTGCATCATGAGAGTACTGCTTGTTTTTATCCAGACATAATGTACAAGCGGAATTTCATGAAGCATGCAATGTGATCATTATATTTTATTTTTTTACTTACGTTTTTTTTAATGGTGATCCTATGTGGGTTTTGGCTTTCCACGCCATCCGTGGGTTCACTCCTATCTGTCAACCCATTTGTCAGACTCCCTTGTTCTTCTATGCGTGTGTCCAGGTTTCTGGCCCATTTTTGGAGCAATTTTGCAAGTGACGGTGGAGGACTGTGGTAATGATGGTAAATGAGCCAAATGGAGAGGTGCCGAGCCAGTCAGCGGGTACAGCGAGTGAGATTGTGCGCCATAGGGGTTAATCCGACATTGGCGCAAAATGATGGATACATATTAGTCCAAGGCCTCAACTAGGACATAGGATAATTGGTTGGTGTGACGGGGTGAAGGGTAGTTTGGAAGGATTTTTAACCTGACAGGAAGCAGGTGTGCCCCTCTTTTTAAACTGCACATTGTCAGATTGGATGCGGAGGGTTACTACCCATACGTGAGTGCGTATTGCAATTATTGATGGCTCAGTTTAGTCGGATCACTGCATACTGTAACATACATAGCAGGGATGCAAAATTTTCCTTCTTCCCCTCCTCCCTCCGACACAGATGGTGAGGAACCAACTTCAACAGGTGGCAGATTTTTATACTTGATAACGTGATTTACATTGATTTTTGTGTTTTGTGTGCATGCCCAACTGTGCCTTCTAAGTCTTGGCTGGGCTTCGTCCTTCCCTTCAGTTACTCTTATCGTCTCACTCATCTGGCCCGGTTGTAACAACTGGTAATTAAATTCACGAGGTAACCTTTTTTAAATTGCCACTTATAGTGAGTCTTTTGTGTGTGATGTGAACATCTTGACTCTTTTAGAGTTTTGCCCTATTTTCGACCATAGTGTTTTTATCTAAAGTTGTTGGTGTCTTCATGGTGTCTTTGCAATCCAGAAGAAATATTCTACGAATTCAAACCCTTACTTGTTATGTATGAATGTATCAAGAGATGCCTTTCCTCCTTAAATGCAGTCCATTAGCTCTACCTACAATACTGTTGGACTCTCATTCTTAGGAAACCAATGATACATAAATGTCCTTTAACATAATCTAAACAAATGCACTGTTGGTTAAATGAATAAAAAGCTGGTCCATGACAACACACTATTAAAATACAGGCAAAGGCTAAAGGTTTTCGGGTTTCATTTGACAGGCAGAAAGGAGGAGAACAGCGGGAGAAACAATTATCAGACTTCATATCGACCCAAATTAGGTGTGACTTGCGACCACTGACCTGGAACTGGACTTGAAGGGAAAATCGGACAGTATGATGAGGAAAGTCACATGTGAGACCGCACAGCTTATCATTGTGCATGACAGAATTTTGCATTTCATCTGTAGTCACGATGTATCTAATTTACATATTTTATTGCACTCTTGTCGAGGTGAAGGGAATATTTTTGCAAATACAGTATTTGCTTCTATGGGGACTTAGCACCTTAGAGTTTATGTGGTACATGAGCCTCATATTTCACCATCCAAACTACATTCAGATTTTCATTGAAACTCAAGGGTAAACTGAAAAAAATGTGCTTTGTCTGCTCAACATAGCATAGGATTGTCTTTCATTTTATTGCCAATCTAGACCAATACAAGTGATGAATTTCCTTTCAGTGAACCACCTTTGGAACCTTTGTTTATGTAATTCTACGTTACAATGCATACTCACCATATTACATAAAGAAAATCTCTCATTACTCTGACCCACTTTGAGTTCAGCTGCAAGAAGAGAAATGGCTTCGCTGAGTGTGGCGCATGAATACAATAAGAACAAATGTCTCTCACCTTTTTTGATTGAATTCAGTTAGTTTATCGAATAAATTCACTGTGATTTGTGAATGCGGTATAATTTTGCAAGGAACAAAATCTCTCGGTAAAATCAAACCCATCTCAGTTTTAATAGCCTGTGATTACAAAAAAGTGGCAGTCTCTCATCAAGAGCCTAGACTGCTCGAATATCCAAATGCCCCCCTTCAGTATCAATGCAGGGTAATTTATCACATGCTCTCATGGGGGCTCATTTTGTGCACAAGAGCATCTTGCATAAAATGAGAACCCATTGTAGAGAACACAAGATGTGTCATTTACTCACTTATTCATCTGGGAACTCCCATATAGCTCACTGTCATAGTTTGCAAGTTATTTTGTCTTCCTTCTACATGCCACACATGCATTTCAAGTTTAAGATAAACCGAGAATAAAGAAAACCATGTAAAGTACATGAATATCTATCTGCTTCTTCACACCAAGTGCAAATAGGTATCAGTCAGTATAAAGCAAGTCCCCCAAACATATAGCTTGTTTTAAGAACTTTTTCGAAGTCTAGCTTCAGTTGTGATTATACGGTATATATATGTATAGTACAAATGTTTGCTTTATATTTCAAGTGTAATTGCCGTTCAACTCTCCTACTCTTCACGTCTTTGGAGACACAACGACGACTGCAATTAGTCTATTCTATGCCTAAGTCCATCTCCGTACCGCATATTTTGAGTGACTTGTAAATATGAAGAAAGTCTTGATACATATATTGCCCATGTACTACATTGAATGCAAAAGCAGTGTCGAACCAACACTAAGTTTTTATTTTATTTATGTGCCTAAAGATATTTGGCAAAATGATTCCTAAAAAATCCATGAAATAAGTGGTTGATTAGGACAAGTGGAAATCAGCCTGTGTAATTAAGTCATTTTGATTTCAAAGACTGGCCAAAATCAGACAGACACTCAGCAAAACATGTATCATCAAATGTAAACAGAAGTAATAATTTGAAGTTATGCTCCATTGAAAATCCAGCTGGTTCACTTCCATTCTTATAAGTCAAGTGCCTCAGCAGAGGATACATCAGACGTCCTTCAATTTAAGATAGCCCGTCGAAGGTGCTACATCCTTGATACTTGATTCATCTTTAAGACAATGAACCTCTCCGACCTGTCAATCACTCGTACAATAATAGCCAATTAGATAGCTGCATTGTCTTAAGCCCTGGTTTGACCCGCCCCTCTTGTCGCCACGTCCCACAAGCAATGCTGGTTATCAGTCGTATGTGCTTGGAAAAGTTACGAACAAAATGTTCCTCAGATGCGCTTGGGGAACATGCAATTCTGATGAAAGATCTCGGGCTAGTTTTCAAGGGGGCCAGTTGATTCATTTTCCAAAGCCTAAAACACAGTTGACGAAGTGTCTACGATGGATTAAGGCTTGCCGAAGACCGCAGGTACAATTAAATGTGGACAAAATAAAAAAACACAAGGCTGTATGTTCGAAGGTAAGTGAGGGAGAAGTAACTTCTCTGAGTTTGATTTAATTATTATCAGCGCTTTATACATGGCAGGAGAACAGCTTTTACTTTGTTAGTGTATCACTGACTCGCTGAATGAAGTGTGTAATGTTTTGTGGCGAAGAGTGGGGTTACTGATACGTAAATGCGTGATGTCATGCAAGAGAAATGTCTATTTCCCAATTTGTATCGCTTCGGACTTTTAAGACAGAGTACTCGGTTCCATTACGAGCCAAGTCAAATGAATACAGGGTTAGGGTTAGGACTACAATGATATTACTCATGAGCTTTCCAAGTAAAAAGTGCTTTACAGGTGCAGTGCAATTCCACAATTTTATCCTGTTCGATTTCAATATGAAGTTTGTGAGGCATCAAACTTTTTTGCATCGATCGCCAACATTTTGGTATAACTGTGATATTGCATCCTGCTCTGTCCAAAATCTTAATTCCGTGTACATATCCTTACGTGAAATAGTTGAGACCTCTCTGTAGGACTCTCTTGGACAAGTCTGACGCATTTGACTAAAACATACCCCAATATTATCTGGAATGCACGATAGAGGATCCAGTTCAAACATGTTCTGTTCAATCGCCATTTTGGAAGATTGTGGGGCATGGCAACTGTAGCTAAGGGGGGCGGAGCTGAAGATTGCCAGTTGGAAAGGTCCATTGAGACCTTCCTTAATTTGGCGCCATGAGAACAACTCCGGCGTTTCCTTTGATGTTTATAGAGAAGCTAGGACCGAGGAACATTTCGCTGAGAATATCCTGTATGTTTAGTGCGATGAGCCCATCGGTTCACGATCAGCTTCGGCCCCAAGTTGTGACCGACAGCAGCTGCTTGCAAGTCATTTGATTTTTAATTAATTTTGAGTCTTTGTCCTGTTCAATAAATGGCTGAGAGGGCACTTGTGACTCTGGTTCTTCCTGCCCACATTTGAGGGCTTTATACTACCTTTGTTTGTCCATGCAGCGGCTTACATGACGATCTCTTAAAAATCAAAGATGTGGAACTTGGGGTTGTCGTACAACAAGATACTACTGTCAGTTTGGTCAGCTTACATTTGTTCATTGACCAAAAAAAAAAAAAAAAAAATCAAAACTAAGTCAAAGCTAATAAAGTGGACAAAACTTGTCACGATGACAATAACAGTCAATATCCTTGTTACATGCATAAAGCGAATGAAGCAATTACTTCATCATATACTTTAAAAGGTGGTCATCACAGCCTCACTCCCTGCCTCTACACAGGTTGACTCAGATAAATTGGAAAAAAAAATCACAGGTGGTAATTGATGTTATTATCGACAATCTTCTGTTGTTCATGATCAGAATCAAGAAAAAAACACCTTGTTAAGAGGGACCTTTAAGGGTGATGCTGTGACATTTTGGTGACATTTAGTCTCTGACAAGACTTTCAAAAAGATGTCGATCTTCAATGTGACCTCTCTGCTTTCATTACTGTTTGACATATTCCAACGGCATTTTGCCTCTGCATGGTTCGTAATCCGTTCAACTCTAAGTGCATTTGTCTGACTTTGTCAAATGTTGATGGGCTGAAATGGTGGCAAATGGGTGACGGTGCAGGAGACACTTACAGCAAGAGCACTCCGCAGCCCCTGCTGGGAGTACTGATGTAGTTTTAGTGCTTCAGTGCCAATGTCGATCAGTGGAGGTGAGGGATGGGTTCACTGACCAAGAGCCTGTGAACCGCAGAGGCCCATCTGTAAAGAAAGGCGGGGTTAAACAAGATTTGACACAATTAGACCATGTCACATTTGGCTGGGACTACGCCAGCTGTGCGGTCACAGTTGAGAAGCTCCTATGTAAATGCCACTTCTCCCGAGGCCAGTCAAATGTGTTCTTTTAAGAATAAATAGTGTAACAAGATGGACACCTTAACTCAGCAATGCCAAATCCAACTGAATGGGAGCTGAACTGACAATAGAGGTGTGCATTTTGGGACGGTCATTATTGTGAGTGAAACTGAAGCCATGTGAGACATGCGTGGTTATCGAGCATTAGATTAAACACAGTGCTTGTGTATTTGATTCTTCTCCTCCACAACTTGACCCACTTCACTGGGATCAGGAGAAATCAGCCATCCAGTCAGTCATGCTGGGTCTGGCCGCTCTGTGACCCAGTGCAATGATGTCAATTTATAGGCATTACAGCAGGAATTTTAATATATGAACATCGTTTTTGACTTCATTTATTACCAGTGAAGCTGTGAGACTTCACAATTTTCTTTCTTACTTTTACACCAAGTCTTTATTGAAAGGAATGGGGTAACCTTGATGTAGTGGGTTATTTTTGGAACAATTATATCAACCTTAAACCTTTTGTCAGCTTCTAATTATCTATGACTGAGCATTACAACACAAGTCAGTCCCCTTTCCTTTCTCATCTGTATGTAGCTATAAAATATATAAAATAGATCAAAGCACGACAATATACGCACTGTATGACAGAACAACAGAATGGCCAAAAAAGCTAAACACTACACCTCAGGGATGAGCAGCGTAATCAATTAAATGTCCTTTGTTCTCAATCTGTTGGTGATCACCGATGGACTTTTATTAAGAATGCACACTTATTCCATTTAATAAGTCACATGCACATGCATCTAAAGTACATGACCTCACTTTCTATGGTATTATTTTTTCTAAATATACAGTAATTCTTGCTAAGTTATAATATGGACTGTAATACAATATGAAATGTAATTACTAAAATGTAAGCTAATGTCTGTTAAAACTGGCAGCTAAAATGTAGAGGCGCACAGACCAATAAATTCAACCATGAAAATGTCACGTGGTAAATCCCCAAAAGAAAACAAATAATAGTTTCCTGTGTTTAACCACTGGACATGTTTCCGCATCTGATTGATTGAACTTTCTTTGCAGCCTTGAAAAGAAATCACGGCGCTCCTGCTGGACTGCGCGGAAACTCACATCGATCACAAGGCGAGCGATAGCTCGAGCAGCTGACATTCAGACAGGAAATCTGCTGCTGGGACCCTGCAGACATGTACACATAAACACAGTCAGGCATCACACAACAAACACAGCGCAGTGAAGTAGGTAATACCTGACATCCCGCAGAAATGTTCTGGGACGACACGCAGTACACGGTCCCAAACCTGCTTATTTTAAATGCAGGGTTATCCGTAGCATCTTGTCAGCCTTGCGTCTTCTTTGTCCAGAATCAGAATCAGTATGGGGCAGGGTTTCCATCACCGCAGTCTGAGAACCGGCATCGGATATTTGTTCTCAGACATTTTGGGGTGAGAGTCAGCCACTTCCTACTCTTCATGTTGGACTGGTAACCTCATTTTAATCAATGCAACTACCGTCATGCTGCCCATTATTTGACCTTGAGGTGATATTTCTTCTCATCCCCTCATCCAGATTTATCCGGATAAAAGGATTAACACTTAAAATCGCTCAAAAGTATCTTTGATGTCTTCTCATTTACATTTTATGAATAAATAGTAGCGTTGAGTTCCATTTTGTACGAATATTTATACATTACTGCTTATTTTGGTGTAGCCCTTTCAATGACTTCTTTATTTGTTGCTCACGTTTGGATCCATTTCCACAAATCATAGGGTGTCCAGGTGTCCATAAATCAGTCTTTTTAAAATGTTGTCATATAATGTCTTTCATATCGATTTGATCGTAAAACTTACATTTCTCTGCCATTCAGAACACAATTTTTCAGCATCTACCAGACACCCTGTGCCCTCCTCAAAGCCCTCCCCATTTTTTTTTTCTGCTTTATGGTTTCTCCACTAGCGAGGTGTCAGCATGATTTGGTCCCACTATAGATCGTCACGTCCAAACATCCTAGAAACCTGTCACCCGGATTCCCTCAGCTGGCCTCGCCTCTGTGAAAACTCGTACGCATTGTTCTGTTCAACTGATAAGTTGCTACGCTCATTATTAGTTAATATAGGTTCCTCTCACTTGCAAATGGAACCACTTCGATGGGATTACCTCATTTGTAATTCCTGTTCACGGGGCTAATTCCTGCAGGAGAACAATAATCTTCTTACTTGTGATGTTTAATTCTTTATTTTTTTCTACCTCCTGATTTTTTTTTATGTGCTTGGGTTAATCTCTGAAAAATGTATGAAAACACGGCTGTCTACATGACAACCAAACTGTCATTGCTTTTACCTTGCCAAAGATGACCACGTGATATTTGCATATTTCACATTGGTGAACGTTTAAGATTTTTTTCTAATCCTGAAAGGGAAAAATGTTTCCCCTGAAAATTGATTTGCAGCCAGATGAGAATGCTGCATCTTTTCTGATTTTTGGGCTGTTTAACATACAGTCAACAGATGATCGCATTGTTTTTTGTACAACTGGTTGGAGTGTGTGCCTCACAGTTCAAAGGTTTGGTGTTTGAATATTTGCTTTTAACGTGCAGTTCAGAATTTGTATGGTTCCCCATATTTTTCTTCTGGTAGGCAAACTTTCTCCTAAATTCTAAAAACATCCTTGTTAGGTTGGTGACCATTGTCCATAGGTGTGACTTTCTATACGTGCCGTATGATTGGCTGGTGACCAGTCCAGTCCAGCACACCTGTGACCCTAATTAGGACATGCAGACATAGTAGCTTGAGAAATCCCAAATGAGCACGAGGGAAAATGCAAACTCCACACAAGGAAGGCTTCAAATCACCAAGTATAGAACTGTGAAGCAGATGTGCTGACATCTTGTCCACAGTGCCGTCAAAATTACATATTTGTGAATAAATTCTTGCATCCCAGCATGCCCATCAAATTAAACTGATTTACCAGATAGACCAAAAAAATAGTTTATTGTGCAAAATATGAAATTGTAGAAAGCGTGTAGCTACACCTGGGGACAGAAATACAAACAAAATCAGCCCCAATCTAATAAAACAAACAATGTCTGGTTACAAACCCTATTATATGTTTGAAACGGTATCCTTGGTTGCTAAGAAAATATTCACAAAGAAAAAAAAGCTCCTTAATGGAAGTCAAAACAAACTTCATGAAATTACAACTCACGGAGACAAGTGGCTTTCCATACTTACAGTAGATCGATAGGGTATCATCTTTTGCACAAATGTTTTTACTTACGTCTGTCAGTTGAAATCTTACAACGCATATATTTGCATTGTAAGATTTTACTCTTTTGGAGTTTATCTTCCATCATAAGCCAATAGGTCGCTAAGTCTCGGAATAGTTGTTCAACTCAGATGTTAAAAATATGAGCTCGCCATTTGTATCCTGTTGACTTATGAAGCCACTAACCCTGCTTGAAGACCTTGGCATAAACCTCCTGCCGCACATTTGCATGAGTGCCAGTACAGCTATGAGTCATGCTGCTGGAGATCATTCGTGTGTCATATTAAATTCCAGAACAGTTATTAATCAACACGAACTTTTCTTGTTAAACTAAAATGTTTTTCCTTCTGTCTAACTCTCCAAAGCACAGATGATAGGAAAAAAAAAAAAAACAATAAGCTTCTTAGTGTTTACGACACTGTAAATGCTGAATAGAAACAATGGTAGAGATATATGTGGAACTGCAGGCTATTGTTATTGTTTAGTATATATTATCACAATTAGCAGTTATTGCAGTGGAATGGAAATATAAAACTTTTTTAGCACAAAACAGTTGTTCACCTCTAAAAGAAAATTATGTAAAATTTATACACTCATTCATATAAGAAGGCGGCAGTTGTTTGCTTTTTATCATTATACTTTAAAGTACCCTGAAGGATGAAGTGATGCATTAAAATAGACGTGCAGCCCCAAATCATAGTGCATTTATTTATTTGCAGTCCCTCAAATGTTATATCATAATTGTGCTTCAGAGCTTCCCGGGATTCCTGTGCTTTTAAATCTGAATATTTTTAGGCATACATTATTTCAAGTGATTCAAGAAGTTTGTCATTGATAATTTGTCATTCCAGCACTTCCCAAAGCAGCAAAACAAAGCTATCGGGACCTTTTTAGTGTTGTAACAATTTGTTTTTATTTTTAGGATTTGTCTTTTCTTGGAGGTTCCTCCCATTTCGCTTTAACCGATGTATGCACTTCGGCACCTTCTTACTGTTGTATTTTTAGATTCTTTACTTTTTGTAAATTGCCTGCAAATGGTCCTAATTGTATTTATTTATTTTTTTTACATCAAATAAAGAGAGACTCAGAGTTTTCTTTAAAGTATTTCAGTTTAGAATATTTGTCTAAAGAAGACACTTTATATATGACAATAAATTTAAAGTTTAAGCATTCTGAAATCTGTTGGCGAATGAGCAACATTTTGTTAACAGTGTATTTGTTTTTTGTTTAATAGTTACTGTGATGAATTTTCATTACTGCTCAATTCCTCACATTAGTTTTGTGTTTCAGTGTCTTGTAAGCCAATGATGGCTTGACACCTTGTTTTGATGTACAGTATACACTACTCGTGAAAAGCTAGGGATAGTTGTCTTCAAAGTGAATTTTTAGGATTAACCTACAATGCATTATAACCTTTACAGTCTAGCCCATTTTGTCTTTCAGAAAACTTTTGAATGCATATATTACAGTACTTTCAGTAGCATTTTGTATTTGGGTGTATTTTATAGTGTATCTTGTAGCTATTCCGGTCGTCGGGCATTGGTTTATGTTGAGTAAATCCACCAATTCCTGTCTTTATCTTTTTGCATCTAGGCCCATGCCACCCAAACCCTTGCCACAACAGGGGGGCATGTGAGATCAGCGAGACCTACCGGGGCGACACCTTCATTGGTTATGTCTGCAAGTGTCCTCCTGGCTTCAGTGGTGTTCACTGCCAACACAGTAAGTTTCGCTCTGGTGTTATTAGAAACTGAAGGTATCTTTACATAATCAACCCGAACCAAAATTGAATTTTTAAAACATGAAAGAACTGGTGGTCCTTCCGTCAAGTGATAGTGGCTTTTCTCATACTAACGAATACCAAAATTGTAGGCGATTTTATTTGTCCAAACCAAGGGGCTTGAAAGAAGAAAGGGTGGGGCGCGGTGGGGGGTTGTTTAGGCAAAAATGTAGACATTTTTCATCAGCCCTGATACTAAACACGATTTATTCAGGTAATGGTATCTTAACATCATTATTGCAGCTGTTTATGTAACATGTCAATTAGCAAGCTCCCTCTTAGCCCAAACCGCGACCCCTTATACTAATGATGTTGTCCCTTGAGCAACACTCATATCAGATAAGGTGTTTGCTAACATGTAATCTCGTTTTTATTAAAAGACATAACGGGAAAGGGAAATGGAATAAGTCAGCATATTATTATGACGTTATTATAGTTGTCTCCAGCAAGAACCGTACGCTGCCAGCAAGCATTCTCGTCCTAATTCAGTTATTGTTTCCCTTTAAGCCCTCGGGGTTGTGGGAAGCTGATTTGAAATGGGCCGAATGCACTGACCTCTGCAAAGTTTTCTCACAGTTCGATGCGAGAAAATTAGTGTGAGAGAGAACGAGAGATTGCCAATTGTTTGACTCAAGAGACGCATATTCAAATCTACCAAGCCATGGCAATTAAATGGCAAACAGACAAAAAAAATTTTACCCTAGAATGGCAGTCTAACTTGATGCGATTTTGGATTAATTGAAATGTTGAGTGAAGAGACAATGCATGATGATATCTCATGACCCGGTGAGTGATCGTCGGTTGTTCACTACTTTTTACAAAGTGCGGGAAATTTTGAGTGCATTATATAGGGCACTGAATTAGCATTTGGACACCACTGCATAATGGCTTCGTGAGGTGGACATGAAAAGAATTCATGCTGTGCAGGGTAAAGTAAAAAGTTTCAAGTGAGCATTGCTGGAGCATGCACTTGTCACACTCCTTGTGATTCAAAAGAGCAGACTGGAGCAGGATATTACCCAAATGGTCACACATTCTTTGGTCAAAGACATGATGCCAATTCAAATTGTAGGGAAAGAAAGCTTTAAATACCTTAAAAAACTAATCTAAAATTTTAAAATGAAAAAATAAAATTGTTATTGTCTGATACAACTGACAATGGAGCTAAAGTTATAAAAGCAACCTCCCTCAATAAATGGACTACACTCATGGTTTGGACATTGTCTCCACACTAAAGTTTAATTTACCTTTAAAGATTTTTTTTCGCCATAATGATGTATTAGGCGGCACGTTGGATCAGCTGTTGCGTTGGCCTCACAGTTCTGAGGTCCCGGGTTCAATCCCAGCCCTCCCTGTGTGGAGTTTGCATGTTCTCCCTGTGCCTGCACGGCTTTTCTCCGGGCACTCCGGTTTCCTTCCACATCCCAAAAGCATGCAACATTATGATCGATGTGCCCTGCGACTGGCTGGGGGGATGGATGGATGGATGGATGGATGGATGGATGGATGGATGACTTGTTAGCATTTCTGCATCACAGTTGTGCGGTCTTGTGTTCGAAACAGGCCTCCCATGTGTCGAGTTTCCATGTTCTTCCCATGCTTGTGTGGGTTTTATCTCCCGAGTGTTCTAGATCCCTCCCACATTTCACAAACATGCATGGTAGGTTCATTGAAGACACAATATTTTCCATAGGTGGGAATGTGACTGCTAATGGTTTTGTTAATATGTGCCCTGAGGTTGGCTGGCGACCAGTTCAGTGTGTCCTCAGCCTCTTGGCCAGAGTTAGCTGGGATAGGCATCAGCACACTTTATGAGGATAAGAGGCACAGAAAATGGATGGATGCATTATTTATTGATGTATTAATATTTTAATACCTATAAAATATGATTCATGTCATGCTCCCAAATAAAATTCAAGTGAGAACAAATCTTAAAATCATAATCCAATGTGTGGGTGAAGGGTGGCTTAAACATGGTGTGCAATAAAAATTCCATTGTTCTGACGCAGCAATGACAAATATACTGTGAAGTATTTTTTTCCCCATGACGTCTAGATAACGTCTTTGCAAATGTCCTTGAAACATTATGATATACACTATATTGCCTGAGGTATTCACTCACCTGCCTCAGCTCACATATGATTTTAAGTGATATCCTATTCTAAATCCATGCAGTTTAATATGCTAGTCTATTTTTTCTAGCTCTAATATCTTCAAATCTTGTGTGAAGGCTTTCAGCAAGGTTTAGCAGTGAGTTTAAGGACATTTTTTTCTTTCTTCCAGAAGCATACTTTATCGACGTATGAGATCACTATGTGCTATGTTGGACGAAAACATCTGTGCACAAATATGTTGGAACTGGAAGGGGAAATCCCCAAACTTTTTGACTGTCCAAAATCTATTAGTATGCTGAGGCATTCGGAGTTTCTTTCACGGGAGCTCAGGGGTTAATATTTGGGACATTGCAGTCAAAGTCCAGACCTGAATCCAATGGAGAATCTGTGGGCAGAGCTGAAGACTGCTGTTCACAAACGCTCTACATCCAACCTGACTGACCTCGAGCTGTTTTGCAAGGAAGAATGGGGAAGAATTTAAATCTCTTGATGTGCAAAACTGATATAGACATACCCCAAGCCATTTGCAGCTGTAATTGCAGCAAAAGGTGGCGCTACAAAGTATTAATGCAAAGGGGCTGAATAATATTGCACGCTCCACTTTTCTGTTTTTTTATTTGTTAAAAAAGTATAAAATATCCAATGAATTTTGTTCCACTTCACGATTGTGTCGCACTTGTTGTTGATTCTTGACAAAAAATGAAAATTTTGTGTCTTTATGTTTGAAGCCTGAAATGTGGCAAAAGGTTGAAAAGTTCTAGGGGGCCGAATAAGTTGACAAGGCACAGTAATTACAAAGGGTGGACCAATATCATATTCAAACCTATGGATTAGGACTGGGATGTCACTTTAATGAATATACGATTTAAGGCACGTGAATGAAAACTTTTGGAAATGTATACTAGCAACGATTTATAATAATCATTGATAATTTATAGGGGGATTTGAGGATTTCAGGCTAATTGTCAGCTGTAGGTGTAGTTTCAGATGGGCATGCACAGTACTCTTGCTTCTGTCATATTTGAGGAAGGCATTACATATTTTGCAAGTGCCCATGCTACCAGTCTCATTTTTATGAAAGCATGGCTACCTGCTTGAGGCACTGTTGCTAGTTTGCTGTCCAAAGCCACCACCTGTCGATTTCAGCAAGCCGTCCGTGTTGTTGCCAAAACCTCAAGCTATAATTGAGATTTAGGCCTGTAAAAGTCAACACATCAGATAGCCGGTTCAAACTAGTTTATCTGCATGAAATAGTCTTCTCTTTAATAGACTTATATTTTTTGTATCTGACAGAATAAATAGTACTTAGAAATGCTAGTGGTTCAATATGAAACCGAAGACAAGTCCAGTTATAAAACTGGTTGTGTAGTCTAACTGAGGTTTAACGCGCTATCTCCTGGTTTTTACTGCATTTGCTTTATTGCTCTGTCAAAGCCAAATCCAATTTCACACCTTTGAACATTATCCTTAATACGTGTATTAGACATCCTGCTTGTTAAAGCTGCTTTATGAAGCTGTGCTGCGATGTGTCACACAGGGACAAGAAGAATATCTAGAAGCTCTTTCCAATTACCTAAACGAAGTGTATTTTTAGTTGACTTGTGTATAGAGAATGGACGCCAATGTTTTTAACAGCTGTAGAACTTTAAATGTGCAAATGTTTAGGATTCATTTATGGTACACAAGTTAATAACAATGTGTCTGCAGGCTTGCTTCAAATTAAAAAAAAATTGAAATTCAATTTACTCAATACTGGAAATATATTTCCAGCTAGGAAAACTTGATTTACACCACCAGACATGCCCGTTCCACAAGGCTATGTATTAGTAAGAATATTATATTTGTATTTCCAAGTCTGTTTGGGCAGCCCAATTAAAAGTTGGCATTAGGGTGACAGCTTTTATTATTTCAGCTTTCATTCTCACAAAGACATTCATCTTTTGTAATCTTGTTTCGTCACGAGCCTGCTGTGACAACAGAGCGAGCGCACAGATATGGTGGGGAAAAAAAGTCAAACATCCTAATGAACTGTCACGCTGCAAAGATAGCAAGTGACTCCTTCCCTTGGCATGGGGGTGCCCAAGTCGTTTTAAGGGTGCCTGCTCTCAGTTTATCAAGGACAAATGAAGCTATGGAGATTTGATAATTATTTTGTTTTTCCTCCTCTGACCAGAAACTGTTAGTCACTTTCGACATGGCAATGGAACGTTGAACAAACGAAATGAACAGTGCAACCTGAATTGCTGATGGTTGTCTTTTTGATGTGGGTGCTGACTACAGACTTTCGCCGTTCCACTTGCAATACGGCAGTCGGGCAGAACTGATAAGGACTAAATGTGGGATGCGTGAGGAAGATAGACAGCGTATTTTGTTCATCGACAGCCGCTATCACGGCTCTTGCCACAGGACAATCGGTTTGACTTAAATCTGCTCTGCACCATGACTTTTAATCAATTCCCTAGCCACAGATCACAGACTACCTTTCATCAGTCTGTGCTGATGCACCTGTATTTCTCCTCTTCATGTTCATTTATTTCCTCTGTAATGTTCAGCGCAAGGCTGACATCTTGTCACAATTTGAATTTTAAGAAAGTCCAAGTCAGTAAAATTAACTCTCTGTTCACATTGTGCTTTCAAATAGTCACGCCATTCACCAAGTTAATGATAGATTCAGAACTTTTGGGAAGTCAGAAATACTTGGAGCTGACGAAGGAGTAGCATACAGCAGATCACACTGATAAGTCAGTTGTCAGATCGGTGTTAAATATACAGAACTACTCATTTACACTAATTTCAATGGAGAGCGGGCTGTGATAAAAATAAAATACTGGTTATAACCAAAAGTATAAAAAATAGTATTTATATCTACATTGAATTATTTTTTTTCTCATCACAATGGGTTGTGGATTGCTTTTTCTCTAAAAAGTTGGGATACTTTGATGTACCAGTCAAAAGTTCATCTTTGATTGCCGTTCCCATGCACTTTTGTGAAATTTCTGACTGTCCTGTTTTTGGTATATTCCACCGAGGGTTACATTTGAGCAATTTCACATGAGTGGGGGTTGTTAATGTATTTCTTGATATAATTGAAGATAATATAGGTCGGCAAGTATCGTTTATTATTTAACAATACAAAGAAACAACTGAAAGCAGAATTTGAGGTACCAGAAATGAAGATACTGAGGTTCTCGCTTGCTGTGAACAGGTTGGATAGGATTAGAAATGACCTCATTAGAAGGACAGCCAAAGTTGGATGTTTCAGAGACAGCAGACTTCGATGGTTTGGACATGTTCAGAGGCGAGAGAGTGCGTATATTGGTAGAAAGGTGCTAAGGATGGAGCTGTCAGGTAAAAGAGCGAGAGGAAGACCAAAGAAAAGGTTGATGGATGTTGTGAGGGAGGACAAGAGGACAGTGGGTGTTACAGAGGAGGATGCACGAGATAGACTTACATGGAAAAAGGTGACACGCTGTGGCGAGCCCTAACGGGACACGCCGAAAGAAAGAAAAAAAGAACAGCACACCTGTGTCCCTAGTGAGGGTACATGTTTCAGAAGTGCCATGTCATTATCCAAGCTGCTTATCCTCACAAGGGTTGCAGGAAAGCTGGAGCCTTTCCCAGCTAGCTTCAGGCGAAAGGCGGATTACACCCTACCGCTTTTCCGGGTCGGGTCGCGGGGGAAGTAGCTTCAGCAGGGATTCCCAGACTTCCCTTTCCCCATCCACTTCTTCCAGCTCTTCCAGAGGGATCCCGAGGCGTTCCCAAGCCAGCCGAGAGACATAGTCTCTCTAGCATGTCCTGGGTCATCCCCGGGGTCTCTTTCCGGTGGGACATGCCCAGAATAACTCACCAGGGAGACGTCCGAGAAGCATCCGAATCAGATGCCCCAGCCACTTCATCTGGCTCCTCTCATTAGCGATGCATAGACCATTTGAAAAGGACAAAAAATTCTAAGAACTCTTTGGTACCCAATGTTTTAAGGCTGAGGTAACATATAAGTAATAAGCGTTCTCGTGCTTGGTTCAAGCCAACTGAATAATATGAGGCATTACCCAATGTTATTTCATACCTATTGGGTTTCTTTCTGCATCGTGGGTGCATGTGCAAGAAGTTCAGGTGTTCGGAAAATATACACACAATGAGTTAGAATACACTACATCACGTGGGCAGTTAGTCAAACTGTATAAATCCAGCTGGATCTGGCCTGCTCCTCAGCAGAATCCAAGGTTTTATCTTGATACTTTGGAAATGTGAACATTTCAAAACAGGACAAAAACAGTACAAGGATAAAATAATGTTACACATATGAATATAAAGTAGCCATCCATCCTTCAGCTGTGTCACCAAAAGAATATAGACATTTAAGAAATTGGTGATCCATAACAATAATTCAAATGAATATGAATTACCACCATGTCCACAAAATCGGGTTGCCATTTGTCAAAGCTTAACCCATTTCGAGGGAAATTTTAACCTCATCTGACAAAAATAATGCTATTGGGGGAAGCTTAACTAAATTGATTAAACTAAAAGTTTGTGGAAATGTTTGATAAAGGAACAAAAAAGTAAACAGGCTGAAGAAATATTTTTTTCCAGGAAAAGTTTTAGTCATGGTGCCTTGGGTCTGTTCTTGTTTTTTTTAAATCTGACTTTGGGTCACAAAAGTGGTGAAGGATAATGAATATTATGGTAATCTGCACACCAGTTTTGTTCTGCCTCTGCGTCAGTGACAGCTCTAGCTCCAGGCATTTGGGTCTCTGTCTCTCTCAAAGCAAATCCAATAATGTAAATATATCTCTAAGTCTGTGGTAAAGTTCTTTTTCTTGCTGCTCTTCCTGCTGCTCTTCGTTTGAAGCAACCCGGAGCACAGCAGTGATTAAAAGCACACCTATAGCCTGATTGGGTTTTCTTTATTTGTAGACAGCAAAATGTGTGCCAGAGTGAAAATGGCATGCTTCTTGTTATTCATGCCAGGGCAAACCTCGCTGCGTGTTTGTCTATTTGGCAGAGTGGTTGCTTCAAGTGATTGTGTGTCCTTTGGCTTCCACCCACACAATGTGATGTTTTGGTCATTCGGGGCTTTATTTTCAGTTATGTCACTACACCTTGGCAGATTCGTCAGTGCCAAACTTGCCAGTGTCAGTGCCGCAAGGGTGTGCCCAAGAAGATTCGCTTGGTGGAGTGACATTATGTTGTAAGAAAGTCTGTCTGAACCACGACCCCCCTAAGTTGTGGCTGAGCGATCTAACGATATCTTGGCGAATCTGACAGGTGAAGGCAAAAAGACTTGAGAGGTCCTCAGAGGTGTCGTCCATGGCAAATTGTTTTCAACAGTGGGTATCCAAAACTTTTAATCATTGCAGGAATCAGTTCAAGTAATGCATTATTATCATTATCATCATTGTTATATTTTTTCAATCCACGTACTTGCTGGCAGGATCTTATGATGGTAAGGGGTGCAAGATGAAGGGGACATGGAAACAAATGATCGTAGGATGGAATATAAATCAATGTGGTCTGCCAACGTGTTTCAGTCAACAACGAAATTTCACCAGCTCGTTCTTTATTTATTAAGAGAATACCGCATGCTTGAATGATTGGATGATGATGGATTCATCAGGTCTGCAGACATTTAAATCACCGGTGGTTAACACCGGGTCAATCTAGTATTTCATGATGTTATCTTGTGCAACATCGGCCAAGTGAGAATTCTCCATCACAGATTGATCACTCTACCCATGCATCCAAGACGGTCATTATGCCGTGCATAAAAGAAATGAAAGAATTAAGCACTTTGATTACCATTGAATACAGTCAGCAGCGTTTCTGCTCCGGGCCACTGAAAATATGAAAATCCGGTATAATCTACCTAGTCGCAGATTAGACCAGGTTGCCATACTAAAGAAGATTCACTGTTTGCTAGTTTGTGATTATTCAGACTGGTCAAGGAGTTAAAAACGAAGCTACCAATTTTAATTCCCACTACGAAATAGACATTAAGCAAGTTATCATTTTTAGACTGATTTTCTCAAGAAAGCGTGTTAATGGAAAGCAATTACAGAGCCAATTATGCTGGATATTAAAAAAAAAAAAAAGAAAAAGTGAATTTTAAGGCCACCACTATACTACCCGGAAATGTGGACAGTTCTTTTTTTGTCAACAACTCTTGGAGTCTTAACGGTAATTCGCTTGCTTTCATTAAACACCAAACTTGCACAATTCATAAGCAAACATAAAGCCTATTATTTGATAAGATATTTATTTAAACAATTAAATACATACATACATACCTTAGTGATACAGTACACTATATACACTGTGCAACCAATCCATCCATCTATTTTCTGGGGCGCTTATCCTCACGAAGGTCACGGGATTCCTGGAGCCATTGGGCAGGAGGCAGGGTACACCCTAAACTGGTTACCAGCCAATCACAGGGCACATGGAAACATAAAACAGTTGCACTCACAATCACAACCATTTGGCAGTAATACACCAGGGCTATTTTTAAGTGTCACGTGAAAGATCGTTTCAAGACAGCTGACTTGAGATCAAGAATGGTTTTATTTGTATCCAAGCACCATTGAAGTAAATGTTGCAGAATATTTGGCAATGTCACCACTCCAGTGGAGATTTCTATTTCGAAATTATAGTGAACACAAAGGCTTGTCATAGTCAAGCTTGTCAATTACTGTGCTGTCGATCTGTATGGAGGACCTGGATGGTTTAAAATACTGCAGTAACCCACCCACCGTTTTCAGGCTTTTGGGCAAATACATTGAAGAGATGAGCGACTCCTGAGTGAAATGTTCCACACTCTCAAAAGTTGACCACAGTTAAGCAACCAGATGTCCAGATATCATTAAAGATAGTTCACAGATTGAGTGTTCATTGTCTCGGGAGTCCAGAACAGAAACCTTGTTAAGCTTAGCTGTCTTACCACATTTGTAACTACGTGGAAGTTGGTCACACCAAGCAATCACTTGATTGAAATGCAGTCATGGTTGATAAAGGGTGGATAATGTTACAATCAATTCTGCAGAGTTCCCTGGTAATCTTCATGGGATTTCAAGATTGGGTATTTTGAAAACTCACCGTGACTGACTGGTTGGCACATCTGCCTCACAGTTCTGAGGACCTGACTTCAAATCTGGCCTCGCCTGATTGGTGTTTGCACGTTCGTCCCGGTCCTGGTTGGGTTTCCGTCATGTACTCTGATATCCTCCCACATCCCAAAACATGCAGAATAACTTAAGTGAAACTCCAAATTGTCCGTCTGTATGAATGTGAGTGCAAATGGTTGTTTATACAGTATGTGCCCTGTGATTGGCTCGTGGCCAGTCCAGGCTGTGCACCGCCTCTCAGCCAGAGTTACCTGGGATAGGCTCCAGCCAGCCTGCAACCCGACTGAGGATAAGCAGGACGGAAAATGGATGGATGGATTTGGGGAATATTACCAATTGAAAATTTGGTAATTTGAGGATTCATGGGATTTAACTGAGTGTTCCTGTTAATTTAATGGCAAGGTGCCATATAATTGTTTTGTTCTAAAGCAGACATCCATGCAAAATAGCTCCCTTTCCACATATAGTATCTGATAACATTATAGTTTTTTAATAGCTCTTTTTCTGTTTAAATTCACGTGGGCCACAGCATAAAAACTCATACCTCAAGTTTCAGCTCGAAACACACTCCAAACAAATAGGCCAAGCGAGGGGTCATTACTGAAAAAAACTCAGAAGTAGCTTCACTTTTAAGTCAAGGTATTTAAAAAAAATCTGCTTGATATAAATATGCAAAGTAAAGCACATAAAACAGAGGAACAAAACAAGATTCAGTTTGGATGGATTAGTTGACTGTGTTTAAACAAAGAATAGTCTAGCATGTACGCCATCGTGAACCATCAAATCAGCACCAACAAGCCACCTTCACATGAGGATCAATAATACTCTTAGCTACCCACTTAGCCAAAATAACATGATCGCTCAAAATTATGTGACATTACAGATGGGCAAACACATGCTCACAAGCACTTAACACAAATGGTACAAATCATTTAACTCACCTTTTGGCATTTATACACAATGTTACATTTTCGCGAATCCAGGCAAATTGTAACCGCAAAGTAGACTACACGGGCAATTAGCAGTTGCCATGAGAGAGAAGCAAAAATATATTTTCAATCATGTTGCACTAACTGCATTCAACGACTGCCAACAAAGCAACATCTCAAATGCAGATGAAAAACAGCATCAAGAAAATAAACTTCACAACACCAATACCAGCATTCCCAGGGATGGCAGAAAAGTAAGATTTTTATTGCTGTGTTGCGGGCACAACAGATAGAACAGAAAAGTGTTAGGTTTCCTATAAAAAACAATCTTTAAATTGGCAAATTGACTTTGCGCGGGATTGACTTTCTGCATGTAATATTTGCGATTGTAGCAATTTTGAATTAGTTTAAACAAATATGGGAAAGCACGTGGTGTGCTAAATAACAGCATTAATCAGTTAATGGCTATGGAACTCAATAGACTGGCTGAAAGGTTGCGGAATGCTGGTGCAGACTGCTTGATAACCATGCGTTAATTATGCTCACCACATTGTTTTGGGATGGTTCTTTTAGAAATATATGCACTCCTAGAACCGTGGCAGAGTGTAAGACAGTTTTACATGATAAAAATATCCTGCAGCTATAAATAAAACTTCTGGGAGTCACATAGAGTATATGCTCCCTCGGAGTAGCAGTCTATCAAACCAGCCACAGTGCATTTTACCGTCAGAAATATTCATAGGTATTTCCCATGCCTTATATCAGCTGCTTACTTAGTGTACAGAGAGTCAAACATTTACAATAATATATATACATATATATTTAAATATTTTCCTGCTCTACCCATCTCAGTCAGAATTATTCTAATTTTGACATCATATATAAATATATTGTCAAATGGAATGTTTATGATTTCCAGTTGGTAAATATTAGATGTACCCAGCCATTTTAATATACATTGCTTAATCAATTAAAAAAGTTAGATTATGCAGTCGGTCTACATTTACCTTTGTGATTGTGGAAAAAAAGTTAATTAAGTAGGTGCCTATGAAATTTTGATCAGAATAGTGTGTACATGTGCAGTGTACACATACGCTGCCAAGATTTCAAGTATAATGTGTGTATGTGTATGCGGCAATCTGTGGCAATGTCTGTTGTCACTCCCGGCTGCATCCCGAGTAAAGACGAAGCTATCTCGTCGCTGTCAAAGGGCACTTTGGATAACAAACTGAGGGAAACAAGCCAAGATCAAGGTTTTAAGGACCACTTTTGTCTGAACCTCTGACTTTGACAGCTTATTTAACATTTTAGAATGTAGCCTTTTCCTTTACAGTTGAAACCGATCTGTTTTTCCCAGTTCCAACACAGAACAGCAACAGATATTATTTATTGTGGAAAGCTATTTTGACTGATCAAGTGGCTTTTAGCCCAATGGTTTCCTATCCTCCTCCGTGAGACGCATCAGTAATATTTAAAAAAATTCAAGATGTCTTTCTGTTCTGCATGTAGCGCCTCGTTTTGTGAATCATACGCTATAAAAGCTGATGTGGAAAATATTCTTGTTCCAATAACCTTCTCTGGAAATTTCATTCTCTGCAAAAAAAAACCCCAAAAACATTTAATTTTACATTTACTGTCAATTAAAACAGTTTTTACGAAAAGGAAATAAATGAACAAATGAATTCAACTCCATTTTCATGGAAACTGCTGGAAAAAAGAAATAATTATGGCTTTCTTTAACTTTAGTGTTCCCCCGCTTTGTGCCTTTTTGTGAAGATCGGCCAACATGTTTGAACCTCCCTTTGAGCTACACTGTGACCTCTTGGCATCTCCATGAAGGAAGCACCTGAAGGGCCGAAAAGATGGTGACAGTGTCATCCGAGAGGCATTTCTAAACCCAATTTGACATGCATTACTGCTCTCGACTTCCGTCTGGCGCGAGCAGCCAAAATGAGACGCTGATGATCGTTCGACCTGACTAAAAAAGATCTGCATTAAATGTGGACAATTATAAATCACATGTTCGCGCATACAAGAAGAAACCAATGTTATTTCGAGGGGGCAGTTTATAAACATAATTTTTGTCCATATTCCCATGTTTTAATCTGAAAATGAACTTTTGTAATTTTTACTTTCCCCCTACTGTAGAAGGAGAGTTCAAAGAAACTGTCAACAAGGAAATGCATTTATAAAACCAGTCAATTTTGGCAGTTGAAACTGCTGAAGCATCATAATTTGAAAGCATCAATTCTAAACTCTTCAAAAGTGTTGTCGGCACTGACACTAATAAAAAATGCTGTAATTCAATAAACGCTAAATTAGGAGTTTCTGAATTTCAGTTTACTTTGAAAAAATACCCTTGTGAGGATAAGAGGCTTGGAAAATTGATGGATGATATATTTAAATATTTTGTCACCTTGAAAGAGCTGACGCAACCTGTATCTGCACACAAAATGGTTTCCTTTTCTTATTAACCTAAATTGTGCTCATTGTAGCATATATGGGGTTTACATAAAAATGTAAGCTGGATCTCCATCCCCAAGGCTCACAGTTACCGAGCCATGGATCTGAACAAAGTAAGGAAAAGCCAGGGGTTGAGTACCTCGGTGGAAGGGGGGTGGGGGGGTGTCGAAGAGGACATAGGACAAGACGACACCCATCAGATGGAATCTTGTCTACAATTTTGACCCATAAAACAGATTTATCAATATAAAGTACCCCCAACTTCGTATTCTTTATTTACAGGTCAGCCATATAGATTGACGGTGAAACTTTCGTCTTGGCAAAACAACTGTTTATGGTTCAAAACACATTTCATGAGTCAAATCATGAGAAACAATCCTCAAAATCTTGTAGGTGCGCTTCTAAATTTCACACTACAATAGACATCAAAGCGTACATTTGGAATAATTCAGCAGAGTTTGTAAAATAACAAAACAAACATTTTTTTTTGGGGGGGGGGATCAACATCAAGTGTGAGTCCACGGCTTGGCTTTACAGTTCCTCTCAAAACCCTTGTCCCAACAATTCCTCCTATTAAAAGACAAATGGTCGAGTGGAAACATCTGGGGAGCCCTTGATGCTTTGGAGTTCAGAGTTCTAGTTTCTAATTAGTTTAAGGTCCACTAGGTGTGTTCTTGTGGTGGTCTCTCAGCATGGCCACTTGAAATAATGCATTTTATCAAGCTGTAGGCGAGTCACTGTGACAACTTAGGTTGTGGGGAATCTGTCCCCTATATCATACTAAGAAGAAAAAGAAAACGAAGAAGGAGAAGAAATAGAAAATCACATTACATGTGGCCTTTTCACTTTCAAACTGTGCTGTAAATGTACTCTGGTGGGCAAAAAAACAATAGATCATAGCGATGGCCTGTGTTTAGCAGACTTTACGAGTAATTTTTAAAAGGGCAGTGAAGGCTTAAGTTTTTTTCATCATTCTATGTCAGTGTGAAGGTCTGCTTACGTTCTCTCCATTTCAGGCTTTGGTCTGCATTCAATTATTCATTCAATTTCTACCACTCATCCTGTTCAGTCTCATGGGGAAGCTGGAGGCTCCCTAAGTGAACTGGGGGAGAGTAAGTGTACACCCTAGACTGGTCGCCAGTAAATCTGGGCTTTTAGTCTATATGTCCTATGAATTTTGTTTTTCTTCTCAGATACTCCATCCTTTCAGCACCCAATTCCCCAGGATACAGTACTTTTTTTTTTTTTTAAGGGGCTTCTGGAGAGCTGCTGTGAATAACCTCCTTGTAGACTAATCCCACTTCAAAAAGAGATACTCCCTGGAATACACCTGTCTTAATCCTGCAGCCTCAGTTTAATGCATTATCATATCCTTAGAAGCACAGCAGTGTGGGGCATGATAACACTCATAGGAGATGTGAATTTAAAAATTATTGTAATACAGATCAAAACAATCGATATGTGCCATATTTACTCAGATAGTAACCTAAGGGACCTCCAGTAGATGTCCTACCCAATTACTCTAGGTATCTCATCTATCGACATTATTCTTTTTCTTCTTTTCTGTTCGGCTCGCCCTGTGCCATCTTTTTTCATCTCAGCCGATCTCGTGCATCTTCCTCTCTAACATCCCCTGTCCTCATGTCCTCCCTCACAACATCCATCAACCTTTTCTTGGTCTTCCTCTCGCTTTTTTGCCTGGCAGCTCCATCCTCAGCACTCTTCTACCAATATACTCACTCTCTCACCTCTGAACATGTCCAAACCATCGAAGTCTGCTCTCTATAACCTTGTCTCCAAAACATCCAACTTTGGCTGTCCATTAAATCAGCTCATTTCTAATTCTATCCAAGCTGCTCACTCCGAGCGAGAACCTCAACATCTTCATTTCTGCTACCTCAAGTTCTGCTTCCTGTTGTTTCTTCAGTGCCACCGTCTCTAATCCGTACATCATGGCCGGCCTCACCACTGTTTTTTAAACTTTGCCCTTCATCCTAGCAGAGAGTTTTCTGTCACATAACACACCAGACACATTCCGCCAACTGTTCCACCCCATTTTTTCACTTCCTTACTACACTCTCCATTGCTCTGTATTGTTGACCCCAAGTATTTGAAGTCGTCCACTCTTGCTATCTCTCCTCCCTGGAGCCTCACTCTTCCTCCTCCGCCCCTCTCATTCATGCACATATATTCTGTTTTACTTCGGCTAATCTTCATTCCTCTCCTTTCCGGTGCGTGCCTCCATCTTTGTAATTGTTCCGCCGCCTGTTCCCTGCTTTCACTGCTGATCACAATATCATCTGCGAACATCATAGTCCAAGGAAATTCCAGTCTAACCTCATCTGTCAGCCTATCCATTACTAACACAAACAGGAAGGGGCTCAGCGCGGATCCCTGATGCAGTCCCACCTCCACCTTAAATTCTTCTGACACACCTACAGCACGTATCCTGCCCTCATACATGTCCTGTACTATTCTAACATATTTCTCCGCCACACCAGACTTGCGCAGGCAGTACCCCAGTTCCTCTTTCTGTACTCTGTTATTGGCTTTCTATAGGTCTACAAAGACACAATGCAGTTCCTTCTGATCTTCTTTGTACCTTTTCACGAGCATCCTCTAGTCAAATAATGCATCTGTGGTACTCTTTCTAGACATGAAACCATACTGTTGCTCGCAGATACTTACTTCTGTCCTGAGTCTAGCCTCCACTACTCCATCGATATTATTGTACAGCGCCAAAATCAGGTAATGAATTGAACAGTGGGACAAAAAAGTGCATCCAAAATGCCCAGCCAAATTGTTTAGAGTAACGGTCCCGCACCAGTACAGAGCCCCAAGATATTTGGTATCCGACCACACAGAGACGCTACACCCCAAATATATATGTACACACACACACACAATATGTCATTTAGTCTAAAAGAATTAATTAATTAATTAATTATTATGAATTAGTATTTTGAAACTTGGGTTCACGTACCTGTGGATTTGAGCCATACTGGTATAACTATGTAACGGCGGCACAGTGCCTCAGTTGCAAAGTGTTGGCCTCACAGATTTGAGGTCCCAGGTTCAATCCCAGACCCGCCTGTGTGGAGTTTGCATGTTCTCCACGTGCCTGCGTTGGTTTTCTCCGGGCACTCCGGTTTCCTCCCACATCTCAAAAACATGCAACACTAATTGGACACTCTAAATTGCCCCAAGGTGTTATTGTGAGTGCAGCATGTTCACCTCGATGTGCCCTGCGATTGGCTGGAAACCAGTTCAGGTTGTACCCCGCCTCACGCCCTTTGACAGCTGGGATAGGCTCCAGCACTCCCCGCGACTCTTGTGAGGATAAGCGGCTAAGATGTATGTATGTATGGATGGATGGATAATAATATAATGTAAAAAAAAGTATTTGGAGAACTTCTTTGGTAATGGGAAGAGGTCAAAATAATGAGAAAGTAAAGGAAAGCTGTATTTATATTTTTTCAGACTCATCAACTTGTAAAAATAAGACCCATTAGTCATCACTTTGAATGAAAGTGGAAAAAAACATTGTGTGTTTCTATTCCCCAGCTTCATCGTAAGCATTAAATTACAGCAGTATTAGATCGTGCAAAAAAGTGAAAAGAAATATTGTCAGAAGAAGGGAAACAAATGACAATGTGGCATTTGCATCCCAATGGAAACGTCTATTTTAATCAATGGTGGTCAGAAAAGAAGCTGGGTTGAGCATCTTGGGGCATATTTGTGCTGTTGAACTCTTGTCACATTTTCATCTCAATCACATTGAATCTGCAACATCTGGACATGGTTGTTTTCATCCAGTAGTTTTGGAATCATTATTAGGTACCTACAGAAAGTACATTACATACTTTTACTGACTCACACTAACCCATTGCTGAATTCATATTATGCCTTCGTGTGGACTCCAGTAATCATTTTTAATGACTTTAGTTCCCAGGCTGAAATGTGTATAAATTCTCCTCTTAGAACTTATTAATTAAAGTGTTCTAGCATTGTGGTTCTAAACTGATCATATAGAGTAAATTAGTTCCACCCAGACAAGCATTCCAACAAAGTAAATCATCAGGGTTGTCTGTTTTTCATATTTCCTCTTAATTAATTCATCGTGTTATCGAGAGAATCAGCAACTCTATCCAAAATCTGACTGCTGGACCACCATGAATCACATCACCGGGGAGCGTTTTTTTTTCTGGGCTAAAACCTCACTGTTTAAGGCAGTGGAATGACTACTTCAAACAAGGTTTGAGAATTCATGGTCAGAGGTTAATTATACTGTCCGCTTCATTCATTCATCACCAATTCAAGACGTCAAACCAACGCTGTAAGCCTGAAGGTTAAAACGACATGCTTGCTTCTTATGAATCTCAGAAGTCTTTGCTGCGGCCTCTATTTAGCCAACTATAAGTACTTTAATTTAAGCTACTGCTAAAGCATAAGGGGGAGAGGTTTACACCTTCCTGGCAAAGAGTAAATTGCAGCATTTTTGCATATTTGAGAAAGATTTTTTTTTTTTTCTATAACTCAGAGAAGTGAGTGTAACTTTTCCATGCCCGGAACCAGATCCAGATATTAGTCAGGGAAACTAAATTAATTAAATTTACCATACAGTACCTTTACGAAATATCCATCTATTTTCTGTACCGCTTAACCTCACTAGCATCGCGGGTGTGGTGGAGCATTTCCAAGCAATCTTCAGGCGAGTGTCACATTACACCCTTAATTGGTCGGCAGCTAATCGCAGGACACATGCCGACAAAGCCATTTGCGCACAGAGTCACGCCTACAGGCAATCAAGAGTATTCAGTTAACCTACCGTGGATTTTTTGGGAATGTGCTGGTAAAATTCCAAATTACACTAGTTAGGGTAGTTACTCTTTCTAGTGGTGAAGTTGGTGAACTGCCGTGTCATTGATCTTATGAAGATTGAAAAATGGGTATAATTTTTAGCATGATGAGATTCTTCACACATACTGTACCCATGACCTCCATGTAAGAATTTGCAAGCAACTGTGAATGCAATGTATCTTAGTGGAAAACAATTCAAATTTTGGACTTGTTCTCTAAAAATCAAAGGCATTCAGGCCTTATTTTTTTTGCTCTCACAATATCCATCAATATGGTCATTTTTAAACGGAGAGAAGTACTTTTGTTCAATGACGTGATGAACTGAAAGACAGATTTTCTCTGGCCATGTGTCCACAGCAGGTGAAGCTCGTGTTAAGGTCATTTCAGCCCGGCAGAAAGGTCACCAATGACCTCTACCAGTCTAGTCCTGAAGGTGTGTTCCTACTCTCTGGACACACCACAGCCAATTTATGCTCACGGCCAGCCTTCATTCCCGACACATAGCGCTATTCATTGCGCCCATTATTGTCCAACGGAGACACTTTTCTGAGAATAATTGCAGGTGAGGCAAAGAAAGACACATTCCAATGAACTGATGAGAGCTGGTTCCAAGTCAGCCCAGAGACCCAGAGAGGAGTGTGCTTCTGTGCAGCTGTTTCATTTGTTTCCTCCAAAGCCATAACCTTGACCAAAACATTGCTTCCTCGCAAAGATCTTGTCTGTTTTCTGCACATGCTGAAGTGCAAACTGCTGGCTCATTGGAGCAAAAAAAGATAACGTGGCATCACAAGCACTACAGTATACACATTTAATGAATGTACCTTGAATTCTTCTTAACTGTGACTGTCAGTGTGAATGCTTGCTTGTTTATACTGTACTGCATGTGACTTGCAGTTGCCTGACAACCAGTCCAGGATGTACCCCGCCTCTCTTCTAGCGAGCTATGATAGACTCCAGTTCACAGGGTTGAGGATAGACAGTTTAGAAAATGGACAGCTAGTTTCATTTGAATTCACTGTTGGAATCTTGCAACTTGCTACAGTGTCCCAACCAATGCAGTGATTCTCCTCTGGTATTGGTATTTTGTGTCCATTTATATTACATTTACAGTACAGTAGAAGACTGTTTTGAGTGACGGTATATTTTGGTTTTCAAGTTGCAAATGGTTTTATCAAAAAAGTCTCATGAACTGGTTTATTTTGCCAATCAACAGATGAGTGTCTTCCCTTCCCTCTTATCTGGGTAAATTCTAGCTCTGACTCTCATGCTGCCACTCTTTCCCTGTCTCCTTCTTTTTAGTCACTGCTTTTACTACATTCCTCGAGGCAATCATCCTCTCCCATCTGATTTTGCAATAGTGAAGTCCTGCTCCTGATCTCCTTGAGGGCTTATGACTGCTCGTAAAATGGTGGTAAATGATATAAGTGCTCACTATGCTTTCCTCTGTTGTGTGTTGGGCTCCAGGCTATTTAAGTTGGTTGCCCAGCACCACTGTATTTGAAACTAGTGATAAAAAAAGACACATTGTGAACATAAAGGAGTAACTGCACTATTGTTTAGTGTTTTGGTACAATAATTCTATGACTCCGTAGGTGGGCATTCTGTTCCTTTTCCCTTTACGTACAGTACCAAGGACTAAGGCCTGAGGAAAATCAATACAAAACACCACTGTATTATTATAATACATTGCATCAGCATTATTATGCAACTTCTTAACTATACTTTTCCTGTAGGTTTTCATTGAACTGTTGTGTCAGTTAGTTGAAAGGCCCTTTAAAAAAATCATCATCAGTAAAATGAAATTACCCCAAAAATTAATAAAACTGATGTTTTCTTTATTTATTTGTTGTTGTTTTTCCCAAAAGCTAAAACACAATTATTGCTGCTTATTTCATGTATTTATTTAAAGTATTGAAAAAAAAATGAAAAATTGTATATTGAATGATTTACATTTGGTAAAATGTGAGGTAATTTGGTTAGTGTCAATGATTGAATTGCATCCTTCAGTTACAAAACTCTAAATTTTCCTCTCCAAGACTGAAATTTTCTGAACAAAAAAAAAAGAATCATCATAACTGCAAATAGAGTAACATGAATCAATAAATATTTTGCCAATTATAAACATTAGCTTAACCAATTTTTGAAATTCATTTTTAGGCTCTGATCTTTGATTTGGGATAAGCAACCTGAACTCATTGACATCTCGGATTATTCTTGTGTGGGATTGTTTCAAAGGGTCTCCAACATTTCAGGGAGTGTGTTTTTAATTTTTTTTTTTTACATTTCCTGAGCAGTCTCTGAGTTTGCTTCGCTGTTTTAATCCTTTAATCGTTTTAATCCTCCATATAATTGCGTGTGAGTGCCAGAGTTGCCAAAGAAATGCTCATAGGTTTTAGAAAGTTATATTCAGATGTTCAGATCCATTCCATGTAAACGTTCCAATTACACTAGATGGAGTAAAATGGCAAAAACAAGTTACAGTGAAATACACAAATACAATGAAAAGCAATGGCACCACCAAAGAAATAATGAAAAATGGATCATATATCAGAATTCAGAAGTGCAATAAAGTACACTATTTGAGCAAGTCCAAGTAATACACAGTTCTATATCATTATTATTATTATTATTATTCATCCATTCATCTTCCATCCTGCTTCCTGCTATTCTGGGTCTGATCCCAGTTCTCCTTGGGCGAGAGGCGGTGTACACCCTGAATTGGTCGCCAGCCAATTGCAGTCATGTCGCTATTGTTATACTAGTTACGTTATTAGTTCATTATTGTTATTTAAAAAATACTCATTATTGTCATGATTGTATTAGTTTTTATTTTGTTTTTTAATGACCATACCAGATTTCATTTTTTGATTATCAACATCCTTCTCTGTATGTGATGTTTTTCCAGTGCTTATTCATCATCAACTTCATTTGTTATTTTGTCAGTGGGTTACCTCCCCCATTGGATCCCACTGTCCATTTTTATTAGAATATTTCTAAATGTAATTGTAGTCCTCTCTGGTTTGTTCAGGAGACCATATTTGCATGTATCCAGGAGTTTTCATTTGTTATTCTTAATTTAAATATAAATGCTATTTATGCTAAATTGTTTTTTCTGTGTATTTGTTTTTTTTTTCTTTCAGATATTAATGAATGTGAAAGAGAACCATGCAAGAATGGGGGCCTTTGCACGGATCTCGTTGCAAACTACTCCTGCGAATGCCCAGGGGAGTACATGGGGAGGAACTGTCAACATAGTATGTATATACTTTATTTAGCTTTTCAGTGCTTTGCGTCCACTCACTTCAAACAGCACATCTAATGTTGCCTATAACTGCAGTGATTAGTGCAGTTACTGTACAGTAAGTACACACTTGGGATCCTTTTTTTTTCATCAATTTAATATACTTTATAAAGAACATATTCAATAAAAAAATGTTCAAACAAAATACAACTTTATACAAACACATTAAACCCCCAAGCATAAAATATTTTTTAAACATTACGATGCTGATGGCTCACAACCATTTTGTTTTTTAATGAAGTGCTCCCCCTCGGCTGTACAGAAAATTAGAGAGAGACACTTTTTTTTTTTTTTTTATATCACAAGTGGCTTTCTCTTTTACAAAATGCTCACTAGCTCAAAGGGAACTTTGTGTGTCTATTATGCTTCTTCTGAGGATTTTGCCTGCACACTCTAGGAGCAGATTTGGATTAATGTTCCCTTGGACTTGGAGCCATGCGTATCGGCTGCACTACGACTCACAAATGTATTCATCTGCTTTTCTATCTCACAGCATGTCTATAGTACACAAAAAGAAATTGTGTATTTTGCAGGTGCTGCTTGTGTGGAGGAAACGATATGCTGCTATAGTAATAGAATACATCAAGCTCTCTTCGAGGGGTCACATTTCACTTTCGCATCCTAAATCATTTACAGTAGTATTCCCCATTTTTTTTGTACACACACACACAACTAAACTACAGTAAATGAACACAATCGTTTTAAAAATACAACAATCTACCTTCACAGAAAATCCGTGTGAGGCCTGGGCTTGTTCTTTCTGTCTAGTCTACTATGTAATTTTGTCTTCGTTAGTGTCACTGCAGAAAAAACACGCTTCACATGTTCATGTTGGAAACGATAGCAGGGTATTCAGTTGATCAAATTTTCTTTAAAAAAAAAAAAAACTCCAACGGCTTATCTTTGAGTCCAGGGCTCTTGGTCTCCATGTGTCCTAGACTAGCTTGACACCACATGGAGTTTTATGCAGATTGGACTCAGTCCTTCAGAGTTACTTGTTGAGATAAAACCGTATTTTAAGTAGGACTTCTGATACTTTCTATTTAAAGAAACTTTCTTTCTCTTTGAGGTTGTACGCTCTAATTCAGGCTCTGCATGTGGGCTTTTTCCTTTTGAAAAGAAGCTCTCCAAAGACATTTGGGTTCTTTTTTGTACTTACTTTCACTAGTTTGCAGGCTTATTTTTAGTAATGTGTCGCGTGACCGACGTGCAGTCTACTGTTGTTTCATTTGTAAATGTTTCTTTCAAAAGAACAAATGTTTTCATGCAACTGATTGGGTGGTGCAATGATTGGTCCATTGAGTTTGGCTGCTGTTAGCAAGTCAGCTACGGGTGGAAACAGAAGCATTCTGTGCAGTCTTGACGTGTCAATGAGACGCACAGCCGTTCCAGTGGTGAAAATCTGGTCAGCTTTAAAAGTAAAACATTTGACACGCGAAACACAACACAAATGATATAAAATGCCCATTCTTTCTACGCGCCCGATAAAAAATGCCTCACAGACTGGACCCTGGTCGCGGACCTGGGTCTGGGGACTGCTGATTTACAATATTTCTTATTGGAAGAACAATGTAAAAAGTTCCTTTCGGCTTGTCCTGTAAGGGGTCGCCACAGCGCAACATCTCAGATGAACGTTCATATTTGTTTGACACAGTTTTTACGCCGGATACCGTTCCTGACGCAACCCCTGTTGGCGAGTAGAACAGTGTGGAAGTGGAAGTGTGGATGAACCGTGTGTTTGACACTGTTAATCTAATAACATCACGTAATCATTGTTTTGTTTGGGGATTTTTTTTTTTTTTAATATTTGAGAAAAAGTGTGAGCAACACGTGAAAGAGGCACACACATACACTTCATGATCCAATAGGAAGACACAGTCGCAAGCTCCCCTTGCAGATAAATGTTCTGGTGCATGCTTTGAATAAGGAAAAGGAGAAGGCTCAGGTGGACTCATATAAAAGTAGAAAATTGGAATCCAGTCATCCAAATTGGAATCTTCACTAAAACGAGTGCACTAGTTTATGGAAAATATTGGATTAAACAAAGACATCTTCAGTGGTTTTCAGTAGCACGACTTTGTTACTTGGGAACATTGAGTAGATTTCCCTGTCACATATCTAAAAAACAAATAAATTACGAAAATAATATCCATCGAATAAATTCGACCTGTAATCATTCAGCACAGATGAAATCACACATAAAATATTGTTGAGATCGACAAATGTTGAATGTAATTTTTTGCATTGAATAAAACAAACCAAGTGACTTTGCAATTGGCTTGCAACCTGTTCAGGGTGTATCCTACCACAGAAAATGGATGGACGGAAGTTAAGAAATGTATTTCTGTTTGTAGTAGTAGAATTAGTTGCATTCATCATTTAAGTCATCATAACAGTTCTTCAAGGTCCAGACCGTTGTTATTTGTATATCTGTTGTCTGTTTGCTGTGTTGTACAGTACGTCACATACAAAAATGGTGTGCCTTGTTAAACAAGCTGACTGACTACTTTTGACTCATTTCCACAAATGCCCAAAACACTCAACAAGATTCAAGTATAAAATGGGGAAAGTGATCTAAATAGCGTAATTTTAGAAAATACATAATAATTAAGGGTACTACGCATCATGCCCCTGTAACTTTGACCACCTTTTAACATGCCATACACATACAGGTGTGTTTCATCAGCTCCCATGCATCACATGTTGAATCCACTGTTGACACCTGCTGCCTGGTATGGTTATTACTATTTTATTCATCTCCCCATCTGCTGCGTGCTCATTAGTATTGCGGTGCTAATTTATTTAGGCTGTTGGTAGGGCTTGCGCGAGATGGATTCAGCTGTCACAGCATGGCGGTGCTGCTGTTAGTGATGGGAAGTGTCGCAGGGCTGATGTATGCTTAGGGGCCGGCAAGCCAAGGCTCAGGGGCCGCTTGCCCCTGCTGCTCTGAAAGACGACTGGCAGGCAGATCATTAAGAGTGCCCGCTCATGTCTGCAAGGTAAGGACTACAGCTTTGGAACGGCGCGCTGCTGTCTAATGGCTTGTCCTCATTCTCTCTCCCTCCCTTTATCAGCGGTGGAGACCCCACCCCCAACTTGTTCATACATTCACATTCAGACACTCGCTCATTCAATTCTAGACAGACACTTCCTCATCCAACCCCATTCAGATGCTTTAAACATACAGTTGGAATTTTCACAACTTTAAAAAAAATTCATGTACAGTAACACAACTACAGTGCCACTACTTGCTACAGTATATAGCAATAGTATATAGATTAGAAAATATAGAGGAGGGAATGGTTTTGAAAAATGTATTGGAGCAAGCCTTCAGTTGTGTTTCATGGATTGTTGCAAGGGTTTCATAAGATGCGTCTGTCATTGGGACCCTGAAGGTATCTGTGAGTCGGAAGTGCAAGAAAGGAGGAATGTTTTTTTTTCTGTCTGCTGGAGGTGTGCTGACAATCGAGAGCAACACTAATTGATAGTTTGATGATACTAATAATTAATTATTTAAATAAAGAGATTGTTGATCAAGCGACATTGTGGCCCACTAGTTAGCACACCTGTCTCAGAGTTCTGAGGACGGATTCAAATCTCTTCCTCGCCTGTGTGCAGTTTGCATGTTCATCCTGTCCCTCGGTGGGCTTTCTCCGGGTACTGCAGTTTTCTCTCACATCCTAAAAAAACGTGTTGGAGGTTTATTAAAGACTCTGAATTGCCCATAAGTGTGACTGCAAATGGTTGTTTGTTTCGACAAATGTGCGATTGCGATTGGCTGGCGACTAGTTAACGGTGTACCATGTAGATGAAGTTGCGCTTGTGTTTTTGTTACATTTAAGGATAGAGTTGCATATTTTGCAAGTGGCTATCAGTCTTATTTTTAATACAATATTTACACACGCTTGGGGCCCTGCACCTATTTTTATGCGCAAACTCTCCATCTGTTGATTTCAGCGAGCAGACATGCCAAGCCGGTTTGGCCATATTTGGTCTTGTCACTTGCCATCTGTTGTGTCATTACACGAAGTCAAGAATGGCCCGCATTAAGGAGAGGCCGAGACAATATTCGCAGTAGGTTTACCAGCAGGATTGGTTATCATAAGTCGCATTTGTACAATACAACATACAGTCTGTCCATTTTTTTCACAATACTCCAATACAAATTATTACATACACATTTACATCACTAGACATACATAAATAAATACCTTCACCTTGCAGTACTTAGATGCGTAAACATGTCTGTATGTATACACATTAAACATACACATGGGCATGGTAGAGCAACTTGTATGAGCATTTGCTTCACTGTTCTGAGGTCCTGGGTTCAAATCCCATCCCCACCAGTGTGGATTTTGCACGTTCTCCCCATGCCTGTGTGGGCTTTCTCCAGGAACTCTGTTTTCCTCCACAATCCCAAAAACATGCATAATTTGGAGATTCAAAATTGCATATAGGTGTGATTGTGAGTGCAATTGTCGTGTGTCTCTATGTACCCCAAACTGGACGCCAACAAATCGCAGGATATCTTGTTTTACTTTTTCAAAACAGATTTAATTAATTTGGGTTTGCTAAAGGACCTCGCATGATTTTTCTTGTATGTCGTTCACGGCACAAGTGTTATATAACACTTTATCACATACTTGCTACGTGGCTTATTATTGGACATAAAATTTGGGTGATGGAGATGGAGCTTCACTTCCCACCGGTCCCATCATCCCCTACCCATAAGCCCATAGTCCCACTGATATGAATATTTAAAGGAAAATGGCAATCAGAATAGGTGAAGCTGGCAGGCTGCACAGGCTAACTCTCAGGCTGCAGTCTGTGTGGCTTCAAGTCAAGCTACCTGTTTTAAGGTTGCTGCTCATGAAGCGGGATGGAATGACCAGGTTTGTAATAAAACTGTGGCATCCTTTCTCTTTCGTAGAACAATTAGAATTTCTGAAGCAAGTAAAGAAGATGTTTCCCGATGTTTTTAACTTTACAGAAAGCTCTTAAAGGTAACTTCGCAGCATATAGTTTTCTGGAAGAGAACCTTGTTATATGGTGATCCTTCCCAAAATACTTTAGTGTTGTGTTTCCAAAAAATGATCTTGTTGTTAATAAAATCTTATCAGTTCCTCCAAGACGTCGACTAATTGGTTGAACTCCTAACAGTTATATGAGTGGCTGTCTTGCAACTGGAAAGGTGAAGGTCCGTTGCCCAATTGTACCTCAGTAACTTGAGCAGATTACGGAGCTTCAAGTTCAAATTCTGCATCATAAGTATTTGTGAGAGAGCCAGTCGGTTTCCTCTTGTGATCATACGCCGTAATCATGAAAAGCAGTAAACAGCCTATTTAACATTTATCAAGGTTGGTGGAACCATTCATTAATTAGTGTGCTTGCACATACCATACATTTTGCAAATGAAACACACGTATTTACAGTGTTGCTCCTTCTGTGTGCACTGTAATGTGTTTCGTTGCTGGCTGGGGAGAAAATAACTCCGCTTTTAATAATTTCAGAGTGGCATTGATTTCGCTTGTTGGCTCGAGAGACACATCAGTGCTTTCTGAAGGGGAATTGATTGTTGAACCAGCAAATTTAGCCTGAAGAAGTCAAATGTTCTCATTTTGGTTTGTGATTTACAACTGTATTTAATCTAATTAACTGGTCACTGCCGTGAGGTGTGTACTTCAGTTTGTTAGCCCAATTTTGTTATGTGCCTTTACAAAAACACCCCTGCAGGGTTTGAAATTTACCAATTTCCAAGTCAGAAAAACAGCAGTACTTACAAGAGGGTGCGGATGGAAAGCAAGCACATTGGCATAAAATGGACAAATAACTTGTAGCTTTCGTGGTGACAAGCAATCTTGGCATCTTCTTTCCAAGTTTAAACAACTCATGAAACTAATGGCCAACAGGTTCAAAGTTGAAACTCCGCCCACTGGCTATCCCAACGGTGCATCTGAAGGCATAAAAAAAAAAGTGAACAGGACAAATAAAACCAGGAATGTAACAATAATAACGTTTTGGAGGCACATTATTCTATACAAATGTAAACATTGGATTGAATAAAGTTACATCCCACATTCACCTCTAACATCTCATTATTCGAGAACTATTGAGACACCCGCACGCATGCACAGACATGCAAGCGGACCCACACACACACAAAAGAATGGTCTTCTGAGGTAAGAGGGACTCAAGGCCAACAACACCCGCATTGCATCAAGTGACTTACGCATTGGCCCTCGCAGCACTTCTGCTTGCCGCGCACAGATAAAAAAAGTTGCTGTGCAGAGACTGCTCATCTCTCGTGATTGGTCCGTCAATGTTGTACCTTCCTCGGGAGTTTACTTGTGTCATGCTAACCATTACTTACAGTTTACCGGACACTAATGTTAGCTCCGCCCTCGGACTGTTACACAACATTAGGCTGCAGCAAAATCAATATCCAGACCCTTCCTGTGCACATCACTGCTGACGATTTCAATCAAGTGGAGTTGAAATCATTGCTTCTTAAACTCCACCAACATGTAAAGAGTGTTGCTAGAGGAGCCAACACACTGGATAAGGTTTACAATAACATCAAGCTGGGCTACAGGACCAGACTGGCACCACACTGAGACACTTCGGACCATATCACCCTACAATTCATTCCTGTGTATAGATCCCTCCAAAAATTCTCCCCCATAATCACTAAGATGATCTGGACATGGCCAGATGGTGCTTCCCAGCAGTTTCTGAACTGTTTCAACAGCACTGAATGGGACATATTTGAGGGTGAGCATCTAAATGTATTTACAGACAGTATAATACAAAGAACTGTATGGACATAGTCATAATGGAAAAACACGCCTAAACTCACCAAACCAAAGGAGCTCATTATAGATTTCAGCAAAAAAGCATAATGGACGTTCAGCCCATTTTCCTCGGTGGGACCTGTGTGGGAAGGGAGAACCGTAAAAAAACTCCAGAGGGTCGCCAAAATGGCTGAGAAGGACATGGGGAATCCTGTACCCACATTGGAGAACCTTCACGGCTCTTACTGCCTCAAGTACTTCTACCAAAAGGGCCAATTCCTGTTTGTGCTACTGCCATTGGGCATACGGTATAGGATCATTAAAACCAGGACAAATAGACCTCAAGACCTCAAGAATCACTCTCTGTAATATGTGAAATATACCAATGCAACTCCAGTATTCAGCATACATATCTACCTTACAGTAACTCCCAAATTGCAATATTCACTTCATGTGCACCTTTTGTAAATATCTTATAAATCTGTGTTTCTGTAATATGCCCTTTTATTTCAGTTTTAATTTTTTATCATTACCTTTATTATTAGAGTTTTCTATATTTTTTATCTTTGTCTTTGGACTTTTGTTGCACTTGTTACAATGATGAATAAATCTAAATCTGAATCTCATGTACTCACCGTTCCTCCCTGCTCCACGTAGCACCAATGCCGCCGCTTTCCATAATGAATTTGCAGCATAATTAACTGTATTATCTGGTCATTTAGGTCCATTTGTTCAATTGGACACTGTTCCACAGATGCTATTGTTGTTACTTTGTTCCTTGTTACGGAAAGAAAAGCAAAAACAGCTCCGTAAATAATCAAAACGTGCTGAGGAAATGCCACCTGGTGTCATCCTCGCCAATAACAGCCGTAGTGACACCTCTGACTTGAAGAAGAACTGCAGGACATGCTTAAAACCGCGTGGGTTGCGCTGGAGTATAAAGGAAAACTACCCGTGGGGGAGCCGAAGTGATGTCAGTGGGGTGGCCGGACATGTGATTATAAAAAGGCCTTAATCATGGAGGAATTATATCAACCCTTTTCAATGCACAGACACCACACAGATATTGTACGCTCTCTTTGTGTCTCCATTCAGTCCCCCTGGACAGTTGTGGGATGCGAGTGTCCTGGCTCCACGTTGCTTTTGAAGCCCATTGTTTTAGCAGCTGGACAAGATGTGCTTGAGTTGTTTTGATTAGCTCATTCTTCCGTTAAAACGTCCTTCGGTGACAAATTGTGCCTCCGTTTTAAACACTTCCACATCTGTAAATGGACGAAAGTGTTACTGTGTGTGCGTGCATGAGCATATCAGTCCTGGCAAATGAATGCGTCTATAGCATCATGGCTGACGTTAGGTACTAATGATGTTCCAGTCAAATCGAATAACCCCTTGATTTGTTGACATTGCCTTTGGACAAAATCATTGACTTTTCATATTTGTCTATGTCAGCAGTTGTCAATGAATGGGGGCTGGGGGAGACCCATTCTGAGTGGGGCAGGGACAGCAAGTCAAAAATACACAAAGTAATTTTAAAGTCAGTCACTAATAGTGTAGGCTAATGGTACTTTTGCTTGACTTCACTGCAGGGAACCTGATTTCAGTTCCCATTCAGTGATATTGTCAATATGACCGTAAATGGTTGTCTGTCTTTATTTGTGATCAGTCCAGTCTGTAGTCCACCTTTTACCCCAAAAGACAGATGGCATGGGCTTCACCTCGCCTGTGACTCGGTACATCATAAGCAGTGTAGAAAATGGACAGAGGTATATTTCGTGTACATCTGATATTGGACTTTATATATATATATATATATATATATATATTTTTTTTTTTTTTTTTAAATCATGCGTTGGGAATGGGCAGCAGCCTCGAGTCTTAGCTGGTTTGACATTATTACCGTAATTTCCAGCCTATAAGCCGCGACTTTTTTCACAGACTTTCAACCCTGCGGTTTATGCGGTGATGCGGCTAATTTGTGCATTTTTCTAACGGCCGCAAGGGGGCGCTCGAACGGAAAAGGTAAGAGTGAGACCGGTGGAATATATGTGCTGAGGAAGTGACGATAACCGGTCCGGCCCTGTTAGCACTGCACTAGCGTGTTACTGCCGTGTCTCATTGATTTTTACTGGTATGTCTTTTTTTACCGGTCTTGTTAATACGGCGGCGCTAGCATTAAACTATCTGGGTACCGTCTTTCTTTGTAAATATCTCAGGTTTCAATGTGGGCACTTGGTGCTTTTACACAGCTGCGGCGTATGAATGTACCAAATGGTATTTCCTTTACAAATGTTCTGGATGAGGCTTATAACCAGGTGCGCTCTGTAGGCTGGGAATTAATTGTTTGGGTTCATTTTTGCAGGCAAGGTTTAGTGATACACTCGCCTTACTTCAGTACAGGCAGCGTGGGTTCAGTTCCCACCCTGAGATGGCATTTATATGTGCCGTGTGACTGACTGGTGACCAGTTTAGGGTGTAGTTTGGCTTTCACCTGAAGTAAACTCAGATTAGCTCAAGCGTCCTGTGACACTGGAGTTGAAAATGCATGGATGGAGATGCCATAGTGTTTTTAGATTTTTGACATTGAGCATTGAAATGGTTTGGGACCTCTGTTTGTGATATTTAAGGAAGTGTGTGAGTTTTTTGTACTTTTAAAAATATATATGTTTTTTATACACAACATCCATCATTCTTTCTCAGTCCTGTTCTCATTCTCCATTTGTTACTCATTGCTCCTTTGTAATGCACTCTGAAATGCACTTTGCACGAATGTTGTTCTCTGTTCTATACTCAGCTTTCTATTGATCTGTTGCCCAAGGTCTTGTAAGCTGTGCTGTGATTCTTAAATTGATGTAAAATGAGAAGGAAAACAAAACTACTTGAATAAGAAAGATCAATATTTAGGTCTTGGAAGCTGTATCTTTTCCCTTGGATTCACGTTCATCCTGTAGCTCAGATAATACGTTTCAGTGATGCTGACATGAAATCTCCTTAGGACGAAGTCTTGTCTTATTGATTACAAAATTGTAAGTGAAACCAAGATTGAAATTGGAAAATATAGTTTTTTTTTTTTTTTTACTTTTACTGGATAACACATTAAGACAGGAACGTACAAGTTGAGCTGGAGACAACTCAAAGAAAAGAAATCAGTTGTAGGTTGTATCCAACAGAGAGTAGAAAACAAATTTAGCATTTTGTCTTGTGTGCGTCTAAGATCCACATCTCTCTATTGAAGTTGTACATACTGTACATTTGAGTGCTGCAATATGACATATGTTCTTCTGCGTGTCTTCACTCAGAATGCTCTGGACCACTGGGTATGGAAGGCGGCATAATCTCCAACCAGCAGATAACGGCCTCCTCCACCCACCGGGCTTTATTTGGCTTACAGAAGTGGTACCCTTACTTTGCACGCCTCAACAAGAAGGGTCTGGTGAACGCGTGGACTGCAGCTGAAAATGACAGATGGCCATGGATTCAAGTGAGTAGACGTTGCACTCAATGGGCCAAGCCAAGTCAACAACCAGCTTGATTATTTTTTATGTCTGGTGGTTCGATTGTTAAGATTGGGCATTGCTTTGCTTTATTTTTTTTTTTTTGAGCGGGACGCCTACATTATGATTTGCGGAAAATTATATTGGAATTCTTATGAGTGGAGATTTATTTAAATTTTTTAATAAAGATCAGTTTCAGCAGTGGTACACAGCAGTTCAGCAGAAATGGCTTTGGTACCTTCAGATGCCTTGTTTTCTGATGTTGCCGATCTTTAACAACTACATACAACTATATGTAAAATATGTCTGTCCCAGTTCTGATATACATTCACCATTTAGTCTGTACTATCGAGACTCAAGAGCATTTTGATGCTTTTATTACAATCATAGCATTAAGAGTGACTTAAAGTTTATCTGTAAACTTGTTTGACATCAGCTGAACTATTTACCATTATTGTCATTATAACTTCTCTAGTTCTTTTTGGCCGATCATCTAAAATGCTCTTCTGAAATATGCTTAAATGAGATGAATCCCATATTTTCATTTCATTTTTTGCTGTGAATGAGTCTTTCATCATGCTGCAGCATTAGTTGTTGCTGATGAATGATAACGTATGTTGATTATATAACCTACAGAATGATTGCATTGAGGCATTTGCAATGCCACCCAAGTCAATTGCAAATCTTGACCTGGATGTGCTGGCGTTAAACAATTTTCAGATGGGTAGCAAATATAAATCAGTGACACGATATGTCTCAAGTAGTGATGATAATATCCATCCATCCATTTTCTTAGCCACTTATCCTCACAAGGGTCACGGGAGTGCTGGAACCTATCCCAGCTGTCAACGAGCTCTAGACAGGGTACACCATGAATCGGTTTCCAGCCAATCGCAGAGCACATAGAGACAAACAGCCACACTCACAATCACACCTAGGGGCAATTTAGAGTGTCCAATTAATGTTGTATATTTTTGGGATGTGGGAGGAAACCGGAGTGCCCGGAGAAAAGCCACACAGGTACAGGGAGAACATGCAAACTCCACACAGCCGGGGCCGGGATCGAACCCGGGACTTCAAAACTGTGAGGCCAACGCTTTCCAGCTGATCCACCGTGCCGCCCTGATGATAACATCAATTGGTTAATTCTTAAATGAACTATCCATCTGTCCATCTATTTTCTTTTGCACTTATTCCATTCAGGATCATATGAGCCGTCTCCCAGATGACTTCATTTTGCGAGGCAGGTTACATGTGAATTGTATTAAATCTGAGCCGGCAACATTACATGGCACTATGTGACACAGTACACTTTCAGTTACCCCTTTGTATTACGAATTGGAAATAAATAAATTGTTACATATATTTTACACAAAGTAATATGATTCTCAATCGCAACAGTGTACTGGCTCGTTATCAGATAAATCAACCATGGACAGCATTAACCTTGCACTGTTTGGAGCTCAATTGAAGAGGATACAATGTTTTTCTCCAGTCCATTTGCCAAACTGGACATTAATCTGTTTGTAGTTCAATCAAAAGTGAACCAATCAGCAGTGGTTGAGTACATAGAAGCTTTATCTTTTGGGTTTCACTTTGTTTTAGATCTCCTTCGATCAACTTTGGAGATTTCAATCTTAGATTAGCAAACTATTGGTGCTATGGCAGCAGTTTTACAAGAATTGAGGATATTTTTTTTCTTTGAGTAGAATATCAAATAACTTTCCATTTCCTAATCTGTGTCTCTGAACATTTGGTTAGTTTTGACCCATTCTGGATCTGACGGGCATTACAGACATATTGTACCCCATCTTCAAAGGTTCTCTCTACTTCCATATACTTTACAATACAATACGATTACTATACAAAACCCATCAGTTGAACACACAATTTAGCACACGGATGGCAAACTCAAGGCCTAGGGGCGAGATTCGGCCCAACACATGATTTAATGTGGCCCGCTAAATCAAATCCATCCATCCATCCATTTTCTTTGCTGCTTGTCCTCAAGAGGATCGTGGGGAGTCGTGGAGCCTATCACAGCTATCAACGATCAGGAGGCACGGTAAACCCTGAACTGGTTGCCAGCCAATCGCAAGGCACATGGAGACAAACATCCGAACTCACAATCACACCTAGGGGAAATTTAGAGTGTCCAATTAAAACTGCATGTTCTTTGGGATGTGGGAGAACCCGGAGAAAACCCATGCAGGCACGGGGAGAACATGCAAACTCAACACGGGCAGGTCCGGGAGTGAACCTGAGACCTCAGAACTTTACCAGCTGATCCACCGTGCTGCCCTAAGGCAAATCATCCACATCAATTTCCATGATTTTTGTCAAGATCTGTATCAAAATTTCATATCATATCATAAATCATGATGTTGAGATATTGCAAGCATTTTTCTTCCCAAACATCAACAAACAATGGCGCTCTTGGGGAAACTGTAAGTACAATGTGGCCCACGACAAAAATGAGTGTAACACCCCTGCTTTAGAGCATTTCCATCAATCAGACTATGCGATGCAGAAAAAGATATGGTATCTAGAGACAAATGAAACACAACAAAATAGATTTATAGAAGAAAAGAACAAGTCAAAGGCAACGTTAGTAAGAGACAAGTTGCTTGGCACATGCAGAGGTTGAGGGGAACAGGACAGGACATTCAGGCAGTTTGTTTGGCTTTAATTATGTCATGCGGGATGTTGCAAAGGATGCTGTATACATTGTGTGTTTCTACATGTGGGTTCAGATAATTGGGCCATGAGCAGACGTACAGTTTTATCAGTGCTTTGGGATTCTTGTCAGCAATGAGGGGTTGTTTTTGCATTACGGAACAATGAGGCGGACTGTGTTGGCATGTCAATAATGTGACACAGGTAATACAGATGACAACCTTGTCTGTGAAGATATAAGATTCTTCTGGCAAGTAGAAATCTTTTTTTATGGTGCAGTGTGCATCTTTGCGAGCAAGTCAGTGGCGCTTTTTCCTCTGAACCTCAGCAAATGAATCACAAAAGGAATAGACTTTGAATAATACATCACAGCGTTGCCTACAAGCTTGCATGCACTGTGTTTGTTTGTGTTGGTCCTTGCACTTGTTTCTACTCACACTTCGATGCAGTATGAGTGGTTTTTCCCCCTCAACCGTCTTGTCTACAACCAGCTCACACCAAAAAATGCATTTGAACACTCCAGGGAAATAAAGTGCAGGTCAGACCAATATTAGCAAAATATGATTCCACCCGCCACTTTTGGGTTTATGAAAGAATCCAAATCGCCTATGATAGGCCATACATAATTGAAAAGATGTTAAACAGTTAATATAATGGACGCAAATCTGTATTTTCTATGTGTGCTGTAAAAATGGTTTGCTTTATGACTTGTCAATTGTATGCAGATGATTGTGCTTCAGTCCATTCTGTACGATGCATAGTTCCTACGAACTCTTGTGAGATCAGCAGGACAATCCCAAACAAAAGACAGTTGATTTTATACTGATCTCTTGGATAAATATTTGGTGCTTATAAGAAGGAATAATATACTTTTTGTTTGTCAAGCCTTAATCTGTGTAACTTCACTTATAAATCTTGGTGTAGTGCCTTCAAACATACACAGATCATGATTTTCACTGGGGAACAGAAAATTTTAACCACTTGCAGATTTCAAAAACTCCCCCCAAAAACAGACCCGAGCTGAGATTGAAACCCGCAACCTTTTTTGTTCTGAGACAACAGTGCGAATGGATATTCCGGTGCTCCTATTCAATCCAATTTTAAACAAACTGTTTGAATATATTAAACAAGACTAATCAGTACACCTCTCAAGATTATATAAATATTTAACACAATTATATTCAAGAGTTTTGCCATTGTCTCTTGTCACGTGCCAGTTATTGATCAAATGCAAAACTACACTTTAAAATTGCTTTGGGTTGCTCCTACTGAACAACCCTTCTAAAACTAAAAGCGTATTGGCTCAGTTTCCACTTTGCGACTGAGTAGTGAACACCCTTTCAGGGTGTACGCAACCTCGCGCCTAATGTCAGCTGGCAGATGTTACACTCAACACAATTAGCACACTTGTCAGGTTTGGTTTGTGTAAAACAGACCCTGGTGTCAATTGCTCTGATGGTGCAGCTGAGCAACTTTCGGTCCTCCAATAAAAATGTCCGTGTAAATGAGCAGGGCCATATGTTTGATAAATGAATACAGGTGAAATTTGCTTAAATGAAAGAAGAATATTTCAAATATGGCAGTACTGCTATTACAAGATTCTCACAAGACTTTATACATTTAAAGCCCAAGTGTCATCCTATAAACATTCGAAAATAGATATTATAATGAAAAATACATATAACATTATTTACTTCAATGTCTATACGAAAAAATAAACGTGAGTGGCAAAGTTGCAGAACTGTCATTCTACAATATCCAAGTGGTCGCCATATTGGCTGCATCCTCCGTCCGTGACGTCACCCGGACATTCGCCAATGAAAACACGGGGTGCACCCTAACTATGGGAGACAAACGCGCTCCTTCTGACACGGAAGCTCTTTTCGAAAAGGAGAACACCACACAACCGAGTGAAGTTACCGGGGCAATATTGCACTATTGTTTCGAGCCATATTCAGATGATTTGCGATCACGGCCAAACCCCATCCCCGTCTGATCCGCTTTCACAGCGGAGATGAGCCATCGCAGCTCATCGCAGCCGGCCGGTGTGGGTTATGACAGAGCCAAGCGGTGCTGCTTTAGGGGGTTGTTCATAGACGCTGCAGTAGCGATGAACAACAGAATCGAGCCGGGGCACTTTACTGCACGCAGGCGGCTGAGTGACGCATTCTCGGCTGGGTTCTTCAGAGCCGCCCCCGTCCACAAAGCCCGACGCGCAGCCTTCACAGAAGCCGTGACCGCCGAGCGCGGCACCTCGCCGGGTGTGGCTGATTTTCGGCGCCGTGGTGGCATATAATGGAGCCGAGCCGTCCTGCTTTAGGGGGGTGTTCATAAACATATTTCGTACGTGGATCTTTTGTTATGTTATGAGGGACCGATTACGTGGTCCGCCCCAAACTATTATTTTTTTTTTAGTAGCTTTATACACACCTACCTGTCTTTCAGAACACACAAAGCTCTCGTCCTCTGCGCCCGTGCAATCCATTTTTCACAACGAACCGGGTCTCTTGCAAACTTATGAAAGGTAAATCCATTCTCCCGAGTGTTCAAGCAATGTCCACCCATGCAATGAGCCGGCATTTTGGCTAACACGAAGGAACAACGAGCTACCTTCCCGGAGGTAAAACTAATGGAAACAAACGAATCCAATTGGGGGCGCTGCTGTCCTTTACATCACTTCCTGCTTCTTCTTGAAAACAAATCCCTCGAGATGATTTTCATGGCAGGAGTTACAAAAAGCTGCATACGTCAAAATCATGTTTTGTGGTGGAAAAAACACATGGGCACATATTGGCAGCTGGAAAGCCCTGGCCTCACAGTTCTGAGGTCCCTGGTTCAATCCTGGAACCACCTGTGTGGAGTCTGCATGTTCTCCCCTTGCCTGCGTGGGTTTTCTCCGGCCACTCCGGTTTCCTCCCACATCCCAAAAACATTAATTGTACCCTCTAAATTGCCCCAAGATGTGATTGAGAGTGCGGCTGTTTGTCTCCATGTGCCCTGCGATTGGCTGGTGACCATTTTAGGGTGTACCCCGCCTCCTGCCCGTTGACAGCTGGGATAGGCTCCAGTACTCCCCGCGACCCTTGTGAGGATAAGCAACTAAGAAAATGGGTGGATGGATGGATGGATGGGATTACATTTGTTGATTACACACCCTAAGCATTATCATGGGTCTAATAAATCGGATTATTATTTGGAGATACTGTATCAATCCAGGATAATGTATTGTACTACAGAACTAGATGTTTTTCAAAAACAATTTATTTTTTAATCAATCAATAAAATAGGACATAGCGTAGCATAGTTTTATATACAAAAACATTGAGCCGTTTTAGGTGAATTGTACCACAGTGTGACCAGTTTCTGGTTCTGCCATGCAAGACCAACATCCCAGCAGGACGCTTCCAAAGATGCCTCACTCAAAGAAATATATATGAATCACTATTAGTACTGAGGTGTCAGAGGTGTGTTTCTGAGTGCTCATTAAAAATGTGAAGGATCACCCCAATTACCTTGGCAGTGGCCTTTTAGTAACAGAGCTTCTAATTAGTGAAAGAAGTATATGTCTCTGTGGAGGGGAGGTGAGAGGAAAAACGCCCTAAATGGGAAAGAGTGGGTCACTATAGATCTTGCGGTTCCAAGTTGTGTCCTTATTTATAATTTACTTTCTAAGTTGGTTTAAGTTTATTGAGAAAAAAAAAAAGGATTATGGAGCATTCTTTGTTAAAACTGCAAAAAAGCCATACTACAACTATAGAATCATTGTAACTCATAATATCAAGTCACATTCACAGTGTAGACAAGATTGGTGATAACGGAATAAAATGGCTGACTATTCTTATCTTTGCTTTTTGCATCGACTGAATGGACAAGCTGCCTTCAACACATCGGGCTTTTAGCACTAAATCTCACCTGTAAATAGTTAAATTCAATGGTATTGCTTACAATTTTGAAATGGTCCTATTGTCGGCGAAAGAGGAAAAAAACGTAATGAATTCGGAGTTGGTTTATTGTAGCTTGAACCAATGGACTAGTGGGAATTGTTTAGGATGTGTTCAAAGTTTTAAGAATTAATAAGTACTGTATAGCATCAGTTTAAATGGAAAGTTATAATATTATCACAGTGTATACAAGATAAGCTCTGATGGTGCAGTGGTACTTTCCCCTGGCTAAGGTGCTGGCAGCGTGAGTTCAGTTCCCACTCAGAGACGCTGTGAATGTGAGAAACAATGGCTGTCCGTCTCTATATGTCCCCCGCGACTGACTGGTGACTATTTCAGGGTGTAGTCTGCACAGAATGAGTAATGAATTTATGAGCAATGAATAGTTGTGTAGCGTGTGGTGTTCAAGTAGTGCATATGAAAAAAGTAAAGTTGAAACACATTAAATTTGCACCTTAACCCAATCAAATAGTGTAAAAATATCTGCTATCGCACTCCTGTGACATGAATGACATTTGTGTGTGGTTTACTTGCTTGGGTAATGTAAAATCAAAAAGATGTGAAAGATAATCATTTACCCATTTTACAAAAGGCCTTTAACATGAATGCAGAATGAAAACCATGTGTGCAGTACATCGATCATACACAGATAATGACCTTGGTTTGTGTGCTTTAAGGTGTACTTCTCTTCAACTCTTCTTTGGCAATTTACATGGCACCGTATTGACAGTCTACACAAAGATGGCAGATTGGCTTCGGAGCATGAGTATCGATTAAATGTTCTTAGTGATCACAGACCTTCTGAAAAAGATGGATGGCCCTGGCAAGAGAGATTCAAGTGGTTGAATTGATTCCCATAACTTGCATCGGGTTAGTTAGAGCGTTAGCCTCACAGTTCTGAGGACCGGGGTACAAATTTGCGAAGAGTTTGTATGTTCACTCCGCGTCTGCCTGAGTTTTCTCCAGACACTCCGGTTTCCTCCCACATGCCAAAAACATGCATTCATTGGAGACTCTAAATTGCCCTTAGATCTGGTTGGGAGTGTGAATGGCTGTGCCCTGTGCTTGGCTGGCAACCAGTTTAGGGTGTACCCTGCCTCCTCGCTGATAATAGCTGGGATTGGCTCCAGCACTCCCGCAACCCTCGTGAGGATAAGCGGCTCAGAAAATGGATGGATGAATTTGCATTGGCAGACCGGACATGCATGGATAGTTCTTTGTGAAGCCCATCATATCTGGCTTTTAGCTAAATAATTCTTCTTCCTGTTTTTCTTCTTCTTTTCAATTCCACAGATAAACCTGCAGAGGCGAATGAGGGTCACGGGCCTAATTACACAGGGTGCAAAGCGAATTGGCAGTCCCGAGTACGTCAAGTCATACAAAGTGGCTTACAGTGACGATGGGAAGACTTGGAGAACATACAAGGTCAAGGGCAAAGATGAGGACATGGTGAGAAACACACATCCACACAAAACACAACGGTAGGCAAGCATGTACAGTATCTCCATTGCGGTCCAGTCAATGAAGGGCAGAGCAGAGGACAAGCTGGGATGGCTTTTTAATTAGCCTGCCCGCACCAAGCTTATCTTGCTAGCTCTTAGCCCTTCACTGTTCTGATTTCCACCAAGAAGTCAGATATTATTTGGGTGTGAGGAGACACTAAATGGGTCACATAGCACTCCTTTATTCCTGACAGTACACTACCACTGTCCTCCATTGAGCCATGTTCATGAAAATCATCAAAACATTTTAAAAAAGGACATTTTTTGCTACTCTCTGAAATAAGTGTTTATTTCTGTCAAAATTAGTGCAAGGGTCTCGTGAAAATAAAAACTGTTTTGTACATCAGTGAAAAATAGCCCCCTTACTGCAATCATGTTAGTGAAGCATCTTACCCCTTGATTTTGTTGGCATTCCATCTCTGCTGGGATATAATACCACAGTGGACCCCGCCAATTGGTGAAGGATGGGGAGGAAGGCCGGAGAAAACACGAGCAGTTGACACTCCCCCAAAGGATTTTCTAATTGCTTGTAGAAGCCAAAAGATAGCAGCAAACATAACTTCTTCTTCTTCTTCTTTTCCTTTCGGCTTGTCCCGTTAGGGGTCGCCACAGCGTGTCATCTTTTGCCATCTTAGCCTATCTCCTGCATCTTCCTCTCTAACCCCAACTGCCCTCATGTCTTCCCTCACCACATCCATAAACCTTCTCTTTGGTCTTCCTCTCGCTCTTTTGCCTGGGAGCTCCATCCTCAGCATCCTTCTACCAATATACTCACTCTCTCGCCTCTGAACATGTCCAAACCATCGAAGTCTGCTCTCTCGAATCTTGTCTCCAAAACATCCAGCTTTGGCCGTCCCTCGAATGAGCTCATTTCTAATCCTATCCAACCTGGTCACTCCGAGCGAGAACCTCAACATCTTCATTTCTGCCACCTCCAGTTCAGCTTCCTGTTGTTTCTTCAGTGCCACCGTCTCTAATCCGTACATCATGGCCGGCCTCACCACTGTTTTGTAAACTTTGCCCTTCATCCTAGCAGACACTCTTCTGTCACATAACACACCAGACACCTTTCGCCAGCTGTTCCAACCTGCTTGGACCCGTTTCTTCACTTCCTGACCACACTCTCCATTGCTCTGTATTGTTGACCCCAAGTATTTGAAGTTGTCCACCCTCGCTATCTCTTCTCCCTGGATCTTCACTCTTCCTCCTCCACTTTTCTCATTCACACACATATATTCTGTTTTACTTCGGCTAATCTTCATTCCTCTCCTTTCCAGTGCATGTCTCCATCTTTCTAATTGTTCCTCCGCCGGCTCCCTGCATCCACTGCATTTTACAATGTCATCTGCGAACATCATGGTCCAAGGGGATTCCAGTCTAACCTCATCTGTCAGCCTATCCATTACCACTGCAAACAGGAAGGGGCTCAGAGCTGATCCCTGATGCAGTCCCACCTCCACCTTAAATTCCTCTGTCACACCTAAGGCACACCTCACCATTGTTCTGCTACCATCATACATGTCCTGTACTATTTTAACATACTTCTCTGCCACACCAGACTTACGCATGCAGTACCACAGTTCCTCTCTTGGTACTCTGTCATAGGCTTTCTCTAGATCCACAAAGACACAATGTAGCTCCTTCTGACCTTCTCTCTACTTTTCCATGAGCATCCTCAAGGCAAATAATGCATAACTTCATTGTGTGGCTCATCAACTTTATTCCTCTATAGTTCCCACAGCTCTGAACATCCCCTTTGTTCTTAAAAATGGGAACTAGAACACTTTTCCTCCATTCTTCAGGCATCTTTTCGCCCGCTAGTATTCTGTTGAATAAGTTGGTCAAAAACTCCACAGCCATCTCTCCAAATTGCTTCCATACCTCTACCGGTATGTCATCAGGACTTTCCATTTTTCATCCTTTGTAGTGCCTTTCTGACTTCCCCCTTAGTAATCATTTCCACTTCCTGGTCCTTCACTCTTGCCTCTTCAACTCTTCCTTCTCTCTCATTTTCTTCATTCATCAACTTCTCAAAGTATTCTTTCCATCTATTTAGCACACTACTGGCACCAGTCAACACATTTCCATCTCTATCCTTAATCACCCTTACCTGCTGGACATCGTTCCCATCTCTATCCCTCTGTCTGGCCAACCTGTAGAGATCCTTTTCTCCTTCTTTCGTGTCCAACCTGGTGTACATGTCTTCATATGCCTCTTGTTTAGCCTTTGCCACCTCTACCTTTGCCCTACGTCGCATCTCGATGTACTCCTTTCGCCTCTCCTCAGTCCTCTCAGTATCCCACTTCTTCTTCGCTAATCTCTTTCCTTGTATGACTCCCTGTATTTTGGGGTTCCACCACCAAGTCTCGTTCTCCCCTTTCCTACCAGATGACACACCAAGTACTCTCCTGCTTGTCTCTCTGATCACCTTGGCTGTCGTCGTCCAGTCTTCCGGGAGCTTCGGTTGTCCATCGAGAGCCTGTCTCACCTCTTTCCGGAAGGCCGCACAACATTCTTCCTTTCTCAGCTTCCACCACATGGTTCTCTGCTCTACCTTTGTCTTCTTAATCTTCCTACCCACCACCAGAATCATCCTACATACTACCATCCTATGCTGTCGAGCTACACTCTCCCCTACCACTACTTTACAGTCAGTAACCTCCTTCAGATTACATCGTCTGCACAAAATATAATCCACCTGCGTGCTTCTACCTCCGCTCTTGTAGGTCACTATATGTTCCTCCCTCTTCTGGAAATAAGTGTTCACTACAGCCATCTCCATCCTTTTTGCAAAGTCCACCACCATCTGCCCTTCAAAGTTCCTTTCATGGATGCCGTACTTACCCATCACTTCTTCATCGCCCCTGTTTCCTTTACCAATATGTCCATTGCAATCTGCACCAATCACAACTCTCTCGCTGTCTGGGATGCTCAGAACTACTTCATCTAGTTCCTTCCAGAATTTCTCTTTCAACTCTAGGTCACATCCTACCTGTGGTGCATAGCCGCTAACCACATTATACATAACACCCTCAATTTCAAATTTTAGTCTCATCACTCGATCTGATACTCTTTTCACCTCCAAGACATTCTTAGCCAGCTCTTCCTTTAAAATAACCCCTACTCCATTTCTCTTCCCATCTACTCCGTGGTAGAATAATTTAAACCCTGCTCCCAAACTTCTTGCTTTACTACCTTTCCACCTGCTCTCTTGGATGCACAGAATATCAACCTTTCTCCTAATCATCATGTCAACCAACTCCTGTGCTTTTCCTGTCATAGTCCCAACATTCAAAGTCCCTACACTCAGTTGTAGGCTCTGTGCATTCCTCTTTTTCTTCTGACGCTGGATCCGGTTTCCTCCTCTTCTTTGTCTTTGACCCACAGTAGCTGAATTTCCACCGACGCCCTGCAGGTTAGCAGTGCCGGGGGCGGGCGTTGTTAACCCGGGCCACGACCGATCCGGTATGGGATTCTTTAGATGAACGCTCATATTTGTTTTGCACAGTTTTTACGCCGGATGCCCTTCCTGACGCAACCCTCTGCATTTATCCGGGCTTGGGACCGGCCTACAGATTGCACTGGTTTGTGCCCCCATAGGGCTGCATTAGCAGCAAACGTAACTAAAGTGAAAGAAAGAAAGCAGAGGATGGAGGGTATCATAGAAAATGGGATATATGATGAGAACCAGGAGTTCCAATGTTCAGAGTTAAAAAAAAAAAAAAACAGACTGGGAAACACTTGTTTGGATTGATTTATTTACAGTGGTCTGCAAAATTAACAGTCAAAGCAAAGTCTGCAAAGCATCAATACAATCTAACACGTACACGGAAATAAACCCATGTTTAATTAAAAAAAATGTTTTCAGTTGTGAAAATATTCACCATAAACAAACCATCCTTCACATGAGGCTCGTCAGTGACATCAGTGGACATTCCTCTTCAACTACAAGTATTTTATAGTGAATGCAGAGGTGGGACAAATGTACCATTTCACGGTGCATGAGTCCGCCGATAAGGGAGTGTTGTGAGACTATCTCGGACTATTTGAATGGAACATTGCGAAAGGAATAGTTACATAACTGGAGCACTATTTTGAAACACACTACAGTACTGTTCTTATGAATTACCGAATCAAATAGTGCGAAAAATTGTCTAATTCCGTTGTGCTTGGAGCTCATTGACCTTGAGGAGAGGAATTTACTGAGCGCTGAGTAGACACCAGAGACGAGGCACTAGTTAGACCACCACAGTATTGTAAAACTGATTCGTTCCACCACCCTCCCCACATGCTAAATGTTTTTATTTTTTTGGTTCCTTGGAACAGGTTTTTAGAGGAAACGTCGATAACAACGCTCCATCAGCCAACTCCTTCACTCCACCAATTGAAGCCCAGTTTGTCCGCATCTATCCCCAAGTTTGTCGAAGGCACTGCACCTTACGCATTGAACTGCTTGGATGTGAGGTAACAGGTGAGTGAGCTGAGCACATCCTCCAGTCTCACGGTACAAACAAACATTTCAGATCATTTATTTGCAATTTGTCATATTCAGTTCGGCGCTCAGAATCCAGAACAAAAGTGTTTTTATTGTCTTTAGGTTGCTCTGAACCATTGGGGATGAAGTCGGGTCATGTCCAAGACCACCAGGTCACAGCCTCCTCCATCTTTAGAACGCTTAACATGGACATGTTCACTTGGGAGGCTGCAAAAGCCCGGTTGGACAAGCAGGGCAAGGTCAATGCTTGGACAGCAGGACGTAGTGACCAGTCACAGTGGCTACAGGTATGACTGAAGCTCAACTGAAGTTGTACTGACAGTTAAATATATCTAACAGCAGGAACACAAAGTACAGTACAAAAACTTACTTTCTAAGATTCATGCAGCCACAACATTAGGCTGTGTTTTTATGACGCAATATAATACTTAATTTCTCCGAACCCATTGTGTGATTTTCAAAATTGTTTTTCATTCTTTTTTGAAAAGTTATACCTTTTTCATTCAAACTAGTCTACGCATTTAGACAGACTGTCATTTGTCGAATATCTTGTCGCATTTCTACTTCCATCCAATCAAATTTAAAGCTAAAACCTTGTGCCATAGTGATACCCTCCTCAGCAGGTCAATCTTGCACTTATAGCAACCACTATAAACAATACCCCCCCCCCTACACCCGCCGACTGGTTCCATTGTAATTTATTGAGTTTTTTTATTGTATTCCCCCATTCCAGCCCCTCCGCTCCTTGACAGTCGCAACCAGCAACGGTAGACTTGGAGCTGCCAGCGGGATGTCCCATTTCAGAAACTAGCCCTTTTCTGACCATTCTCAAAGTTGATTGGCTGTAGTAGTGCATTTCCCAACTCGAGTGAATGTACAAAGTAGGGAATAGTCAAATGGTCCTCCCCCCACCCTCCCTTGTGTCACGTCAAACAGATTTGTTCCTATTCAAGCAAACCGCATTGACTTTATTTGTAATAACGTCTCATGAATGGTTCATTTGGCGTCTGGTGTTATTATTGGTAATGATTGTAAATAATATCCAATTGTGAGCATTTGCTCCCTATGAATACTGTAGTACATTTCAAAACAGTACTTTGGATTCAATCAGCATGATGGACCTTTCCATCACTGGAGAAGTGCAGTTATCTTGGGCTTCAACTGAGTGTTCTTATCTTCATCAAACCAGTCAATTAATTTGTTTTTATTACAGAAGCTGGTGGCTGGAAATGTCTCCTAAAATAGGAAAGACATGCCATTAAGTGAACAATTAGGCCCCACGGTCTGTGTTTAACAAGATGTGAGCAATACATTTTAATATTAGTCAATTTAGCAGTTTGTGATACTGTTATCGCTTTAAAAGGCAGAAAACACTGACTTCTTTTTGAGAGAGCCCCCTTCTCCTAGTTCAATCTGTAAAAGTAATAGCGCAATGGCAACGTGACTCATCCTTCCAGGGAATTGAAGATCAGAGTGATTTGTCTGATTTATTAACCTTGCTGCTGTGCCCAACGCTCCATACATACAGCCTGTCCATGGATGTGACTGTTCCGTAGTTGCGCTGACTTATCTGGACATTATTAGATTGGTTGGGCTCTTGTCAGATATGATTTTGATTACATTGAAAGCTTTACGTTGCAAGTTGAGGTTATGGAAAGCTACATGCCAGTGGAGACGGATACTGAGGCTGGCCTTGTCTTGACTATAGAGCTCAGCTGAGCAAAATTGATTGTTGTAGCTGAAGGAAAACTTGTTTCATATTACATGCTGTGCCTGCAGGAATCTTTAGATGGTATATAGTTGCACTGAGAAAATCGATGCTCGCTGCCAAGAGACATTGTTGCACACAAATACACAACATCAAGCTTATAAAGAGAAAACATTAGGACTTGTGCATTGTGGGGTGTGCTATCACATATACGTCTACTGCTGTTGAAGCGGACTATTAAAGTAATTACCACCGTAATATTGTATTCCACTTCAACCCATTTGTTATCATTGTTGTGCTACCTTGGCAAATAATTGATTCCTAGCCACATTAAAACATTTCTTTCAACCTTGGAAATTAATGAAATAAATCATTCATAATGACAAGTTAAGTATTCCAATTAATCAAGACACCCAGTGCTTTCCCTGCTGTGCACTGTGGGGCAACTGTGAACCTACTAAATATCAAATCGAACTCCTTGATGCATTCACTTTCACTTCAATAGGTGAACTATTCATAAGATTTTCTTGGTGTGAATTCTTAACCTTGCATGTTTCACTCTCAAGATTTAAATACGAACATGTCTAACACAAGACTATAATTGAAAAATGAATCCTGCGGCTAAAGTAACAAATATATGTAGCGAATAAATAGTCATTTTTGAACAAATTAAGTCAAATTGGATGATCTCCAACAGCACAGTTGATGATCTATTGATCACAACTCACTAATGTGCCACAGCACAGTAGTGGGAATCACTCTTTAGATGTGTGTCAGACTGAAATTTCATGCGAAATGTGTTAACTTTTGTAAGATTTAATGACATCTTGTGTGATGCAATGCACAAGTGTGTTTTTTACTGGACTCTAGACAATCCCCCCCAAAAAATTCGCTACAGTAAATAGCAAATTGTATCACGTAGGGAATTTGTCTTTTAATGGGCAGAGTTAGGTTTGTAGAATTCAGGCTAGAAAAAAATGGGTATAAATCAATATTATGAAAGTGATTTACTGGATTACTTCAAGTGTACAAAATAGCATTGGATATTATTTTGTACTGTATAATCGTGTGCTCAACACATGCATATTCAAAGAAGAACAACATAAGAACCCGTCTCGAATGCAGTAGGTCAACATTTCCACTTGAGCTGTTAGAAATTGTATGCATAATTTGTCAAATATAAACATGTATAAAGTATATTCTCCACTGCGATGAGGCAGAAGAGGAAGCAGAACAGAGGTGAAGGACAACCTCTCAAGTTTTAATAATTACCGCAGGGTAGGAGACACTTGGGCTCTGTTTAGATTGAGCGGCCTTTGGTCAAAGTCTAAATACCAAAGTATGTTACCCCACTTGGAAACATGCAGAAGTGATTGTGTTATATATGAAAAAATACATTGTTGAACTGATTATTAAAGCAAGAATTTACTCCTGTATATATGTATGCTGATTATGATTACAAGATCACATTGAATATTATTCCCAGCAATAATGTTTAATTGTCCAAGTGCTGATTAGAATCAGCCGCATATTTATGTCTAACATGTAAAACAGACAGCTCAAACCTGTGATTAAATATTTGTCATTTGTTTAAAAGATGATATAATTTGGGTTCAAATGAAACCCAAGTTGGAAATGCTGATGCCAAGAAGCTCTAAAACGTTCAAGCAGACGTGAAAAAGCATGCCTGTTTGGATTTTAGCCAAGGCAGAATTATTTCAGGCTCCGAGGAAAGGAACTCATCGTTCAAGATATTTTAAAGAGGAAGCTGAAGCTTGTCAGACTGAGCTGCCAAGTACTCCAGCTGGTGTGAGCAGATTAGTTTATTCCACCCTCCAACACCTCCTTAACTGCTTTTCACTTTCTTAGTGTCCCCGTTATTTCACCGTGCACCTCTTCGATGGTCCGCACAATTTTGTCACACCCAGGTTATCGGTTATATCTACCAGCCTTGTTTATTAAAGTAGCTTTGTCATTAGGCACCTTGTTTGGTCATGTTGGTCGAATGTAACGTTCGCACTCTCAGAGATCCAAGCACCTAAATTACTGGAGATTCAGCTGTGTAAAGTTTAACCGCGTTTTCTCACATTCTTACAAATCCATGTGCAAGATAATCTCTAGGAGTGATTAGAAGCATCTATAAACTTTGTAAACAACATTAAACATAACCGTTTAATCCATCTGCTGTGCGTTTGCAGTTTTTCGTGTCATCAACATCTGGTGTTCACACTATTTTTTTCTTTGTTGTTGTGGAAAATCTGCAACACCTCTTCTATACTGCAGCAGTTAAACAAGCGTATTCCAGTGATTCTAAAGCGATCATCAAGTGCTGCAGGAAGTTATCCGATTTCACTTACTTGTCCCAAAATGTATGATTCATTTAAGATAAGAAACATCATCTATCGACACTAGTGACATAATGATGGGCAGAACAATTAAATGGTCATGGTACTCAGCCTTTGTATCCACCTGTTGCCATTCTTACAGCAGGAAAAGTCATGACTTCCTGTCAGTATATATGTGTTATGTTCAACTGTACAAGCTCCAAAATAGCAGGCAGTAACTTGTGTGTTCAGTCTCTGTAACTGATTGCATGTGCTTGGTGGTGGCAGGTATAAACGTGCTGGCGACAGACATATTCTGAAGACGGGTTTGTGCTTTAGGTAGCACTGACGGTTTTCATATTGGAAAATTGGGGATGGCAAGCACCGCACACGTAAAAGTAAGTTTTAATTGATGGAATTGGAAGTATTAGATGGCAAACAAACAAATTGGGGATCTACAGGAAATAAATTGATCGCCGCGGTCATTTTTTTAAACCCAGAAATTGCATTGAAGCCATGCTTTGTTTGATTGTCACTTGTCATGTATGTTGAAATGGCCCAGACACACGAAAAAGCAAGAGTTAGATGGAGTTTTGTCATAGGTGACATGGCATCACTCCTTGTGACTGCATGGTTCCAAGCCACCCCAAGCTCCATAACTGAATTGCTGAATAGACCACACATTGCAATCATTTTTGTTTGGATTTCAAAAATGTCATCACGGTTGGAAATCTTCTCTCCGCTGGCTTTCATTTTGACTGTACTACACTTTACCATATTTTTGTGGTACTTACAGTTGTTACCTCCACCAGCACAGTTCGTCTCAGGTGTGATTAGTCACATTGCGTGTGTGCCCGGTCAGCTTCCACATCAAGTTTTCCACCATTTTTGCACACACAAACCTTTTGAAAATCAGACCCTTTGTTGGGAGATTGAGACCGAGATCATCATTATCCAGAGTATATTTTTTACATTTTTGTTCAGTGGTATGCTTTGACATTTTTGTTATGTAAAATAGATGCATTGCCTTAATAAAGTTTGGGGAACACTGGCATATAGTGGATTTTACTTGCATGAACAAAAGGCATCGACCAGTGGGGCCAAACGTGCGCCCCAACGGGCCAAATCTGGCCTGCCATCTGGTTTAATCTGGCCTGTCAGATGATTTTGTAAAGTATAAAATGATCGCATAGACACAAAAATGAGCTGCAATTTTTCAATAAAAGCGACTGCTGTTCTGATTGTGTCCACTGGATGGAGCAATAACAATTATGTTCAGCAAGCAAACCATTTATACCTGGGTAGAGCAAGTAGGTGAAGCGTGGAGTCCGGATAAGCTACTATTTATTACGGCTTCTACTTTTAACGTGTGGTTTGGCACTCTCATTGCCCAAGTATGTCTTTGTTTAAAAGAGAAAAGTGGACGCAAGGTGCAGCATGTTCCAGGCAAAGTGGTTATCCTCCTATTTATTCAAGGAAGTGAATGGGAATGCTGTATGTTCGGTGTGCTCACAGCATGTTGCAGTGCTGAAAGAACATAACCCTCATTGCCACTATTTGAAACTTCATGCGGACAAATATTACAACTTTCAAGGATAGTGGCAGAGAAAAGGTGAAGAAACAAAACAGCAGTCTGTTTACTCACAACAGGGACATCAGTGACGCTGCTGTGAAGGCTAGCTACCTCATTGCTAATGAAATTCCAGTGGCTTAAAAAAACTTGTATGTTGAAGGCAGTAGAGATTGTGTGCCGTGAAAGGCGCCAGGCTTTTGTAATTATGAGCCTGACAAGAAACCATCTTTCAGTGGATTTGGACAGCTCGTTACAGCAAAAAGTAAAGTCATTCATTGCGTTTTCAGTTGTAATTGATGAAAGCGCAGACATTACAAACGTTGCACAACTGGCCATTTCAATCCGCTGCGTTTATGACACATTGACCGTCACTGGAGAGTTCGTGGAGAGGGTGCCAATGAAAGCTACGATGACAGGAGCTGATCATTTTGCCACACTCGCTTGTCCCGCACTGCCTGCATGCCTGCCTGCAGATGGTGCGCCCACAGTGATCTGGAAAATATCAGGTGTTGTGACAAAGTTCAGAGCGAAAGTGAAATCTGCAAATGGCAGATGTGATTTTTGGACTTTTCACTGTATTTTGCACCAGGAGGTTTTGTGTCGCGAGTCATTAAAGGCTGATCACATCATGAAGGTGGTCATCAAAAGTGTTTATTTAATCTGATCCAGAAGCCTGAATCATCGTCAGTTTGAAAGACCACATCTATGGTGTGCCATACCGCACTAAATTAAGGAGGTTAAGACGAGGTGTTGTGCATAGGTGTTTCTTTGATTTATGAGAAGAAATTGGACAGTTCATGAAAGAAAAGGGCAAAGCAGTGTTAGAATTTCATCCCGCAGAATTGATGCAGGACCTTGCATCTATGCTGCCTGTTACAGAGTACCTGAATAACTCGAACAAACATCTGCTAAGACGCAAAAAAGTTGTTATGCAGTATTATGACAGTATCAACTCTTCTTGGACTTGTTTAGAGAACAGGATTATGTTGTTTTTACACATATTTCTGCCTGAGAAATGACACCCTGATATAGTTCTGTTTTCTAAGATATACTTCTGTGCATGACTGAGGCAATGTGTGTTTGTGTGTTATTTTTCCTCAGAATTAAAAACAATTGAAATGTTTTATGATTAATACTGATGTTGGGCTTGTACGATTTGGGACTGTAATAAAAGTAAGAAAGCAATCATGAAGTTTTTCCTTTTAAGTTATACAAGGTATAACTTGATATATATAGGCCATGATTTAGTGGTCCAGCCCTCTTGGTGAAAGATTTTTCTTCATGTGTCCCCTGAGCTAGAATGAGTTTTACACCTTGGGCATTGACTTTAAAGATGGTACAATTTTGATTTCAAGCAAAACTATGAAGAAGTAATGACTTACCTTAGGTTTACCTTTCATCAAAGCAAATAGCTTGATTATTCCGTTTCTGGTGATTCACATTGATCATTTTTATTACTCTTCTCCAGTAAAGGGCTTGCCTGTGTGTTGAGAGACAAAACTTCAGATCAGAATCATAAGCAAACTATTTAAAAGGCTATAGCTAAAAAAAAAAAAAAAAAAAAAAAAAAAAGATCTTTCAACAAATACATGGAAAACAGTTGATTTAAAACAGACAGAAAATGTCCCCTGATTCTGGAATGACTGTGTGAGTGTAGGTTGGCACCACAGTGAATAGCACTAAATATGCCTTTTCTCTGACATCCATTGAATATAATATATTGTAAGATGAGAGGTGACTATATTTGAGGGAGACTAACGCATACAAGGTTAGACACTTGTGGGATCACTTAACAGGCTCCTGACACATGAAGTACTTTAGCATATTGTCAGTCAGCAAGAGTAGCATAGATTGTGTGATCACTGAGGAATTAGTGACAGGCTTGTGGTCTGGATGCATTAATGTGAAACCTCCACAGACAGCTGTATTGACGCCTTGCCTTTCTCACCTGGAGTGGCCTTTCCCTGTGGTGCAATCGTGCCATAGATGAAATGAGGTTATCTTGATTGAAATCAAACCACTTTGCAGCTTTTTAAAACAACTAATGACAAAAACAACACTGTACTACATTAAAAAAACATGAGAATGTTTAGCGGCAAGCTAAGTAGCGCCATGGTTAAGTGTAAATACCCTCCTCTGGTAACACCGTTTCAAAGCAGAAAACAAACAAGGCAAAAATGGTGTCATTTTGGAGCTTGTTGGTGATGATTGAGTAGAACTAGAGAACTGTTACAAGGACAGAGTGCACTGAGTGGTCAGATTTCAAGGTTTAGAAAGTTAGAAACGCTTTAAATGGGGTTTTCAAACTTGTTCACACCAACTACCACTTCAAAAAAATGCTTAACCCTCCAAGTCCTACCAAGATGGCCAACACAAAAATGCAGTTGTGTAGTAGACCCAAGTGTTCAACAAAAGTGAGAGAGGAATCATTCCTAACAAGTATATTTATGTAATATTATTGTATGCCTCTGTTAAATCATGCATTTTTTTAAATTTAACAATGAAGTTAAAAATGGGAAAATGAAAAAAAAAAAGCAGTGTTTAAGTGATCATTCAGTTAATATGTATGGCAATAAAAAGTTAAGATAAAATATTTTTTAAAAACAGCTATTCAATATTAATTGCAGATATATCGGACTTAAACATGAAATACAACTGAATTTTGCTCAGACTTTGATTATTGTGCACTCCACAAGAGAGCATGAGTACCAGATTTTCGAGTATCGCTGTATTAGCTCACTATCCAATGCCAACTTGATATTTCAGCTCCCCGAAAAAGCCATTATTAATTACAAAAGTTACTTTTACATATCTGTAATGGTTAAAACAACAGTGCGGTGAATCTCTTTAACGTAAATATTTAGAATGCTATCAAAAAATATTATTGTTATCTATAAATTGACTGGAAAAAAATAGGAAGTACATTATCATTAAGGTGTTAAAGGCCAAGTGTCATCCCTATAAACATTCTAAAATAGATATTGTAATGAAAAGTACATATAACATTATTCACTTCAATGTTTATCCGAAAAATAAATGTGAGCGGAGAGCGCGTCATCCATGCGCAAAGTGTCATTCTACGACATCCAAGTGGTTGCCATATTGGCTGCATCCTCTGTCCGTGATGTCACCCGAACATTTGCCAATGAAAATACGCGGTGCACGCTAACAATGGTAGACGAACACGCCCCTTCTGACACGGAACCTCTTTTCGAAAAAGAGAACACCACACAATCGAGTGAAGTTACCGGGGCAATATTGCACTATTGTTTCGAGCAATATTCAGATGATATGCGATCACGGCCAAACCGCCTCCCCGTCCGATCCACTTCCACGGCGGAGATGAGCCATCGCGGCTCATCGGTGTGGCTCATTTTCAGCGGCGAGGTGGCTTATCACGGTGCTTTAGAGCTGTGGTGCTTTAGGGGGTTGTTCACAGCCACCCCAGAACGCGATGAACAACACCATCGAGTCGGGGCGCTTTACTGTGTTGTCGTCGCACGCGGCTGAGTGAGGCAGAGCCGAGCTGTGCTGCTTTAAGTGGTTGTTCATAGCCGACGCAGTACGCGATGAACAACACCGTCGAGCTGGGGCACTTTACTGCATTGTCGTCGAACGTGGCTGAGTGAGGCAGAGCCGAGCTGTGCTGCTTTAGGGGGATGTTCATAGACGCCGCAGTACGCGATGAACAACACTGTCAAGCTGAGGTGCTTTAATGCGTTGTCGCCGAACGTGGCTGAATGAGGCAGAGCCGAGCCGTGCTGCTTTAGGGGGTTGTTCATAGAGGCCACAGTACGCGATGAACAACACTGTCGAGCCGGGGCGCTTTATTGCGTTGTCGTCGCACGTGGCTGAGTGCTGCATTGTGGCAGCGTTCTTCAGAGCCGCCGCCATCCGGGAGCCCGTGAGCTTCGCTGGTGAAGCGACGCAGCAGCCCGACGCCGTCCGACGTGCACATCGACATATTTCGTACGCGGATCTTTTGTCGCGTTATGAGAGACGGATTACGTGGTCAAACTATTATTTTTTTTTTAGTCGCTGTATACACACCTAACTGTCATTTGGAACCCACAAAGCTCTCGTCCTCTGCACCCGTGCAATCCAATTTTCACGACGAACCGGGTCTCTTGCAAACTTATGAAGGGTAAATCCACCCTTCAAGTGTTCAACCAATGTCCAGCAATGCAACGAGCCAACATTTTGGCTAACACAAAGGAACGATGAGCTAGCTTCCCGCAGATAAAACTAATGGAAACAAACGAGTCCACTTGAGGGCGGGTCTGTCCTTTACGTCACTTCTTCTCGAAAACAAATCCCTCGAGAGGATTTTCATGGCGGGAGTTACAAAAAGTTGCATACGTCAAAAACATGTTTTGTGGTGGAAAAAAAAAAACGCATGGGTCCACGTCGGCTGTCGTTTTTTCATTAATAACATACTAAAAATCATGCATTTCATGACAGTGGCACTTTAAATTACAGTTATTTGCTTGCTTTCTTGAACAGAGGTTCACACAGGAAAATGATAAAGACTAAGTAAAGTTGCAAAGGCATTCAAATGATAACCCAAAGATATGAATGCAGGTGTTGCTTTATAGCTTTACAAATCGTAAATACGATAAGTGTGTTCCTGTAATAACAGAATTGAAAATGCCCTTTAGGAATAGCTTGACTTCATAAAATTGTAAAACTGAAAAAGGCCATCTGTGCTCAAGGAGTCTCTCAAGTAGCATGATGACACATGTAGTTGTATCCCGTGTGCTTCAGAGACCCGAGGGAACAATTGCTTTTTATCGTGTGACTGATTACTGCTCCTTCTCTCTGAGCATGCCGTTGTAATCAAACTGAGGTTTTATCAGTTCGCTGATACTTTTGCACTTCCTCCTAACTTAAGCCTCACTTCAAACAGAGAGGCGCAGAACGCAAAGTCTTTCTGTTACTTCGTAGACTTAGCCGGGTGTTTGTTTCATCCATCCACTGAGGAGTTCATGTAAAACTCTCATCTCAAAAAGCAAAGACACACTATCATGAAGGGGATTCTGAATAGGTTGAACAGCATTGACCATGTTTTATTTCTAGAGTTCTAGATATTTATTGTGATTATTCATTCATTCATTCATTCATTTTCCATACCACTTGTCCTCAAAGTGTCCCATGCGTGCTTGAGTCTATCACAGCTAACTTTGGGCGTGGCACGTTCATGGGAGGAAATCGGAGTACCTGGAGAAAACCCACGCAGGTACGGGGATGATATGACCACTCCACACAGATGGATTTGAACTGTGACATGAATATACTAACCAGTAACCACCGTGCCGTCTTTTTTTTTTGCAGATCATGAATGATTATGAATTTTTTAATCTTAATTTAATTACATTTAATCAATTGATGTGCCTAATTTGCAGATAAAAAGATACACACATCAGGTGCATCATTTATTCATTCATATATTCGGTCATTCGTGTATTGTTTTTTTTAGGCAGCCTTCACCCCAAAGCCTCTGAACTAAATTAGTCATTGACAAATGACAAACCAAAAAAAAATAGTTAATAGGACTCCATAGCTATCCTGCATTCCTACAACTATAAACAATACACTAATGATTAATTCTACTAAAACAGTCTACTGCAGTGTTTAAAAAAAACTCTTAGCTTTAATGATGAAATAAAACCAATATTTAGATTGCTTCATTAGAGGAAACTGCTCTGTTTGGCTACATGTTTATGGCTTTTAACAGCTTTATTTCTTTTTGCTTGAGGAAAAAAGTCATTTTATTGATTTTTACAATTGCTCAAAAAAAAAAAAAGATAATTCCGTAATGGTTGGGAGGCAAGGAAACGAAAAAAAAAATGTTGCTTGACTTGGTTGGGTAAGCAAAATTCAACAGTTTTGTGGTATATATATATATATATGAAAGTGTCTGTACACAGTGGCCACTGCTTCATTTGAAATGGTCAGAGGATCGTAACGTTTACTTTTTCCAATGCAACTTTAACTATTTGCAGATTTAATATAAAATTCAATTCCTTCTGGCTGATAAAGACATTCCATTTGGTTTCGTTGCATTTGTGTAAAATTTTGTGAGCACAGATGGACACCATCCTCCATCCAATGTGTGCACATTATTTTCAGGCTGCATAGATTGTGATGGTGGTCACCATCATTTGGGCGGTGGAGTGTTGCAAGGGAATATTTTGGGGGTAAATCTGTGGAATCTGTCGAAAATAAATTGGTGTTTTAATTTTCCTTCGTCCCTGTGTTTGAATGAATAATATTGTAATTTTAATTTAGGCGTTACCTTGAGCCTTCCTGTGTGATCCTCTTCACTGTAATTATTTCCTCTATTGTGTTATTGAACTTCTCTACAGCTAGTATGATGATGAAATTAACTCCCAAAGTAAATTATCAAATCTATGGTGACTCGATCTGGTTCCTTGTTTCCCTTGGAGTCGGTGGCTTTTAAGCATCTCCTGCGTCCAAATCTTCACGTCCGTAAACGTTTGTTATGTGGCTGCCGGAAAGTCTGTTACTTTTCATTATCCAAGGACGCCATCTTATCTTGCCACAACACATCCATTGCGCTTCTATCCCACACTTTTCTCTCTACCTTCCCCTCACTGGCTCTCAGCTAACGTAGGATGCACGTATCTGTTTCATCTGCTGATGATGGATTCAGGAGTCTGCTGCAGCGCTCGCTGTAAATGTAGAATCTGCCAGAATATTCTCTAGTGCGGCACCCTGAACCCAAATTAATTTTGTATGTGAATCTACTGCATTTAGTGTGTATTGCATCTCCCCACCTTTCACCTCTGTAGATTTAGACACAACTGTGTAATCATGTGACATAAATGGCTGTATTGAATCAAAAAATTATCCAACTCGCACAAATGAGGCTCATCAACACTACTAATCATACTAACCTGAATAACGCAAAAGGCCAACAAAATGTGCACTTTACTAAAACATTTCAAGTCACCTTCGTCTCACCTTTTTGCATTTACACGCAATAATAAATAAATAAAATTTGAACATCAACATATACTACACAGGAGGTGCATTCAAAACCCGCCAACGAAACATGTCATTTCAAACAAAAACAAAATGCAAATCAAACAAATAGCCAACTCTGCAAATGCCAAACTGTGTATATGCAGAATTTTATACCACAGGTACAGTCACTAATCCAATATTTAGAATGATCAGAAACGACACCAACTCCAGAAATGTTTCATTTTTCTATGCAGCACTACTTTCTTTTTGTTGTGTTTGTTTGGTTGTGCGTGTTACAGATTGGATTTTGTACAAGAATAAAACATTGCGACAGACTCTTACTGCTAATATCATCACTGCGTCCATCACATTGTTCAGCCACAGTGAACATTAAGAAAAGCGCAAACGCTACCGGGTCCTGCACAAAGGCAGCATCGAGGCCATTTTTCATCTTCACTCACACTGACACACTATGAAAGTCGCAGATGTTGTTCTCCTTGCTGTGAGAGCTTTAAATGACCCACAGCATCATGGTTGATTTCCTTCCTGTTGGTGTTGCCATGGCCAATTCCCTTCATCTGTTCCCGCAGCCATTTCGAGTAAACTTGACAAGCTGAACTGAGGCTCCATCTGTGTTACTGCAGTGACTCTAACAATATCAGGTAGAGTGCTGAAAAGCGGCCCCATTATTGAAAAAAAATAAAATATGAATCCAATCTTCTCTTAGTGTGCATATTGTGCTTCGGTCTGGTCACAAATGGGAAAACTAATGGGACAATGACTTTATGGTCAGTGAACGATTTCTCCAGTACAATCAAACTCAATGCAAATGTGAAACTTTTATCCAACGCAAATACAGTCGTGAATGGAAAATGAAAATAATATAATTATTATATTAAAAAAAGTCTGCGTTTCCAAAGACTTGTAACTATAAGCAAGTTTGAATTGTCATTTATTTCCCATCTAAGCCACTGAAAGTAGAAATTTCTAATTCAAGATGACACATTTAAACAACATACTGTGAGAAAACTAAATATGATTTTTATCAGCAATCCCTTGCAGGCTCTGCCCACCTTTCCAGTCTAATTGTACTGCCAAGGTAACACAAACAGCAGTGGATAGAAAATTATGGAATACATAAAATGAAACAGTGAACAGGTGTGATGATGAAGCTTGACTATATGTTGAGGGAGTGAACAATTTTAATTGCAGCTCTTTATTGAGTGTATGGTAAATTACACATGTGAAGATGTATATTATACGACACCTGTGATTTCCCCTAGCTAATAAAAAATGCATCCTTATAATGATAGAAAATAATACATAATATGAACAATCTTTATATATTTTCATGTATAAAATTTTTAAATATTTAACTCAACTTAAGTCTTAAGTCAAGTTTTTTAATCAAGCAATTATGTGAGGTAAAATATTCATCCCATTAAGGTTAAGAATCATGAATGTTTATTCATAATTAAAAACCGCATCCGGCCCAGCCAGTTAGCTGATGATGATTTTCATTTTTGTCATTATTGCGTACGTGGTTGAGAAGGAAACCTTTTTAAAATAAATGAGCTTATCAACAATAAATGGCTAATTCAAGAATTCTGGGCACACAGCAAAGACCAAAATATGTCTGGTCTGAGTAACAGTTACTCCGAAATTATGCCAACTGCAGAATTGCTTCATCCATGGCGCTGGCCTACAAAGACGGAGAGTGGAAGTAATCAGATCGCAGAGGAGGAGGGAGCTGCTGTCTAATGCATAGTGATGTCCGTGCCATGTAAAACTGTTTGTGTGCTTGCCATTTTTCGCCACTGTTCTTTCTTCCCATGTTTGATCCCTTTACACGTTTGGCTGAGAAATGTGCCTTGACCAACCAAGCAGCTGCCTTCATTGTAATGTCTTGCCAAAACAAGACATCCTGCATTGTAACACTCTGTTTCAGTCCTCATGTCAGTACTGCTTATTACGGTATATAGTGAGGTTTCTCCCTGTTGTCACATTTCACATTTGGCTTTTCTTTTCACTGTCACATTTCAGAGAGACAATGTTTTAGACATGTTCAGGCCGGTCAGTCTCACACTGATCACCATAAATCCGTACTTTGCAGGCATAGGGAAGGGGATGCGCTACAGAAAATGTGTCAGACTGCTGCACACTATCCATTCACTGTTTGAGTGTGCTATCGTTCTGACACAAGAAACACGGCTGATTAGTTATGGGTTGTTATATGTTAATTGTAATTAAGGCACCAACAACAAGTGTTAATGCCTTTTAATAAGACACAAAGATGCAGTTATAATTAAGAAAAGGAGTCAAATCTAGTTCTACATCACCATCAAACACCGCTCCTAGAACTATACAAGTTATCACAACCGCTGATTAATAAGGATTTATAATGACATGATCGAAAAGATGCATTCACCAGACTACTCCGAGGGTTTTCTAGTTATGCTTAAAAGGCTGAAATATTTTTGCATACAAGTCACTGATGGTGCAGTAGTGCATTTGCCTGACTTTGATACAGGTAATGTGGGCTCAGTTCCTACTCAGTCTTGGTTTAAAGGTGATTGTGCATGTTTTTTTGCGTCTGTTTGTGTCTTCCAACTGACTTGCGACCGGCTGAGGTTGTTGACTGCCTTTTGCCCAAAGTCAGCTGGCATAGGCTTCCAGTGCCCCCTGAATGGAATATTTTTGACTATCTGTGCCTTGCAGGCCCCAAGTAGGAGAGGAGGGCCAAGAAATTAAGGCATGCGCAAATAAAACAGGCCTAATTTACTGTACTTTACCTAAATGTCCAAGTTTAAAATGAAATCTTTAGTTACCATTTAAATATTTCTACAGAGGTAGCAACTCTAATATCACAGGCAGGGCATTCCAGAGGACTGGAGCCTGAATAGATAATGGTCTAGAGCCTGTGGACTTCAGAGTCAACAAAAGACCAGCCTGTTGCAAGCGTAGGTTTCGAGACAAGCCAGCGAGACGGGAGCCTGCTCAGCCATGGAAAGTTCTATAAGTAGAAAAACCGAAAAATCTTTAATGGGAGCCAATGCACGTAGGCCACTTTGGGCAATGTTACTTTTGTCGAAACTCATAGAGCGGTGTCCTTAAACAATAACCTGTGTCTAGCAGAATCAATAATCAGCACATCCACTGTTTAACCTCAGTGAGACACACCTCCATATTACAGCAACTGCGTGGGTTTATTCTTTTTATTGATATTTCTAGTTGCATATCATCAGCGTAACAGTGACAGCTAGCTTTATTTTTGCGTATGTATAATATCAGCAAGCGGCAGCGTATAAATACATGACAATAGAAGGCCAAGTACCAATCTAAACATGATCTTCAGCCAAATCCTTCTTCCCTCAGTTTGTTCCAAAGTGAATCATTCAATTATCTATCAACTGTTTTTGAGCAAATGAAATTCTCTGAAATGCTCCCCTCAACTAAGTGTACTATTAAAATGTTTAGTGGTCTTCCCAAGATGCAAAAAAAAATACAGTTTTTATTATTTTCACCTGCATTGTGATTGTCTCCATTTGCATATAAATTAAAAATTATCCAAACAAAAGCCAGATATGGTTTAGCATCTCTAAAAATAATATTTTAATGTGGTCATGATCAGGTCATTAGCTGTTTGGCACCATTGCTTTTGCAGTTTAACCAGTTTTGCTCCACAGCTATTCATGAGGACCACCTCTGCTTTTCACTTTAAAGCGTTATTAGGCCTTTGTTTACCAGGGGCTGAGCTCATCAAGGAGCACATGCTGTTTGTTTGCCAAAACACTAAGGCAGAAAAAAAATTATATATATACACACACACACATTTAGGATATGTCCGTCTGATCGGTTTCAGCTGGTTTGATTTATCAACCTGTACATGTTTGATTCTAAAAGCAATTAGGGAAAGGTTCATTCCTCAACTGTACAGTCAATTATAAATTACGATATTTGTTGTTTAGAATTTTTTTGTAATCTAGATTTGCATAGATTTTCATATTTAGGCACATTTTCTATCTTCTGGTAAAGATCCCGCATGTGCTATTTTCTTTCTGGTGAGACAAAACACTGAGGTATCCTCCAACTTTATGTAAAAATGTAAAGCCACAAAATGTACAAATCTTTTGTTAGTTGAATGCTCTGAATTGCCCTTCTGCATGAATTTGTGTGTGAGTTGCTGTCTGACCTTTGATTGACTGGAAGAGTGGACCTCCAAATCCTCGCCTTGACCTATTTGTAGATTTTTTTTCTCCCTTTTTTTTCATTTATTTTTTACAAATTTTGAAATCTTTTTATTTATTTTTTTTCTTGAGGGACAACCAACCCCGACAAGGCATATTGTTGATATACTATACTATTGCCGCACATTCAAGAATTGTTTGCGAGGGTGTGCTTTTTTTTGTATGAAAACCACTTGGATTTATGAAAATTGGAACAAACTTTAGCTGAAAAGATGAAAAGTAGAACACAGAAACTCTGAGGTTCCCGCTGTACTACTTTGGTGTTTAAAGCTCTCCACACCCTCACCCTCACCTACATAGGTGGGATCATACATCCCCGCTGAGATACCAGATCCCTCAGATCCTGCTGCCAAGGTCTCCTCTATGTCCCACAGTCCCTGCTTGAATGTGACAGAGCACTTGCGAGTGCTGGTCCTCAATTATAGAACAAACTGCCCCCTGACATAAGAAATGCACTTTCATTCATCAACTTTCAAAGGCTGAAGACGCCTTTTTATGCTTACTTTTCCTTTGTTTTGAATCTCTTCTACTACTGTGTCTGTAATTGTCACTTGATGCCATTATAATTTTAAGCTCTGATTTGCAACTGTATATTCTGCCTATTCACTTTTATCTTCAAATGAACTCTTCTTCAACTGTTAAAAAGCTCTTTCATGGCAATTCCCCGTGGGTGGGTGAGATTTGCCCAGAGTTCCTAAAGGCTCTGGATGTTGTGGGGCTGTCCTGGTTGACACGCCTCTGCAACACCGTGTGGACATCGGAGACACTGCCTCTGGATTGGTAGACTGGGCCTGTTGTCCCCCTTTTTAAGAAGGGGGACCAAAAGGTGTGTTCCAACTACAGGGGGATCACACTCTTCAGCCTCCCTGGTAAGGTCTATTCAGGGATGCTGGAGAGGAGGGCCCGTCGGGAAGTCGAATCTCAGAATCTCAGATTCAGGAGGAGCAATGAGGTTTTCGTCCTGGCTGTGGAACAGTGGACTAGCTCTACACCCTCGCCAGGGTCCTTGAGTGTAGATGAGAGTTTGTCAAACCAGTCTACATGTTTTGTGGACGTGGGGAAGGTGTTCGACCGTGTCCCTAATGGAGTCCTGTGGGGGATCCTTCAGGAGTATGGAGTATCGAACCCCCTGATACGGACTATAAGGTCCCAGTACGACTGGTGTCAGAGTTTGGTCCGCATTGCCGGCAGTAAGTCGAACTCGTATCCAATGAGAGTTGGTCTCCTCCAAGAATTCCCGTCATCATCAATTCTGTTCATAACTTTTAATCTCTGGGCACAGCCGAGGCATAGAAGGGATCCAGTTTGGTGGCCTTTTGCCTATTGCATCTATGCTTTTGAAGATGATGTGCTTCTGTTGACTTCATCAAGCCTCGATCTCTGACTCTCACTGGAGCGGTTCACGAGTGAGGGAAGAATGCAGCGGGAGATTGACAGGCAAATTGGTGCGGCATCTGCAGTGTTGCAAAGTTTGTATTGTCTGTTGTGGTGAAGAAGGAGGTGAAGCTCTCTATTTACCGATCGATGTACGTTCATACCTTCACCTATGGTCACGAACTGTGGGTCATGGTGGAAAGAACAAGATCCCAGATACAAGCAGCCAAAATGAATTTTCTCCGCAGGGTGTCAGGGCTCTACCTTAGAGATGTGGTGTGAAGCTTGGTTATCCAGGATGGGCTCAGAGTAGAGCCGCTCCTCCTCCGCATTGAGAGGAGCCAGATGAGGTGCCAGAGGCATCTGATTCGGATGACTCCCTGGTGAGGTGTTCCAGGAATGTCCCACATGAAAAACAGCCCAGAGATGACCCAGGACACACTGGAGAGACTACGTCTCTCGGCTGGCCTGGGAACGCCTCAGGATCCCCCCGAAAAATTTAGATGAAGTAGCTGGGGGAAAGGGATGTTCGGGCATCCCTGCTAAACCTTTTACCCCGTGACCTGATCTCGGTCAAGCAGCAGAAAATGGATGGATGATTTTTTTTCTTCCCTTATGTATAATGTTTTGGTTTCATATTTTTAAATGTACTCCATGAATTAACTTTACTCATTTACTTAGTGTAACTTTCCCGTAGGCAAGGCTATGAATGTAATGTATGTATGGATGGAACTTTCCAGGCTGCCCGTTTCTATAAATCATAAGAATTTCTTTACTAGTCCCTGCCAGGTTTGAATAACGTTTATGCCCTGTTTGTGGGATTGATGGTCCATAGCATCATCCTTTTCATTCTACCATAACTTTATTCCGCAGACAATGCTGAACTTTGCACTGTGACTTAGCGAAAAAAAATGCATCTCTTCCACACACACACACAGTTGCTACAGGGTAAAAAGAGTAAATGAGTCCTCACCACATACAGTTAAAGCTGCACAGCTCAACCAACGCCGTCAGCAATACGCTTTGCATGCATGTGCTGTATTTATAAGATAGGGAAAAGCGGACCTCCTCTGCCCTCGCTGTTTATTTTGCACCAGCAAAGCTACTTCTAATAAAGACACAAAGTTTGCACACCAAATCCAATGCTAATGAGGAGATGAGTATTTGTTCGGCTCAAGTGAACAAATGTTCCTCGTTTGCCTTCTGCCACTACAAATAGGGTTACTTCTGCTTTGAGTAACAATGTTGGTAGAAAATAAGCTCACATAAGATGCACATGAATCTTATTTCTAATTTGCACTCATGAAGGAAATTTTAAATTGATTCCTCTCAACATAGCATTTAGTGATTTCTTTAAGCTTGTTTGGTACCAGCTCGAGGGGTTGGACAAAGTCTGAGGAGGAGGTGGGAAGAACAGCCTGGCTCTAACAAGCTTATCTTGCTCACAAATTTAGTTTAGGCCATCAAAGCGCCGAGTGCTTGCGTTGCAAAACATACTTTAGATTCGCTGATCACTACCTGTGACAACAATTACACATTCACATTCAAGAGTGCCTTTGTTTGGATGCCAGACTTGACTGTTAGGATGAAATAACATCAACTCAACTTGTGCAGCTGGAACAGAATCAAACTGAACATCCCCAGGCAATATTTTTTTCCTGAATCTATTGTCCAAAGGTTTAGGGTGACAATACACAGTGGAGAATTTCGCTTGTGGCACACTCAGAGAGGTATACAATACATAGTTTATGTTCTGTGGTTATTTAGAAATACACTATTTTTTAAATGGAAAGCGTTGGCCTCACAGTTCTGAGGACCTGGATTTAATCCCAGCCCTCCCTGTGTGGAGTTTGCATGTTCTCCCCGTGCCTGCGTGGGTTTTCTGCAGGCACTCCGGTTTCCTGGCACATCCTAAAAACATGCAACATTAATTGGACACTCTAAATTGCCCCTAGGTGTGATTGTGAATGTGGCTGTTTGTCTCTATGTGCCCCTGCGATTGGCTGGCAACCAGTTCAGGGTGGACCCTGCTCCTGTCAGTTTTGTAGAATTCACATATTTCATCTCATTGGATTGGCATGGCCAAAATATTCCTCAATGGTTCAAATTTACTAATGTGTCTGCTTTAGTTGTCATGTTTGTGACTCATGTTGTATTTTCAATGCATTTGAATAGGAATTAGTTTTTGGGTGTAAAACATTTCTACAGTAAAATCAGAAGAGGGGGAGTTTAATTAAAAAAAAAAACGCATAATTTTTTGTGAAATAGGATGTAGAATGGACCTTTTCATATGCTCAACATTTACCATGAGAAGAGTATTTTTTTTTCTCCAGATCTGAAAATGTTAGAATTTGCTTTGCATTTTGAGTTTATTCATTCTATTCAGATGTGCAAATATCAACATGCAACCTGGGTGATCAGATGTCAAGCGAGGCCCAATGTGTTGGAATGCGTCGCTACTTTCACCTTGTCTGACGTTTCGGGCTCACATCCCGCTCCTTTTGCTCTGCAAACAAATAAATACAGACCTCGTTTACTAAGCCCAAATGGATTGTGATTTTTAATTGAAGAGATGCTGAAAACTGTCTAGCCTGTCAAATCAGTACTCTAAGCCGCTTGCTGAATTAATATGAAGATATCTGTTTTTATAACGATCAGATGAAAATTGAAAGGAGGAAAATCAAAATAGTGCACGTTGGAATGTATTATAAATAAAATATTGTTAAAATTCTTAAAATACTGGGTCTCTTTGCAGTTTTCTGCATATACTGTATACTCGTAAACAAGGATTCGATAGTACAACACTTGAAAGTAAACGTAGACAAACACACTTTGTTACAAAGTGCTAAAGTATCTTTTGTTTGTTTGTTTGTTAGTTGTCCTGACCCTGTTTTACAGTATTTTACAACTTATGTAATTCTCTTGTATTCCTTTGTGCTCATTTTCTTTTATAGTTATGGAGGTTAGATTGCATTCTTTTTCCAAAATGTATATCTGCCAGAAGTGATGTTCTTCTGTGTCTACTTTATGTATTCCTTTTATATAGTGTTCCTTTTTGTTCAGATGGAAACACAACATAAGTGAAACTTTTTGTGTTACTGGCTACATTTAAGTGAAATATGTGGCAAGACTTGGGAAAAAAAATGCAGCTGGATTTTAAAATGTCACACAAATGTAAGTAATCATAATCGGCCTGAAAAAGGTGATGTTGGCACATCCCTATTATTACTATAGCATTAGTTATATAGGATGAATGGTCTTGCTCAGAGTGACATATTAATGGCTGCATAAACGAGGACTGTGACTACATATGTGCCACGGTTTCTTGTATCTTTTCACGGTACATATACTGTACCTTTAAGTAAGCTCCTCTAAAACTCACCTCACAGTCGAGGGGGTGAGAGGGAATCTCTCAAGCAGTGCTCAAAACTGTTCAGTGGAAGACAGCAGGAGTTTGCTCATTCATTGCTTTGCATAGCTTGAAATTATAAATTTGGGACTTCAGGCTGTTTTGGGAAATGAAAGTACTGTGTGCTGTTCTGTGCATTCCCGTGGTGCTCAATGTTAAACAGAATGTGGAGCAATTATTGAGGTATGATAAAAGTGGGCTTTATTTCTAAATCAACTGATTTGGTCCTGTCACAGTGTTGTGATCCACATTATGTAGGTTAAGCCAATTAATTTGATGTACTGCATGTTTCTTCACCATTATGTATATTCAGCAAAAGGAATGCACACCTTTGTATCTCTTGTTCTCGCTGCGATTCTACATTAGTCAGCTTCTACTCTTGTGACATCAAATGGAGAGTTGTGCCTTCTGTGTGTCGTATGAAGGTGGCCATTAAAAAAGAATCAGGGGGAGAGAATGTGGTATTAATTCTAACACTACCACAACGAGAGCTATGCTTTTCTTATGCTTTAATATTTGAAAAAAAGGATTTTGTCAATTTTCCAAAAGTACCATCAATCTCATATTTTTCTGAGATTCAAAGTTATAGGTATCATAAGCCATTAATGCAGGCAAGGAACCTATCAAATGCCAATAAAAGTAACCTCAGTGGCAGCTCGTAGGTAACATTCAGCTGACACTTTGGAAAAGACAAAAAATATTCATGAAACCCATTATAAAATATTAAAATATTTCAAAATGTATTTTAATCTATTTTTAGACAGCCAGGATAAATAGCATATACTTAATGGATTAGTTGTTTCTTTCATCTCTGTTTTCTGATTTTGTGACGTACTTCCTTTCTTTCTTTCCTCCCATTGAGCTGCGTTAAAAGTTTCTTCATAGTAACTGATAAGACCAATGTGGGGTGTGACGTTCCAAGCAGCAAAAGTCAGAACTGACATCTTTTTCGTGGTGAAAGGACCTTCGTACGTTTACGGCTCTCCCTGTAGTTTTCCGGGAGCTAAGACAGTTAAATAAAGGAGGGGATAGTAAGTTATTCAAAGTAAAACACCTTTTCAGGAGAATATACCACCGGATCAGCAACCTTGGCGTGAAAGAGCGTGGGTTCATCATTATCATCATCATCATCATAATAATGTTCACAATCATTCTGATTTGCTTTGGGGCAGCACGGTGGAACGGCTAGTAAAGCGTTTGCCTCACAGTTCTGAGGACCCGGATTCGATCCCGGCCCCACCTGTGTGAAGTTAGCATCTTCTCCCCATGCCTGCGTGGGTTTCCTCCGGGTACTCCGGTTTCCTCCCACATCCCAAAAATATGCAACATTAATTGCAACACTCTAAATTGCCCCTAGGTGTGATTGTGAGCGCGGATGTTTGTCTCCATGTGCCCTGCGATTGGCTGGCAACCAATTCAGGGTGTACTCCTGCTCGTTGAGAGCTGGGATAGGCTCCAGCACTCCCCGACTCTTGTGAGGATAAGTCGCAAAGAAAATGGATGGATGGATGATTTGCTTTGTATTGTTGGCGGCATGACATTTCTAAAGCCCCCACTGGTGAAAACACCACCAGCTTCCCCTGAGTAACATGTAGTTTTACTTCTAAGCCTAAGCACTGTAACATATCAACCTCTTGTAACAAATGAGAACCGATTCCAAATTAAGCCAAATCAAAATGTCTGGGTCTTTGAAGCTGTGTGACATTTCTATACTGCTTAAGCAAGCTTGTGAACTCGCTCCTGCTGTTCAATATCTGTGAATATTAAAGTGATGCCGTCTCTATTCAATAGATTCTTTGGTTGTGTGGAGAAAAAAAACGTGCAGACACACAAAAAATATATTCTTCTAATCTTGTCAGCATTTTTAAACTCTGTTTCAATTGCAAACTTGCTTCAGATTTCATCTTTTTCTTTCTCTCTCCACTCTCTACTTTTAGGTGGATTTGCTTGTGCCTACCAAGATCACAGGAATAATCACTCAAGGAGCCAAAGACTTTGGCCATGTGCAGTTTGTCGGCTCATACAAACTGGCGTACAGTAATGATGGAGAGCGATGGAAAGTATACCAAGATGAGAAGCAAGGAAAGGACAAGGTATGTGAGGTTCACCATGCCACAGCCACCATCTGGATAATGCACTCATATACTGGGGGGGGACTGTAACTTCAAATGCATGCTCATCGATGAAGTGTACACTTAAGTTTTGAATTCTATAAATACATCACACCATTAAAGATGGAGACATCCCAGATAGAGCGAAAGGGCATTAAAATAAAAATAAAAGAAGTACAAAGCTGATGAAAATGACAAGTCTGAGTCTCTTTTCCGCTTTAACATCTCCTCAGCCGAGCCTCAGACCGAGCGAGCCGAGGCTGTCATATTGCCTCTTTGCTTTAGGATCAGATAAGACCGTTGTGTCCACCAAGCTTGACCAGTTCTGTTGTGAAAATCTTGTTGACGCCCCTTGGGCAGAGTACACGTCCCCTCCAATCGGCCTCAACATCAGAGGCAGCGGGTGCTGCAGTCACCTCTTTGCTGATACGAGGGGGGGCCGCAGCCGGAACTAAAAACCCTTGTCTTTCACATTCTGTCGGCAAGTGGGGCACTGTTTACTTTTCTCACTCTCCGTGTTGCTGACAGATAAGCACTGCCTTTTCCGATTATTCGTGGCTTAGTGACACCCTGGCGATGGAAAATCGGGAGCCTTTTCAAGACTTTATCACATTCAGCAATTTTAAATTAGGGTGTGTTACTGTTAGGATTGCAAAGGGGTGACAAATTTACGGTAAATTTTGTACACAACACTGTACAATCACAACAAGCAAACTAGAAATCACCTTTAATCGGTGAAAATATTTTTGCGCTCTTTTTTTCCCCCCAAATGTTCTGTATTAATACCACAGCCTTTGATAAAACTAAACCTCACCAAAATATTAGTAAGTCTGTTGTTCTTACAGCAAATAGACCAACAGGTGGGAAAAGCATCCACGCTTCTTCCTGGTAGACCACTAAACAAATCGTTCCAAATATGGGCACGCTTGCAGTAGACATAGCAAACAATTCTGGTGTGGTAGACATTAAAACAAGAAAAAGGAAGAGACGTTGTGAAGAAAAATGAGTGGCAGTTGTCAAAGTGAAAGGCAAACAGCAAAATTCATTTGCAGTACATTTTCATTATTTTTTTGTTTTTGTTTTTTTCATGTGAAATTCATGTTTTGTTGGTTGTGTTCTTTGAACACTGATTTGCAAGTGAGTTGCAGTTCCTTTTGAATTTAAAAACATTTTCCTTTTTCAATTACAAAGGCTTCGCTGAATACAGATAAAACGAGCTTATGAACAGTTCAAGGTTTTAAACCTTTAGAGGTTTTACCGCTTGCAATATTAAGAATAACGTTTCTGTTCAATCTATTTTGGCCAATGGGATTTTTAGTTGAGGTTTATGTAATATAAATAGATTTTGCCAAATGTAGTTTTGTTAAATGATTGAACAAATTTTCCTGAGGGGCTGTGACTGTTCAAATATTGAGATATCGATACAGCTGCGTAAACATTTGTGTGTAAAAGTAAATATTAAATAATGCAAGTAGCACAACGGGGTGGGGGTGCGGGGGGTGTAACCCTGAACACAAACAATTCTAAAAATTGATTTTCTGACCAAAGAACTTTGAATGTCAAGCTAAAAAAAAATAATTAATAATAATCTATGGACATCACATGTGTTTTGTACATTTATATCTCTGCAGTTGTACTCCTCTTTTTGGCCCACCCTCCACTTTTGACCTTCACCAAGATCTATGCTGTAATGTTTTTTTTTCTCACATTTTAAAACAGATATAAGCTATTTATTTCTGTCACATCCCCCTTTGTTGTTTTGGATATATACTTCAAAGCATAACAAGGACAGCCGGTCAGCTGGAGTGTGTGTGCCTTGTATTAGATGACGGGCTTGTTTAGCAGGACTGTGGAGAATGTCAATCAGTTTGTCCTGAGAGTGAGCCAGGGGACCTTTCACAAGGATGATTCTTCAAGGTGTTCCCCCCCCCCCCCCCCTCAGACGGCTCAAGTTGCTATTAATGCCAGAGGACACATTTGACTGTTGGACTCCTGTGGTTCCTTCTGCCACACCACAATAGTGGACTTGACAGGGATATATATATAGTGTGTGTGTGTGTGTGTGTGTGTGTGTGTGTGTGTGTGTGTGGGCAATTGTGTTTGTGTGTATATGCCTGGCTGTTTGGTTTGGGCACAGTGTTTGATGCTTCTAAGTATTCTTCTCAGCTCCTGCCTCCAGCTCTTGTGTGGCAGCGGCTGAAGGCGGTTAGATGGAGATTTCGAGCAGAGCGGGCGTCTATCAGAATACAGATGTTGTAAGTTACGCGTATCAGGATCTCCTTACAGAGTCCATAGGACACCTCTTTTAAATATAATTCATTTTTATAAGCAATAGCTGGGATAGGCTCCAGCACGCCTGAAATGCTAGTGAGGATAAAGCAGTGTAGAAAATAGATAGATGGATGTTGTCACATCATGACCTTTCCATAATAATATGCTTTGTGTTCATATATCTTAATCAACTATTAATCGATCAGATTTTCCAAACCAGTGTACTTTTGGAGATTGTTTCTGCTTCCAATATTGTATGAGGGCAGCAGAACAGCTGTGAAGTCTGCCATTAGTGTGTCAGAGAATTTAAGGTGGAGGTCGGACTGCATCAGGGATCCTCTTCCTGTTTGCGGTATTAATGGATAGGCTGACAGATGAAGTTAGGTTAGGTTAGGTTAGGTTAGGTTAATCCCCTTGGACTATGATGTTCGCAGATGATATTGTGATCTGCAGTGAAAGCAGAGAGCAGGCGGAGGAACAATTAGAAAGATGGAGGCATGTACTGAAAAGGAGAGGAGTGCAGATTAGCCGAAATAAAACAGAATATATGTGCATGAATGTGAGGGGCGGAGGAGGAGTGCAGCTTCAGGAAGAAGAGCTGGCGAGGGTGGAGGACTTCAAATACATGGGGTTAACAATACAGAGCAATGGAGAGTGTGGTAAAGAAGTGAAGAAACGGGTCCAAGCGGGGTGGAGCAGTGTGCAGAAGGTTTCTGGTGTTCTATGCGACAGAAGAGTCTCCTTGAGGATGAAGGGCAAAGTTTCTAAAACAGTGGTGAGGTCGGCCACAATGTACAGCTGAGAGTTGGTGGCAATAAACAAAAAACGGGAAGCAGAACTGGAGGTAGCAGAAATGAAGATGCTGAGGTTCTCGCTCGGAGTGACCAGGATGGATAGGATTAGAAATGAGCTAATTAGAGGGACAGCTAAAGTTGGATGTTTTGGAGACAAGGTTGGCGAGAGCAGACTTAGATGGTTTGGACAGTGTGTGTTAGAAAGGAACATGCACGAGATAGGCTTGGATGGAAAAAGATGACACGCCGTGGCGACCCCTAACGGGACAAGCCGAAAGGAAAGGAAGAAGAAGTCTCTGCTTCCAATATGATAGGAAGATTGGAGAAAAATAGGTTTTGTTCCAGCCCACCACAAAGGCAAGACAATCTATCCATCCATCCATTTTCCATGCCGATGACCCTCACAAGGGTTGCTGGCGTGCTGGAGCCTATCTCAGCTATCTTCGGATATCAGGCCCTGAACTGGTTGCCAGCCAATTGCAGGGCACATAGAAACAAACAACCACATGCACTCACAATTAGACCTAAGGGCGATTTGGAGTCTCCATTTAATGCATGTTTTAGAAATGTGGAAGAAAACCGGAGTGCCCGGAGAAAACCCACGCAGGCACGGGGAGAACATGGAAAGTCCACACAGGCGGGGCTGGGATTTTTGTTTTATACTGTTTTTCGAACTTGCCGATTCTTTGGATCTGTGTTACTACTTTTCCTGACTGTCAATGTGAATACCACTGCCTATTGGCTCAATTAAGACCAAGTTATTGATTTATGTGTCACACTGTTTCACTCAGGTCGTGCATGGCCAATTCGATCTCATTAGGCAATCAAATGTTGTTGCTGTAAACACAAATGCAAATGAATGTGCTCATTTTGCCACATTTCTGGTCATTTGGGGGAAAATCACTATTGGTAATATCAGTTTCTGAGAAGAAATTGTTAACTGTGGCCACACAATTGAGTGTCTCTTCTTGACGTTTCTCAAGTGTGATTAGGGAGATGAGGGCAGATAAATGTGGGGGACCTGGAATCTTGTCCTGATCACAAGCTTTAAATCACAAGGCCGGGAAATGTGAGGCTACAAGTGTACCAACCACCACAATCAAAAGTTGAGAGTGTACTTGGCAGCTTCAGGGCCACGTCTGAGCAGGATTTTCAAGTTGCACTATTGTGTCTATTTTTAAATCATCCACCCAGTCCTGATTACTCGAGATTGCAGTTCCCCGGAGAAGAGATTGCAAATTGGTTTGCAATTAAGGATTAAATTCAGTCTTCCCCTCAGGCTGATTAAACATACCTAGTAGGCGGACGGATTTGCAGCCCTATTAGGAACATTTCATAATTCACATGAAGATGCAGATTCTGAGTTAATAACAATAAGTATGAAGTATAAATCACAACCATCAGTCACCCCTTCTGCAACCAGTATACCAATCAGTCTAGTTCTGGATTGACAAACTACAGTATTTCATTTACAATGTAGCAGTAAAAGCGAGGTTTCTGAGGAGGTGGAAATGTGCTAATAAAATTGTGGCAGTCAGCACTGAAAAAGGGCTGAAATACTGCATCTGTGATATAACATAGTTTGCTTGTCTACAGCTACAAACCTTGTCTAATGCCACAGATAAGGCTGACACATAAGAGAAAAGATTTCACTGGAGGAGCAACGTGATGAAACAGAATCGAGAATAAAAATGACAGATACTATTTTTTTTTAAATATCAGACGTATGGGAAGAATAACCAAAGAATACAACTGTCACATGATCAAAAGACAAAGTCATAAACACTAAATATGGCAGTACGTAAACAGGACAATTGAAGAATGACATGAAGGGACAAAGAGGAAGAAGTGACTTATCTTATCACATTTGCGACTATAAAATGGGGTCAAGAAAAGCTGTAATCCTTCTTTTGGGTTTTCACTTGCTTCAATATGTTATTGCTTCTACTACAATAACGCTGGGAATTTTCTCACCATCCATTTGCCCAACATAAACCTCGCAGAGCGATGGATAATAAATTCAAGCTAATTAAGATATAGTTTGGTTAATGGGCCGGACGGGTCAATATTTTTATTCAAGCAAATAATTTCTTGCCAGAATCAAACTTAATGTGGCTTCTGTCGGAATAATAGTTTTTCTTTCTGTATCGCTCTAGGTTGCACAAAGGTGATTTGCTCTGTGCCCAGAGCAGTAATTAAATTCTGCTGTGGTTGAGGCGATCGACAGATGGAATCTTGCTGTACTACAGGCAAAAAGATTTTCCATCAACAATTTCCGCAATTAATTAAATCCCAACACAATGAGTAATATGTTTCTCTCATCCAGTTGTCATTTATTGCCATTTACGTTTACACAAACCAGAGACCCATGAAATGTAGTAATGCAAAAAAATAATACAAGAGGTACTCTATAAAACTTAATTTAGGAGAGTAATGTATTGTTAGGCAGCACGGTGAGGCAACTGGTTAGAGCGTTGGCCTCGCAATTCTGAGGACCGGGGTTCAAATCTTTGCCCCGCCTGTGTTAAGTTTGCATGTTTTCCCTGTGCCTGCGCGGGTTTTCTTCGGGCACTCCGGTTTCCTCCCACATCCCAAAAACATGCATTCATTGGAGACTTTAAATTGCCCCTCGGTGTGATTGTGAGTGCGACTGTTGTCTGGCTCCAACGCTCACGCGAACCTTGTGAGGATAACCGGCTCAGAAAATGGATGCACGTACTGTTAATTTTTTTGGAATGAGCCCCACAAATATACAGTAGAACCAACCATATTCTCTACTGCTGCAAGTTGTTGGTGATCATCTTGTTCTGAGAAATCTCTATGGCCCTATGGTAACATTTTCATTCAAAATACCCTCACCCCCAATAAAAAAAAGCAAAAATGACTAGTCTAATGTCCAATTCTCCATCCATTTATATGGATTTGGACCGATGATTTTTCCATTTTGCACAACAGTGACTCCCATTACATACAAATTACACAGGCGTAATCATATGTTTTTAATTGAAATGATCATATCCTTCAATGAAGCTCCCCCCGTAGATTAATTTCCTCTTAATAAAACCCATTCTACTGACAATTAAGCATTTACGAATGCAAGGCTGCATGCTGCCTGTTTGTAGCCATTTGTTGGGCCCTGCACTGTTGTTTAAAGGTTTATTGCAAGCAAAGTGACTCATAAATTAATTATCAGCCTTAATTTAGCGTCCATTTGTTGCCTGAATAGTTCAGCACCTGCATTGCAGTGTACAGTACATTTGATGACAACTCCTATGTCAGCATCTGACAAAAAGTGTTGTGTATCTTGTTGATTCTTCTTCTTTTCCTTTCGGCTTGTCCTATTTGGGGGCGGCACAGCATGTCATCTCAGATAAACGCAAGGCGATAAACTTGTTTGGCATAGTTTTATGCCGGATGCCCTTCCTGATGCAACCCATTTTATTTTATTTTAGCCTGGGAGAGAAGCTCACAGCACCTGGTATTCCCAGGCGGTCTCCTATCCAAGTACTAACCAGGGCAAAACCCACTTAGCTTCTGAGATCTGGCGAGATTGGGCTTTCTCAGGGTAGTATGGCCTTAAGCTATGTTGTTGATTACCCGTATATATTTTACCTTGCCAAGCAAATAGCAGAATACCGCTTCTGAAACATTTTTGGCAGCCGCCAAAATGTTTTTCATTTATGAGAATTAAAAAAAAAAGTTGATGGTTTGAATTGCTGAATTTAAATAAAATGAGACTCTGGGCAATTTTTTTCATAAATGGCTGAAAAGTAGTGCAGGGGACAGCACAACTATCTGTCGGGGGTGAGAATTCTGTGGTAATGAATGGACAATATGAGCAGGTATCCTAAATGGTTTGAAGAAACTGGAGTACCAGGAGAAAACCCATGCAGGCATGAGGTGAACATTCAAACTCCAAACAGCCACACAGTTATTCAACCCCTGAAAAAACAATCGGCATTTATGCCCACCCTAGCCCATTTGGATCATGATGCCCTCCGCTGTTATATTTTACAACATGACTCGTGGAATGATTCATGTCCCATCAAATTGCTTGGTCAGCGCTAACTGTTTAATTTGCTTTACTAAAAAAAATTGTGGTTTTTTTTCGTGGGCTGAAACCCATTTATGCCCTTTCAATTCATTTAAATGGAGAAAATGCATTTGGTATATGATTAATTTGATTTACAAGCTTGGTCAATGAAGGTATGAAACTCATAAAGTATCTATGTACTTGTTACATATTACGACGGTCCCATTGGAAATCTTGACTCTTAAGTTGCTGACAAACGTACCATGAATGTCTTGGTTTATTCAGTACTGTAAGGTACAATATATATATATATATATATATATATATATATATATATATATATATATATATATATATATATATATATATATATAATGGGAGAAACAAACGCCTTTGAGTTCAATGAAGGTTCAGGGAGTCTTTTAGGCTCATGTTGTATGTGTGGTTCTGTGTTTGCAGGTCTTTCAGGGGAACTTTGACAACGAGACACACAGAAAGAACGTGATCGATCCAGCCATCTACGCCCGGCTCATCCGAATCCTTCCGTGGTCGTGGTACGGCAGGATCACTTTGCGTGCAGAAGTACTCGGCTGCACTTTGGAGGAGTGATGTCCTGACCGCCTTTGTTTCTCCTTCTCTACGATCTCAACAATATACTGGCAAATGTCACCCAGTGGCGGAAAAAAACAAACTGTGCAACCTGTAAAAACAAAACAAAAAATAATTTCGAGTAGTTTTTTTTTTTCTTTTGAGAATTTGTGAATAGTGACCATTTTTAGTTTATTATTTGAACAATGATATAAAGCTCAAATTTCTTTTTCTTATGTATATTTTTATTTCTTGATAATGTGATTCTTGCCTTTTTATTGTTCTTGAAAACTGTAATATACATATTTGGGTGCTGGGTTGCAGAGGGGTTGGGGGGCTCTCTGAAGCTGGGGTCTCACTGGGGATTTGCCATATAAATTATTGTAAAAAAGGCACTTTTTAAACTCAGTATGTGTCGGTCATGTTACATTTAGCACCCTCACAAACAGACAAACACACACGCACACATGCACATACACGTACACACGTCATATTGTCAAACATGTTTTTACTTTGACTTTGACAGGGCGTCCTTTCACTCTAATAGACACTTGCATTATTACTCCAGCAACCAAAGCACTATTAATGCTCTTGTATTATATATAAAACAGTAGAAAATTGCATGGTGCGTGAATAAAAAGACTGCTTAATACGACAAAGCAGTCAAAACCTCCAGCCGTGAACGTAATGGCATCAATTTAGGGAACACTTTTTCCCCATTCTTTTTTTTTTTAAATTGTTCTGGAAAAAGCTTCGTGGGGGTTGATAAATATTCATGACCATTCGTTTACTGGTAATGACACAGATGTTGACATGTCTCAGCGTTCGTATCTATTCATTACTGTCGTTTTTATAGATTTTTGTTGACCGCTTGTGCATTTTGCATTTATTCAGATGCTTTTGTTGCATTTTAGTTACATTTTAGTCTACCTTCAGTGAGTTATGTCAATATGTAAGGTGAATTTATTAAACAGCTCAGGATATATGTCTTAAAACCCATAAATTGATACTTTTGGTCTACCATCTGCACATTATTATTTTACCACAATGTGTGCTGAATAAGTCCAGAACTGAACATTTTACCATTAATTTATGTTAGCTTTGAATTGATAACTGCCTCTTGTTTTTGAAAAGAGAGCTGCTATTCAAAATGAATTCCATACAAAACACAAGCTAGGTACTAACACATGTCCCGTAACCACGGTAACCCTTCACCAAACACTCTTGCATACTTATAAACACAATGAAGGATTGTCTTAAACTCAATGGGATAGTTCAATCTTGCTGGGAAGGCAATTACAATCTTGACAAGATGTTTTTGGGGTTCTTGCATATTTGTCAGTGTTTCCACGGCACACTAGTACCGGTTTACTTGAACTCAACGGTACCCGGCTGCAACTGTTTCGATGTTGTGATTGAATACATCAGCTGGAACTAGATATGCTAACAAGCTATTTTTCCTAACGTTCTCTTATCGGCATTAATTTCTCAGTGTGGCAATAACGAATCAGCTCCATCAAAGAACAATGAGCACTGGTTTCCATGACCATACGGTATCGACCCGACTTGATTGGAATCCCCACTGAGGAGGTAGAAGTAATACCACTTGTTTTTGCCAGTTGAAAAGAGTTAATTCCTTGATGAACCCCGTTTATGAATAAAGGAAAAGCAAGTAAAATATTGTCACAGCAATCACGTTCAGAATGTTCCCAGTTATAGTTGGTTATTTGATTATGGTTTTATAGTACTATGGAGTTAGTGCATCCAACCAATTGGGTTAGAATGGGGTCAGAAGACTATTTTGCTCTGTTTATTGGACTATTTATTAAAAGCTTCTTACGCTTAGATGAAATTTGAAGGGAAAATGCGCTGTCTTGTATCATGTTACTGATGAACTTTAGGGAATTTATCCAGCTGGTTCATATTACAGATGCAATACACCCAATCTGAAGAGAAAATGAATAATTTCATTTCATGTTCCAAGATCACTAAATGGTGGCAGTTGTTTCATTCACATTTTATTCAAAGGTAGGGCACCAACTCTTCAAGCATATCTTTGTCCCCAAAAGAAAAAGGACTGTCAAAAGAAGAAAAAAACAAAAGCTACACATTGGTGTTTTTATCTGTATAAACTGTTCTAAAAATGCACTACAGTACTTACACACACACACTCACACACACACACACACACACAAAAATACGTCAATGACTAATTTGTGAAAAACCAATCAGTGACTGGCATTGTTCACATTCATGGACATGAGAATCACATAGACAAATAACATCTTAATCCTACTTTAACTTCGAGAACTGTTGTTTACTGCCAAATCCCCCCATCTGGCATCTGGTCTTTGTTGCCTGAGAGCGGAGTAGTAGACAGATTCACAATGGGTTTGAACTGTATAGAAAAACCATGTCCAGCGGTACATTAAATTTGTTGTATTTCATACAGGTTTGACATTTGTTTTCACCATCAATTGTCTTGTGTGTTGTGCAAGTCCATCTCACGGGGAAAAAAAACAAAGAGATACTCATCTTGTCATTGTAAGTCTATGTCGATTTATCTGCTCGGCCTGATTGTGTATTTAGAAAATGTAATTAAAATTAATGCTGGTAAGGTTCAAGCCAGCAGAGGGACACAAGATGTTATGTACAGTTAACAAAAAAAAGATGCTTCAACTCAAAAACTCAGTTCAGTTTGTCAAATAAAAACATATCTGTGAAAGTGTTGTGTTTGAGTTTTCTTCTAATCAGACCAAAAACTGTGAGTGAAACTTGTGGAGGATGGAAGATTCGGAAGTATTTGGACAGAAACGTTTCTGTGTGAGTATCTGACTGATATTTAATTAAAACCGTAAATATAAATGGCTCCAGCATTTGACACATAATGCGGCTGCTGGCAGATTTTGGAACATGAGCATCCTTAACTTTCTGCTACCAGTTCAACTTCAAATTCTCTTCCTAGAAATTATTCAATTCAAGTTGTCTAAATACCAGGTTGAACATGATGAACGTGTACCACATATTGTGAAACAAAACAAGAAAAGGCTGTGCCAAGATCTGACAGTCTTTGTTCCAGTCCATAGTGCCAGTAAGACAAAAGACAATGAGTCAAAATGTGCTCCACGACAGATTACATTATGATCTTGAAATGTTGGCTCCAACACCATACAATACACGTGACCGGCGATGCTTGTGCGCTTATATCGATGGTTTTCCTATCTAGGTTGCTGCCTTATTGCAGAGCAACAATTGGCAGATTCCCACCTCGCGCAGACAACAGATGTTCGACATAAAAATTCTGTGACTGCGGGGTGAGAGGAAGGGAATAAACACTGTTTAAAAATGCACAACAAAGTGACAGCGAGGCCGCAATGCAATTGTGGAAAAGATAACGTACAATTTGTACTGTAGCAGAAGCATTGTAATGCAATGTGTCTGATGCTTGCTTGACACACCATTGTTTAAGAGTCTGTTTTCCTAATTTTCTAGCATTCTCTTGACTCTCAATTGCCATGATTTGGTGAATTGGACTTGTTAAAGTTTTTATTTATAATTTATTTATTTTTTTTTTTTGCCATGTCGAAATCAGTAGTGCTGGACCTTAAAGGTCCACTATCATGAAATGGATGATTTCTAGTATGTTATAAATGAAAAAAATGCAGCCGGAATGGACCCATCCGTTTTTTCACCACACAGCATGATTTTGACGTATATGGCTTTTTGTGACTCCTGCCATGAAAATCCTCTCAAGGGATTTGGTTTCGAAAGAAGCAGGAAGTGGCGTTAGTAGCGGACGCTCACTCAGGTTGTCTTGGATGTTTCTAGTAGTTTTACCTGCTGGTAGCTCTTTGTTCCTTTGTGTTAGCCAAAATGCCAACTCGTTGTATTGCTGGATAGTGCTCGAACACTCGGGAGGATGGATTCATTCTTCATACTTTTCAAAAAGACCAGGGTCGTCGTGAAAAATGGATTGCACGGGTGCAAAGGATGAGCGCTTCGTGGGTTCCAAATGTCAGGTAGGTGTGTATAGAGCGACTTAAAAAAATAATAGTTGGGGGTAATCATCTCAGAATGTAACAAAAGATCGGCACATGTAAGTCAGGGGTGCTAAATGTGTCCATGTACCCGCCGGCGCCGCGAATGGCTTCATCAGCGCCTCGTCCACTGCGCACGGCTTCGGCTGGAGTGGCTCATCGCGGCGCCGCCCGGGTGGCTCATACATATTGTCTGGGAGTCTGTTGTTAGTTAGAAGTGATCTGCCTATCATCTAAATGTGGCTCGAAACGAAACGATAGGGTAATATTGCCCCGGTCACTTAACTCAATTGTGTCAACGGCAGACTGCTTCGGCGGTGCCTCGTCCGCGTCGGACGGCTTCGGCCGGGGTGGCTCATACATCGTATCTGGGAGTCTGTTGTTAGTTAGAAGCGACCCCCATATCATCTAAATATGGCTCGAAACGATGGGGTAATATTGCCCCGGTCACTTCACTTGATTCTGAGATGTTCTCTTCTTTGAAAAGACCTTCCGTGTCCCATAGTGGGTGGCACAGCGCATTTTCAATGGCGAATGTCCTTGTGTAACATCTGCTGATGACGTTGCAGGCAATATGGCTACCACTTGAATGTTGAATGAGACTTCCGCAACTTTGCGCATGGATGACGCACTCTCTGTATCGTATAGACATTCAAGTGAATAATGTTATATGTATTTTTCATTACAATATCTATTTTAGAATGTTTATAGGCATGACACTTGACCTTTAAACTACTGCGTATGAACAACGGGACTGTTTCTTTCAACGCTTTCTTAAAATTGCTGCAATCCACAGAAATGAATACATTCCATAATCATCATTGGTGACTATGATGTATTCTATGTATTTTTTTGTCATGTAACTGTTATCAATACTAATGAATTATAAATATATTACTATTGATTTTGAACTGGTCCAGATGATGTACATTGCACTGTTGCATGTGTATAAAGCCGTTTGCTTTCGCTTCTTCAGTGAGCGGACCGCTGTATGTAAAACGAGGCTTCAAAATTGTGAACTGAAGCCGTTCGCTTTTAGATGTGGTAGGCATGTCCACTGGATGCATGGAAACCAGACCCCGTTCACTGTGATCAGTCAATGAAATACCACTTCTATTGCAGGACTTTTCTACGGCATGACAACGAGGCACTCTAAATTGTCCATGTTAGAATAGAATGAAATTAAAGATTTTGGGGTTAGTTGAGAACTCCCAAGTTCTCGGTTTTTGCAGCATTTGAGCAATTACCCTCAAACATAAATTATTATTTGGAAAAAATGGAATTTAATATACAGGGTCTTTAATTCTTTCCATGTACAGTAATTGGGCAACTCCTGCTTCTGTTGTAATGAGAAGAATATTTGACACATTAATTTGATGCACACATCTCCAAATGCTCCTTCAAGCTGGTCTACATGGGATGAACCAGAAGCAGAACACATCAAGTACAGTCCTGCTCTATAAACTTTAGAACCGTGTACCGGAAGTGACGTTGGACGCCGTTCCAGTCGCGAAGACAACTTTTGTCCTTCTCTACTTACATATCTTATCTTCATTTCACTTTGAGTTTATTTTGAATGTTCAAGACGGGAATCACTTTATTTTCGAGGTTACGTAGGGGACCTTGAACGCACCTCGCTTTTTTTTTAATTTATTTTTTTTAATTACGTGCCTGCCGAAGCTAAATCGATTGTTAAATATTGTATAGCTTTTTATCCTCCAACATGGGAATGTTTATGTATCTTTGTCCGCTTTTCTTTTGGACTGTTTCTTGTGCTAGTTCAACTTCACCACGTTTTGGGGGATTGAGCAACGGAACACTGGAAGTTTTAATGAGCTCACCGCTCCTGAGTTAACCCAGTTCTGTCGACCTGGTAGTTGTGACGGTCTGAACGATCCCCGTGCTGAAAAACAAAACACACATGTGCATATATGTGTGTATATCTTTTTATCAACTTTTATTTTAGCTCCCTCTAAGTAGAAGAAGGGGAATTATGAGATCGGGGGATTTCCCAGTACGTGTTCGGGCTGCGCTGTGTGCCACCTCAACCCCGAGTGAAAAGAGCAAGAATAAAGGTGAGTCAATGCAAAACATTGACGTTAGACCTACAAATAGATTTGAGACACTTTCACAAGACCCACACCAAGAATATCCATCCCCCACCAGGACTGAAAGGTATAAAATTGAAGCATACAAGAAAATATTGGGACCCAAAACGATAATAGTCGGAGATGCTGCTGTATATGATGTGAAACATTTTTGCAGCATGAAAAACACATAAGTATTGTGTTTTACGATTGACACGGTGTCTGATATCTCTCAAAAATCCTTGAGATCACCAATCAGCATCCAACTGTAAAATCCGTCTGACTTGAATATTCTCAAGCGCCAATCAGATGTACCAAAGTGAGATTTCATTGATCTCCTAAAAAAAGTAATAAGTTTGGATGCTGAGATCTTTATAAGGGGACCACTCCCACTTGTAAAATTTGGAGCTGAACCTTTCTCGGGGCTCCATCAATTAAAGGCAAAGTGTGTACTGCACAATCCTTAAGTTTCATTGACAATTTCTTCACTTTTTGGGAGCGCAGACATTTTTGAAAGGTAGATGGTTTCTGTATAAATAGACAAGGAGTTAATGTATTGCGTGCCAACATGTTTTACTGTGTACGTCATTCAACGGCCCAAAAAGAAAAAAATGAAATGTGTACACAACTAAAAGACAAAACAGTGAAGTTAGTCCCACACAATCAGAGGAACAAGAGATTTGGTGACATAAAGGGCAAACTGACTCAGTAGGGTCATCCAAACAACTGGACATGGAACATGGTTATAAAATCCAAATAACTCTTTGCCATACTGGACACATTTAAACTCAACATATTAAGAATCCAATTGACACTCAAGGTCACATCTTAGACCTGGTCATCTCTAAAGATTTTGAGATTCTATCAAGTGTCAATAAATATATGGCTATTTATGACCATTTTTGTGTATTTTTTGAACTGAGATTCTTCTAAAAGTTCGTCAACCCCAATGTCCATTAAGAAAAAGTACATAAGGTTAAAAAAAAAAAAGCTTGTGGTTCTGATTTCTCGACCGAAGCAAACATTTTTACACCACTTAATAAATAGGTCAGGGGGGTGGTTCTCCACGGCCATACGCGTATACATGGTGCGCATTGCTAAACATATGCATCGTCGTTGTATCATTGCGTTGCTGAGTCGTATCAAGTCAAGTTACGTTTACGTGTTTTGCCATGTCCGAGTTTTTACATTGTTTCATGTTTTCGGAACCAAGCCTTTTGCCTTGCCCTGTTGTACTGCCTTCCATGTACGACCGCTGCCTGGCAATCAACCATCCTAAAATCTGTACTTATGTTTCGGATTCCTGCATCTGCTTCCTACCCTTCCTGGCAAAATTAAGTTTATTCATCATCTCTGCTAATATTCTATACAAACCCAGTCGGGCTCTGAAAAAGACTGACTCAGGTTAAATAGTGTAGTGCAGAGTCCAAAGCAAACATGGTGAAGCAGCATTTAGCTACTATGCTGCAAAAATAAAAGCAAAAATAAAGCTTTTTTTTTCTCATGCGTCTCAGAGTACTTCCACTTCTCAGTGATATTTCTTGAACCAAAAGCTGTTTTAATTGTACTTTTTATTTTCAAATGTTTTTGTATTTGTATTTGAATGCTTCTAATCATGTAAAGCACATTGTGTTACTTTGTGTATGAAATGCGCTACACACATAAATTTGCTTTGCTTTAGCACATTTAAAAACTGAGATGACAACATTCATCTTCCCCAAACAGTTGAAATCTAGAACACCACAATACCACCCAGCGTTTGAGCTAAATTTAGTGTCCCTTATTATATGGACTAAATTTGTCTTCATGGCGCTTTGTCGCAATCAGTATTGAGGGCAAGCAAGTTTTTCTGTGATATCGCTGCTTATCTTGTTTGTGTCGTCTTTGGGGAGGTTTTTTTTTTTTTTTTTGGCAGAACTGGGCCAATCTTGTGCCTTCTGCTCACCTAATGAAAACACTGCAAATGTTATTTTGGGTTTACTTGTCAGACATATAGCGCATTCAAATGGGACAAAAATTACCATGAAAGCCACACGAGACGGTTAAAGTCCTTCCTCATTCATTACTGAGGTGATCTTGACTGTCGCTGTACAAATGTGTTCTTCAGCAGAATGCCAATGCCGTGATAAAACGGAACACAATTGAAGTGCACACATTAAGAAAACCCTTGTTCGCGAAGAGAACTATCAAGGGCATCTTGGTAAGAATCAGTAAGGTTTATGCATTATTTCAAATAACCTTCACTGCACACCTCATCCGTACTCTGCAAGCCAATTTCGACTCCATCTTTCCCCAGATGTCTCCAAGATAAGTCACAACTTCTATGAGAATCTCTGCCAATCAGCTCTTAACAAATAGCGTCAAGGACTTAGCAAGCTCTGTGGCCTTGGTTCTTGACTTACAGTAGATATGGCCGGTCAATGACAATGATGCGTTTGCTTAATGTATGAAATGTCTCTATCTCTGATCAGTCTTTTCACAGTTACTTAAACATGGGATGTTTTAAATCCCGATTATCAATTACAAAACAAGAAAGGTATATAAGAATAATTAAAAACTATCCATCCATCCATTTTTAATTTAATGCTCATTTCCGCAGATCTTACCAGTTCTTGCATTCCATTATTTTTTCTTTTTTCTTTTAATTTGATTTGTGTATTTATGATTCTGAAAGGATATTTGTACAGTGTATGTGTTTTCATTGGCAGTGTCAAGATTTTTTTTTTGTGATTCATTATTTTGGTCAATTATTGAACAGATTACTTCTTACAGATTAGTTTTGATTACTCATTGTCCTGTTTATTTTTCATAGTTTTTGTTGGTTTAGTTCCTTTGTTTTTGGTGGGGTACCTTGCCTTCCTTTGACCAGATCATTACTACAGACAGGCTCTTTTATCCTTCACTTCCTTACATCAGCAGCTCATCATTGCACCTCTCATTTTGTGTTCTGAATTAGGATATCGCGTTTGTCGTACCACTGTGACAATCAAAGCAATGGGAGGGATATATCAAGAGTGACAGTTGAAACGTCTCTGCTTCAAGGCCAGCTGAGACGGCTGTGAGTTTGCAAATGATGTTATTGCTCCTCCGTTGACGTGATTGTAAGGTGGAAGTGAGAAGAGCAATGCGGCAGAAAGTATGAAAGATGCATGAGTTCTCGGCAGTGTCAAAAGCAAAGTGAAGGGTCAGTGTCTCGGCAACCCATATTTGTTAAAGGGTTAATCATCCACAAGGACCCAAAAAGGGTTTTAACTCCATAAATATGCAATTCCACAACTTAGCTTATTCTGACATGAGGTGGAAAAATATGACATCGTTTAACACAAAAATCTAGATACAGTGAAGAAATATTAGAAATATTGTAGTATTTGAACACCCTGCTGTATTCTCCCACTGAGAAATCATGGAGGGGTCTGAACTTTTCATCGTAAGTGCATGTCCGCTGTGAGAGTGATAATCCAAAAAGAAAAACCCCAACCTCACAATGTATGATTTTTTTTTTTTTTTTAATGTTTTGTGTGATACAGCTGCAAATAAGTATTTGAACACCTGAGAAAACCAATGTTAATATTTGGTACAGTAGCCTTTGTATGCAATTACAGAGGTCAAACGTATCCTGTAGTTGTTCACCAGGTTTGGACACATTGCAGGAGGGATTTTGGCCCACTCCTCCACACAGATCTTCTCTAGATCAGACGGGTTTCTGGTTTCTGAGAAACACGGCGTTTCAGCTCCCTCCAGAGATTTTCTATTGGGTTTAGGTCCAGAGACTGGCTAGGCCACCCCAGAACCTTGATATGCTTCTTAAGGAGCCACTCCTTGGTTTTCTTGGCCGTGTACTTCGGGTCATTGACATGTTGAAAGACCCAGCCACGACCCATCTTCAATGCTCTGACTGAGGGAAAGAGGTTGTTCCCCAAAAATCTCACAATGCATGGCCGTGATCATCCTCTCCTTAATACAGTCCAGTCGTCCTGTTCTGTGTGCAGAAAAACATCCCCAAAGGATGATGGTACCACCCCCATGCTTCACAGTAGGGATGGTGTTCTTTGGATGGAACTCATCATTTGCCTTCCTCCAAACACGGTTAGTGGAATAATGACCAGAAAGTTCAATTTTGGTCTCATCTGAGCACAAAACGTTCTCCCATGACTACTATGTATCATCCAAATGGTCGTTGGCAAACTTAAGACGGGGCTTGAAATGTGCTGGTTTAAGCAGGAGAACCTTCCGTGCCATGCATCATTTCAAACCATGACGTCTTACTCTATTACCAACAGTCACCTTGGAAATGGTGGTCCCTGCTCTTTTAAGGTCATTGACCAAGTCCTGTCGTGTAGTCCTGGGCTGATTCCTCAACTTTCTAAGGATCATTGAGACCCCATGAGGTGATACCTTGCATGGGGCTCCACTCCGATTGAGATTGACCGTCATGTTTAGCTTCATTCATTTTCTAATGATTGCTCCTACAGTGGACCTTTTTTCACCAAGCTGCTGGCAATTTCTCCATAGCCCTTTCCAGCCGTGTGGAGTTGTACAATTTTGTCTCTGGTGTCTTTGGACAGCTATTTGGTCTTGGCCATGTTACAAGTTTGAGTCTTACCGATTGTATGGGGTGGACAGGTATCTTTATGCAGCTAACGACTTCACATAGGTGCATCTGATTCAGGATAATACACGGAGTGGAGGTGAACTTTTAAAGGCAGACTAACAGGTCTTTGAGGGTCAGAATTCTAGCTGATAGGTGTTCAGATACTTATTTGCAGCTGTAATACACAAATAAATCGTTAAGAAAAATCATACATTGTGATTTCTGGATTTTTCTTTTTAGATGATCTCTCTCACAGTGGACATGCACCTACGATGAACATTTCAGACCCTTCCATAATTTCTAAGTGGGAGAATTTGTAATGTGTTCAAGTACTTATTTTCTTCACTTTAACTACTTCTTTTTCCACTTATTCTCATTGCTGGACACCCCCCCCCAAAAAAAAAAAAAAAAAAAAAACAAAGTAAATAGACAATAATTGAAGGCTTGGATGAGCTACTGCTTTGTTCACAAGCGTCTACCATTGGAAAGAAACAAATATTGTCTGTTGATCCTGAGGCTTGTCGCGTATGTTACATATACTACCGGTCACAAAAAAATTCGTAATTCTGCCAACCCTCCGGACTCAATTAAACTCCAACACAGGGTATTACATGCCAACATCCTGCTAGTAAGAATGTGGTGTAAATATTCATACTTTGACCTACAGCATTTTCTTGCTACAATTACACTTTGACCTTGCATCATTTTGCTTTGGAACTGAAACAAACTGCATGTCGATTTTTTTCTATAAAACTGATATTTTGAGAAATATATATATATATTTTTTAATATTCTGTCAATGAATTGCTTCTCTATCCTTCCATGCGTACACATGATTAGATTCCAAACTTCGCGTACAATCAAAGATTTAGTCAAAAGTCAACCTTGGTTGGAATGACCCAGTTCACAAATTAATTAGTTTTATGGACAACATTTTTTAACCCTTCCTAATTCGACTGACAAATTATTCTTCAGTTCACGGCACAGTGGTTAGGAATCACTGATCTGGAGGCCAAACCTACAATCTGATGCATCACCACCACCTCAAGGGCATTTTCAAGCATCACAGATTGGTTTGTATGGTCACCTTAATGTGATTCTGTGGCCGATAACGCACAGTTCTATAAGTATATGGGTCTTACCTGCACCTCCCATTAAGAAATTTGTATTCCCATGAAAACACTGAGATTTTTATTCTGATTCGAATCCCTAAAAAAGTGGATTTCTGCTTGAAATATGTAAAAAATATGGGAAGCACAATTTACAACCTTAACCTTTTACTTGCGTGATGTGTATGGAACTGGGTCATTGGAGCGCTTTTAAAAAATGTCTTGCACTTTAGAACTATGCAAAATACCATGTCTACATTTAAATACAAATTTAAATCTGGAATGGTTAATTCAGCGTGTACCCATCCATTCACTTTAAGTATCAGTCTTCCTATTCACATGACTTCAGGCAAAAGGCAGCTATGCCAAGAATTGGTTCCCCACTACCACCCCTCCACGCGCCCGCACCCACTGCCACCCAAAAGTCCAAGATTCACAACTACTTAAATCCTTATTCTGCTGCTCTCCATGGGAAATTTATTTAAACTGTTTTCATTTGCAAGTTTGTTGTACATACTAATTTATTCTGGTGTCTTTTTATTCTGCCTTGTATGGCATCATTTTTTGTGCAGACTTCATCAGTTACCAAATAAAAAAAATGTTATGAGTCATTAGTTCACACAAACAGATAAAAAGACCACTGGTTAAAAATCCTCTATTCTATCGAGTCGATCCTCGCTATTTTTGGCTGGTTGGTTTTGTTCCCATGTGAATAACGGACACACTCATTATAGTTACATTATAGTTGGTTACAAATTAGAACTGTGCAAGCAAGTCCCCAACCCTACCTGAGAGAAAAGTAAGCAAATGTATAATATCTCACAAATTCATCATCATTTGCCCAAGATTTTTTTTTTTTTAAGGCGTAAAAATTGTGCCAAACAAATATGTGCGTTCATCTGAGATGACACGCTGTGGCGACCCCGAAAGGGACAAGCCGAAAGAAACTTTAGAACGTGTGGGTACCCCGATGAACAATTTGGATGGAGCATTTCATTTGAGTTTTCATTTCGTGGCAACTGCCGGCCAACTCTGCTCATGAATGCTGGGCTGCATTAAAGTTCAAAGCAGGTGACTCAGAAGCTTTATCAAGATGAAAAATGTTTCTTGACAAATGCATCTATTAAAATTCTGAGACAAATAATAGAGCAAATGATAAAGTGCTGCTTTTGGGTAAACAGCATTTGTATGTCGCTGTCACACATCTGTTGAATCTAGTTGTAAAAAGATTACAGACCAACATTAACTGTATTTATTTAAAAGATGTCGACTTCTGAAAATAATTGGCTCCTAAACTGCTTGCATATTTTTTGTGTGAAATGGCAAATGCCAATTGCAATTGCAATATAGCAAGAGATATTATTTTGGTCACCATTTGGTAGTTTGCACAAAAGCAACACAGGAAAATACGACACAATTGCACAAAATTGGCCTTACCCATAGATAAAAATGCTCACAAGTTCACGTCAGGGTTGCTTACTACAGGTCCTGTCTCGTGCTATTCCAGGGGTGGGCAAACATTTTAGTTCTGGGTCCAGATTAACGTTGAAAATTTGACAGACTGGCCAAGCCAGGACAGGATGCTTTTATGTTTGAAAACTTAAAACTCAAGTTCCATCCCTATAAACATTCTAAAAAAGATATTGTAATGAAAAATACATATAATATTATTCACTTCAATGTCTATACGAAAAAATAAATGTGAGCGGAGAGCGTGTCATCCATGCGCAAAGTTGCAGAAGTGTCATTCTACGATATCCAAGTTGTCCCCATATTGGCTGCGTCCTCCGTCCGTGACGTCACCCACACATTCGCCAATGAAAACACGCGGTGCACCCTAATTATGGGAGACCACTAGTGTTGCTTTTAGGGGAATGTTCAAAACCGCCACAGTACTTGTCGAACACCGTCGAGCTAAAGTGCATTCCTGCCTACCTGTTATTTGGAACCCACGAAGCTCTCGTCCTCTGCACCCGTGCAATCCATTTTTCACAACGAACCGGGTCCCTTGGGAACTTATGAAGGCTAAATCCATTCTCCCGAGTGTTCAAGCAATGGCCAACAATGCAATGAGCCGGGATTTTGGCTAACACGAAGGAACAACGAGCTGCCTTCCCGGAGGTAAAACTAATGGAAACAAACGAGTCCACTTGGGGGCACCGCTGTCCTTTACGTCGCTTTCTGCTTCTTCTCGAAATCAAATCCCTCGAGAGGATTTTCATGCCGGAGTTACAAAAATCTGTATACGTCAAAATCATGTTTTGTGGTGAAAAAACGCACGGGTCCATATTGGCTGAAGTTTTTTTCAAAAATAACACACTAAAAATCATCCATTTCATCAAAGGAACCCTTTGACAACAGACAAAAAGGCATTGTGGTGTTAATACATAGATTTGCTTTTAATGGTTGTCTATTTGATCACTTTTTTTCTCGTGCATCAAAGTATGGGTTAATTTTGTTGTCACTTTTCAGAACACATCCGAGGTATTTATAACTCATATGGGATCTGTAGGATGTTATGTTAGTGTCCATCACACCAGAACTCCGTTCAGACACATACAGTATGTAGAGCTAAACACCACCAGTATCATCTATGACATTTTCTGCATTTAGGGAAAATCGTACTTAATAAAACATAAATCTCATCCAGTTTGAGAGTTGATCTTCTCTTTTAAGACAGTATCACATTGGAGATCAATCAATTCTATCTGCAGCTCCCATTGCACTGTTTCAGGGTCTTGTGTGACTGAATCTCGGATGGCAGTTTGTCAGCTAAAGGTGTTTTGCTGATCCTGCAAGCTTGATTTTAACCGTTGAGCCATAGAGATTACTTCCTAGGTTTATTGGCTGGTAGCATGATCAGCATGCTCGGTAAAAAAGTGATGGCTTATATTATATTCCTCTAACGCCGCAATTTTTTCTTAACAAAATGGGCATACAGCCATTAACCAAACTTCAGTGAAAAAGTATTTAGTGGTCCATTCTACACTAAGCATTCAACACTTGCTGTTGACTTTTCTTTGTCATCAAAGAAGGGTTTAGAGCAGTAGCAGAATAAACACAGAACAGCAAAAGTCAAGTCAATGTGTTACTGTAGTTACTGCACTACTTGGTGCCACCACTAGGCATTACTGGACAAGGTCAAATGAATGTGGTAAAGAGTTTGATATTATTTTGGGGGATTCGGTACCAATTTTTGTTGAGCTGAATAGAAACCGCGAATGGACCATATGTGACCCACAGGCTGTAGTCTGCCTGGTTTTCATCACATGGGATAATCGCTAGCTAGCCGAAAGGACGAAGAGCAGGATGGGTTTTCGTTTCATAAATCCAGTGTAGACAAGACTTTTTTTTTTTCCCCCCCAGATTCGACAAATTTTAACTGCTGTGGTAAAACCCAGCGCGCCGCTCACGACACAGTGAGCTGCTGGCGAAATGTCGGTGGCTCTGTAGATTCAGAAAAATGGGACTTTTGAGGGAAAGTTAACTATTGCATTTAAAAAACAGGCCACTAACTGGCGGTCCGCGATCTGTGTCCAGACCCAGAAACAGTCCCAAATGAAGCCACACCGTAGCCAAAAAAGAGTTTAGTATTCAAGACATATGTGAGGCCCCATAGCTCAGTGGTTATAGCACTTGTTTGGTAAACCAAGGGTTGTGGGTTCGTATCTCCACTCCCTGAGAAGGGTTGCGTCAGGAAGGGCATCCGGCGTAAAAATTGTGGCAAACATATATATGTGCTCATCTGAGATGACACGCTGTGGCCACCCCGGAAGGGATAAGACGAAAGAAACACACACATTCAAGACATATGGAGTGCCTCTATTTTAAATGGCGCAACATACTTCAGGTTTTACAGTAGTGATGATCCGTACTGATCAATCACATGTGAGTTCCACCATCCTTTCCACTCATCAAATCTGCATCACAGGTGGTAATCACTTGAATCGCTGACTGCACGCAGACCGAACAGACAAGAAAAGAGAGAGTGAGAACATGTAATTTGAGATAAAGATCAGAAAATTACTGACAAATGAAGAGAAAATTTGGCACAGCTTGTGTCTAAAATAGAACATCCAGAGTCATTTTTCAGTGGGAAGTTCCAACTGGGAGCTCTAATTAAAATTAAACAAAACAAAAGTTTTGAACAAATCACTTCTAAAATAGTTCAATTCAGATTTGTTAGATCTAACTGCTGTCAAGAATTGGCATCCTCATAGAGAAAAAGGGATATTCAAAGTTTTTAATTTTTTTTTCAAAAGTTAAGCACTTCATTTGAAGACATGTAACTTTCTTTTTTATTTATTTGCTCTCATTGTGAAAAGCAGCCCTGCTTTTATTTAGTACATGTGAAAACATTACATAGTTATGTTCATAAGTTTGATTACCATGGTACAATTTGTACGATGTCCATAATGCTTAATTACGCTATAATATCATTACATTAGTGGCATAGAATTTGGATTATTGATGAAATTGTTTATCTTTTTATCAAAATTTGCTATCGTGGCCTAAGCACAAAATATATTGAGGGAGAGCTCGAGCAATGCATAATCCAAAAATAGTGTACAAAGAGTATAATGAGTCGAGTAGTAGTAGTAGAGTAACAATTGAAATAAAAATCTATAATATAGCTAACTGAATCAAGAACTGTGATATAGCAGAGGATTACTGTATCTTAATTGCATGATGATAAGTCACAGGGATTCATTGTTTCCATGAGGTGTACTCCAGGAATCACCTTGTCTCAAGTGTAAAATGATGTTTGGGTATAAAAAGAAGGGAAAAAAAAGATTTATCATTGTTCATTATGTGTAAATGTTTGCCCACTATAAATAAGACCTTAGAATGTAATCATTATTATATTTTCATGATGACTGAATGAGTCTCACAAGGCACTTTATAGTAATATTGACCCAGATGAATTGGTTTTTCGTTTTTTGACATTTGATTCACCAAAGAACTGGCCCTGGTTCCTTGACATCTCGCGTACACTCTGCTTATTTAGGAAATTGACGCAGGCTTCAGTGTGATGGGAGAAGCCAACGCATCAATATGAGAATCTTTCACTTTTGGCATCAGCTGAGATTTGGGCTTTTCTGAAATGATCTTGTAGTGTTTGTCTATGTATGTAACTGTAGCCCACTGCATGCATCAGTCGTCAAAAAAATAATGAAGAACAGCTCGGCTCTGTTTCCCTTCCCTGAGGTTCAACCTTGTAAAATCAAAAATAATCAGAAACTGGCAAACTCAAAGCGAAAACGTACAAATGAAGCCTGAGACAACCCTCATAAACTTAAAGTAGGTGGACGTTGGGGAAGTGCATGTAGGGCAGGTTGTGACTTGGAAGAAGAAATAGTTTTGATACCGCCAACCACGGCGTACTCAGTTTGCATTAAGTCTAATGAGCAGATTCAGCCCTGCTACCGGTGTACAAATCACGAGACATGACTGATAACTCTTAAGACGAATGTTCCCTTGTACTGAGAATGACTCCCGCAGAGTGAATCACATCATCTTCCACAACAGTGCAGCCGAATAATATTCTGGAAAGATTAAATGCACTATAACACCCCAAATGGTGGCATCTGTCCCCTACAGCTGTCCTTGCTGGCTCTCATCGGCTGATGTCAGGAAGCCTACCATAACCACTCTTTGTTGGCTCGAGGCTCAAACATTCACTGGAATGATGATGCCAGTGGTTTAGCTTGGACAGGTGAGATGTCTTGGCTGCATTCGTCCAGTCATTACTCAGACTGATGGATTTCCATCTTCCTATTGGTAACACAGCAGTTTTTTGTGAAGCACTGGGCTCTACATCAACCATCTAATAGACATAAAGGTCAAACATTATCAGAGACAGCATGCTTGATAAGAAACTTTTAAACACCAAAGAAAATGACACTGAAGCGACTCCTATCCAGGTAGGGCGGGCTCGGTTCCCACTCAGAGTGTACAGGGCTGGTTCTGGGCGTAGAGGACCATCTGGTGGAAGGGGGCACCGAAAGCGCTCTCCTCCCCTGGAAAAATATTTAAATATAATCATAAAATAATTTGTGACACACATTGTCGCCCCCTTATGTTTCTGTCTTGAAGATGACTAATAAAATCGCAAAATAAACTAAATACATTTGTCACTTGGCAAGTCACTTCACATGAGGTGTGTGGGAAGGGGACCATCTTAAGTCAGCTAGCAAGCGATCAGTCAGAACAGGACAGGAGATTTTATTTCCAATGTTTTCCCTTCTTGACAAGCAGTTTTCTAAAGAAGTCAAAATATAAAGGTAATGTTTTGTCAACATACTTTTGAAAATAGCATGTGTAAAGAACATGTTTTAGCTAGATACTGTATCTTGAAATAAAGTAAGCATTAGCTTAACATGCTGATGCTGGGTGACAGGATGTCTTTATTCGGACAAATCCTCTTTTTTTGAGACCTCAAAATGTATCCGACTGAAATTTCAAACTAGTCAGAAATATGGCATAACGTTTTTAGTGCCCTAAACAACGGCAAAGACGGCTGATGCCACGGGACAGTCCGGTTCAGCACGGTGGAGTAGATTTTATTTTTTGGGGGGGGGGTTTATTCAAAATTGGGCCTCATGATCAACGACTGGTTAGCATGTCTGCCTCACAGTTCACACAGGCGTTACCTGTGTGGCATTTGTATGTTTTTCCTGTGTCTGGAGCAGGTAGAATGTCAGCAGGAGTGCACTGCAAAATCCCAACAAAAAGTTAGGGATACACCTTCTCTGAACCTAAATATGAGATGCGATAAAGTAAAAGTGCATATTTGTGCAGGTTTTGCCCTTCCATACGTTACATATCATGCTCACCATGCAATGTTAACCCTTTAGTTGATAATGGAAAAGGCAAGCACTTTGAGAATAATGACGGATACCATCCATCTATCCAACCATTTTCTTAGCCGCTTATCCTCACAAGGGTCGCAGGGAGTGCTGGAGCCTATCTCAGCTGACAAAGGGCAGGAGGCAGGGTACATCCTGAAGTAGTTGCCAAACAATCCAAGGGCACATCAACACAAACTGCACTCACAATGACTTCTAGGGGCAATTTAATCCATTTAATGTTGCACGTTTTTAGAATCTGGGAGGACAACAGAGTTCCCAGAGAAAGCCCACGCAGGCACGGGGAGAACATGCAAACTCCACAAAGGTGGGTCCGGGATCAAACCCGTGTCCTCAGAACTGTGAGGCCAATGCTTTCTGCCCCATGGCAGATACCGTTTAATTAAAAAAAAATGAAAAAAACTAACATTTTAGTGACAACAGGGTTTGCTGCTACTAAAGTGTCTACCTATATGTTCTTAGCAAGGTCACATATACTGTATAGTCACAGATAAACAGGCAAAAGGGAGAAATTCAAAAGATGCTCCCTGTCAGACATCTTGCTTTGTCTCGGAGTAAAGTGATGATGCAATATTAGAGCAAGAGAGACAGGAACAAGGTCTTTAAAAGGGCAAAGGAAAATATAATGCTAACAACACACAAGATGTGCTGATTCAAATCGAATGAAGGAAAATATCTAATAGATGATTAATATAGTAAGTGGAAATAAAACTAAATACTGTACATATTTCTCTTGCACTCATTTCCAAGGCACTTACTGTATTTTCCGCACTATAATGCGCACTGCATTATAAGGCGCACCCTCAATGAATGGCCTATATAAAACTTTTTCATATATCAGGTCCACCGCATTATAAAGTGCATAGAATAAGAGACTGGGGTTATGTTATGCATCCATTAGATGGAGCTGCACTTCTTTTTTTCCTTTCGGCTTGACCTGGTAGGGGTTTCCACAGTGTGTCATCTTTTTCCATCTAAGCCTATCTCATGTGTCCTCCTCTCTAACACCCACTGTCCTCAAGTCCTCCCTCACAACGTCCATCAACGTTTTCTTTTGCCATGAAGCTCCATCCTCAGCACCCTTCCACCAATAAACTGACTCTCTCGCCTCTGGACATGTCCAAACCATCGAAGTCTGCACTCTCTAACCTTGTCTCCAAAACATCCAACCATATGTTGCGTATGAAAAGGTAAATGACTATGACCAATTTGATTTTCTAAAAGTATAACAGCTAACATACACACAAAATAGCTTTACAACACACAAAAAGAAATGGAAATTTTAAGACTTACACATTCTCATTGCATTATGGAAGAGGCAATTCTCCACTGACTAATCAATGGAAATTACCATGTCTATCTCCAATTTTGTGTTCTGCTGTATGAGAATCTTTAAGTTTATTTAATTCTTCTGTCTGATATAAGCTTTTCAGAGTGAAAGAAGCTTGCTCATCCTGTGACTCTTGGTGAAAGACTAAACTCTAATGCTGTCCTTTACTTTCGTGGAATGTTTACAAAAGCATGGAAGTATTTGTATTTCACTCAATACAAGCAGCACTGGGCTTTGAGTGCATACAAACACAATGCTCACTCTTATATGCTTGGTGCTGGAGGGCTCAAACAGTGAACCTTTTTGCTGCCCTGCTGCTGCTTGTGATACATCAAGTTCAGTAACATAATTTATTCCGTCCTCAACATTTTTCTCATCCAGTTACTGCATACTCTGGAGTGAGAACTTCATTAATTTTTGCTGCAGAACATCATAAAAATGACCATAATTAATGTGATAAAATAGTCTGTAGGGATCAACCCACCCTAGGTCATATTCTGACTAGCATGTGGTCCCGATATGCTGACTGGAGAGGTATGTAGTGTGTGCTTCCATACATGAAGGCATCCTTTAGTTCATACGCAAACGTGTTTTGTGATGTGACAGAAAATGTTATGGAGCATGAAAGCTGGTCATCGTGAAACCCAATTTAGTTTTTAATGAGATATTTGTATGAGGTGACCAGCGCCACAAACTGATCCCACTGTTACCAACATGAATTGCCGTTAGCTAATTGTCAAAACGCCATGCGCACACATATATCTCATTACTCAGATGACTGTTGTGAAAGTAGCAGCATGTGACATTGTCCTGAAAATTGCAAGCTCTGGTCCTTGGCAAATGTGGATTAAAACCTCTCTATGAGGTCTGATGAGGTTCTTTGGATTAGCATTCATTCATCATTCATTTTCCATTATCCTCACTAGGGTCACAGGTGTGCTGGCGCCTATGCCAGCTGTCATGGGGGAGAGGCGTGCATCTTGAATTGGTCGCCAGCCAATCGCAGGGCACATATTAACTACAATCCACGCCCTCATTCACAAAAACGAACAATTTAGACTCTTCAGTGAACCAACCTTGCATGTTTTGGGGCTGTGGGAGGAAACCGTAGTGGTCGGAGAAAAGCGACACAAGCAAGAAGCAGGCATGCAAACTCCTCAAAGGCGGGGCCAGTGAGAACTGTGAGGCAGACGTGCTAACCAGTTGTCCACTGTGCTGCCAAGATTGCAGTACCTGGTAATCCAGACCTCTCACCCATCAAAGTACTAACCTGGCCTAACCCTGCTAAGATTCCGAGATTGCACGTGATTGGGCGCTCTCAGGGTAGTATGGTTATAAAGTTGTCTTTATACTCACACATGCGATGACTACAATGACATTACTGCAGCTCTACCGTGTGTACTTTGCTTTATACTCCAGCGCAACCCACGTGTGCAGTTCTTCTACAAGTCAAAGGTGTCACTACGGATGGTATTGACGAAGATGACACAGCGTGGAGTTTCCTCAGCACATTTTGGTCTTTTTCGGTAGCTGTTTTTACTTTCCTTTCTGTAACAAGGAACAACGCAACAACAATGGCGATCGTGGAACCCTTCCTGCTTGTAGAATGGACCTTAATGACCAGATGATAAATTTAATTATTCTAGAAAATTGATCGAGAAGGCGGTGGATTAGGTGCTATGTGAAGCCAGGAGGAAGAGTGACTATGTCATCACAGCATGTGACTAAAACAGGCCAATCACAACAAATTGGGTCTGCAGCTTTCCCAGTGCAACAACAACTTTTGATGTTTGTGGGGCAGTCAGTTCTGGGTGTACCCTGCCTCCTGCCCAAAGATAGTGGGGATAGGCTCCTGCACTCCCACAACCCTTGTGAGGATAAGGGGCTCAGATGATTGATGGATTGATGAAACATGGCTCATTTTATGTCAAAATGATATGTTTTAGAAGGACAAATAATTGGAAAACGGAGAAATTTAAGCAACAAGATTATTAATTTCTTTTTTCTGTAATCACGCATGAACTTTGAATGGTCATGACAGTCTTGACATTTGTTTGACATCTGCCTCTTTCTGCTTTGAAGCAGCCCTTTGACATTGACTCCAAAATTGAATTCTGGCATTTTTAGTATGTGTAAACATCCTCATGCTGTGTATGTACCTATTATTACCTATTATATGAGTCTATGTGTAAAATTGTCTGCCAAAAAAGAGCCTTGTGAGACAGGGATGAATGTGTTTTTAGATCTAGAGCTCAGATGAGATTTTCTCTGGATTTTAGTAAATGGGGAAAAATGTCCTTGTTGATACTGATATCAGAAATAATTGTGCTGCAGTTTGGGTCATTTGGAGTTACTGTCTATCACACTCCAATATTATGCAATTGCTTGACTATGCCGGGGTGCAAAGCAAAGTCATGGGGGACATGCCCAAGCATCCTTTGAGCAAAATGCTGAAACCCAATTTGCTCCTGATGCTGTGTTACCAATCGGTGCATTAAAGAGTCTGTGTTAAAGCGCTTTGAGTATACAAGTTAACAAGTGTTATACAAGTCAAAGTGTATTCATCATCATGTTAGACATAGATTTTCTTTCACAGTTTAAAAATGTTGTCAATTGTGTTGTCTGTGACATTGTTCCGTCAAAATCCTAAATAATGAAGAAGTCGCAATTTTTCAATTTTTTTTCTCTCCCATCCCCGTTACATGACATAACATTTGCATGTTTGTGTTTTGCTGTGATACCGGTAACAGTGTGTTGATGTACATGCTTCATTTGTGTATTGGGTTCCAGATTATTGTGCGTGCTACTTGAGATACCACATATTCTGTTGCTTGTGACATTTCATATTGAGTTACCAGGTACACTGTGTTAGGTGGCAGATTACACTGCGTCATTGCATTGATGTGTTGGATTGCCTCTTCTTTGCTTCTCATTTTTCCCTTAACCTGGAGGCGTCCAGCTCATCTCCTTTCAGCATCTCTAAGAGGAAAGCAACGCTTTAGAAGTGTTGAGACATCTTACCGCTGATACGGCTAATGTGGCCAAGGAGGTCAAAGCTGCCAGCATAGCAGTTGTTTCATTTGCAGATGATAAAAACAAGATGAGGCGGAAACCACATTTGCATGAAAATAATACCGGTGGAGTCGCTATCAGATGGAGCAAAGCAATCCGCAAAATGTCATTTCTTTGAGACGACTCAGTGGCTATATCTTTAATTGAAAAGGAGAAGAGTATGAAAAAAACAACCTCTGACTTGCATATATGTATTCTTGTCTTTTTTCACATAGTTTTTTTTCCGTCTTTTCATTTTGCTAGTTTTCCTTTCTCCCTAAAAATTTTCCTTACTTATTTATATCTTGTTTTCTGCCTGCGCTTCTGCGGGATTACAACGTTGCGATTGATATGACTTGTGAGCTTCTGTGGAAAGATCACAATTTACCAAAAGGCTGGAGGCAACTTTCAACATTCGTGTCCCAGGCAGCTGGAATGGGTTCGTGGTGAAAGTTAAATAGTGTGAATCCTTAAAAACACAATGGATGATGTACACAATATATTATTGTAATTTGTTTTGTCTGCTTGTTAATTGTTTGCCAGTGCGGATGATAAGTGAAAATTAATCAAATGATTTGATAATCTATTGTGAAAATTTCAAATGGTGCATAGAGGGATTTTAGGAGCATGGTAGGACAAAAGTAAATACTATGTATAAAAGTTTTCTTTTGCATAACTCTGTGCATGCATTAATTTTCCCACACAAATGTGGTAATACAGTATATTCATTCTCACGTGTAGCTGAAGAGCACAATATGCCCTCTTGCAATTTTTAGCATGAAATGCAAAATAGTGTGGGCGACTGCAAAGAGGACACACATCATTCAGAGAGCACAAAATGAGAATAGCGCTAACAAGCTAACGGTGCTCTGCTGCATTATCATGCCAGACCACATCGTCCTTTGAAGCAGTAATGAGGAGAAATGGCCGAGTTATGAGGAGAAGCCAAGTGGTGAGGTGAAGGCCACCAATTCCCCTCAACTGGTGCCAGAGATAAGAGAGAGATTAAGATTAAGAATTTGCAGCCTGTTTAAAGACTAATCAAGAGGCACCGTGCACACTTACTAATGTCCGTATCTCGAAGAACCTTTTAAGGCTTGTGGAGTAGCTCCCCTTGAGTGTCGTATATTTGTGTGAATGCATGAGCAAATATTCTCTCTTCCTTTATTACATTTTATAGGCCTTCTCTTTAGAGCCTCACCTAAGATATTAACTTCCTCTGATTGTCTGTTTACATGTATCATTTATTATCTCCCTTAATGAAAAGTGCTTATTAAAATTTCTAATGTGTTTTACAAAATGATGGCCAGACAGAGAGCAAAAATCCCGTTTGAATTACTGAAAGCTGAAATAAAACTTTAGCTATTTAGAACATTGATTCCCAAGCTAAATTGTCCAATTTCACTAAATTAAATAAGTGTTGTCATTCATCATCTCGAATCTAGTCGATTATTGTCACTGACAGATATTCAAGTAGGTCTGGTTTTCAATAGGCAGACATGGAAGAAAATCCTGCCCAGCTTCTGTGTGAAAGTCAAGTTTGTAAACCATGATAACGACGGCACGTGGTGGCGTTACAATGCTTCAGATTTGAGGTCAGCACAGCTTTTCAGTAGAAGATAAAGATTAGCCAGTAATTCTCAGTTTGTCATTTGGATAGAGAGAAATACCAATAGGTCACTTGCACAAATTCAGAGCAAGTGCATTGTGGGTAAGAATTGGTTGTGTGTTGGCCATTTTGGGAGGTTGTAAACAGTTCTTAAAGTTTGTCTACATACCGTCATCGCGTTCATTGTATCTGCACTTTCTATGGCGTTTTCCAAGTATTTCGAGGATCTGTCGGCTGATCTGAAACCCTACTACAGGCAGAAAATCAGGTTTATGTGAGGATAGTCTATCGAAGGCTGGTTTTGCGACTGAAAAATGTTGGCCGAGAGTGGAATACCCCGATATTGTGAACTACTTGGTGCTTACAACCAACAGGCTTACGAACCAACAAATAAAGGCCTACAAGTCCTTGGAGGCTTACAATTGCTTTGTCAGCGGGTGGGTTCAGAGTGTCCTCTCCAAAACGTTTGAAGAAAAGGTTTTAATTGTTGCCCGAGTAAGTAACTTGTCATCACCCGGGACAGAGTGTGTAACTCACTGTTGTTGTTGTTGTTTCTGCTTAGCCATTATGGCCTTTTCAGGTCCGACAAATTGGACCGATTAGGGAAAAAGATCTATGACAAATAAATATTACACCATCTTTTAAATTTATTTGAAGGAGCATTAAGTAATGTGATAATAATTAAAATGTACAAGGTGTAAATTACTAAGTACTAACAAATTATAGCGTGAATGTCTGATTGTAGCCCTAATAGTAATACTCGCCCTAATACAACAGTAGCGGCTTTCTATTTGTTCACATTTGCCTTACTCAAATGTCAGCATATAGAAAGCCGCTACTGTTGTGTTAGGGCTAGCGTGAATGATGCCCTGGTAGGTGGTAGGTGTTACATGCATACTTGTGTTGTTTTTAATATATATACAGTATATTTCCGTCTTGAAAATAATTTGACGTTCACAGACAGTAAACAGACGGCAAACGCACAACACACATTCATACGTTTGTATCCTAAACTGTAGATGAAAAGCCTGTCACTGGCGGCCGATTTCGATCGGCGGCCGAGTTGGATGTACATGTACATGTAGACCTATCAAACACCGTTAGTCTTGTAATATAAAACACAGCAAACAACATACATGTAAAAATAGCGGTAGGAGGATATGGTCAAAGTGCAATACTAGGCTCAAATTTACCACTTATGAAGTGATCGCTGCACACACGACTTGAAACTGTGGGACGAGTGAGATCTGCACACGAGATATTAGTGAGCCACTTCGCTTGCCATTTGCTCGACATTTCTTCTGTTTGGGTTCCTAGGTGCGTAATTATTTTCGGAAATCGGAAAAACCGTCTGTTCCCTTCTTTGCTGAACTTGTTATAGCAGCCAATAACACAACACGTGTGCACCATCGTCTCAGAAGTCAAAAAGCGTCTTATGTAATCTAACGTAACCTGCAAAATGAGACCTCCCAATATGGCGGCCATAAAAAAATTCAAAACGGATGTAACATCACCTGCAAATCACCTATATGATTGAAGTCAGACAGCTTTGGGAACCTCAGTCAAATGTGTGTGTGTGTGTGTGGTGTGTGTGTGTGTGTGTGTGTGTCTGTGTGTGTGTGTGTTATAAACACAGTAGCTAGAAGAAAAAGTATGAAGTGATCATGGTGTGAATAACGAACGACGTAGAAAAACCACAGATCCCAACACATGGTTAGTCAGCGTCAGTCAGGGGTATTAAAGTTGTAGCAAATCCCTCCATCCAATAGTATTTGGGACATATTATCAGTATGTAGCCTGATTGAATGTGAAATATGAATTAAAATTGTCCATGCATTCCTGAGTTGTAAATGTTTTCATGCCTAAAGGCCTGAAATCCTGTCATTCGAATTTCTGGAGCTTATGGTACTAACAACGACCTCCGCCTACATCTCTGTTCTTAAGACAGCTCTGTCAACATTAAAAAAAAAAAATTGTGTGCTCCAAAAACACATGTGCTCACACAAGTGGGTCTTCTGCACAGACGAAACCAATCAGAGGAAAGGGTGTGGATTTACCCAAATATGGGCAAAGCAGATACAAAATGGGGTCAAATAGTAATAATAGCTCTGAGTGGCCTTGTCTAGACACTCGTTTGACAAAAACAAATTTTTTTATGAAATCGACACGAATAGTCCACGTTAGAGTTACTCGATGGCAGTTTCAACAGCCTTTTAAGAGTCCTATATTTTGGCTATTTTATATATGAAAAAAAAAAGAGGCTGGAACTCAGCAATGCGTGGACCATTTTAATTCATATTTCACATGTTTAGTGAAGCACCATAGAGCCAATATTATATTCCAAATACCTGATAAAGTTGGTATGGTAAAATATAGCACCTCTCCATTTCTTTCCTAATACATGAAACTTTGGTGTCATGATACAACTGCACAAAAAGCAAATCAGTTATCAGTCATTTTTCACATTTCCAAGAGGCTATTGTGGTTTTGTTGCTTTTATCAACAGTCACATCATCAATAAGTACCAGCGAGCCTTCCACTGTTTTGACATATCACAAACTCTTCTCAAAGAAAGCAATAATGTTTATCTTCTTCAGTGTTTCCTAGCTTCTGTTGATGCTATTACTTTTTTCTCTTTGCAAAGGAAATGATATTACGGTGAAGCGAGTCAAAATTTTATGAAGGAAAAAAATTTAATATTCTTTACCTGCCAAGTACGTGGTCTTATCTCAATCCAATATGGACACAAGTTTAATGACAATGCTCGTAACTCAATACTTTCTCAATTCATCTTTCCACACTAAATAAATGTACAGTTATCTCAGGAGCGGAGTTCAAATCTTGGCCTCGCCTGTGTGCAGTTTACATGTTCTCCATGTACTTGGATGGGTTTTCTCTGGGCACTTCGGTTTCCTCTCACTTCACAAAAACATACTCAAAATCCCTCGTAGATGTGAATGCGAGTGGAAATAGTTGTTTGTTTCTATGTGGTGACCAGGTCAGTGTTTAGCCCCCTCTCTCGCCCAAAAGATCGTCAGGATAGGCTCCACCATGCCTGCGACCCTCGTGAGGATAAACAGCATAGAAAATGGATGGATGAAAACCAATTAAATAGAATGTAAATAGTCAAACAGCTTGCATCTTTTGAATCCATCACAGTCTGGTTTGGGGCTGCCACAAAAAAGGACAAACTCCGACTTCAACGGACAATCAAAACGGCTGAACGGAGTGTCGGCACCATCCTACCCGCCCTTAAAGCCTTGAAGCACGCCACTCGAACTAGGACCATGGCGGGCAGGATCCTTTCAAACCCTCCACATCCCGGCCACCAGCTCTTCCAGCTCCTTCTGTTGGGTAAGCGTTACCGATCAGTGCAAAAAAAACTAGCAGATATTCAGACAGTGTTTTCCCTCTTGCAATTAAGTCATTCAATTTGTTTGTATGGAGACCAGTGAACCTACTATTTTGTGCAAATTGGCCACAAGGGACCAGTGTAATAGTCATGCAGACAAATGTTGAATAGTTTTGCTCTGACTACTACTATCACTCGACTCAGTCACCAACAGAAATATTAGTCTGTTTTCGTAGAGGATAAAGGAAATATGATTGTGACTTGTATTGTCTGTCTTAAAATATCCATTCTTTAAAGGGCGGTAACGTCGCAATTATCGATGTAACTCATTTATCTCTATTTCTATGGTGTTTTGGATTTTGTGTGAGCATTAATCTAGCGAAGGGCAGAGTTATGTTTTTTTAAATCTAAGATATTCTCCCAATCTGCTACTCATACCTCAAGACACAATTGTATCCTGATTTTGGCTTACTGGAATCCAAAACAAAGGTAGCAAGAAGAAATCAAAATATTTTGAAAATATGGTATTTTATATAATTACAGTATGTGAATTCTCAAGAAAATATTGAGCCCCCGCATGGGGGGTCGCTGTTCATGAAATTGCTGTAATTCCTTCATGTCAAATGCCATATTTCTGTGACATCTCTTCACCAAAGTGTGTCTGGACTTGACAATACCAGCCCATTTCCTTCTGCATATGGGTTCACAACCCTCTCTCCATGTTCATGTCAGTACAATATTTTCAAAGTCAACCATGCTTCTCTTTTCTCGCGTGTGAATGTCTTAATGTTACATCCAGTCGTTCCTTCCTGTCTTCTACATAATGCATGGCTGTCACCTGTCCTCTGAGCAGCCAACTTTGCGTCAAAGAGTCTTCTGACCTTCAGAGGACTTCTCATCCAAACTGGATTCATAATAAAACAATAGAAAACCCCCCCAAATGGTAATACAAATGTGAAGACTGGTCTGCATTATTATTACATCTTTTAGTTTGTTGTTTTAGCTCTGTCCCTGTTTCTCATACTCATATCTCATTTCTCATTTTGGCAGCATTTTTGCTTAATTTGTCACAAAGTGACAGTGGGTTGGACAACTGGTTAGCACATCTGCATCACGGTTCTGAGGACTGTTCAAATCCGGCCACGCCTATGCAGAGTTTGCATGTTCTCCCCATGCCTGTCTGGGTTTTCTCTGGGTGCTCCAGTTTCCTCCCATATCTCAAAAACATGAATGTGGGTGTGACTGGTTATTTGTTTATATAGGCCCTGTGATTGGCTGTTGACCAGTTTGGAGTGTCCCCTGCTTCTTGCCCAGTCAGCTGGGATAGGCTCCAGCACCCCGGTGACCCTAGTGAGGAGAAGTGGTTCGGAAAACGGATGGATAAATGGTCGTTATGGTCATTAAAGACAAATACAGTTTGTTGTGTCAGGAAGCATCACCAACATTTACAGTTATTCAACTTCTTGAATTCTTCCTCTAAGGAAGAGAAAAACATTTGTTTGTTTTTCTTACTTAGTAACCTTTACGATAAATGTTTAATTCAGTAATACTACACGTTAATTAAACTTACTAAAGTTTCAGAATTTCACAAAATAGTGATGATGTTAACAGTGACCACATGACCTTGCAGAACCATCTTGTTTTAAGCACTCCACCAGGCCTGTCACCGTGACATTTGTGGTCATGAAGTCCTTGAAACTCCGCGTGGTGGACCACCTCAAGAGTATCACATGACCCCTGCTGGACCCCTTGCAGTTTGCCTACTGAGCAAACATGGTACTACACTTCATCCTAGAACACCTCGACGACCGGAGACCTATGCAAGGATCCTGCTGATGGGCTTCAGCTCTGCGTTCAACACCTTCATCTTCAAATTTCCCTCCTCCAAGCTTCTCCAGCCAAGTATATATATCACCTGGCATCTATAATTGGATTGATGGGCAAGACACAGTAGGTGAGGCTAGGAGAAAGATACCACCTGACGCTGGATATGTCCTCTCTCTGCTGCTCTTCTGCCTCCATACAAACAACTGCATCTCAACGCACCCAGCCATCAAATTCCTGAATTAAACAGGCAACACACCACAGTCATCACCTCAACAAAGACAATGACAAGTCTGCGTATCGACAGCAAGTGGAGCAGCTGGAGTTGTGGTGCGGCCAACACAATCTGGAGCTGGACATGGTCAAGACTGTAAAGACGATTTTGGACTTCCATCACCACAGCTGCCCCTCAGGCTATTGACCTTCCCTGTCTCAAAAATCAAGACTTTTAAGTTCCTGGGAATTACACTCTCTCAAGACTTTAAGTGGGAGATCACTGTCAACACCATGCTCGAAAACACTCAGCAGAGGACGTACTTCCTGTGGGTTCTGTGGAAGCAGGCCTTGTCACAGGAGCTGTTGAGGCATCATCGAGTCAGTCCTGTGCTCATCCATTACATTCTGGTTTGGTGCTGCCACAAAAAAGACAAAACACTGAGGGCAATGGACAATTAGGCCTGGCGGGAAAATTGGTGATACCCCCTAGCTTCCTCAATGACTTGCACGCTGCCAGAACTAAGATAAAAGTGTTCAAAATCCTCTTGGACCCTCCACATCCTGGCCACCAACTTTCCCAGCTCTTTCCCTCAGGTAGGCCCTATGAAACAATGTTCATCAAAATCTGGAGACATCCAACAGCTTCTTCCCTCTTGCCATTAAATTGCTACGGGAAAAGTGCCACTCTGTAGTGAGTTTTTATGTTTCAAAGTGTTTCCTGTCAAAATGACTGTCTATTGTCTTTCTAGAGAGGCTCCAACTACCAGAGACAGTGTGTTTTTGACATACTCGACAATAAAGAGAATTCTGATTCTGAGGGTGACATGAGGAAAATGAAACTGAACAGTAATAACCTCAAATAAACAGATTAATTCTGTTCTTTTGAAGTTGGCAGTATGTGGAAACACTTTAAAACTACTATTAAGCTGTTTAGACTGCACCAAGAAATAACATAATATCCTTGAATGTCTTTTCAATTGCTGTTTTATTAGGCACGTACTGATTTAAATTATCGGTTTCCCACTAGCTTCACTGCTGGCTGAACTGCCTGAATGGCCTTTCCAGTGGGTGCTGTGGAGCCAAATGCATGCATTATTATATGCAGCTCAAGCAGGGACGCTCAACGGCACACATGGATAATTGGTAAATTCTCACAGCCTCCAGCCACGAATTGCGTTTGTCAACAAATGAGCCTCTGAAGTGTCTTACTACACCAGTCTGCATCTGGGCCAGTGAAACCTTCTTTACACTTATTTCACATGCATATGATTCCTTATTTTGACCAGGTGTTTACTTATTTTGTTTCCTTATTAATAGGCGTCATGGTGAAGAGACTCAACACCAGAACTCTCATGAACGTTTCAATAAGATGCAGGTCTTTTTACTAGGGTATTCAGATTGTAGATACTGTGTTGTAGAAACAGTGGAACTTCGGAAGTTGAAAACTGAGAAATGCAAGACTGAGCAAATTTTGAGGACTTCGATTCAGTCACCATAAAAAGAACAACTGTCACATTTTCTTTGGTTTTATGTGACTTTTTTGCAACAATTAATTCTAAATGAAACCACTATATGCTGATGTACATGACCAAACCCCGAAAATGGGATAGTTGGCATGTGTATGCTACGCTTTTTTGAAGTCGAACCTCTTCAAATTTTATTTTGTTTATGGTTCGTGTCTTTGGTCGAATGTTAATCTTATATATTTTTTAATTTATCCATCCATCCATCCATTTTCTTTGCCGCTTATCCTCACAAGGGTCACGGGGAGTGCTGGAGCCTATCCCAGCTGTCAACGGGCAAGAGGCGGGTCAAACCCTGAACTTTTTGCCAGCCAACCGGAGGGCACATAGAGACAAACAATCGCACTCACAATCACACCTAGGGGCAATTTAGAGTGTCCAATTAATGTTGCATGGTTTTGGAATGTGGGGGGAAACTGGAGTGCCCCGAGGAAACCCACGCAGGCTGGGGAGAAGATGCAAACTCCACACAGGCGGGTCTGGGATTGAACCCGGGACCTCAGAACTGTGAGGCCAACGCTTTACCAGCTGAGTCACCGGGCCGCATATATATCTATAGATATCTATATCTATAGATATATAGATATATCTATATATCTATATCTATAGATATATAGATATGGCAGATGAGATGATGAACATGATGAAAAGAGGAAATAAATATTCCAAACTCCTACAGGTCCATCTGTTATAGAGTTGCTGCTCCTATTACTCACTCATCACACCCACTTTCTGCTCGGCGTCCCAAAATGCATCCCATTAAATCGCTCATCTCCCAGTGCAGCCAACTGTGACAATAATTGGATAATGGCTCATATGTAAATACTTTCATGTTCAGGCAGATGTATTTCATTTTCAAGACGTTGCTGATTTTCACAATTTTTGCAGCTAAAGTGTCCAAGAAAGCATAAGTGCAAAATAATGATACACAATCATGATGGATCTATTGTGTGGGCAGATTTTCTGTTGGATTATTTTCACTCTAAAATTCTTACAATGAACAATCAACGGTGGTGCTAGTTACCACTATTAAAAAAAGAAAGAAAGAAAGCTCACCACTAGGCAGTAGGTTTTTTTTCCTTGCAGATATGATAGTACGTCATTACTAGTCATTACTTCATTACATAGTGTTCCCACCATTGTAAAGAAGTCCCTTTAGTCAAAGTGACAAATGATGAAACATACATAGACACAGACAGATTTTGGTTCCATTGCTTTCAAGTCTTTATCTCAATGTGATTCAAATTAATTTTAGTACCTTTATTTAGGCATGAAAAAAGACCCATCAGTCACCATTTGTCGAAGTGATTTCACGGGTGAATCTATTTTTCTTTTATCGTTCCACCATGGTCTTCCTGACATGCCTCCAAGCTATTTAGCATCAGGATACCTCAGGTCATACGAAACAAGCTCAGTCAAGAAAAAGAAACATCTTTGTTTGCCAAGTATGTTAAAAATAAGAAATTTGTGTCAGGTAGCTGATAGTTGTCTGCAGTCGTACAACAACAGACAGCCATTTGAGAGAAAATACTTTAGGAACATAAGAACAAAAACACAATGCAGAGAGTATGCAGAGTCCTCAAGCAATTTTCGACCAGTTTGCAATGACTAAGAGAACATTAATTTCTGCTCCAGTGATGTTATCTTTTTGCAATCCTCCCCTCATTCCTTTTGAATGTGGTGCAACGGTAGTCGCAATGAAGACATTTCTATGCGGAAGAGTGTGATGCATAATCGCAGAGATCCAAGTGTGAGTGGAGAATAGTCGCAGCTTTTGGCCGAAGTGGCAAGGGACAGTGTGAGACAGTACTCTAATTAAATACAGAATGAGTTGGTGATAACCATTGGAGACCCCGATCAAAATCACCCACATCACCGTGGGCCAGGGCTCTACCTTGCAGCTTGCACTTCTTCCACCAAATCGTCACTCTGGTGGGCTCATCGCCAAGGAAACACCTTCTATGGGCTGGAATGCTTAGCTTGGTGCAGACTGGTCTGCAAACTGGCATGCAGCAAAGCATGTGCTCGCACGAAAATTGGAATCCACGAGTATATGCATTCCGCTGCAGTATTTCTGTCGAGCAAATAAATCGATTTGTGGACAAATGTCTTAAATCAGGCTCTATTTGATTTGATCCAATCAGAGGTTCATGCCTGAAATGTATTTCTTCATCTTACTGACACAAATTGTAAAGTTCTGTGCATTCAACAATATAGTTAAGGCCTTTTTCTGCTGCAGTCTGACAGGCAGCGTATAAAAAGGGATGCTCGGATGAGTCATGGACCTTAAACCTCACTTGACTTCTTGTATGTCCTAAATTATCTTCATCCATCCATCCATTGATTTTCTGAGCTGCTTATCCTCACAAGGGTCTAGTGTATTTCTTTCAGGGCAGTCCCTATTCAATGTGTAATAATAATAATTAAAATTCACTCGGAGTCTTAATCTGGGTACTGTTATTTTTCTAAATCACTGTTAACCTGGATTTGCCCAAAGAGCTGCAGCAAATGTGTGGCATGCTTGTCCGAGAACAGGTTAGACCTTTATTGAAATAGAACATGTCCACTGCAACTGATCGGATTCTCCCACATTGACCTGGTGTCTTTGCTCCCGGTCATGCTGCAGCATGTTCAATAATGCAGGCTGGGGTGCAATAAGGAGTTAGTGGGGGTGGGTTAAGAGCATTCTTCAATGCTACTTCACTCCTTATAAAGGCTGAGGCAGGAAAATCAACATGAACATTGAACATGGGCACACTCCAATAGAGAAGAGAACAAAGAGGGAAGTTGTCCAAATATTGTATGTTGTAGTTATGGGATTTAAACCACAAAAAATGTTGTTTGGAGTACCTTGGTTTTAATATTAGAGGGCGCAAAGTATATTTTCATTATCATTAAAGGTGGAGTTTCTGCTTTAAAACTGACAAAACTGTCACTATAACCTGACAGTAGAATATTATTAAACTGATTGTTTGAAAAATCACCCCTCTCTGGCCCCATCTAATGGCTGTAGTTTAATTTCAATTATTTTGAACTTGGCATAATAATAGCCAATGAGCACAGAAGACGTGAATCATTATCCTGAATCGTCTGTCAGTCTTTTACACACACCCAACCATGCACGTGGAAACTCATAGTTACCTGCAAATGGAAACTATTATATTTGGATGAAAGAGCCGACTTGATTGGACACTTTGGTAATTATTCTGCATCTTTTTTTTTTTTTTTTTTTTAATGAGCACTGCCAGTGATTCAAATATAGCTCCTACTATCAAATAATATTTGGACTGGGCCTACATTCTGTAACACGTGTGATTTTGTGGCTGTGCGTTATAATAACTAACGCAACTTTTTCCTGCACGGTAAACCAAATCAAATTGAAATTCAAATCCACACTGTGTCATGTATTGGGAGATGAGTGCCCTGGCCATTAGCTCAGTGGCAGGCAACCTCTTTTAAGGGTTGGAAGGTTGGGGTTCCTAATGTAACTGTCCAGCTTGGTCCCATTCCACATACATTTGAGGCAATAGTGTACAGATATGTTCGGGACAAAATCCTGACATCCAGGTAAATATGCACTCACCGACAACACATTTTAAAGACGTGGACTGCACATATGGTGTCGTCCAATTAAGTGGTCGCTTCCATCTAATCAGTGATTAGTCATAGCTTCCTCACCAACACCTACAGTCCCTATTGCTTCAGGTTTGTCCAATCAGCAATGAGTCTTATCTCTAACCAGTACCTACCTTTTCTGGTAGCTTAATGTTGCTTTTTTTTTTCTTCTTCTTCTTTTTTATTATTTGCTATAGGCTGGGGGTTGGAAAAAAAATAGAGACCCAGCCCCAGGGACCAGGCATCTCGGTGGCCATGCTGAAGAGAAAGGAGGAGTCTTCCTGGTTGCTTTTCATTGAACGAACTGCTGGGGAAGTTTCTTTGTGGGGATAAGGGGTGTAGGGGGTGTGGCAGGTTAAGAATTTCAACTGCTACAGCTTCATTAACCTCCACAATAAAACTAAACAAACTGGAGTGCTCATCATTAATAATTGCATGTTGTCGACGTGTGACTTTGAGGGGCACCTGAGGACATACGTCAGGAGTTCCTCTTTCATAGAAGAACTCTCTTTCAGACAACTCAACACACCAAAGAACCAACATATTTGAGTATATTGTGATTCGAGTATTTTGGGCGGGATGGTGACCAATTGGTCAGCACATCTGCCTCACAGTACTGAGTGTTCAAATCTGGATTTGCCTGTGTGGACTTTGCATGTTGTCCCTGTGCCTGTGTAGGTTTTCCCTGGGTACTGGGTAGTTTCCTTCCTCATCCCATAGCCTATGCTAATTGAAGACTCTATACTGCCCCAGGTGTGAATGGATTTTTGTTTATATATCCCCTGCGAATGGCTCGAGACCAGTTCAGGGCGTACCCCGCCTCTCTCCCAAAGATAGCTGGGAAAGGCTCCAGATTATCCTGGAACCTAGTGAATATAAATGGTGGAGAAAATCTATGCATGAATGAAGTATTTTGCATGCAAACGTTTCAATAGTTTGTGTGTGTGTGTGTGTGTGTGTGTGTGTGTGTGTGTGTGTGTGTGTGTGTGTGTGTGTGTGTGTGTGTGTGCGTGTGTGTGTGTGCGTATGTGTGTGTATGTGTTTCAGTAGTTGGTAGTATGTGAGTGCCTGAATCTTGTTTTTTTTTGTGTGAGCATTTCAGTTGTCTGTGACAGATAATCCTGAAATTTCCCTTTTGCTTTAATCCCTTGTGACACACACACCTACACACAAACTTTTGTGGGGTTCATCCTTTAAATTAAATCCATCCATCCATCCATCATCTCCTTCCAACTTATCTTGTCAGGGTGCGGGAGCAGTAGCCTAAACAGTGAGGCTCAGTCTTCCATCTATTCCAGGGGGATCCTGAGGTGTTTCCAGTCCAGCCTCCTTCTACTGGGAGGCCTCCCGGAACACATCAGCAGGGAGCCATCCACGATGCTTCCCAACTCGAGGCCTGAGCCACGTCATCTGGCTCCTCTCAACACAAAGGACTAGACTAAGAGAGAGAGGAAACAAAACAAATACGAAAAAATGGTGTGGATATACCTTAAGTCTAGACATTGGTTAGAGCAATTAGACTGATGACATCAGTTCTGCTGAGTCTGGTAGCTCACATTTTTTTCTCTTCCTTTTGATGGCTGAAAATGTTTGAAAGTGTTGCTTGGATTTCAGACAAAAGTGAGGATTATTGTCTGTGTGTGTGGATTGTCTGTGCTAAAACAAAATGTTTTAACAATTACAAGGAAAATTATGCTGGTTTAAAATGTATAATCTTTAATTGTTCGTCTTTATATTTAGTTGTGGAAGGTGGTCAACAAGAAGGAGGGGCAAGACAAAAAAGACATTTAAGGGGATGCTGAAGAGTTGTGTAGTAATTGAAATTATATATAGGAATCCATTTTTCTATAAATGCTGTTATATTTTTACCCATAACAACAATAATTTGCCTCACAACTATTTTTGTGTGTGTGTGTGTGTGTGTGTGTGTGTGTGTGTGTGTGTGTGTTGTGTGTGTGTGTGTGTGTGTGTGTGTGGATTATGCACTGGTTATTTGAAATGTCATGGAGGAGCCCAAAAAAAACCCTAAAATTCAGCAATGACCCTCATACAGTCAATGAGACGTTTTCATGTACTGGTTCATGAGAGAAATAAATTCATTTTCAACAAGCAGCGTGCAGCGTGAGCATCCGAGCTGTCTAGACACCACCCTAACAGAAACACATTTTAAAGGGGAGGAAAGTATGTCTAATAATGCCATCTAGTGGTACAAGTATTACATTACACTTAATTTACTGATCGTTTAGGATGCCAGTAGAATGTTCAAATGATCATCTGTTAAAACAAACTACTGCGAGACATCACAACCGTGCCTGTATGGGTTTTCTCCGGGCACTCCAATTTCCTCCCACATCCCAAAAACGTGCATTCATTGGAGAGTCAAATTTGCCTCTATATGGGATTGTGAGTGCGACTGTTGCCTGTCTCTACGTACCCTGTGATTGGCTGGCAACCAGTTGAGGGTGTACCCTGCCTCCTGGCCGATGATAGCTGGGATAGGCTCCAGCACTCCCGCGACTCTTGTGATGCTCAGAAAATTGATGGATGGATTAATAATATATTCAAGTAGACACCTGAAATACATAGTACAGTAGAGTAACCAAGTACTTATAGTCTTTACCTTAGACCACTGACGATGACAGATGACACGCACACACATTTTGGTCCCCAAAATAGATACAACTGAGCTCAGATAGGGGCATTCTATTGTGGGTTGCTGTTATCTATGTCATAGCAATGACAAAAGGCCACATTGTGTCTCCATTAACCAAACAAGCACATTCGCCTTCTCTTTAGTTTTTATTTATCACAGCAACTCTGTTGGTTGCATGTCAAATGGCTAATCGAGCAGAATGTATGTTTTCCTAGATAAAGCCATCATTGCCTATCTATGTAGTCCCAGTCCCTTGAAGTGTACCAATCCATGGATGGATAACAATGCTAGGTGCACTAATCGAGAAACATCTTAGTAAATATAATCTGTCGCTTTGATGTATCATTGCACATCGACGCCGAAATGATGTGTTGTTTAACTTCCATGTTCCCTTCAACTCTGTGCCAAAATGTGGGGGTGCCACCCAGCCTTTTCCACACGCCTTCCACTTCCAGTTACCACCCTCTCCAGAGATGAACAATATCCCTTGGGCGGTATCCATCATGGGATTGGCCCTTCAGAGACTAATATCAGAGGGAGGGGGGCAAGAAGTGGGCGACCTGGAGGCAGCAGTGATTAACGATGTGTTCAGGCCAATGTGAGCAGCCAATCACAGCTCAATAAAGTTCATTCTGAGCAGTGAAGTCTCAAGCTGCCACATAGAAAATAGTCTGCTGGTGGTGTGCGATAGATTCATTTCATAATTGGGTCATTTCGGAATTGAATCCATGCCCAAAATCCATTAACATACACGGGTTCCGTAAATTACAGTTGTCCCGAGACAATATATCACATTAACTGGAGTAAAGGAGACTCCTAAATATTATGTTTTTTCTGTCTCTCCCTCTGGATAACCAACTATCATATTTAACAGATAAAATAAGTTATAAATATATGATTTTATGTCTTCTTTGTAGTTGTTAAAATATTTAATCACATATGTTTTAAATTGCACTAATTAAACTCTATGTCTCTCAACATCCATCCAATGACATTACTAAAATCAAAAAAAGTAACCTTAATGACTCGTCAGACAGGCTCTGGATGGACAGGAAGAGCTCCCGGAAGACTGGAATACTCCTACCAAGGTACTCAGAGAGGCAGCCAGTGGAGTACTTTGGGTGCCTTCTGGTAGGAAAGGGGAGAAGGAGACTTGGTGGTGGAACCCCAAAATACAGGAAGTCATCCAAGGAAAGAGATTAGCGAAGAAGAAGTGGGACTTGGAGAGATCTGAGGAGGGGCTAAAGGAATACAGTGAGATGTGACATAGGGCAAAGGTAGAGATGGTGAAAGCTAAACAAGAGGCATATGATGACATGTACTCCAGGTTGCATACAAAAGAAGGAGAAAAGGATCTCTACAGGTTGGCCGGACAGAGGGATAGAGATGGGAAGGATGTGCAGCACGTAAAGGTGATTAAGGATACCGATGGAAATACATTGACTGATGCCAGTAGTGTGCTAAGTAGAATGAAAGAGTACTTTGAGAAGTTAATGAATGAAGAGAATCGGAGAGAAGGTAGCGTCGAAGAGGCAAGCGTGAATGACCAGGAAGTGGCAATGATTAGTAAGATGGAGTTAGAAAGGCATTGAACAGAATGAAAAACGGAAACACAGTTGGTCCTGATGGCATACCAGTGTAGGTATGGAAGCAATTTGGAGAGGTGGCTGTGGAGTTTTTGACCAACTTATTCAATAGAATACTAGTGGGAGAGAGGATGCCAGAAGAATGGAGGAAAAGTGTGCTAGTCCCCATTTTTAAGAACAAAGACGATGTTCAGAACTGTGGAAACTACAGAGAAATAAAGTTGATGAGCTACACAATGAAGTTATGGGAAAGAGTAGGGGAGGCTGGACTCAGGGCAGAAGTAAGTATCTGCGAGCAACAGTATGGTTTCATGCCTAGAAAGAGTACCACAGACGCATTATTTGCCTTGAGGATGCTCGTGGAAAAGTACAGAGAAGGTCAGAAGGAGCTATATTGTATCTTTGTAGATCTAGAGAAAGCCTGTGACAGAGTACCAAGAGAGGAGCTGTGGTACTGCATGCGTAAGTCTGGTGTGGCAGAGAAATATGTTGAAATAGTACAGGATTTGTATGAGGGCAGCAGAACAGCGGTGAGATGTGGCGTAGGTGTGTCAGAAGAATTTAAGGTGAAGGTGAGACTGCATCAGGGATCCGTGCTGAGCCCCTTCTTGTTTGCGATAGTAATGGATAGGCTGACAGATGAGGTTAGACTGGAATCCCCTTGAACTATGATGTTCGCAGATGATATTGTTATCCACAGTGAAAGCAGGGAGCAGGCGGAGGAACAATTAGAAAGATGGAGGCACGCACCAGAAAGGAGAGGAATAAAGATTAGCCGAAGTAAAACAGAATATATGTGCATGAATGTGAGGGGCGGAGGAGGAGGACTGAAGCTCCAGGGAGAAGAGATAGCGAGGGTGGATGACTTCAAATACTTGGGGTCAACAATACAGAGCAATAGAGAGTGTGGTAAAGAAGTGAAGAAACGGGTCCAAGCGGGGTGGAACAGTTGGCGGAAGGTGTCCAGTGTTCTATGTGACAGAAGAGTCTCTGCTAGGATGAAGGCCAAAGTTTATAAAACAATGGTGAGGCCGGAAATCATGCGCGGATTGGAGATGGTGGCACTGAAGAAGCAACAGTTACAAAAGAGCGAGAGGAAGACCAAAGAAAAGGTAGATGGATGTTGTGAGAGAGTAGATGAGGGCAGTGGGTGTCAGAGAGGAAGATGCATGGAATAGGTTTAGATGGAAAAAGATGACACGTTGTGGCGACATCTAAAGCGACAAGCCGAAAGGAAAAGAAGAAGAAAAATGTCTCAAACCACAGCACACCATCATTGAGATCAAGATAGAACTTTTTGGCCTTAGTTGAAAGCAGTACGTGTGGAGAACACCAGACATTCCTCATCGGCGCATCAATCGAAAGAAAGATGAATGGGGACAAGTACATGGATATCCATGGCAAAAACCTTCTCCAGAGTGCTCAGGAACTCAGATGGGGCCTAATGCTCACCCTCTATTAAGACATTGACCCTAAGCACACAGCTAAAATAAAGGAGTGGCTTCAGAACAACTCTGTGACTGTTCTTGTATGCCCCCGCCAGAGCCCTGACTTGAACCCAATGTAGTATCTCCTAAGAGATGTGAAAATGGCTTTCCACCAATGTTCGCTATCCAACTTAACAGAACTCATGGCTCAAAAGGGCTCTTCCACTAAATTTGGTGGAAAATGTAATTTAGAAAAAAAATAAATAAAAAATGTAAAAATGTGAATTCCCCCACCGCCCCGTCAATAAGGGGTGCTTTACCTACTTTAGGATTTGCTTCCATCTAGGGGTAGGGACAATACCCAGCAGTCAACAATGTGACACAAAATGAAAACAAAATATATATTTGCTTGCAGTGAAAATGTTGTAGAGTAGATACAAGTCGACCTTTAATGTTGTTTAAACGCACCATACCAATACAGGATTTTATTTCAGCCGGTGACATAAATAGCAGCTAAACTAGTTAGCATCCATCAATGTGGCGGCTATGGATGTTGGGAGGGGGGCATTGACACTGACGTTTGAGTTCTGCTGTTGGGTGGCCTGGAAGCGACAGGATGTCTGAGATTTCATTTTACCATCATTGTTCTGTTGAAACGTTGTACCTTGGCCAAATGCCAATACGCATGTAGCGTCTACATGTCACGTTTTAACAGATGTGCTCCATAAAGGTACTTTTTATAGTTTGCTACAATATTTGGAATTCAAACAGCAGTGACAGACAGAATGGAAAAGTATCCTATTGAGCTTAACCAGGGAGATTGAGGGTTTACGTGTTTCCTTTGCATCTCCCAGCAGGAAGAATGTACATAAGTACGTAGAGACGGTCAATATTGAACCAAGTCTCCTGCTTTGTCAACTTCACAAACTGATACCAAGGACCTTTGCCCTTTACAAATAGCGAATGACAATAGCTGGGTAATGCTGCCGTTCCCGGGTGTTAACGTCTGGCACTGAATTAATTTGTGCAGGTCGGCTGTCGATAACCGAATGCTGACGTTTTAGCATCGAGTTGTCAGTACTATGCTTTGTTCGGGGCACACCGCTTTGCTTTCATGCGGGATGCAACTCGAAAATATTGTGCTTGGCTTCTGACCGTGAGCGAGCATATAATGGGCTCATTCACCGGTCTTCTCACGTCGCACAATTGCCGTTTGTCCTCTCTCTCACTGACAGAAGTAAATGATTGTGGCTGTTAAGAGTTTAAATTTTAGTGGTGCTTAAAAAAAAAAAAAAAAAAAAGAACTTTTCCAAGTGCAGCTCATTCTCTATGGTGTCTCCACTCGACCTCATAGAGCCACTGAGGCTTTGAGGGTGTATTTTATGATCTAGTTCTGCTTTGGTCAGCAGAAATAGTTTTCTTGAATTATATTATTGAAATAGCTTTGAAGATAGCGGCCCCTGTGGTATTCTTTGTATATTTCACAACCACCAAGAAGACTAAGCACATAAAATGTGTTTTGCGTTCCTTGTTACATTCATCTCGTGTCTACATGGTTTTCTTTAACAATACTTCTGTAGCTCGCCGCAGCAGGGACTATTGCAGCCCCTGACAAAAAAAAACACATTATTCCTCTGAGTCCTTTATGAGGAAAGTAAAAAAAAGTTGTATGCTTCAATCAACCTGTCGAAAAAGAGAAACAAAAGCATAGACTGTATAAGCCCGATAAGAAGGGTGATAGTTTTATGAAATCTTTGAATGAATTAGAATCATTATTTAAGTAGAAGCATTTTTGTTTTTTTACTTTCCCACTTAACGATGCCTAGAGACAAGATTTATCCGTTCTGTGACTATTTAATAAGAAAAGCAGAACTGCACAATATTGCACTTTTAAAATAATAAAATGCAATGATGACATAATTTACAGAATCCAAAGAACATACGCAGTTTTTGTTGCATTATTTGCTTCAATCCTATCAACAATGTGCTGCTCCTTGTGGTGAGTGCACCTTGGCCACATGGGAGCAATACAATACAGAAATATACCAATACTGTTCGTGCACAGAATCCCAGTTCCTTATGTACATGCAGACAACCCCAGCTCCTCAGTAAACCACGGTAATAATAGTTAATCGTCTTAGATGATAAAGAATATAGGCCTGTGAGTATTGTCAAATTATATCTACGTGATGCTCCACCATTTTTGTTCATATATCAGTTGAAAGGAATATATCACTGCTACACCGATATTATTCATTACGATAGTAAACTTTAAAGTGGGACTGTTATCCCTATAAACATTCTAAAACAGATACTGTAATGAAAAATACATACAGTATTCACTTCAATGTCTATATGAAAAAAAAAAGTGAGCGGAGAGCACGTCATCCATGCGCAAAGTTGCACAATTGAGTGTCCTTCGACATCCAAGTGGTTGCCATATTAGTCGCGTCATCTGTCCTTGGCGTCATCGTCACTTCCGCCGTTGAAAACGCGCAGTGCCTGCCACTATGGAAGCCGAACAACAGAGATATTCTGATTTTTCCGACGCCCCTTCTGACACCGAAGCTGTTTACGAAAAGGACAACACCACACAACCGAGTGAAGTTGTGAAGGGCAATATTACACTATTGTTTCAAGCCCTCAGGGCAATAATACACTATTTTTTCGAGCCAAATTCGGATGATATCCGATCACAGACAAACCACATCCCATCTGATCCACTTCCGCGGTGTAGATGAGCAATCGCGGCGCATCGCAGCCGGCCGGTGTGGCTTATGACAGAGCCGAGCGGTGCTGCTTTAGGGGGGTGCTCACAGTTGAGCCGGGGCGCTTAATGTGCGCACGCGACTGAGTAACGCATTCTCGGCTAGGTTCTTCAGCGCCGCCCCCGTTGCAAAGCCCGACGTGCAGCCTTCGCAGAAGCTGTGACTGCCGAACGCAGCGCCTCAGCCGGTGTGGCTGATTTCAGCACCGTGGTACATAAGGAGGAGGTGGAGCCGAGCTATGCTGCTTTTAGGGGTATGTTCAGTCGCCGCAGTACGCGATGAACACTGACGAGACGAGGCTGAGTGAGACATTGTTGGCTGGGCGACGCGCACATTGACACATTTCATACGCAGATCTTTTGTTACGTTATGAGAGAGACCGATTACGTGGTCCACCCAAAACTATAATTTTTTTTTAGTAGCTGTATGAGCACACCAATACATTTCATACACGGATCTTTTGCTACGTTATGAGAGAGACCGATTACGTGGTCCGCCCCAAACTATTATTATTATTTTTTTAGTAGCCGTATACATACCTGTTATTTGGAACCCACAAAGCTCTCGTCCTCTGCACTCGTGCAATCCATTTTTCACAACGAACAGGGTCTCTTTCAAACTTATGAAGGGTAATTCCATTCTCCCGAGTGTTCAAGCAATGTCCAGCAATGCAATGAGCCGGCATTTTGGCTAACACGAACGAACAACGAGCTACCTTCCCGGAGGTAAAACTAATGGAAACAAACGAGTCCACGAGGGGGCGCCGTCACTTCCTGCTTCTTTTCAAAACCAAATCCCTGAGAGGATTTTCATGGCGGGAGTTACAAAAAGCTGTATACGTCAAAATCCCGTTTTGTGGCGAAAAAACACATGGGACCATATTGGCTGTGGGGTTTTCCATTAATAATATACCAAAAATAATCAGTTTGACGACACTTGACCTTTAAAGCAAACTTGTGCAGTTGTTTCAAATTCATCCATTCATTTTCTTTACCGCTTGTTCTCAGAAGGGTCACAGGTGTGCTGGAGCCTATCCCAGCTGTCAAGGGACAGGGGGGTGTACACTGTGAACTGGTTGGCAGTCAATCACAGTCTTTCAAATACACGTGTAATTCATTTTTGTTTTCTGTTTATCTTAACAGCAAATTAACAGTAAATTCAAAAGGTAATAAACTGCTTGAATTATGATTTTTGGCAAATTGTTCACGATCTGCCATACTGCTGCTTGTCGTGAAATCGCCACCATACAGCTCAACTCATGTCTTAATTTTTTGCTGACAAGTCAAAGCAAAATAAAAAAGAAATTGGCCAAACAGCAGCTCGTATCTTGAAACACCGCATTTGAATTTAGATTAACATTTAGGCCTACTGCGATACTGTGTTTTAATGATGGTGGTACTGTACTTGGGATGCAGCCAGGTGCTTTTTTGGTAGTACTTGGTGTAAAAAAATATATATACCACTGCCCAAAGAATTCATGCCAAAAATACAGTATAGCATGTAATATTTCCTAATATCACAGCTTCTGGTTGTGTATTCCATCCTTGTCACATCTGGAGGGAGACGTGCAAGAAACACAAACATGATAGTTGATGTTTTTCGCCGACGATTCCAGATGTTCTCCCCGTCACTTTTATGAAAGACATTTTCACAAACTCCCTAGAGTTGTACACTGCGCAAAACTTTTACAAAAGCGGACCTATCACCAGGCACACACATGGGAAATCAAATGCTCCCATCGTTTCTGGCGCAGTCCTCCTTCCCTTTTGAAAAATGTGTGCAGGAGCCTCTCAACAGTGTGAAATGACTCCCCAGGATGTGTCGAGAACAGGCAGCAAGCCACAGAACGTCACCTGGATCCGTCTCAATGTCCCTCATTTGGAAGAAGTCCAACGCACATGCACCTCTTTTTTTTGTCATCTGTAGTTTGTAGTTTGTAATGTTTCTATTCACAATGTTTTTCATTGTCATATTGATTAAAAAAAAAAAAACTTGTAACCTTTTGGCTTATTTAACAAAGCACTTCAGTAGAACTTTGTTACTTTGTATGTGACCAGACGTGACATCAGGGAGGAAAGAAATATTGATGTTCTTTTGTCTTCAAGGGGACATATTTCATTACAGTACTCGGGTGTTATAATAACTGTAAACCAGGCACAAGAAATTAATGAGGGAAGAAAGCTTTTTGTGGGAGTGGAATCAGTCAGTCATGATGTGCCCAGGGGAAGCAGTGAAGGGTCTCTTTTTGAACTTTGCATTTGTTTTGAAGTTTGCTTCCAATTACCATGACTGAGTCCCTTCCTCAGGGTAACATTTGGAAGGTAATTTGAACACGTCCAACACGCACTTTCAAAGCTGATGCTCGTTTGTCCTGGCTTTATTTTCATTATTTCTTTTTGGAGCAGTGAGATGTTCACTGAAAATGACGTGCCTTTAGGGGCTCATATAGGGTCGAAGAGTTACTGACTAAAGGGCAACGTCAAAAGGACCATTCCAATATTTTTTTCTTCATGAGAAATAATGAAATTAATAACATAATCCAGCCCATTAATTAACTGTCAGGCAATGTCTTGGGCAAAACATTTGCTCCCTAAAGTGGTACGTGTGCAAAACAATCAATGCCTATGTAGTATTTAACTTTTAAACGCGATACTTTGCAGTTATAGAGGAAGTTTCCATCTTGAAGCAAATACAGTCCTGGTCCAGAATTTAGATGAAAAAGTTATTTGGGACTGTCAGCATGATAATGAATGTTCCATATTGAATCATTACAAGATAGCCACATGCTTCCACAAAAGAAATAAAACAAAATGGTAACGTGGTAACTTTAAAATAATTTTTTTCATTTGTCAGTTATTTACTTCCCTGTTGTTTTATCATCAGTCTACCAAACTTACCAAACCAAATTATGCTGTGTGAAAATGTGTTCCTCTAAGAATCCATTTGGAGTTCCATCTGTCCATTTTCTGACCCACTTATCCTAACAAGGGTCGCTGGGCTAATGGAGACAGACAACGGTCGCACTCACAATCAGACCTACGGGCAATTTAGCATCTTCAATGAATGCATGTTTATGGAATGTGGGAGGAAACAGGTGTGCCCGGAGAAAACCGTGCAGGCACGGGGAAAACATGTAAACTCCACACCGGAGGGACTGGGATTTGAAACCCGGTCTTCAGAACTGCGAGGCCAATCCGCTATCCAGTTGTTCCACCGTGCGGCTGTTTGTAGTTCCAAGAGTCTACAAAGCTAACAATAGTCATTGGCCATTGGGGGTAAATTATGTTTGGCTTCAAATCAGGTAACGACTTGTTAATGATGCATGTAAATTAAATTGCTCCTGCACTGCACCCGTATTGTAGTTGTGTCAGTGAACTCTTCACAGATACGATCCTTCAAGTATTAAACGGTAACAAAGTGGTTGTTTAAATATGAGGCAGTATAAATGGAATCCAGAGCACATCAATATCTTTTACTAAATTTCCTCTTACCACATGATAATGTTGGTAATGTGTTTTTGTGTCTCTCTGTACTTACAGCATTATGGATTGGCTGAGAGGTGGGGTACGCCCTGAACTGGTCTCTTGTCAATCAAAGGGCAAATCAGACAAATAGTTATTCTTACTCACATTCACAGTGAAAGACAGTTTGAGCAAGGATGGGTAAAACTGTCAGAGTCACAATGGATTAGATTTGCTAGCCCATTTGTGGGGGTTTGCATTGTTTGCTGGCATGAAGCTAAATTGACTTTCCCAAAATGACAGTCTGTCAAAATGCTTAGTGTGGTTGGAATGAAAACGCACAAGTGGTTTCTACTTGAGTAAAATGCCACAAGTATTTTCAAGATCAGGATCTTTGCACATGCGTGCGTTTGTGTGTGTGTGCGTCTGCGTGTGCGAGTGCGTGTATCTGTGTGTGTGTGTCTGTGTGTGAAATCACCTACAGAATGTCTGATCAAAAATTGCCTTAAACTAGAGCAAAACATTTTAATTGAGTATTTCTCAACATACCACCTTGCCCGTTTAATTTAATCTGCTACTTTTTCTCTAACTGACTGACAAGGTTGAGTTAAAAATATCCACCAATATGCGTCAAAATTACCTCTGCATTTCAAATAGTGTCACTTGGCCTAAAAACTCGACTGATATAGTGCAAAGGGAACATTGTTGATGAGAAGCACAGTGTGAACAGTAGAAGCAAAGCAAATTTATTTATTTAACACATTTTGTACACACAGTAACTCAATTTCCTTTTCATGCATACACTTTTTTTTCCATCATAAAATCTCGAAACCTTTTGGGGTGTATCTGAGTCCAACACCAGACACAGCACATTTCTGACCTTTTAGTTCAACGGTAGTTACTCAAATTCTGTCACCTGAAGTAACTTAGTCACTACTTGCAAGCATTATGAAATGGTCGTTATGCTGTCCAGAAAGCAAAGACGTTTTTGATCTATTTTAGAATATGTAAGCGAATGAAATAGGTGTCTGGGATGTGTGTGTGTGTCTTTGTGTGTAAGTGAGACAAGCTCGACTAACACTTTCACAGGATTGCATCCATGTACCTACCTACCTGGCAGCCCACCTCAAATGGAAAATGAGTTTATGGCATTGCCATTGTCGCAGAATGTAAAGGGCAGCTAGTCCCTTGTGTTGGCCTGACCTATCACGTCAGTGGCAAAGCCATGGCGGATTTGAAAGCCAGGTAATATTCTGGGAAATGATGGTCTTTGCAGAGCCTTCCATTTTGTAAATGCACTTAACAACCTTGACAATTCAGATAAGGTGCAAGAGGTTATTCCAGAATTGGAGGGCACTTGAGGCAGCAATAATTTTTGAAAAGATCCTCATTATTTTCATAATTGCTTGTGTCTTAACCATCAACAGTACACTTTTTACAGGATAATTAATTTGTCATGTATTGTTTGACACAACCCTTTTCAGATATACAGTGTACGCCCATTATTCACGTTCCTTACACCCCCACAAATAATGAAAGTGTGAATAATGGATGCAGTGTAAATACACATGTATTATGTATGCATGTATGCATGCCAGCATACCTTTTAGAATGTATGTATACTACCATAAGATGGCCCTCACAAGGCACTGGGGAAAAATTGCATTTTACATCTGTAAGTAGAAGAAGCTTACATGCCCTACACACTGCCTGTGTAAGCAGGTCAGTACTGGTGATATACACACTCACGGCATGCTCCCAGAATGCTTTGCGGGACTACGGAGGGCGTTAGTGCCGCACCAGCTTGCCACAAAGCATGCGGGTAGCAGATAAATAGTGTTTAAAGTGCATGATGTGTGTAAATGATTTCGTGAGTCATTCTTTTGTTTTATTATTTGCTAATCATGCTCTTCTGGCAGTGTGTGGGGTCATGTAAACTTCTCCTGCTTACAGATGCTAAGCAGAGCACGTTTATTTACATTGTGAATTTCATACACAAGCTAACTCAATGTGCTTTACATGATTAAAAGGATTTAAATACAAGGAAATAAAACATTTAAAACTGGGAAAAAATAAAAATGATAAAATATGTGTATTAAAAATAAAATACAAAATAAAAGTACAACTAAAAACAGCGTACAGTGCAAGAAATATTATTTATTGTGGAAATACTCTAAAAAGCATTGCTCAAAGCATTGCAAAACATTTGTTTAAAACAATGATTTATCTTATGTTTACCCATGGTCAGTGGGATTAGCCTTGAGATGTCCTTTCTGCTGAATCATGTTCCTCACTTTTTCTCTCCTCCTGTCAAAACTTAAAAAGGTTTTGCTACGTGAGAACTCCAAATTAGCATCAACTATACAATAATTTTGTATGCCTCACCGTAGCCACATCACAACACTTCAAGGCTGTCAGTGGTGCTGTGCATACCAACACAGTACAAGCAGATTCCCTGCCATCTGAGTTTTACTCCACAGTTGGATATTTGACTTTTCTGTGATGTATCACTTCTATTTAATCACATCACACCCCTGAAGTGATAATCAGATACCTTAAATAAACTGGATATTGTTTTAGCTCACAAGTTTGATTACAGTTTCCTGTGTGCATTTTGTCATGTACAGTACTACATTAACTAGATTATAAAAGCTATAGGAACAATGTCAATAACTTCAAATAATATTTAATAGAATCAAATTATTTTAACGTTTATAAAGGCAGGTCCTGCGATACTAACCCTTACATTTTTTGCCTAAATGTAAAAATGTAAATGGCACCCGAATGTTTCTTTTATTGTGAAATCTGGTAACTTTTCCTAAAGTTACCCAAAATACACCAAACTGTAAAGTTATAGTGCACTGGAGAGCGTCTTCATGGGGAAGTCAAAAAAAGGGGGCCAGGTGGGTAGGTAGGTTGATCCAGCATGGCGATCTTCTTCTGCCAGGAACGGTCAGATGCTCAGCCTGTGAGCAAGCGTGTTTGCATGTTGAAAAAAAATGCAAAACAGTTCTCGCTGCTTTCTGCAAATAGAATAAAGCAAACGACAACCCAGGATGTCTTTGTAGACATGCTAGATGATGGTTTGGCCCTGTGGCAAGAACTCGCAAGATGCCCCCCACATACAAGAATGCAACCAACAGGCTGCAACTTGTTTTCTGCCACCTTGGCGTAGTCGAACACTTCCTTTGAAGGCTCTGACGATTGATCTCCCAGTCGTGCTGTAAGATCCATGACTCATTGCAGGTGATGACTTTTCCTAGCAAGATCGATCTCAATGGTCTCATCATCATCACTCTGCTTCTTTCTTCAGCGAGTGCCTCAGAGGAGATGCATTGAAAAGCATGTGGAAAATATTCAATGTCTGCAGAGAGCTGAGGTGCCACTTGCAAAATAAACTCCAAGCCAATTACAGTACATGGAAGGGATAGACTCAGAGTTTGTAACTTGGGTTTAAAATGCTATTTTAATGACATAATTCCCAGAATAAATTCAACACACAACATGCATACTAATCGTAAGGAGCAGAAGTCATACAGAGGTCAGAGGATGGCTTTAAACAGCTGCGAGATCTGCACTTGCAAAAATAGGTAGCCACAAAAATATACTTTCCCTTGCCTCTCAAACGGGCTGTTAATAGATTGTGGAAACATCTGTAGTTCATCAGTTGATTTACACAATTGCTGTGAACATGTTCTTGGCCCTGGTCAAATAAAAAAAAAAAAAATTGTGCAGAAAGTAAACAAGCCAGGAGTAGCTGAAATTGAATTGTAAGATTTGATCACTGTTGACTGTTAATGTTTCAAACTGGAGCAAAAGCAGATTGGTTCGTACGTCACTGCCAGTCTGTTAAAAACTACTGTTTAGAGACATAAATCAGACAAATGTTGCCAGAAAAGGTGATCAAATGAAAAAAAAATTGCAGGTTGAAGAGGCATATGGGACCCCTCAGGAATAAGTGGTACCAAATGTTTACACAACAATGGGTCAGTGTGCTGCAAATGACCTCCAGCGAAGACTGATTGCAAAAGAGATGTTGACGCTAGATCGAGAAATGAAACCAACAAATTTGACACTTCTCTCGCCAGTTTGTTCCCTTCTATGTTCTTTCTACTACTACTTGAAAATCACCAAAATATTGGAAGCATTTGTCATGTCAATGGTAAATGTCAACCATTTGCATGGAGACTTTTTTTTTTTTTTTTTTGGGGGGGGGGGAGGAATCATAGTATTTTACAGCTATCAGTAATTCCGCAACTTGCTAATATAGATTTTTGTCCCGCTGAGAACTATTAGAGCCACAGGGGGGAAAAAATATCAAGAACATATTCAAAATATTACAAGAATAAAGTTGTAGTATTACTTGTAATAATTAAATATGATTTTGAAGACTCATTTTATATATTTTGTTATTTTTGTACTCTTTCATTGTGTATCAAATTTCCAAGACATTTATTTTTTTATTATTTTATGAATTTCAAAAATGAAACTACACTTAAACTATAATCTCATTATTTTTCATTCATAACGATTTGCTTTAGCCGCTCAAAGATGTACTGTACTAATATATATATTAACTAAAAAAAAGGTTTAGATCAATGTCATATACAGTATTTTGTTGGTCAAGTTGGTCATTTCATGTTCTTAGAATAATATCAATAGTATTACTATTTTCTGTTTTGTTTATTAATATAATTATAATTACTATGATTATTAAAACACCACTGCAACCCAAAAAAGAACAAAATGTGTATCTTGTTGAATGTGTGTGACTTCAAACTTAATACACAGTCGTACCTCGTAATATACTTGGGATTGCTGTGACATGCTGAGATCAATTAGCGTATGATTCTCTAAATCCTTTCCTTTTAATGTATTTTGCAATTTCCAAATGTCTGTTATTTCTCTTAATATAGTTAATGTAAGAAACTATAACTAAATAGTTACCTTTGACTGACATAATACTTTAAGCTTGCGTGAACTTCTTTTTGAACAATCAATGAAAAAAATGCATTTCCTCAGCAACTGAAATGTCTCCCCAAACTTGAAGAGCACAGAGGAAAGTGGTCAAAAACAAGAGTTTGGTCTGACCAAGTTTGTACAAGTTTGCATGCTTACTTTTGCAGACTTTTACCTCATAATTTGAAGCATTGACTCCGTTTAATGTGTTCAACACAGCAGGCTGTTTGACATGTTCTAACTTATCAATAAATTTCATTTCATTACAGTTCAACATACCTGACCACTCACCACACAAGTACCACTCCTACTACCGACAGAACTGGTTCAAAAACGCTGAACAGAATCGGAAAATGTAGAAAATCTCATTTCCAGCATGCAACACTACATTACAGGAGAATGTAAACACCCACGGCGTGTATGAAAAAGAACAAAATTATCTACAAAACCCAAGTGAAGATAAACAGTGTGTGAAATGGATTGATGGACTTACATTTGCATTGGAAAAATGAGAAAGCTTTGAATCTTTTTTCTCCATTAAACTGTTCATAAATATATGGTTTTCTACATCCAAAACTCAACAGCCGAACTCTATTTGTCCCAAACTAAACAGACTTGATAATTTTTTTTCACTGGAAAGACCAGCTGAAGGATGGGCAAAGTAAGGGAACGTCTAGGCTTTGACGTTCAAAGAGCTAATAGAAGTCAAGCGTTTGCCAACCAAGAGTTAAATCAATGCATCATGCAGTTTCTGTAAACAGAGAGTATGGTACACCGGGGATATCTGCAAGAATTATATGAGGTAATGCCATCATCCTATAGCTGCTTCAATGAACAGTTTACTCCACTTCGCTTCCCTGAACTGTAAGCATGTGGTTTCCTACACAAGTCTAATGAATGATTGTTAATATGAACACTGTGAGAGCAAACCTGACCTCCACCCAACCCTGGAGAAGGCATTGTATATCTGTACGTATAATAAGTGTGTGCTTCATCAAAGCATGGAGCTTGCACATTGGCTAAATTATGCCGCGCATGTGCTTCGACATCTTTGACTGGTTCCTTTAATGTTTTTGTGGCGTGTTGAGTTTACTCAACTCTGGAAGTGAGATGAACATGATGACATCTCAGGTGTCAACAAATGAGCAACTGCTCATCATATTGCCAGTATGCAGCAGCAGTACCTCATTAAAAAGTTGCTATAATTCCAAAGGAAAACACAGACCAAAAAAATATTTTCAAGATGCCATGTCACTCCTCTTTAATGCAATCACTGATTTGAATCAGAATAATGATTATTAGTCATCCATAGGATATGATAATGAATGAAAGAGGGTGAGGCCACTGATAGTTTCGTGACTTTGGTGCCGGTAGCATGGAATCGATTCCCGCTCAGTGATGGTGTCGATAGGTATGTGCCCTGGGACTGACTGGTGACCAATTCAGGGTGTTGTCAGCCTTTCTCCCAATGTTAGCTGGGATAGGCTCCGGCACTCCCATGACCCTTGTGAGGATAGGTGGCTTTCAAAATGGACTTGGAAAAATGTGTTCACTTTCTCTGACCTCTGTCCTTGTATTTTTCACATACACACAACAGAAGCAACGAAAAGTAATGAAGCTAACAAAGTGGCATCAAGTTTACTTTTATTTCTCATATGTAGGATTTAATTATTTTTAGCCTGTCCAGGATGTACTGGCATTGGTTCCACATTCCAGGTAATGACCAACAAATTTGAAGTGGCTCATACTGTGGTACTTTCTCTGTAAATGTTTGGAAACTGAATTGCTCTGTCCTTCTATCACTTCATTGTAATGTGTTCCTACTTTTTAAATAGTGAAGTGAGACTTTACTGGAAGACTTGTGTTGCCTATCTCTGCAAAAAAAAAACAGATCAAACGCAAATATCCAAGTTACTGAATAAAATCAGGTGGCACGGTTGGAGCAGCTGGTAAAGCGTTGGCCTCACAGTTCTGAGGACCCGGGTTTGATCGTGACCCAGCTTGTGTGGAGTTTGCATGTTCTCCCCGTGCCTGTGTGGGTTTTCTCCAGGCACTCCAGTTTCCTCCCACCTCCCAAAAACATGCAAGATTAATTGGACACTCTAAATTACCCCGAGGTGTGATTGTGAGTGTGGCTGTTTGTCTCAATGTGCCCTGCGATTGGCTGGCAACCTGTTCAGGGTGTACCCCAGCTCCCTCCCGTTGACAGGTGAAATAGGCTCCAGCACTCCTCGCGACCCTCGTGCGGATAAAGCAGCTAAGAAAATGGATGAATGGATGGATGGATGAATGAAATCACACTTGTGAATCTCAACTCTGAGGGCAACTGTTTTAAAAAAAAAAAAAAAATGAACCCAAATTTTAATCAAAGTTACATAGACCATTTTCTTTCTGGGAAACGAGCTGAAGCTCACATTAATGGTGATTTTTTTTTTTTATATATGTAAAGGTTTTAAGATTGTCCCTGTGGTATAAAATGTTTACATTTTAACATTTACACGGAACGAGGTGTACTTAATTTTCAGTTGCACTTGATTAAAACTGGTAAACTATTGTAATTTACCCTTTTCCTCAGAAAAAAATAATTAAATATGTTAACACATGTTAATCATATGAATCCCTGTACATGTTCAAATGAAGTAAATTCAAAAGAAACATTTTTCCCCAAATAGATTACAATTCCCAACAGTAAGCGAGGATCCATACTATCTTCTTATCAATTGAAGGGTAAGACGGTACACAATATGGAGCTCAGTCAGCACGTTCAACATGAGAAAGAAAATGATGTCTTATACTTCAGATCTACTGAGTGTTCCTTTGCTTCTTTCCACTCGTTATCGTTCCTGTTTTCAGATCCTTTCTGTGCAGGAAAACATGTGGAAACTCTTGTAATGTTTCCACTGCAGACCCTCTGGAAAGCCAGTTGGCGAGTGGTAGATGCCCATTTAAATTCTTGTGTAGTTAGTGACTTTTTAAAAGACAGACACAGCAGAAGAGTCCATTAAAGGATTATAAGGATATAGAAGATCTGTACATCTATTCAACAACCTTGAGTCATTTTTACAGTTCTTTATCAGCATCCATCCATCCATCCATTTTCTTCCCACTTTTGCTGAGCTGTACCCAGGATATCCAGAAGCCATCTCGGCTCCTTGTTCAGGGTCATCCCTGTAAGGGGGAACCTAGTGGGATGTGCCCAGAACAACATACAAGCGAGGTATTGTGAATGTATTCTAACCAATGCCCAAACCATCTCATATGAATCTAGTCGATGAGTAGAAGCAGTGACTCTACTCGGAGCTCCTTCTGGAGGACCAAGTATCTCTGCATGTCAAAGGGAGATCCAGGGCACTGTGCAGAAGAAACTCCTTTTGGCCTTTTGTATTTGTGCTCTTATTCTTTTGGTCACGACTCACAGCTCGCAACCGTAGGTAAAGGTTGGAAGATGAACTGACTGGGTAGATCAAAATGTATCATTTTGGATGAACTCCTTCTTCATTACAGCATACCAATGCAATGAAGTCCACATCCGTGCAGAGTCAGCACCAATTCGCCTTTACAATCTGCGGCTCCATTCTTCCCTCAGTTGTGACCATGACCCCGAGGTACTTGAACTCCTGCAGTTTGATCTCTTCCTCGTCCCCATTCACACACAATACATGGGCGCAGCGCAATTGTCACTACCACAGTAACAAGTATATTAGGTCGCATTCACTGGTAGCACATTTTCTTGTTCTGCCTTTCCAACAGTGTTTGCTTTGACAAGAGAAAGCTGAGTGATCATAAAAGACAGGATATTGGGATATTGGAATTTAACGTCCTTTAGTGTTGTCAGTCTGGCTGAAATATGGCAAGATTTTATGGCAGTAGTCTGAAATAGTCAGGAAAGACCAATTTTTTCTTGTAGTTTGATTGAGGAATTAATGATGTGTGATTGGCAAAGAGACTTTTGTGATTAGCAGGAGAGAGAAGAGGAGAGCATAATAGTGAACTTGCATTGGGAGTAACATTACACAACGGGCTTGTATAAAATAGTGTCACGAACCAACGGTGTACAGGTGGACCCAAATACAGGACTCCAAGACGATGACATGATGTTCAGTGGGTTTTATTATAAACGAAAGTTGTGAACGACAACACAGTCCAAGAAGGCAAGAGACAAACACAAGACACACAAGAAACAATGTCCAATAACTATGAGTCAACTAAAGAACAAAGAGGACAAACCCGTGACTGGACTATAATGGCGCAGTGGCAGAGTACTCAACCAACTGGCAAAACCAGTGACAAAACTCCAACTTAAATACATTATCTAATCACAGTGCCTCATGTGACACAGCTGTGACCGGCGGCAGGTGTCAGAGATGAAACCGCTCGGAGCGGTGTCTAGGCAACTCCCCTCTTGGCCGTGGTCCAGCCTTGCTCATGACAAACCAGTCCCCCAGAATTCATGTGTTTGATTATTATATTTGAAATGAAGTGTCCTCGGTTTGACTGCTGAACTTTTGATCATAATATTCAATCGTGACTTTATATTGAAAATACAGAAGATATTTTTAAGCGTTGCAAATAGGCAGAAACATAGAGAGATGATGATGGTGCTATAGAAGAGCATTCAAACTTGTGTTTCTTTACTAGTAGACCTTGGTGGGAAAAAAGCAACAGCTGGGTGTTGTACCACAACACTCTCACTTTGTTTGAGATCTGGGGGTGAACTTCCTGCCGGTCTGTTAGAAATGTCAGGTGGTCTTCAAAAGTTACACCCTGAACCATTAAACAAAATCTATTTAGAATGTGGTTAATCATGTCTGGTAAGTGGACAATTTGGTGACTAGATGGCCTTTTTTAATTCCTATGTATGTGAAAATTCATGAACTGTACATTTTTAGACTGTTGCAGCTCTATCTAATAATTTGGTCACCACATTTTGGTAAATTTTTTTCAGGGGAGGCGATTTTGTAGTGTTTGTGTCAAGTACAAATGTGGAGGACCCAATTCTAGGGAAGCAGGCAGGCAAAGCAAGAGGTCCAGTGTCAAAGTAAACAAGAAACACGAAACACAAAATCAAAAATGGCCAAAAAACTGGAATTCAAAGTAACACGTGGAAACAAAATGCTCATCACAACGGGTAAGTCAATACCAAATATAATGCAAATACACAATAAACAAACTGACAAGGCAAGAAGAAACACCTGGCCGGACAAAAAACAAATGGCTGGAGGAACCCGAGTGGCTAACAAAAGGAACAGGGCTGAGGAGAACACCTGGAAACAAAAACCTAACGAACAAACGAGACATCATCATTGACAAAGGACAAAACAAAAACAAATTCTAAACAAAGCAAAGTCAACAAAAACACATTACAGAGACAATTACAGCACTGCAAACTACAGTCACAAAAATAGAAGCATATTGTGAAATTGCGACAAAATTGCCTCAAAATGTAATTTATAAGTTAATATTTAGTTACATTTTAGATGTAAACGTATAACTTGTTCCATGTGTGTGGAGCTGTGTCATGGCCCCGTCACACCATGACATTCTGGTTAGCGTTCTATAGCGTTTGAGGAAATGTTGGTAGTCGCCCATGGTCGCCGGGATAGCGCCAGAAGAGCGTTGTTTGAACGCTAGTGGAGGTCAATGATCTCTGGGAATCGGTGAAGAACGCCGGTCCGGAAAAAAAGTTTTGAACATGCACAAAAGTTCTCACAGAGAACAGTGTTTATCAACGTTTAATTTTAAACGCTGCAGAAAGTTCAAGAATGTTTGTGGAACGTTTTACTAACGTTCGCCGAGCGTTGCACGCGTTTGGCTGTCGTTCGTCAGTTGTTACTCTAGTGTTACTTGGTTGTTACTTAATCATTTGCTTTACAGTGAACGACTCACTGGCGACCTGTCAACGACCACTGAACAATCCCCTAGCGCACACAGCGTGTAACTAAAATCAAACGAACGTCCTTTGGCGTCCATTGAGCGTCATTCGAGCATTTCCCGAACGTCCATGCATTTGGGTATATAAACCGATGCTTTGCATTCTTACTTGCAGCACTAGTTGATGAAGTCCGCACCCCACCTTTTTTCGTCTAGGCGGCATGACGGTTCAAACTAACGAGAACACGCCAGAAAAACGGTATTTGTCGTTATTCACCCGTTTAGTCACACGCTCAACACGCTCGTCTAATGTTGATAAATTGCTCGTCGCGGGCCAGTGACACGTTACCACACGCTAATGGTTTTTAGGGGTATCTTATTTGGTCGCTGTTACACGCTTCTCGTGCGTTAGACACACGTTAGGCATGCGTTAGACACACGTTAATCACACGTCAGATGTATCATCCTCATTTGGGAACGCTGAAAAATAGAATGATTGAAATGTTCAGAGAACATTGACCAGAACGTCATGGTGTGACGGAGCCTTCACACATTTTGTGTGAATATAAAAATATAAATAAGAGACTAACTCTTGTATGTTTTTTTTTTCCTTTGTGTAGTTTGATTGTCAACAAAGTAATCTCACAACTACAAAGCAGACCAAGTGTTCTGAAGGCAAAAAGCCTGGCAGTTTCATTGTTGCGAGAAACCTTGATCGGATCAAGCTGGTAAACTAATTCCACTAGTTTGGAAGTATCTGGACTTCATACAAATCACCCATTACCAACTGAGAACATAAATTACCGTCAAATTTGGTTTAAATTCATTGTTGATAAAAGCACAGTAACATTTTGAGGAAAATGTAAAAAAAAAATCTTGTAATTAAAGGGCCACTCTTATGAAATGCATGATTATTAGTATGTTATTAATGAAAAAACGGCAGCCGACATGGACCCATGAATTTTTTTCACCACAAAACATAATTTTGACATATACAGCTTTTCGTAACTCCCGCCATGAAAATCCTCTCGAGGGATGTGTTTTCGAGAAGAAGCAGGAAGTGACATACATAGCAGGACCACCCTAAAGTTTGTTTCTATTAGTTTTACCTCCGGGAAGGTAGCTCGTTGTTCCTTAGTGTTAGCCAAAATGCCGATTCATTGCATTGCTGGACATTGCTTGAACACTCGCCTTCACCGTCTTCGGCGGCGTGTCCGCCGGTCACAGCTTCGGCTGGGGTGGCTCATCTTCGGCGCCGAGGTGGCTTATCACCGTGCCGAGTCGCGCCGCTTTACGGTGTTGTCATCACATGCGGCTGACTGCGCCATTGCCGACAGGGTTGTTCATAGCCGCGCGGCGGCGGCCAGCTCGGCCTTGTTGGCCGGGGTGGCTCGTCGCGACCTCCACCATGGAAGTGGATCGGACGGGGAGGTGGTTTGGCCGTGATGGCATATCATCTGAATATGGCTCAAAACAATAGGATAATATTGCCCCGGTAACTTCATTCGGTTGTGTGAAGTTCTCTTCTTCGAAAAGAGCTTCCGTGTCAGAAGGGGCGTGTTCGTCTCCCATAGTCCACCGCGTGTTTTCAATGGCGAATGTCCGGGGTGACGTCACGGACTGGGGATGCAGCCAATAAGGCAACAACTTGGATTCGTCGAATGACACTTCCGCAACTTTGCGCATGGACGACGCGCTCTCCACTCATATTTATTTTTTCGTATAGACATTGAAGTGAATAATGTTATATGTATTTGTCATTACAATATCTATTTTAGAATGTTTATAGGGATGACATTTGACCTTTAAAAACCATAATAATTATCCATCTCTATTCCAAACATTACTTCACCATTTGACTCTTGCTCCACTATGTACAAATAATTAAAAATTGTACAAATCTGTTATGAAAAGATGTCTTATTTTCTCTGATAGTGTCAAAATTCAAAATTCATATCTTTGTAATGGCTGACACTTTCATATCAAATCTCTTTCATTTTTTCAAAAACTCGCTGGTGAGTGTCCGTTCAAACCCGAATATCACCTTTAGGACATTTGCCCAAAATCCCACCCCCACAAATAATCTGAACATTAGTGTTTTTCATTTCATTTTGCTTCTGAGCTTCATCGCTCTCGCAAATGAATAAGCATTCAATGATGTTTAGAACCATGACTTCATTCAATTATTTCTCGCCAAACATGGGTCTCACAGCATGATTGAGGAGATGAAAAGGTTACAACAAATCCATTCCACTCTCATTTTCTCTCGCTTTCACACTGCCGCCGAGCACACAAAGGATCCTCTGTGAGAGGAGACTGCATGCCAGTCATTGGTTGGGGGGGTGGGGGGGGCTCAGTGTGTTTGAGGTTGGGGGAGTGCACAGTGTTTTGCATCGCGGCTTGCTTTATCCTAAAAGGGTTCAAATCAACACTGGGTTTGGGCCTTGGGCCCTGTGTGAAGGACCACAGTCTCGTACATCACCGATCTGGGGTCACCCCACGTTTAACCTTCGTGAGATGTCCGATAACTTATAGCCTGTCGGAAACACACACTTGCAATTTGATACCGTAGTAGCATTGTAGATACGTGGTGAAGTTGGATCGTGCTAAAATTGTCTGCTCAATAAAAAGCGGGTTGTTGTGAACCTGCAGCCAATACAGAGGTACATAAGAACAAGCGCCCGATATACTCTTCACCAAAAACGACCATCCCAGGGTTACTCAGCACACAAAGAACATTAAATGACCAAACAAAAGGATAGAAAAATACAAATTAACACGGAAATAAAACAAAATTAAACTTTAAATAAATACAGGGTGCCAACTCATTTTACATCTGTGAGAAAATACATTTAGTAGATAAATACATTTACAACCACAATTGCAATGAAGTTGAGACATTGTGTTAAACAAAGAGAGAATACAATAATTTGCAAATCATATTCAATCTACATTTGATTGAATACTCTACCAAGATGAGATATTTAATGTTCAAACTGATAAACATTGTTTTTAGCAAATAATCATGAACTTGGAATTTTATGGCTGCAACAGATTCCAAAAAGCTGGGACGGGTTGGGAAAAAAAGACTTGGAAAGTTGAGGAATGCTCATCAAGCACTTTTTTGGAACATCCCACAGGAAAACAGGCTAATTTGGGAACAGGAGGGTGCCATAATTGGGTATGAAAGGAGCTTCCCTGAATTCATTCACAAGCAAAGATGGGGTTATGTTCACCTCTTTGTGAACAAGTGCGTGAGAAAATAGGTCAGTTTAAGGAGAATTTTCCTGAACATACAGTTGGAAGGAATTTAGGGATTTCATCATCCACGGTCCATAATATCATCAAAAGGTTCACAGAATCCGGAGAAATCATGGCATGGAATGTGTTGCAGCCCTAAAACTCCAAGTTAATCATTATTTACTAAAAACAAAGTTGATAAGTTTGAACATTTACAATCTTGTCTTTGTAGTGTATTCAATTCAATGATGGTTGAACATGATTTTAAAATTATTGTATTCTGTTTTTATTTGTTTAGCACTGCGTCCCAGCTTCATTAAAATTGGTGTTGTATAATACTCACCTAATAATTGTATGATCTATGAATTATAGACCGGTCAACAGATATGCAAAATTAGCTTTGGAAGTTGATGTTTGCACAGACAGCAGTCACTATGGAACTTGATGAAAAGTACATTTTGCACATTTCTGTTTTACGGTATTTGGGGTACTTCAACATACCTGCAGAATCTTGACTAGTTGGAATTTTTTATAAAATATTGTGGCATTACAAATATTGTATCTTAGATAGTATGATTACATTAGATAGCATTTTAGGAGTATTGTTATGCATTCTGGAATGATAAAATGGTCAGAAAAATATATGCACACAGAACCGTTTTCTACATTTGGGTTTTCATTTTTATTCTTCAGACAGTGAAAGTCTGGAAGTGTATGCAACGCCATAATCTTTTAATATGTACCGTAAGTTTGTATAAACAACATGCAACTTATTTTTATATTCTGTGCAGTTGTTTGGCCAGTCTGTGTAGTGAATCTTTGCATGTCCGCTTCTCGATTTCGGTCTCTTACAACAAATGTTGTCCACATGTCTGTCTTACAAATGGCTTGGGATTGGATACACAATTCTATTTCAAGTGCTGTAGAGCTGTACTATAACGATCCCACCTAAATGACTGATTTTATGAAAAAAAAAAAAAATCATTGAATATGTATGTTGCCCTTGAAACTAGGTTTATGCTTCTTTGGTGAATCATTTTATAAAACGTCATAAATGAAAATTTAAAACATGTGTCAGTTTTGATTGTGCTGCAGTTCAAGTTCGGACACCGTCTGTTTGTAATCAGCAGACGCACGTTAAGAGCCCACTTTGTTTTCAATTGGAACCAGTTCTCAGTACAACAACGCTTCATTCATCGACTGCGATAATACTGTTTGCTTTGTTTCTAATAAACTTTAAACATTTCTCCGAACAGTTTGACATCTCTTTTTGTTCACAATTTCAAAGAAACGACCCTCCCCATGTCTTTAGTTGCTTCTCTGGTCCAATCCTAGTAGACACTTAAATCTGTCATCAATAAAAAAAAGTGGGGTCCTTTTGACAAAATGATAATCAGAATTTTGCTCGACAGAAAGGGCCGAATTTGCATCCTGAACCCTTTAAAACTATTTGCAAGAGCATAGTCCATAACTCTTTAGGCCACTTGAGATTTTCAGCAAATTTCTCAAAGCAGGGGAAGAATTTATCAACTCCTCACAAGATCAGACTTGTGCAAATCACAGACTGATTCAGGGGTAGGGGGCCTAATAAAGTGCTCAAGTCTAAACTCAATTTTGTTGCCTTCAATGTGTAATTTTCAAATATGCCAAATAATTAAGAAATGTTTTTAAACTAATGTCACATGAATTCGATCTTGTTAAGTGTGAATTTAAACTAAAATCCCCTTGCTCAAACCAGCAAAATACGACAAAGCAGTTGTATTGCGTTTAAGAGAATTTAATAACACACACAATACAAAACAAAAACAATAAAACAACTAACACAGAATAGAAGTTCAAAGACCGAGTAGTTGAGCCAAGCTATGAATAGTCACCAGAGTTCAACAACCAGGAAAATGTTCTTTCCAGTGAATATTCCAAGTCAACAAATGTACAAAAATGTCCAGGGACGAAAAGCAGAATGCAGTGTGCCGTGTACTTATCTGCTTATCCAAAGAGTGGCGGTAAGAAGCTTTGTTGATGGTCCTTCTCAGTCGTCGTATATAGGCACTCCTCGGAACAATCCAGAATTCACACAATCACAAAAGAACCGCGTCATAGTAACATAAAAGTATGAAAAGAAAATAAAGAATAAAAATGCACACACAGACATAACAGTTTAGGACGCTGATTCATTATCCTTTAAATCTGTGTGAAATCCAATCAAATAGTACCCCAACACTATGCCTTGAGATCTCAGGTGACATTTGATGCCCAAGTGCTCTTTGGGCCATCATTTTAATGTTTCTATCCCACTATAGAGCTCGTGCACCTGTGTCATAAAATCATGTGACTCGCCATATTGCCGGTCTAACAAAGCATTGTTCAATGCTAAGTCCGTTGAGACGAAACGAAAATATGCCTTATAGCACGACACCCAGAGTTTTGTCTGATACCGTTCAACATTTAGAAGGTGATAATAAACGAAGGTACTACGTGGAAAAATGAGAGACACTTGGAGTAGATGACTCATCATATTCAATGCCAAAGTCGATGTTTTCGCCGATAAGAAATTGGACTGTTAATTCGCTTCTGCTTGTCTTGGACAACTGGATATACTCATGGATCTGGTGAGTAGGTGAGTAGGTCGTTGAGATTTATACAGAAGATTTCAAAAGTGTATAAAAGTCTGGACACATACAAATACTTCGTTGCTGGATCTGTTCTCAATCAGGAATAAATCCCACAAAGTGATTGACTCAGATTTTTTTCAATACTAACACCAATATTTAAAGGGCTCCTGTCATGAAATGGATGATTTTTAGTATGTTATTAATGAAAAAACATCAGAGAACATGGGCCCATGCGTTTTTTCACCACAAAACATGATTTTGACATATGCAGCTTTTTGTAACTCCCGCCATGAAAATCCTCTCAAGGGATTTGTTTTCTAGAAGAAGCAGGAAGTGACGTAAAAGACAGCGGCGCCCCCCAATGGACTCGTTTGTTTCCATTAGTTTTACCTCCGGGACAGTGTTCAACAAGTACAACGGCGGCTTTGAACATCCCCCTAAAAGCAGCACGGCTCGGCTCCATTATATGCCAATACGGTGCCGAAAATCAGCCACACCGGCTGAGGCGCCGCGTTCGGGGTCACGGCTTCTGTGAAGGCTGCGCGTCGGGCTTTGCGGACAGGGGCGGCTCTGAAGAACCCAGCCGAGAATGCCTCTCTCACCCGCGTACGCCCTGGCTCGATTGTGTTGCTCAGTACTGCGGCATCTATGAACACCCCCCTAAAGCAGCACCGCTCGGCTCTGTCATAAGCCACACCGGCCGGCTACAATGAGCCGCGATGTCTCATCTCTGCCGCGGAAGTGGATCGGACGGGGATGGGGTTTGGCCGTGATCGCATGTCCTCTGAATATGGCTCGAAACAATAGTGTAATATTGCCCCAGTAACTTCACTCGATGTTGTGGTGTTCTCTTTTTCGAAAAGAGCTTCCGTGTCAGAAGGGGCGTGTTCGTCTCCCATAGTTAGGGTGCACCGCGTGTTTTCATTGGTGAATGTCCAGGTGACATCACGGATGGAGGACGCAGCCAATATGGCGACCACTTGGATATCGTAGAATGACACTTCTGCAACTTGGTGCATGGATGACGCGCTCTCCACTCACATTTATTTTTTTGTATAGACTTTGAACTGAAGTTTTATATGTATTTTTCATTACAATATCTATTTTAGAATGTTCATAGGGATGACACTTGGGCTTTAAATGAATGACCCCCAGGTTTATACAAACTTGCATTCATTAAGTATGATTGGGAAAAAAAATTTGGACAGGGAGTCATCTCCTCTATACATGGAAGCGGATTGCGGACACACCTCTCTGCGACAGACATTTTTTTTTTTTAATATTAATTGTTCTCAAATGAGTCAACTTGGTATGATGAATACTTCTTGGTTATTTGAGATTGAGAAGAATAATTCCTACCTATAATGAAGTGATCGCTACACAGGCGTGTGTATTTTGTCAGGCACCATCCAACCCGTTTCATCGCCGAAATCCATCAATCTTTTTTCATCTTTTCAGCTGGTATTCCATAGAATGATCTCTTTAAAGAACTGTCTTATCTTTTGTGACAACCAATGGCACAATAGATCTCAGACATTGGGAAAGTTGTGGTCCAGTTCAGCGACGCCCGAGCAGCTTTGTTTGACCCATCGATCTTTTCTGGTCTTTTCAGCTGGTATTCTATAGAATGATATCTTTGAAGAACTGTGTCGTCTATTGTGACCACCAACAGCACAACAGGTCTCGGGCAATTTGAAAAATCTGCTTCGGCTCCCACACTGCAGAGCAGCTAGGTTTGACCGGCAATATGGCGCTGTGCAAACTGTGACGTCACATGCATGAGCTCAATAACCCCAGCTAGAGGTTATGTGTGCCATAAACTGGGTGATAATGACTTCATTTCACAGCACTAAAAGACAATGACTTAAAGAAAAAGTTCAGCACAGTTTTATTTGGAGAATAAACTTCAATTCAAGGTCTTACGACTCTGTAACTTTTTTTGGTCATAAACACAGACAGAAAGAAGAACACTTTTCTTTGAACAGGCAGTAGGAAGGAGACCAGAAGTCAAGTCTTAAAGTTCACATTTGTTTATTGAACACTTAAAAGCTGAACACAGAAATGTTTCTGTTAAACAATGTACTTGTAGTCATTATACAAACCAACCATAAACTCACTGTGCTTATTTAAAGCCATTTAACAACAAACTTAATTACCTTTGTGGCTCTCTTTTGCTTTTTACCTCTCTACTGCTCAGACAGGATAAAGACAGATCCCTCCATCCATCCATCCATCCACCCATCCATCCATCCATTTTCCATACAAGTCATCATCAATGGGGTGTCAGGCGTCGCCAATCTATCTTTGGGCATGAAGCAGGATATACAACCTAAACTGTCCATCAACCAATCGCAGGACACATATAGACAAGCACACTCACATTCACACATTTGGACAGTTTAGTTTTCATTTAAACTAACATGCATGCTTTGGGATGTTGGAGGAAAGCAGAGTACTCGGAGAAAACCCACGCAGGCACGAAGAGAACATTTGAAAAACTCCACATAGCCAAAGATGGATTTGAATCTGGATCCTCAGAAGTGTGAGGCAGATGTGCTTACCAGTCGGGCACTGTGCGCCCATGAAGGCATCGATCGACTTTAGCATTTCAGTTTTTTTCAAAAGCCTTTTCGCAGATATCAGTCAAATGGTCGGTTAGAGTACATTTGGGCTCCAACTAGAGGCTGACTCTATTTTAGGGACTGTAGTGCAAAAAACACTTATGCGCACAATAATTAATTATCTTAGACTCACTGTATATGATAAATATGTCACATACAATTGGCACCCATCTAATTCAAAGAGTTGGCAATTGTTGGCCTTCTTGGTCTTTTGTTTTGGTTTTGCATATATTTGTGTTAATAATTTCAATTATGGATGTAATGTAACTGTAGAACCTGGAGAAGTTCCGTTCGAATGGATGCAAGCACACAAAAGGCAATACTCACAGGCTCCATTTTCAGATACGTATTTCTTTAATGAAATGGGTTTCATAAGATGTAGTTTTCAGTTTGGAAAGTTCGACCCATAGTCAAAGGAGTGATTTTTTTTTTATTAAAAAAATCATTGTCTAAAGAAGCAATATAAACATTACTGTTTGTCTGATGCTAGTTCATAATTCTTGTGAATTGTCCTTTAAGCCTCATTAGTTTACAATAAGGAAACTTGAGATTTTAAATCACTTGCTACTTACTTTGAGCATGGAGTTGATGTCGGCTTCCCACAACACGTCCTGAAAGATTGTAATTGCCGGGGACTCGAACATCCAGACGGTTGACGCGGGCCAGTTGGACACATTTGCAGTGTGCAAAGATTAATCGTGACGTCTCACCCTATGACACAGATTCCTTACCAACACGGCATGCTGCACAAAAAAATGTGCTCAGTGTGAAACTGGAGGCTAAAGGTGTTTTCCAATTAAAGTTATGGTTACCATGAGAACCAAACATGTTTCTAATCAACACAGCGATGCATTTCTTGCCAAACTACTACCACGCCCACTCTCACACAGGAAATTGCTACTCAGCTCAATCAGAAATTCCCACATATATCGTTCATGCAGAGAAAAACAGCTGTTTGTGGCGTATTACAGTAACAGTAACAAAATGCATATGCTCCGTGGCAATCTCCATGCATGACTCACTTTTACGGCTCCCCAGACTCCATTAGCTCACCTCCATTGCAGGTCAAATGAATCAACCTCTAGTTAAACATCAATATGCTTTTAGACTATAGTAGAGCTTTTTTTTGGCATTTTAGCATGACTCAGACTTACTGGTGGTGTTCTGAGTCGTGGTTTATTAGTCATCTTTTTTTTTTGTTCCGTGTTAGTCATCTACTCCTTAATCTGTCTACTGCATAGGATTTTTACGAACAGTTAAGATTAAACGTCTACCATAAATCCTTAAAAAAATATATACCGATGTTGTCAACGATCTCAAGATTTATAAGAGTTATTATAAAATATGTGAACCAAATCCCAGGACATTCTTTTGGCTTGATTCTGCAAGGAAAACAGCTGATAGTAAATCTCCTTGCCAGACAACTGCCATCCAACATTGAATAAAACACAATTAATGACACGATTAGATATCACAGGCTGATTACACGTGTGTAATTGTTTCGGAGATTCTCACACATACTTCTGCAGCTGCAGCTTACACGCCCATGGATGAGAACTTGGCAGCTTGAAGATAAGCGAACTAGCAGACAGGGAGACAAAGGAGCAGGACTATATGTCTGCTTCTGACATCCATCCATTTTCTTAGCCGCTTATCCGAACAAGGGTCACGGGGAGTGGTGGAGCCTATCCCAGCTGTCATCAGACAGGAGGTGGGGCACACCTTAAATCAGTTGCCAGCCTTTCACAGGGCGTTAAAATAACTGTTTGACAAAGAGCAGGGAATCGATTTGTAATGTGAATAAAATTATTACAACCCAATTAAAAACCAATTTTATTCAGATTGAAATCTGGGCATGGGCGTAGTTATCTCATTTTGTACACTCTATCTCATTTGATAGTGACAATGGAATGTCTGGACCGAATTTCGATAAACCAGAATAACTTTAGCATTGTTGTCTAACGTTAAGGACACCGGACTCACAATCAAGGGTTCATGGTCTGAATCTCCTTTGTTGCTGTTGTTCTATTCGTCCACCATACCCAATATTTCAGTATTGCAGAAGAATTACTAAGAACGACCTAAGAAACCCAAATCAGGCCACTGACAAGTCATGAGTCATCTCGAGAACCCTGATAAAATCCATGTATTCTGCTCCTCCCAGTTCTTACACCACGTACCAAAATGCAGACCAGCTGTGTGAAGACAACGCTGACCTGTTCAAGTTTGGATCTACTCAGGACGTTTACTGTATTTTCTTATTCCGCTCACACCCTTTCAGCTGCTATTTTGTCACATAGTTGCTTCACCTTGGCAAACAAGGCACCATCCTCTAGTTCAGCGATTTCCAACCTTTATAGAGCTAAGGCACATATTTTACAATTGAAAAATCCCACGGCACACCAACAAAAGTAAACGTCACCAAAAATGGATCGATTGATTACTGTATGTACTTCCTGCCATCTAATAGAAGAGGATTTTTTTTGTTCTGTCTGTCATTGTGCCTCACTGACATAAATAGATGAATAAAGATGCATTATTTCTTGGAAATAAATGGGGTTTTTTTAGCAATTACATAAAATGGGCTAACTTCCCACGCCACACCTGAAGAGCGCTCGCGGCACACTGTTTGGGAATCACTGCTCTAGTCGACTTCGGAAAAGCAGATGTCAATGAAAAACATGCTTTTCGCTGGCTGTTACAAATTTTGCTTCCACTTTCCCTATTGAAACTCGATGGGAAACTTGATGTAACTACCTACCACAGGAATTGGTTGTCCCTGTCCCCTGGTGCTCTTAAGCCCAGGACCAAGGGAGCTGTTTGATGTTAGCAGGAACTTTACAAGCCAACGATGAGTCTGAAGCTGAGAGCCAGCTGTGAATGCACTCACGGCTTTGAGAATTGACTCTGGTGCAGAGGACCTGTGGAAAAAAACTTTGGGTGGACCTCCAAATTGTCCACATCCACCATACATCAACGCTGTCTAATATATTCTCTCCTGCAAAATATGCTGACGGACTAAAAAAATCTTGATAGTTTTTCTTTACCCCAAACCTTAAACCCTGCAGTTTCAACAAAGATGCAGATTATTTTCATGATTTTCTGATTCTTTATTCTTATCTTTTCTTTAACTCAGCTCACTGTATAACTGTGGTGGAAAGTGGTAATCGCCTCACAATTCTGACATTTTGAGTTCAAATCCAAGCTCTGGCCTTCCTGTGCAGTGCTCTGCAGGTCCTCCGGCTTCCTCCCACTTTTCAAAAGTATGCGTGGTCGGTTAATTGAAGGCTCCAAATGGGCCATAAATGTGAATGGGAGTGTTAATGGTTGTTTGTCTAAATGTTGCCAGCAATTGGCTAGCAACCAGTTCCTGGTGTACAGTGTGTACCCTGAGACTCACCCAAAGTCTGCTGAGACTACAACACAAGCCATGTCCAGTGAATGAATAAATGTTAGAACGTTCCATGCCATAAAAATCCATGAATTGTTGTTCCATCTCACAAACCCTCTTTTTGGGACACTGCTTTACTTCAAAATAGTAGAAAGGGATGTTGAATGCAGCAACTGGCGTGAGACCTTCTAAACAACAAAAGAGAAGAAGGAAGAATGAGATACCTGGTTTTATTTCAAAGTAAGTGGCAACACTTTTTACAGTACCATCAGAAATACAAGTAAGTAGTACCTTGGCATGTATTTGACAGTGTTTCAATTCTGCACGTCCGTGTGAAAATGACACTGTTCTTGTTCTTTACAAAGTCATCTTTATACAATATGAATTTATGTTGTAATAACTGATGCAAGGTAGAACTAGTTTAGCGGTGAATGTCCCCAAAATAAAGTGTTACAATAAGTGATTCAAGCGCCCACCATGTACAAGAGGTAGCAGCAAAGTTTACACCCAGACCATCTAAATGTGTAATTTCTCTGCATGTATTTATTTAGTTTGCTCGTATTTTGAAACTTTCTCTTTGATCCACAGAGAATAAGGCAGGATCCGAGAGTTCAGCATGTTGGAACTGCACAACATACAATGAAGGCTCACACGCTGTCATCTCGGCGGGGTTTTGAAAGACTGAAATGGATACGGGGAAGCGAGAGATGGCGATCGAAAACGGTTGCGTTTATCACAGCTGCAATGACTCAAGTAGGCTGTAACAAATGACTTTTACGGTCATTTGGGCTGCAGGCTTGTCGAGAGCAGCATCTGCACCGTGTCGCTCCGCTACCTCATTTGCCATTTTTCAAGTACAAACTGGGTGGCGGGGAAAAATGCGTCACTCACGGATACATGTCACATCTCCTTAAACATTGAGCACATTGAGAAATTTACTTTGAATATGTAATATCACAACATTCTTTTTGTTCAGGTTTTCTGCAAATTACTGACCACTTATACAATCTTAAAGGTATTGATGAGAACATGCTGCGCAATTCCCGTACTGTCTAGCCTTGAAATACAAGTGACTTGAGATTTTTATGATTTTGGAGATACAAGCAGTTTTTTTTTTTTTTTTTACTAAGAATTGCAATATATCATTTCCAATACATGCAGTTTACGGTGGCTTTTAATTCAACTGACTTCACAACAAGCAGATGTTTTGGGAGATAGGGACCAATACTTCCAAAAAGAGCCTTCAAACTGCTTAATGCAATCCCCACTTAGCTATTTCCTCTCACACTAAACATAGAAAGATGATTTCATGTTGCATGTTTTTAATAATCACATAATGTTTAATAGAGTCTGTTTAGCTACATGTTGATATATAATGTTAAATGCCATAGATGGGTGAGCAAATACAGTAGCATCTTTGTTGCAGTGTTATAAATGATAAAGCAACAATTATGGAAACACAAGACAGATCATTACATTTGTTAATGCAACAGTCGCAATCCTTTCAGGGGAAAAAATAATTAGCCTTTAGGTGCAATTGTTGTTCGTCTCTATGTGCTCTGCGATAGGCTGGCAAACAGTTCAGGGTGTGCCCCCCCTCCTCCCCGGTGACAGCTGGGATAGGCTCTGGTACTGCGACCCTTGTGAGGATAAGCGTCTTAGAAAATGGAAGGATGGATGAAGGTGACAAAAGTTAAAATTCTCAACATTCTATTAGGTTAATGTCACTATTTTATGTCCATAATGTACAACGTTACAGACCGCCTAATATTAAAAACATCTGTTTTAAGTTTTTGTTTTTGGGTGGGAGACTGGACCAGAGTAATTGTACTTCTGTCAGTTTTGATGGGGAGAGATGATTTGAAATAGCAAGTGTTTTGAGTTACAAAATAATTTAACTTGTATCTTAAGGCACTGTTTGTCGTTTCTACTGACAAATAGTTGATAATTCTGCTGATTAATTTATTACCTCCTTGTCCCCTTGTATCAAAGATAAACATTAGTTGTTTTTTTATTTTAGATTATCTCTGACTGTATTTGACTGTTCAGTACATGAGTTATTTGCTACTGCAGTGATCCTCAGATGTTTTATACTTTATACTTAAGAGTGCGGGCATACGTGAAAAGCTAAATCCAACTGAAACTGTACATGTATTTGTACACACGCCACACTGACAATAATTGTTGTAATCCATTTTAGTTAATTTTTCATTCAATCACCTTTAAATCATTCTCAAGTTTACTATTCAGTCCTGTAGCATTTTCTAGCCGAACTAGAGTAATTCCATGAATCCGACTAGCCCACACAATAACATAGATTGTGTACGTGCTGGCCCTGGAGAACAAACCAAGGCAAGTCTCCCATTCAGCCAAAATGGAGGAGGGGGTTCCAGAGAATGTGCCAAAGAGGAGCCCCAATAGAGCCATGCGTGATGATGGTAAGGGGAGTGGTCTGGACCATACAAGGCTTCAATAAAAGCCACTTGTTTGGACCTCGGAGGAGCCCAAACTTTCCCGTAGCATCAAAGGTGTCTGCTGCACTGAAAGAAAGAGGTTCAGGTAAAACAAATAAAAATATATTTTGGGGGAGAATAGCTGAAAACATTATTAACAATCTTGTTTTTAGCACTTTGATTCTTATTACCACTGATGACCGCCTTTCGTGTGAAAAAGGACAAGATGACGAGTCTGCTGTGCATCACTTTGTTGTCCTTGAGCCTGGCTGGCATTGTCCACAGTCAGCTGACCGGCACTCCCGGGTCATATTCAGGTAAGATTCTCATGTTTAACATAATAAAAATGACAGCTTTCTTCATTTCAATCATTGCTATATGACCCATGTAATGAGCACACAGCTTGAGGGTCATTGGAGCAGAGGCTTCTGGGGTAGTAACACACAAACATCGGCTCATTGACTGTCTGCCAACAGACCACCAAATCGTGGCGTGAGCGGGGAATAAATCACCCGTGCTGCCAGCACTCCCAAAGTCATACAGAACCGTGTTCCGATTTGGCCCTGTCGAACTGTCTGACCCGGGGCCTTTAAGTCTGGTGGGCTTCTGGTACTTCTAAGACAGTCTCCTTTTAGTTCGTTAGAAAAATGAGACGGAGGTTTTATTCCTGTAAAGTGTATTTAACTAATTCATGGCCGCTGTTATATTATTTACGGTTGCAACATTACCACTTAGGTAAATATAAATGATGTGGGATACCAAAATCATATCATATATGAAAACTGTACCTGATGTTTAAAAACAATAAATTCTTGAAAATTAAATGCAAACTTAAAAGTCAAACATAACTGAACTGTCCTTGGGCTGTGTCTATTTAGCATGCCACTAGATGGAGCCTCCATATCACACTTTAAAAATCCCAGACCAGCTGATTTGTATTTAATGCAATTTCAGCAGATCTCACAGGCTGGAAAGCAAGCCCGGATTGCTTTATTCAGAGTTGGAGTGTCAACACTGGGAAGTGGGGAAGCTTTTTTATTGAAATGTTGGAATTGTTCTCACAATGACCAGTGAAGTGTGTGCATGTGCGTATTTAAATCGTGACCTCACTATGTGGAAGGATTTGCACAGCTTGAGACCACATTGGAGTCTTTGGGGGGCAAATATTACTTGGCTTGAACAACCAATGTAGCTCAACAGAAATCACCTACTTTATTTTCCTAGCCAAGTCATGCACTCGTATTGGCCCTTCTTCCAATATAATAGTCCAATGAAAGCCATTCGCAAATTGGACAGTAAGGATTTTTTAAAATATATTAACGAGGCAATTTAATCACTGCTTTGTATTACAATATGGCATATTACAAAGAAAAACTCCCCCGTCATGTGATACATTCCTCTTTACCACTAATGCAGAGCCTCCAGCGTGCATGCTACAGTACATAGCAGCGTTTTATAAGGCCTGTGAAGAGTTTATTGTCTGTGTGCTCCCAAGGTGTTGCCTGTCCTACTTTTAGGGATTCACTCCTGCATTAGAACCACGTTGGCAATCTGCCAAGGCAACGGGTATCCTGACAGGAGCTGAGTTAAGATTAACGACCCACAGCGTAAACGCATAGAGCCTTATATTGAATGGCCACCAAATGACTGTGAGGTAATTGTCTGTTAAGTGCGTCTGTTGCTCATTGGTTGCTGGGGCTGCGTTGGCAAAGGGGCTGCCGTGGAAATGGCCTCTTTCCAAAGCAGGGCCCAAAATCGCATTCAGGTTACAAGATCAGACAGTGATGTAGCTGCGTTTACTGCGTTAAATCTAACATGACAGGGTGCTGTGCTCATACTGTACAGTACGCACCCGCTTTCTATATTTTGCCTCATTATTCAGTTCAATGAACAACAAAGCGAGTACAGTACTGCAATTGATAAATAGGTTTCGGCATGCAGTGTATGCCCGAGCTAGCATCATCTTGGAGAATGGGTGTGGCCCATTTATGAACATGCTAAATCCTCCATTGTTCACATCACTTGCTATATTTTAAACGTGTTTGTTTTTCTAGTATCTTTCCCTTTTCCCCTGACCTATTATAGAATAACCATCTATTTATCAATGTTCTTAATTCATTTTCAAATGATCTGCGGTTCATAACTTGACCTAGACAATTATTATGAGAAGTCTTGGCCATGATCAAAGAGAATTCAGAATGTGTGCACAGAAAATTAATGGATGTAGCAGTCGAACTTTTTAAAATTTTCACACGCTTCAGAAGACTCTCAAAGTTCATATCAATTTGCAGATTTGTACTAATGCAATAATGATACACAAAAGTATGGTACTGTATAACAAAGAAGCATATGGTTCCCATCACTTTCTAATATGAGTGGTGTACTGTAAAACTGCAGAAGGTTTTTGCTCCAGCTCTAGAACTTTCTCTTCCCTCATTCAAACATGACATATTTTCATCCACAGGTGTGTTTTTCCAAGATGTCATGGAGAAAGTTATTGCTGTTTGAAAATCGTTTGCATAAGAGGCTAACAAAGGCGTTACTTGGGGTTAAGGGGTGTAGTCATGGGGGGCCCAAAAACAACAAAAATCCCAACTACACACAAATTCTAACCCATCTTTTGTCACATGTCCAGTATGAGGGATGTTACAATTGGTACTACTTTGGCATTGACCCTAATTCAGCAGTCTTGAAGTCTTTGAGTCTTGTGCTACTGTGTATTCAGAATAAGAAATGTTGACCATTTATGTTTCTATATTGTGATGTTTAATCAACTCCTAATTGCTCCTCCTACCAGTGTTGTCGTCAGACTTTAAGTAGAATTATTTGGACATTCAAGTACTATAGAACCATTATTTAGTAACATGTGCAATAGTGTGGCAAATCTACACTACTTGCCATGAATCATATGAAAGTACGAGACTATTAGTTCATATTACTACATTTTACATGGTTTAGCATTTTAAGTAGTCCAAAATATTGTACACCAGTATGAAAACAATGAGTGTATTTTGAGCATACAGTAATTACTTAAATTCTTGCTGCAGCAGATTTTTTTTTTTTTTTACACTGACAGAGTGCTCATTTTTTTCCAAATTAGGGAAACACACTGAATTTAATTGAGAAGTTGAATGAATAGTTCATCAAAGAAAATTAGATGTGCAAAATTCCAGGCCTAAATATGTGCATGACGACAACACATCTGGAGAGTCAATCTTGACGTCAAGGTCATCTTTGCCAGGAATTTTTTGTCAATCTGAGTCTGACAGGTTTGAAGCAGACCTTGTAAAACGGGTGTTTATGAGGCCTGGGAGAGCTTGAGTCATTCCAAGCAACACGGACAAAAAAAAAAAAAAAAAAAAAAAACAACCAAAAAGTAGCTTGTAATTTTGAACACAAAATTATGTTTTCTTTAGCTCTAATAAATACTTGGCTCAGTTTTGCGCAGTATTGCATTGAATTTGCACGACAGCTCAATATTAACAATGTGACTGCTTCTGAACAAAGTCCAGATATGTCCCCTGAGCGGTTAGAATAAAATGTTGGACTCCTTTGGATGGATTTCCGGTGTCAGTCGTTGATATGTTAATGTCACGTCGGGCATATTATCTTTAATGGGTTCAAGCAATACTGGTGGCTGCAATTATTCTCTGTAAATCCTATGAAGGAAAACGTCGAGATCTGCCTACTGTGTGCTTTGAATGAAGCACTGTACTCCTTTGTATGACTTTCCAGTCTCAGTCTTTTAAGTGTTAATGTGCAGTTTATGTATGAATGGATTCAAGCATACCGGAGGCGCCAGGTATTCCCCGTGTTCCCAGTAGAGGAAACATGATGCGTAAGATCCAGTTCTCCAGCTTGAAATTTCCCTGCGCAACCTGTCTGTCAGAAATCTAAGACTCACTGTTTCAGTCCGTTTGCTGCGGGTCCTGACTCCCATTACTAGGCCGGTTTAAGGGTTATACCTGTGGAGATGAGGGTCAAGGGTTTGTGTACATCTGTCCATCTGGGGTTTATTATTGCCTCGAGGGGGGCACAGTGGCTTGGCTGCTTATCCGAGCCCTGTGAGGTCTAAAAAGGATGATTACAGAGGTAACTCAATAAGAATAAATTAGCTAACATTTTCAGGGTGCGCTACTTGTAGCACAGAAAATGGGTATTTATTTTGCTTACTTATTTACTTACTTGGTCATCAGGCCTGTTTATAGCTGAATTTTCTAAGGCTTTAGTCACTTAAACTGTTTTGCATAGTACGGCTCATGCATTTATTGACAAACTAAGCATTTCAAACAACTTTTAACCACCCTGTGCTTCTTTCTAGTTAAGGTGATTGGCGACCTCGGAGACAATGTCACTTTGCCGTGCCACCTCCCACAAGAAGGCCGCAGTTACTTTAGCGTCGGCATCCGGGTCAAATGGACCAAGGTAGCAGACGATGAGGCTCTGAATGAGGATGTGCTGCTTTCCATGGGCTTCCACAAGAAAACCTACGGGAGCTTCGAGGGTCGCGTCTTCTTGCGGGAACTGGATAGTGATGACGCTTCCTTGGTGATAACCGACGTTTCCTTGGATGACAGTGGAACGTACCGTTGTGAGATCATCAACGGGATGGTCGATACCATGCAAGAGATTGGCTTGGAGGTGCAAAGTGGCCTCACTGATGGTAAAGAATCATTTTTTGGCCGTATCGAAAATAGATTGTGTTACATTACTACATAACATGTTCTCGTCTGTTTTTCTCTGGCAGTAAAAGGGAAAAAATACTCTTTGTATTCAAAATAGATCTATTTTGTAATTGTGTTCATCAGTAAACTGAAACTCATTTCCATCTTTTTGAATACCCGTGCAAAGCTTCTGATTCGCTATTTAATAAGCCTGCTGTTCAAAGCACTTAACGTGTTAAAATTGTTCTGCATGAAAAGGTAGTTCAATCCATCCATCCATCCATTTTCTTCACCACTTATCCTCACGAGGGTCCTGGGGAGTGCTGGAGCCTATCCCAGCTGTCTACGGGCAGGAGGCGGGTTACACCCTGAACTGGTCGCCAGCCAATCGCAGGGCACATTGAGACAAACAGCCGCACTCACAATCACACCTAGGGGCAATTTAGACTCTCCAATTAATGTTGCATGTTTTTGGAATGTGGGAGGAAACCGGAGTGCCTGGATGAAACCCACGCAGGCACGGGGAGAACATGCAAACTCCACACAGGTTGGTCCGAGATTGAACTGTGAGGCTTTACCAGCTGAGCCACCGTGCCCCCTACGAAGTTATATACAATTTTTAAAAAAACTGTCAAAGAGCTTGCTGTCAATTAAAAATTTAAAGTCCACCCAACCATCAATCCATTTTGTATACCGCTGATCTTGTTCAGCATTTCCCGCCTGGCTTTACACAAAATGCAGACCACACCCCGGACGGGTGAGCGATCGATCCATCGGAAGGCACATAAACACATCAACAGAACAATCACTGACTTTCACACAATTACTGAGTGCGAACTGAGGGCGATGCAACTCTAGTACTGCACCATCAGTGTCGCTGTAACCTGTACTACTACATCAAAATACTGTACAACCTGCTTTTATTTCAACATATTCATGGCAACATGAATTGGCTGTTGTAAGAATATTTCTTCATTCAAGTTTTATACATGGAACCCGCTGACCGATTTCCTCTGACTCAGGTGTGGTGTTTCCTTACTCTCCACCTCTTGGGCGCTACAACTTGAACTTTGACGACGCCGTGCAGGCTTGTTTGGAGCAGGATGCAGTGGTCGCCACCTTTGACCACCTGTTTGAAGCCTGGAAGGACGGCCTGGACTGGTGCAACGCCGGCTGGCTGGATGACGGCACCGTGCAGTATCCCATAACAAACCCTAGAGGACCCTGCGGCGGTGCCAACAGCAGTCCTGGCGTCAGAACCTACGGCAGACGTGACAAGTACCTGAGCCGCTTCGATGTGTTCTGCTTCGCTAGAGCATTGAAGGGTTGGTATTTAGTTGGTACATTCACTGTTTTGAGAAAAATCATTAATTCAAGTCATAGTGCTTGTACTAAGAAGAAGAAAAAAAAAATCATATTGCATGTTCAAGAGCTAGCAAGCATTGGCTTGACCTTCATACCACATAAATGTGTTCCCATAGCAAAAAAAATACTAAATAATTTCATAATTTTCAGCAAGAAAGTGACAGTCCGATCATCGCTAAATATCGCTCAACAAAGAATACGTGTGTCAATCGTTCACACGTAGCGGTGTTATGCTAGCGGAGAACGTCTCATTCATTTATACGAGACTTGTATTAAAAATCTAATTTAGGGCATATCTTCGTGCAAACACAATCTGGTTAAGCTTCGGCCGCGAGCCAGCAAGAAAGCGACACGTTTGTGCAGTCCGATCATCGCTAAATATCGCTCAACAAAGAATAAGTGTGTCAATCGTTCACACGCAGTAGTGTTATGCTAGTGGAGAATGTCTCATTCATTTATATGTGACGTGTATTAAATATCAAATTTAGGGCATATCTTCGTGCAAACACAGTCTGGTTAAGCTTCGGCCGCGAGCCAGCAAGAAAGTGACACGTTTGTGCAGTCCGATCATCGCTAAATATCGCTCAACAAAGAATAAAGTGTGTCAATCGTTCACACGAAGCAGTGTTATGCTAGCGAAGAACTTCGAATTCATTTATACGAGACATGTATTGAAAATCAAATATAGGGCATACCTTCGTGCAAACATATGTGTTCCGGTTGATATTAGATGGATTTAGTTGATGATGCTGTCTTCCACAAAGTTTGATCCATCGAAGGCATTTTTCGTACTGGGTCTTCGGTTTTGGAAAGGGTACGAATCGAACTCCACCAACTAGCCTTTCAGGATACCTGTCGTGACTACACCTCTTAACCATATTTTTTTGTTAAATAACCCAAATACGCGATAAAACGCTAACAAAAACTATACTGGACAATGCAATGTTGTCTGAGAAACTAGCGGGAGCAAAAACGGGCTTTGGTTCTATGCAGGTCTCTGGCCTCTGATTGGTCAGTGACGCGGATTGCCCAATATCCACGGAGGGGTCAATTTGTAGCAGGACATTTCCGACACAACCTTGAATTTATGGGACTTAAAGCTTGTCCGGACCAAATGTTCTAATTTGTCTTCTCCACACAGGCCATTTCTACTGGCTGACCCAACCCGACAGACTCAACTTCGACGAGGCCATCCAGGCTTGCTTCGATGACGGCGCAGAGATCGCCAAGGTCGGTCACATGTTCGCCGCTTGGAAGCTGGAAGGCTACGACCGCTGCGACGCCGGCTGGTTGGCCGACGGCAGCGTCCGCTACCCGATCTCCAGGCCCCGCAGGAACTGCAGCCCCACAGAGGCCGCGGTACGCTTTGTTGGATTTCCAGACAAGCAAGAAAAGCTCTATGGCGTCTACTGCTTCAGGCCCGAGCCCTGAAGAGTCCAGTCGAAGCCACGACAACCAAAGAGCTGCAAACACAACCCAAACTAATTAGGATTGAGTCGATGGATATTGAGTAGAGTGAGCTTTAGAACGTCTAGGAATTATGGTTTACTGGACATACTACACCGATTTCATTCATACTTTGAACACAGTGCAAACATTAAAACCATTGTTGTTACAAACATATATAACATAAAACTATCCAATACATTTTGCAAATGTCACAAACAATCCCAAATTAACAAATACTGGCATTCCTTAGTCAGAAACTGATATTGTCTTCTGGTGCACTCTTGTGTGTTTTACAGAGCAGTAAAAATAAAAATTCTAAATTGGGGGGAAAAAAATTCTATATTTTTGTATTTTTCACATTTTTTGTAGTTCTGGGTACATTTTCCAACAAAACCATTTTAAATTAAAAAAAAAGTTATCTGTGACTTTACAGAGTTTTTCTTCCCACGATCAACATTTAAAGGCCACACATCGCATTGCATTGAGAAAATTTAACACCTACCTAAACCTCAATGCACTCATTTATTCTAAGGCTTTTTTTTTTCTTTTTTTTTGCACTAAAGCAGCAGGGAAGTCCCTCAAGTTAGACAAGAAGAATCGTCGTCTGTCTGCTAGAACACATGGGAATGGGGTCACATTAAGTCGGCCACAACAGTGAAATGCCGGCTAAATATGAAAGGTTCATTGATGCAAGTCGCAGAAGAAACAGGATTTAACCTAAAACACACTCAGTGGCATTTGATGCTTAAAAAGAGCCATTTAGCATTGTTACATTCAAAGAATGATTCCGATCTGATGGCAAGCTCAAGACGACACAAATCATTTGGGCTTTCCTTCTATAACTCAATGCAACCCTCTTTGAACATAATGGCAGACCCAACAGTTACTTTTCTGGACTGCTCCTTGTGCAGTCCTAAAGTAATCCGCACGTTTTTCCTCTTTCGCGTCACAACGCAAATAAGCATGTAATACATGCTACTATAATATGATGTTACACTTAAAATAGTTGAAATGTGTTCAAAATTATCGGTGCTGTTGCTCTGCAAAGACCAGGAGATCAGGACCAGCCACAGTTCATTTCCTTTTTGTAAAAACTAAATGTTACTGCTTACAGGAGCTACACACGTCACACCAGCATAGTTGAAATAACAGGAAATCCCAGCGAGCAACAGACATTGCATCGTGCAACTTCATTTTAAACGCAAAACTAATAAAGTTTTCCAGTATTAGTGTCAGTAGACTTCACGTGACGTGGCTTGGATGGGTACTGGGGAACTTCAGTAAAAGGTCAATGTACCCACAATGCTCTGTTCTGAATCCACTAACGTTGGTATATTCAAATGGGAGAAAAGTGGAGTTTTGTCAAAAATGAAAGTCCTTAACCTTGGTTTTCGTGATGAATCTGTTCCAGAAAGTCAGACTCAAACTGAATCTGAAATCCAAACCAGTACTTCCCATAGGACATAAGTAATGTGTTCCTGAAGCCCAAACATCCAAACAAAACAACACAACACACATTTTATAGCAAAAAAAAAGTGCTTTTACCCACACACCCAACAGTGTGAAATGAATATAAATATAATTAACTTTAAACATCACTTTCCCCATACAGCGAAGAGGTAAAAGCGGGGAGCCATTTTCAGTTGATGTGTTTCTTGGCTTGTGTTTTTTACCTTCTAATAAAATAATTGGCTGTCATAACTGTCCATCATTTGATGTAAGAAAGCATATCACATAATTGCATCCTTTTATTAACAATAGCAAACCTCCCTGTTTGCTTGGCCAACAGCAATACTACTAAAGTAAATAAAAAAAAATTGTATAGTTGAATTAAACCAGAGAGACAAGGCACCAAACAATCATAAACATTGTGCAGCCATTACGTGCAAATTTTGGCTATTCAAATCTGGGCGAGGACGTTAAAGAATCTGCAAGTTCCACTGTACTCCCGCGACACAGTGCCTCAGCTGGTAAAGCGTTGGCCGCACAGTTCTCAGGACCCAGGTTCGATCCCAATCCTGCCTGTGTGGAGTTTGCATGTTCTCCCCATACCTGCGTGGGTTTTTCTTCAGGAACTCCAGTTTCCTCCCACATCCCAAAAACGTGGAACAATAATTGGACACTCTAAATTGCAACAAAGGTGTGATTGTGAGTGTGGCTGTTTGTCTCCATGTGCCCTGCGAATGGCTGGCAACCAGTTCAGGGTGTGCCCCCTCCCCCTCTGCCCGTTGACAGCTGGGATAGGCTTCAGCACTCCCCATGACCTTAGTGAGGATAAGTGCCAAAAGAAAATGGATGGATGGCACTGTACTCCCCTCTTTTCTAGTAATGTTGCAGTCCCTCCTTGCACATACTTCCCCTGGTGAGAAGCCATGCAAAATTCAGTCACTGTTCTGCTGCGTAGACCAGGTATGGAGTGACTGCCGACCCCTGACCCTACTTTTATTCAATCTGGCCGATGAGGAAGCCACGTGAGTCAGGTCCAGCTTCTAATGACTCAAAACATTCACAGCGGGAGATGGAAAAGTTAAGGAAGTTCAGCAGCCACCCGGCGAACAAGAACCATCTGATCTTGGTGGGAGTCATCAAGTTTGGCACCACTGTATGGTACCATGCGCAAATTCATTAAATTGGCCAAGATAACTAGGTGCTATTGACAGGTCCATTGAAGTGCATGATACGTTTTGAAATTGATGTTTTGCACGACACTACGCCATTATCTAAATACTGAGCATTTTATTTGCAGCATCTTGGAAAAAAAAAAAAAAAAAAAAAAAAAGATTATTTGACCAAAAAAGAAAAATACGTTTGTAAGAATCTTTTAGTAGCGTGAGAGCATTTTAATAGTGTTGGTGGGATCATTTCAGTGAGTGTACATGAGTTTCCCAGTATAGCGCGTGAGGAGGTTTCAGGAGTGTAAAACCCACGCAAGCACGGAGATACCTCTCGAACTACTAATCACTTGGAAGTTGGAATGAATAATCGCTAACAATCTACAATAATAAAGTATACGTTATATGAGGTTTGCTTTTCATTTATTCAGGGGTTTTCACAAGCTCGCCCCTTGGATAAACCATATGGGAGCCCTCTAAAGATTCCGCATCCCCGGTCTAGACTCTTCTGCTATGCAATTACGCCGCAAAAGCTACGTGAACCAGTTGTCGGCTTCCCGAGCCAAACTTTTCTTACTGCATCTGTTTGCGGTCTTTCCCATGATCAGCTCACTGGGACGGAGCGCACAGGTACGCATCCGCAGGGTTTCGTCAAGCATGTCGGATGTGTTTCTTCAAAACTGGACGAATATTATGACGTTAAGCGACGTTCTGAATAGATTTCATGTCCGTTTCAAAGACAGTTTTTTGAGATTTATGGTTGCTCCTACCAGAAATGGAAAACCTCGAGACAAAGAATTGATCAACAGTGCCACCTGCTGGTACAAGCACAACATTGTCCCTCAAATCCTCTTCACCCGTTTTTCTCATTTTCTCTTCGGAAATGAAATCTGCTCGTCATATTCATATATTCAGTTTTTATTTCTTTTGTGTGTTAAAGCATGGAGTGAACAGGCTGACCTGTTTTTCAAAAATAAAAATAAAAAAACATCCCAGACATTCACAGTGTGACACAAGAAAAAAATGTTATAAATATAAAAGGATATGTGCACATTAAGGCTGAGACGCTTACTTGGACATTCACAGACAGACAAAATAAAAACATGTTTCACTTTTTTTTTTTTAAAATGCATCCATTTGTATGGATATTATTACGCCTTTGGTATGTAACAGCATTATTGAAGCCGTCATGGCCGTGCATATTATTTGGTCCGCCACTGATATTAAAGATCCCATCATATCGGTCATCATCATCATCGGTGTGATTGATTTGTCACTTAAGTAGAGTTAGAAACATTTAAGGAGGTGACGCACATATGGAAAATGAACTTTTATGCATCCCTGCTTAAACGATGAAGTCCTTCGGAGCGTTTCACAAAATACATTCTCTCAATGAACAGGCATAAACCCTCCCAGAGTGTAGCTCAGAAGCAGCAGATGAGAGCATAGTTTTGTGCCGTATACATTTAAACAGCATTGTGTTTATTGTAAACATGTCCTGGCGAGACGTTGTGCACACAAAAAAAAAAGAAAAAGAAAAAAAGAAGCATCAGTTCTGCACCGTCCTTCCGATAAAGCAACTGTGTGGGTATGGATGCCCATCTGGTTGATGATGACTTTATCGGTGTGCAACGTCTCCATCTAGGCTGCTCAGACCGTAGCTACAAAATAAAAAAAATAGCATTTAATCTTCATATAGAAGTCTCGTTAAATAGAAACAAAATGTCTTAGAAAAACATCAAGGTTGGCATTCAGGTCGGTACCTTTGAAAGCTGCCTCCGCTCTTTGGTTCAAAATAAAATCGGTCAATTTATTTCAATTCCAAATGATTAGACGGGTTGAGCATCGTAAGAAGGCTGCAACATGACTTTTTTTTCGTACAATCAATCACCGCTGACGCTGCTAACAATGTCAATATTGTAAAACAGCACAATAGCACAGAAAAAATGCATTTGCATAATGTAAGCGCTATAAATTCACAACATCTTTTTTGCTTTGATTAAGGACCACTTGTGGCAATTTGAAAGAACTCAGTTGGAATCGTAGTTGCATTTTTTTGATAACATAAAAAAAAATTCCAGTAGCCAGTTCAAAGGACGTCTCCAGATAGGCAACATCAGAAACCATGATGTCAAAGTCGTCTGTTTTTCAAACGCACTTCCGTTGTCTTCCTCTTCGATTGTTCATATCTTGTTCTTTATTATCCGCACTCAAGTTCTCAACGCACATGCGGTCATCACGCTCTTTTCCTTTTGTGTTCCGGGCTGTCTCTCCGTCCCCTGTAGCGCTGATAGTGGAAGCGGAAGGCCTGATCCGGATCCGGCCATTGCCTGAAGTTGTTAATGCTGTACAGAGTTTTGTGTTGATGTTTTCTAAAGACGCTTCGTTGATAGTTGGACGCTAAAGTGAGAAATGGGAAAAGTTACAAAAAGTTATCTTTTTTTTTCCTTTTTCTCTGTGAGTTTTTCTTCTACTTACGGTTCAAGCAGGCAATTTTAGGAACGTCCCAATGCCCATCGCCACGACAACGGATAGTTGGGAAGTGCCTCTGAATGTATCCTGAACTGCAGCGGTACCTGACTAGTGAGTTGACCTCGTACCGCTCACGTTGTCTCCCAAAGGTCCGTGCGTTTACCACCTGAGGAGGGTGGCTGCAGGCCACTGAGGAACGCAAAATACAAATTGATATGCAAATCTGACAACAAGAAAGGAAAAAGGGTTAGGGCTAGGGCTCCATTTAGAGCAGTGGTTGTCAAACTCGGAGGGTTATGACAGGGGCGGCCCGGGGTGCCATGAACACTTTCACCCAGCAGATGACGCTAATTTTACTAGAAACTTAAAATGAAAAGAAAGATGTAACATTTTATCAGGAAAAAAAAGTTTTTGAATTTTGTTTATTTTTGGTGGCTTGATAAAGTCACCAGTGTAATTTTTCAACTGTAACCGTGACCACGTGTGTGATTATTGCAAGCTTAGTCTATGCGTAAACTGTGTGATTGGATGGAGGAGTTGCGGAGGGTGGGGAGGTGTTAAAAAATTGTCATGATAACCACTAATTTAGGGTAACAGTGAAACAGGTACATGTCCGTTGGTAAAAAAAAAAAATATGTAATCAAGTAAACAAGTAAATTAATAAAGTAATTATTTAGTTTTCACTTAGCAAGACTACTTAGTTCATTTCACTCAACTGTGAACAAAATGGCAGTGAATCAATGGCTGACTTTAAATATGCTTGTAATGGGCTCATAAACCAATTTTTCCATACGGAGGGTATGATACATGTAGTTGTGATTTTCAGCTTGTGTGGAACATTAAGGGAAACACCAGTAAGTAATCAAGTTATAACAATTGAGAAGAAACATTTAGAATGTATCTGTGAGGTGCTCTAGGGCACTTGTGTTACATAACACATTGACTGTACTCTCACTTCAGTGCATTTATCTTTGTGACTAAATTCAGGCATGTGTAACATGTACACATCCATAGAGTATACAGCGTGGTACTAATCTGCCCCTGCTTTGTCCGTGTGCCTTTTACCTGTGGCCTTCTTGCATGTGAACGTGAGGTGGTAGTTGCACGGAACGTCGTTCCACTGGCCGCCCTCGTGCCAGATCATCACCACGCAATCCTCTCCTGAGGTGAAGAAACTGTCAGGCTGGCTGGGCCTCCAGTTTTCGTAGTGCTGCAATTCAAGAAGCACAAAACGTGGAAGACGTGATGTCATGTAAATGGGAAATATGTTTCATTCAGTTGCAATGCTTATCAATGCCCCCATGAAGTCGCCACCGTGCAAGCAGGTCAGGTGATCTTTTGATTCTGCGTATGACCCAAACAACCATAAATTAAAACCACTTATGCCCATCCATCCATTTTCTTTGGCTCACGAGGGTCGCAGGGAGTGCTAGAACCGATCCCAGATATCAACAGGCAGGAGGCAGGCTACACCCTGAATAAGTTGCTCGTCAATCGCAGGGCACATGGAAAGTGCTCACCATGATTCCTTTGGCGTCAATTTAGTGTCCAATTAATGTTGCATGTTTTTGTGATGTGGGAGGAAACCCACGCAGGTACAGGGAAAACATGCAAACTCTACACAGGGAGGGCAGGGATTGAACCCGGGTCCTCAGAACTGTGAGGCCAACACTTTCCAGCTGAACCACCGTTCCATCACCACTTGTAACCATTTATTCATTTATCTTCTGTACCACTTAACCTAACTGCTATGACCGCCGGTAAACGTCTTCCAATTTTTACATTGTTTTCAGGCAGAATGGAGTGTGTCACCTAAACCAAAACAGAAAAACATATTAGCAGCAAATGTTTTCCTTTTTTTGAAAAAATTATATAGCCAAATTTGTTGTTGACCAGCTAGCATAGCAAAGGACAAGCTTGCATGTGCTTTGTTTATTATGTACCCAAATTTTTTGTTGACTAATTAGCATAGCGGATAACACAGCTAGCATGTGTTTTTTTTTTAAATTATGTAGCCAAATTTGGTGTTGACTAGCTATCGTACCAGATAACACAGCTAGCATGTGTTTTTTTTATTATGTACCCAAATTTCTTGTTGACTAGTTAGCATAGCGGATAACACAGCGAGCATGTGTTTTTTTTTTTAATTATGTAGCCAAATTTGTTGGTGGTATAGCTAGCATAGCAGATAACACAGCTAGCGTGTGTTCTTGCACAAAAACTCCAACATTAACAGTGATTTGCAAATGTGCCACTTGCAAACTGGTTCCTGTAATCAGAGTGACATTAAATTTTAACGTGATATTGAAATATAATTGAATTTTATTTATGTGATTGTAAAAGATTTACTCAGCAACATCTTTTAAATATATGTTTGGATCTGCTCAGATAAATTAAATAATGGTTCCTTACATGGTTTTCTTGAAAAAAGATTTGAAATATTCTACTCTAGTGATTTTTTTAGCGTGATTCTAAAATGAAACTCCGACTACCATCCATGCAAATGAGGATCAGACTAAAGCGTTGACATAACATGACATCACACAGTCTGCATACTTAGCATTACAAATGTTACTTCACAGATGTCCTGCTCATTTACACATTTTAACAACATACACACAGCTGTAGTGCTGCGGGGTATTCAACGTGCAATTGGTGCGTGTCTTTCAGCACATTGCGGGTTCAAAGGGCCTCTTCAAAGATGCGACCCCTCACTCCACCCCTACCCCCTGCGCGCGCCCTCACACAACTTAACCCCCGACTCGGCGACATGCCTTGTCCCTGGGCCGCGCTGCTCTGTTATTACTTTTCACAAACAGGCTCACTTCCTGCTCGCCTCACTGCGACGTTAACAAATGTCGTCGGCTAGAAAGTTCATCCCATCTGCTGCAAAATAATCAATCATGTACCTATTTATATATATATATATATATATATATATATATATATATATATATATATATATATATATATGAAATTGTTAAAATGATGCCTTTTGTTACAATGATGTATTGGATTTTTTCTAATTCAGTATAGCATACGTAAGTACAGGTCATATACTTTTACCTTTAAAGTAGAATAGAGTTGCATTTAACCTTTTGCAACAGTTTGAGTTCAAACATTTACGGAAGTAACATTTCAAATCTAATGTATGTGAAATATATCCAAATGTAATGATTCCATATTTCAGTGCAGCATTAAACAGTGCATGATGTTACAGAGCCTGCCAACACTTTTCAATATATTTGTCGGAATAAAGTCTTTTTTTGGGAGGGGCATAGGGTGAACCCTTAGGCCTGCTATGCGACTGTATTTTAACATTTGTCATGATGGTCGAGAAAAAAATGTAAACAAGTGGAGTATTTTTAGCAAATGCAAAGCCACGGGGTGAGTGTGACCACCCATGCAGACCCCCCATATTGCTTCATCCATTTCTTTGTCTTTCTGCAGGCGGGCACAGGTGCTGTCCATCTGTGTTGTTTTCCTTGCCTGGTGGCCCCTTCCTCAAGGGAGTGGAAGGCAGGGGCGGGGGTCGTGGGACACTATACCGTACCTGTGTACACCCGCCAGACTGCACCAACCCCCCCCAGCCCCCGTCCTTCCCCAAAACCGTCACTCACTCACAGCCTCATCACCCCCTCAGCTGAGAAAGCATCTCAATGGGTGTCTCGCGCTCATCTTGAATAGTCTTTGAAGTGAGGACATCATCCTGCACTGATGCACGTGGCAATTGCTCACTTTCCTGACTACTGCAGTGACATCTTTCCTTAACAGATTCCGCGACACTACCAGGGTTTGTAAAGGTAATTCAAGTCCTGTACTTCACCCAAAATGCACTTACAGTTAATTACAACATTAAAAAGTACACATTTTCTTTCTTGTTAAGTACAGTAAATACATCATCTGTTTTGAGAACTTGGTATAACGGAGGAGAGAACACAAGTTTCAATCTTTCATTAATTTGAATAGTGCTCGTAAAAAAAAATTGTATTAGCTTCATTTCACCTTATTTTAGACCAAGCACCACCTACCATTGACTTGAGTTTGATGCTTCGAGTCATTCTTGTAGTCAACAACATTCAATAATTTTCTTAAATAAGGGCAAAGATGGCGAGTATTCTGCTTGTAAGAATCTGCTGCCATCGTTGGAAATCCTCCCTCATTTAAACTCCATCTCAAAGCACTCCCTGTTTTTGATGTCTTACAAAAACCCAAAAAGGTCACTAATTCAATCATTTAAGATCTCAAAAGCACTTGACCTTTCCTCAATTTAGGTTTTTTTCACATCGTTTTATTGCTGCAACGTTGGAAAAAGCTACAACCCTATTTTGACAAAGGAAGACAAAAGTACAAATAAAATGGTGAATGATTTACGGGTTTTCAATATACAAGCTGTTGCTTAATTGTTTGTTTTTCTTTTGTTTTTGTTTTGCTTTTTTTATCTCAAGACCCAGATATTTGAGATATGGGGGTACATGACTCCCCCACTGCTAGTTAGCAGTAGCAAATTTGACATCATTCGTCTACCATCAATTCGCATTGCTTTCCTGCAATCAATGGACTACCAGTAGGTGGCAGGAAGGCACCATTACGATGTGCCAACCACAGAAGAAGAACAAGAAAGGACAATACATTAGGTATAGGCGTGTTGGCAGGTTATACGGACTGCAAATGTTATTAATGTATTTTGCAAATGTTATTGTGCTTTTAAAAAGTACAATACTATCATGTTAAATTTTTTGTTAAAAAATGTTCACACAATGAAATACAGTTTTGGGTGGAGTTGGAATGGATTAATTAGAATTTTTTTTGGCAGTCAAGTTATGTCAAGGACCAACTGAAGTCGTGTTTCTTATTTATTAATGTACTTATGTACTTCCCACTAGTGACCATTGTACACTACTAACTGGTTTCCAGCTGTGTGATCTTTTTCACAACCTTTGAGTGCTTTCTTATGTTCATAGGGTCACACTTGGGAACACTTTTGACAGGGTTGAATTTCATGAGAAAACCAACAGTGCCCGCTAATAAAGGGTGTTCCTCTCTACGTTGAGTGCATTTGTCATTGACATGAGCTCCAAATATTTAGACTGTCGCTCTGCTATGTTTGTTGGGGGGGGGGGGGGGGGGTCTTGTGTGAGAGAGCAAACCTATCTTACCGTGGGGCTCCCATCACTCCAGCGGAAGTCGCTATCAAACACTTTATCATTCAGCCCAATCCACTGGTAGTCCTGTCCAAGACCTACCAAACACAGTAGACAACAGATTACACATCTCGCCCATATTAAAACCGTACATGGACAAAAGAAGCAATCGTATTTTCATGCATGCATCTACATTTTAAAATGTGACTTTGCTTTTCATATAGTATACTTTTCTTTTAGGACTTACTGTTGACAAACTGTTGCTCCCCATGAGACAGGATGCTGGTCAAGTGAGCCCCTTGCATGCGACACTCTCTCTCTGCTGTATCCCAGTTTCTTCTTCTGGGGCAATACTTGTAGCACTGACCCTGAAACTTGTGCCAGCCATATTCACACACCTCTGTATCTGTAAGGGTAGAACAAACGAGAGAGTTACTCTGTTCCGTCCAAATATTTTTTTCAACCTCAGACAGTCTTAAGACCTTTTTCTGGTTAGTACTTCTATTTAGGGTGAAGGAAGAACAATGAATAGTTCCTGCATAAGCAGAATAAGAGGTCCAAAAGGTAAGAATATGACCAGTATTTGATCAATGTTTTGATATTTTTCCCATCCTTAACCAATTACACAGTACTACTGATCACACCAATGGTCAGCCTTGTCTAAATACAGTATTAACAACAAAAATTCATGTTTTCTGTTGGTTGACCTCCTTTCATTTGCACTAAAAGAGGAATACAAAGGCAAATATCTCTCCAGGCCACTGCTTAACCAAGCATTTCTAAGACAGCAACTGGCCAAAGTATACAATCTGAGTGTAATCCACTGATGAAAGCTTTCTTGCAAAACAAAAGGTGTAGAAAAGAGACTCCTTTAGCCAACCTTTTCACCCTCATCTCCACTCCAAACAAAATATCCTGGGTTCGGAATGAAGTAAAAAGACAGCTCATTTTCTAAGAAACAACAGCAATATCTAGCTGCATTGTTAACACCCAAATTATTTGTACTACTTCCACATTTTTAATGCATTTTTTTACAACTGATAAAAACCTAGAGGTGATTCTAGAAAGTGACAAAAGATTGTAATATATAATTTATGAAATGTATTCAAACTCACCTTTTTCATTAATACAGTGGAACATCAGTTCATGTATTTTATTTACTCTGTGATTCTGTGAGCCAAGCAAATTTTCCCGCTAAAAGAAATTATTCCATTCTAACCCAAGAAAAAAATGTCGGCTTCACGCGCATGAACTGTGCGGAAGCACTCGCGCGCGTAAGAAATCTGTGCCAAGCCACAAGACCACAGAACAGTGGCTACCCCCCAGAAACTTAGTTTCCAGAACTTCTTAATCGCAAAATTACTTGTACGTTTCACTTTCTTGGGCCATTACTAAGGGCTAACTTGGAGCAAAGACTATAACGAGAAAGCGCAAACTGAGAATTCCATGTCTGCTTGAAGCATACTTTTTGAACCAAAGCAATATTTGTCCAAAAATATAGTTTTTAAATCAATTTGTTTGCAAACAGGGGTGTTCTTAAACCGAGGTACCAGTGTTTCCATAGTTCTTTACCTTTTCCATTTATTTCATGCTCAGAACTACAGAACTACATTTCTTTGAAATGTGCTTGAAACCTGAACAAACATACACAAAAGAATGGCCCGAACAATGTTTTTCATGTCATGTAAATATTGGTTATTCGACAAAAAAAAAAACGTACCCTCCTCACACAACAGGCCAGAGTAGCTCGGGAGGCAAACACATGTGAAGCAAGCCACCCCATCCACACAAGTTCCTCCATTGCGACAAGGGTTGGACTGGCATTCATCAATATCTAAACAAAGAGATTATTGTGTAGTTATGATTATTATTATTATTTACAAACCACAGACCAGAACAAAAGTTAATTATTACAAAGATATTTTGAAAAGAGTGTCTGACCTGTTTCACAGTGATCACCGTGATAACCGGGAGCACAGCTACATGTTTGGATGCTGCCGGTCATGAGGCAAGATCCTCCATTCATACAAATGTTTTCAGTACAGGTATCAATTCCTGAAATCAAAAGTTCAACAAGTGTCTGTTATATCATATTTGTTCATGAACATCCATTCAAATAATAATGAAAAAAAAACCTACCCAGAATTTCAACAGTCTCTCCTACAATGGTGTGCCCCAGATCACGTTCCGTATCAGGAAGTAAAGTCGAGCCCTTCCCTATGCTATGTGATTCTCCTCCAGTAAGCAACGGAGGTGAAGTTATGTCTAGTTTGTCATCTGTGCCAGAGATCAGTTGGGTGGGGGGCACCGATGTGGCTGATAGTCCGTTCTGGCTTAGAGTTTCAGCTGGTATCACTGTTGTCAATGGTTGGTCTGGTGGGGGTATTGTAGATCGCTCTGTCTTATATGCAACCTTCTCTGTCCCAGTGCTATGTACTTCAGCTGACTCAACTTTTGAAGCAGTGGTGGTAGCATCTACCTTGTACACTGTCTGAATTTCATCTGATCCAGTTTTTTTTGTGGTGATCGCCTTTCTCGGCAGACCTGGAGAACTGACTATTTCTGTCTCTGCTCCAGTTGTAAAGATGGAGGGTGACGGAGTAGTGACATAATGATGCTTCCAAGTCACTCTCTCACCCAAACCATAATCCTGTTTAAGAGTGGCACTGGTGATCATTCTATTTTGTAGCCCGCTGGTGCTTTCTGAAGCTCCTTCAGAGCTTGGAGGGGGTGATCCGTTTTGCATTGTAAAAGTTTCAATACTGTTTACTGCATCAGAAGGCCAACTCTCAGCAGCTTGATGAGTAGTGTACATTGTTACTTCTGTTGGTTTTATCCTTTGATTTTTATCTGGAATGCTTTCTACTATGTTGGAATTTGATCCCTCATAGTCTGGGGTCTCTTCACTTGGGTCTTCATAAAGTATGCCAGCTGGAGACTGTGTTACTCTGACATCTTTCTCTAGAGTTGGTTCAATCTTTTTACCACTTGAAACTTGCTCATCTGTAGGGGCAACTGTAGCTAGATCCACTACGGCAAACATAGACTCAGTGACGGAATTAGCAGCAGCAAGGATGGTTGTTGATTCCTGATACCGACTTGAAGACAAAGGTTTGGTTGGTGGTACGTGTTCAGAGGAAAGATCTGTGTGAGGGCGATGGGTGAGAGGAATCCCTGATCTGGCTTGTTCCCTTGATTCTTCCGTGGGTGTCAGATTTTGTCTGGGAGGAAAGGTTGTGACGTATTTTACCAAAATATCTTCCTGAGAAGGTATTGATTGAAAAGGGATGTCTGAAATGTGCTCACGTGGTATTGGTGTAGCTATCACTTGGTAGTCGGCAGAGGTTTCTTCAGCATCTGAAATACCAGTAGGATCTGGCGTGTTTGTTATGTGGGTGTATTGTGTCTCATTACTCTCAGCATCCCTTGTGCTTGACTCAGTAGGAGTTAGAGACATATCAGTGGTCTGGGTTGAGTAACCCTCTGTCAGAGAAGTATCAGTAGATGTAGAACTATACGTTTCTTCATACAAAGATGGCCCTGTCTCAGTTGATGTTGGACTAGCAAAGTCTCCATTGTAGATTGGTATTTTGAACCCTGAACCCATTTCTTCTGTTGATGTGATTAAACTTTTCTCTGTTGACAGAGAACTATCCTCACTCTCTGAGGAACCTGAACTTTCAAAAGCTGTATGTGGTTCCCCTGTAGTTGAATTCACAGTTTCATCAGAAGATGATTGTTGAGTAATATCTAAAATGGCAGATGCTGGTGGAGTTGTAGAGCTTGACAGTGATGAGAACATTGGTGATTGGGTACTTTCTTTTTGTACTGGAAGTCCGTGAGGGCTTTCAGGTGTTGTTTCAAATGAGACTGAATCAGTGTCCATCTGAGATGATTCTTCCTGTGGTTTCGTAGACTGAATAGATTGTGGTGGTGTGACAGATTCAACGTCAGGAGAGACTGTTGCGTTGGAATGTAGTGTTTCAGGGGAATGAGGGGAAGTTTTTAAAATAATAGTTGGTGAGGGGTCAAATGTGTTATCTTCTATTTCAGTCTGAGTAACCATACCACTAGGGCTGAAATACTGACTTGACCCTTCAATGGGAAACATTGGGTTTGCGGTGGCTGTGGCACCATGAGCAATCTTGGAATCCTGAGTAGATGCGATCTCAGACATTGCATGTTGGGAAGATACTTCAGAAGGGGATGCATCTAATTCTGGGACAAAAGTGGAAACAAATTGGACCAATGTGTCAAATTGAGACATGCTTTCTACAGAAGGCACCGTTGATGTAGAATATGAGTCCTCCGTAAATGTAGATGCAATGTGCTCTATGGTGCTCTCATTCTGTGATGGGTTAACTATTAGCCTGTCAGAGGAATGTGAAACAGTTTCTACAAATACTGATTCATCGAGCATTGTGGTTACATCATCTATTCCATCCTCTTGGGATTTTATGGGTTTATCTGTGCTAAAAAGAGTTGACGTTTTATTGGCAGAAGTATTTTTACTGTCAAGAGTTACTATGAGTGGTGAAGCGGTGGTCTCATCTGAAATCTCGTCAGCAGAGCCCTCCACACCTGCAGGATATAATGATGTTGTGAAGAGCCACTTAAGACTAGCAGATGTTTGTGTTGGACGCGGTGTTGTATAAATGTTTTTATGTGATTGTGTCTTAGTAATATCAGTGAATGAAGGTGTTTTCCCAGTGCTGTGGAGACTTGAAGCGGTATTTGATGGAACTATTTCAGCCTCCCCACTACCTAGATCAGGCACATCACTTAGATGTGATATTGTTTCAAGCTGCACCGTTGAAACCGTCAACATTTCATTGTTTAAAGTGCCAGTAACATCAGATACAAAACTGGGTATTGGTTTCACAGTACTGTAGTGAGATGACTGAGGGGTTGATGACTTTATACCCTTTTCAGTAATAGTTTCAGGCTTCTTTGTGCTAAACAGTGAAGATATTGATGTTGTTACTTGTACATCAGATGCTGTCCATTCAGAGGATAATGTGATTGTTGCTGTGGGTTCGGGGCTCAAGACAATTTCTCCTCCAGAGCCTTCATCTGAGGCCTGTGGAGTTGTTAACTCTTGATGAAATACTCGACTGGTTGGCACAGATGTTTGTGAGGATACACTTGATGTTTCACCAGCCGCACTTGTGGCTGTATTAGTTGTGGGTGATCCATGCACCTGCTTGGGAACTGCTCTTGCATGAGTATCAAGTGAAACAAATGGCTGTGATGGCATTATGTCATATAATACTCCCTGGCTTGGTTTGGTGGTGACAGTCAAAGCTGTGGTGGTTTGTGATGACAATGTTTCACTTTCCACATGCAATATTTCAGACATAGGTGGAGAATATTCAGAAGAGGTTTCTGATGCATGCGTAGGAGTGAAGAGGTTTATATCTTCGGTACCTGAAGCCTCTGGCTCCTCTGTCACCTCCAATTGTTTCATCATTGTAACTGGAGTGAGAGCTCCTGCCTCTTCTGTCTGAATGGTTGGGTAAAATGGAGACGAGGGCATGATGGAAATGGTATCGGCATCAATAATAACATCAGTGCCCTGGAGGAGGTCAGGTGACGGGCTTTCTTCTCTTATATTGTGAGTTACTGGGTACAATAGTTCATCTTCATTCTTTGTATCTTCTGTGAATAAAACTGTTGTGCTGGTTGAAGGAGTAGACACATGCACCACTGCGGTGGATATATGTTCTTTTGAGTCAGTCTCGGCCTGGTCACTGGGACTAACAATGACTACCTGTTGGTCTGAAATGCTGTCATATATAACTGAAGGAATAGGGGTTAGCAAAGATGTGATTTCAACTTGTTTATAGTCACTGCTTGAGTGAACTGTAGTTAGGTCACCATTATTGAGAACATCCACTGTAGCACTAATTATGTGGGGGAGAACAGTTGTAGAAGAAGATTGGGTTTTCTTCTCAGCTGTAGTAGATGCATTAGAACCAGTGCTAGAAACTGGAGACTGTGTAATCTTGGTGGTATTTGAAGTTGTTGTATCCCAAGTCGTTTCACTCTCCGGTAAGGAAACCTTCTCACCTATGGTTGAAGTGACTGAAACAAATGTTTCACTTTCACTTGTTGCGTCTCCAAATGTAACGTTCATAATGATAAATGGCTCAGTGGTGAATATCTTTGTAGTTGATTCACCAGAACTCTCACCTTCCATCGAAATCAAATCTTGTGGGTTTGGCTTTACTGTGCTGAAGAGAGAAGGAACTACAGTTGCAGTGGACTTCAGTGGACTGTCAAAAGAAGATACTTCAGTAAAAGCAGATTTTAGATTTTCTGGTGTTGTTGCCGTCTCTTGGGGAAAAGAAGGTGTAGTTGTTTCAGTTTCAGCAGTTTTAATTTCATTAGAGGTTACCATGGATGTGGAATCTACATGTGTCTCATCCTCATCATTATTCTCTGATCTTGTTTGAGTCTCTCCTGTAAAAACCTTTGAGCTCACAGTGCTGTACAGGGGATCGTCAGGATTTTGTATGAAAACGTTTTCTATAGAGTCTTCGTCAGTTGAAGTATCCTCAGAGACAGCAAGCATACTAGGTGAAAGAGTGGTTTGTCTTCTAGCTGCTGTAGTGGTGTCAAGCACAGATGATGTTGCTTTTGGTTGGAATGTTGTTGATGTGTCAAAAATGTCAGTACCTGAACTGTCATCTTCAGTAATTGAATCATCAAAGAAGACACCACTTCCTTGCTCCGTTAAGTAACTCTCATTGCGAGTCGTGTGTGGTGGGTGGGTTGATAACACAAATTTCGGGGTTGACTGTTTACTCGGTCGAGTAGACAATTCATATGTGTTCTTGTCTATTTCTGTCTCATCAGTTGAATCCATTGTTATTTGTCCACCAGATCCATCTGTACTTGCCTCTAAATCATCCTCTTCAGGTGAAAGCCCAGAGATTTCCATATCATCATAAGTGGAGGTTTCTTTTGAATTCAACACAGAGTGACTGTGGATTACCATTGATTGAGTCCCTTCAAATGTATGGGAACTTGCTGAGACAGAAAATATTTTATCACCCGAACTTTCTTCTTTGTCTGTGACTGATGGGCTGATAGTGTTTTTTGACAAGGTTGCTTGTTCTGTAGATAGTTGTTGTTTTGGTGTTGCTGTCGTAAATTCAGTTGTGGCAGCATCTCCTGATCTTGAAGCTGAAGTTTCAGTGCTATACTGAGAATAATCTTTGTCATTTCCCCTTGTTGAATGGGATGTTGTAGATAGGGCTGGTGTCTCTGTAGTAAACATTGAAGAGATGTTTTCAGATGTTTTCCCTGTGACCTTTGTAGAAAATTCAGGGGTTGGTTCAATGACCTCTGTGTCGTCAATTATTTTAATGTAAGGCTTAAAGGAGATTGGAGATTTAGTGAATGTTTCCTGCGAGGTGCCAGTCATAACAGCAGAGTGACTGCTGCGTTCCATTATTCTGTCTGTTGTTGGCAAAAAAGACAAACTAGAAGATTCTTCTGTTAAAATTTCTGTTGTATGTCCATTTAAGATGTCGTGTTCTGTAAGAATGATCGCAGAACCTTCATCAAATTCATTGATGACTGAAATATCTGAAGGTTTTTCCGTGCTTTGCAGTTTTTGAGTTTGTGTCATTATCCACTGTAGAGGTGTTGTAGCAGTTATCCCTGGTATTGCAGACTGACTAAAGTGATCGGAACTAGGTGTTGCTGCAGTAGAGCCTTCTACTTGATTAGAAATGTGCATCTCTGACTCCAGTGTTTGTTTCTCAGGGCTAAGGGAAGAAGCAAAGCTTGCAAGAGACCCCTTGATGGATGCATCACTGTTGCTTTCGTCATCTACTGTTGATACTACAGACTTTGCCTCAAGTGTAGCTGTAGGTTTCTCTGTATGATGACTTACGGTGACACTTTCTTGCGTTTCATGTGACATTGGATTTGGTTTCTTTTTGCTGTATGAAGATGCTACAGTAACAGCATCCTTTAAAACATGTCTTGTCACATTTTCATTTGAACCTGTGGTTACTGGAGTAAGTGTGTTGGTCATTAAAGGAACAGTGGTTGCTTCACTTGGCTGGTATTTCACATCACCTAAAGTGTAGTCACCAAAGGTATCCATATACTGAGCAGTTTCAGATTTTATGGTTGTTGCCCTGATGGAAGAAATAGATTCCACAATATGTGCTTGGCTACTAATGTCACCCTGCATGCTGGCAAGAGTGGATGACGGAACAGAAAATATTGGTAAGGGTTTGGTACCAGATCTTGTCACATAAGAACTAGGAGAAGCTGTTGGAAGTTTCGAGTATGAAAGCATCTTAGGGTTGGTTGTTGGGTCACCTTCTACTCCTTTAGGCAGCTCGGTGTAAGAGACAGAAGATGATGTCTCTGTCTGTGTGTCTTGGGTCTGATGACCTGACCCTTCAAAGTTACCAGGGATTGGTTTAGTCCCACTTGTGAACATCACTCCATCAATCTTAGCTGTTGTCACATACTTCTGTATTCCAAGAGACACTGACGTAGGTTTGTCAGTGCTGTAGAAAGATGACAGCGTTACTGAGGACTTTGAGACCTGATTGTTTTGAGATTCTTGTAACGTTGTCATCGGTGGTGTCTCTATACTGAATAGTGATGAAACAGTTCTTATTGATGACTCTTTAAATCCATCTGCGCTGTCACCAGAACTGTCGTAATCTGCCATTGTGACATCTGGTACGATTCCAGGTTTGATTATTGAGCCAGTGTGGGAAGGTGTAGACTCAACCATCATATTGTCACTGCTAATTCCTGCATTATCAATGTCCTCAATGGTGGGAAGAGCAGACATTACAGTTGGAGTCGGTTTCTTAGTACTAAAAAAGGATGACACAGCAGTACCTGACATCTTTGAAATGTCAAGGGTTCCATCACCATGTGATGCAGGCACAGCAGTTAACCCTGAACTAAACGTGGAAGAAAGTGTAGGCGTTATGATATTTGGTTCCCCAGTAAACTCATCACTGCTGTCTCCAGAACCACCAGAGTCTGTAGTGGCAACTGATGATAGTTGAGAGCCATGAAACAAAGTTGTTTTATTTAACTCTTGTTCTGGGGAGTTAGTTCTGGGCAAAGCACTGGTTTTGGTGAATGTATCTTTCTCCTGAAGTGGTAATTCTGTTGGTCTTTCTGTATGAAACAATGAGAAATCTGGAGGAGATGAAGGATCTTTCTGTTCATCAATCTGTTCACCTGAGCTTGCTTCCTCAGTATTTGGGAAATCCGTGACTAGAGTTGCAGCAGTGATGGAAGATGTTCGAATGAACATGTCTTTGGTGTGGTCACCTGATCCATCCTGATCCACAGTGCTCAATGTAGTCAACATCACTTTGTCAGAATTACCTGTGATTAATGATGTTTGCATTTGATGAGATATTGGGGTTGTTTTCAAAATACTATGCACGGACGATGCAACATTGTCTGAGATTTTAGAAATTTCTTTAACTTCTTTATGTGATACTGTCACGGGGGGTGTCTCTGTACTTAACATTGATGAGACAACAGTTGGTGTGATTTTTGACTCCCGTGTAAACTCATTTATGATGTCTCCAGAACCTTCTGTGGCTCTTGCCATTCCAAGCATCATGGTTGTTCCATCTACAGAGGGTAAAGACTCAATAAGCACACTGCCCATAAACCCATCATCAATATCTTCAAAATAGTCCGTTTCAGGTGTAATCCTAGGTTCAGGAACAGATGGAGTTATCTCAGTGCTTACAATTTCAGTGTGATTTTCTGCAGGAGTTATTAATCTCACAAGAGATTCTGCAGGTGGTGCCTTAGTGAAGTCGAGAGTAGATGTGGCATCGAGAGAAGATGTCTGACTGAGCATGTCTCGGGTCTGTTCACCTAAACCATCTTGATCTAATGGAGTCAGAGGCAAAGATTCCTCAGTTTTATCTGAAGTTTCAGGAACCTTTTGAATTGTTTTTAGAGAACTGGAGAGGGGAAAAGAGGGTTCATTTGAACTGGCTTTTGTCACATCCTCGTGTGATGTCACTTCTGGTGTGTTTGTACTAAATATTGAAGAAATTGAAGTTATTTCTGACTGATGAGTAAAAACATCACCATCTCCAGAATTCTCTGCATCAGTGGTAGTATAGAATGATGCCACTAAACTCCTCATCGTTAGTTCTTTGATGGTTTCCATTGGATTTGTAACATCAGAGACAAGCAGAACTGATCCTTCTCCTGTACCTGTTTCATTTTTTTCTTTTACTCCATGTGAAATTAGTTCCTGGGAGTCACTGCTGTTGAAAAGTGATCCTGTGGCAATGGGTTCTTTAGAGTCATAGGGCAGTTCTGTTGTTTTTTCTGTGCTAAAGAATGACGAAATTGTAGGCATTGCTGGCAGTCTTTGGAGTCCCTCAGTCATTTGTTCACCTGAGCTCTCTGTTTCTGTTTCTGTTTCTGTTTCTGGGAAAGGTGAATTGTTTTCAGGTGTAAGGGATCTGTCCTCAATCTGGTTTGTTCCATACAATGTTGTCACTGCAAGAGTCTCTGTACTAAATATTGAAGAAACAGAAGTTGTTGACTCTTCACCATAAACATCTGTGCCATCTCCAGAGTTCTCTGTATACAGGGTAGTGTAGAATAATGCGTTGTCACTTGTCAATGCACTGATGGATGACATTAGATTTGTCACATCAGATACCACGGAAGATGGAGGTTCACCTGTAACTGAAGGCTTTTCTGGTTCATGACTTTCTGTTGTTCCGTGTGACATCACTTGTTGGGAAAAAGTGGTGAAAGGTGAACCTGTAGCAAATTTTTCTTTATCCTCGGGAAGCATTTCTGTTGTCTGTTCCATATTAAACAAGATGGAAATGCTTGGAGATGCAGGGAGTTTTTGAGACATCACTGTATTTTGCTCACTTGAACTTTCTCTCTGTATTTCTGAAGACGCAGGTTTTTTTTCTGGTGGAAGTGAAGAGTTGTCACTATGGCTTATTCCATCTGATGCCATTGGGGGCATTTCAGTTCTAAACACTGGAGAAGAAATTGTTGCTAAAATGAAAGACTCTGCAGTGGGCTCATTTCCAGAACCTTGTGTAAACGATCTACTGACTGATAACGATTCTGTTTCGGGCGTTTTACTTGAGCCAGTGACAGATGGAATGGATTCAGTGCTCACATTTTCACCTTCAATTTCTGGAGCATCTTGATCTGATCGGGTTGAAAGAGAAGTTCCACCTGTTGTCAATATCACATCACTCTTAGCTATGTTTAATGACGTTTGGATTTCGAGAGGCCTTGACGTTAAAGATGTCATTGTTCGTGTCTCTGGACTAAAAAATGAGGAAACAGTAGGTGTTGTGATTTTCGTCTCACCAATAAAACCCTCAGCTATACCTCCAGAACTCTTTGGTTCATTTGTTGAAGTGGAAAATGATGCAATTTCAGGTTGAACAGGTAAGTCACTGAAGGAAGGAATAGACTCCACCGTCATAGTCTCGCTGCCCATACCTTCTTTAATATCTGGGACTGTTGATGATACCATAGAAGAAAAACTTGGGGACCCAACCAGAGTTTCAGCTGTTGGTGCTTCAGTACTGTAGAGGGATGACACACCAATGGATATCTTTCCATTTCCATTTGATTGTGTCATGACTGGTGTATCAGTACTAAATATAGAACCAGTAGTTGTTTTAATTGTTTCAGTAGAATCATCAATGCTGTCTCCAGAGCCATCTATATTTGTGATAGTGGAAAATGATACTGGGTTATAAGTACTAAATATAGAACCAGTAGTTGTTTTAATTGTTTCAGTAGAATCCTCAATGCTGTCTCCAGAGCCATCTATGTTTGTGGCAGTGAAAAATGATGACATTCCAGATTGGGTGGTTGAACCACTGAGAGAAAGGAAAGACACCTCATCATCTGAAACAGTAGACAATTCAATAGACAAACGCTTTGAAGACAGCGACATTATGTTGATCAGGTCAGACGTCACAGAAGCAGAAGTAGTCCCTGTAACTGATGACATTGTTGGTCCATGGCTTTCTGTCGCTTCATGTGACATTACTCGATGAGAATCTGTGTTGTAAAGCGATGAGTCACCTGAGGAAACAGTGTCCCCGTCAACAAGGAGCACCTTTGTAGGTTTCACTGTGTTAAAGAAGGCCGAAGATTCCGGAGATGCAGTGACTTTACTTGGCATCTCAGTAATTTCCTCATTTGAGGCCTTCATCACAAAACTGGTTTCTGGGGTGACTGAAGAGTTCTGAATCTGACTTGTGTGTGCCGGTGGTTTAGAATCTGTTCCATGTGATGCTGTTGCTGAGGTGGCAGTTCCATAAATAGAAAAGAATGGGGTTGTCGAAATTAATGAATCTCCAGTTTGATCAATATATTCTCCCGAACCTTCATTTGTAGTGTTACCGATAAATGATAGCGATTCGGTTTCAGGTGTTATACTTGATCTAATTATCGATGAAATTGACTCAGTACTCACATTGTCAATGTCAATATGTGTGACTGTAGGTAAACTGTTAGACGGTTTTGTTAGTGCTTCAGTTGTGAACAGAGTTGCATCAGTGATGGAAGATGTTTGAATGAACATGTCTTTGGTTTGGTCGCCTGAGCCATCTTGATCTCCTGGTGTCAGAACAGTACTAATTGTAGTCAACATTTCCTCGTCAGAATTACTTGTGATTAATGATGTTTGCATTTGATGAGATATTAGGGTTGCTTTTGAAATACTATGCGTGGATGATGCAACATTGCCTGACATTTGTGAAATATCTTTAACTTCTTTATGCGATACTCTCACAGGGGGCGCCTCTGTACTGAACATTGATGACACACCAGTCGGTGTGATTTTTGACTCTTGTGTAAACTCATCAATGATGTCTCCAGAACCTTCTGTGGCTGTTGCCATTCCAAGTGTCATGGTTGTTCCATTTAAGGAGGGTAAAGACTCAATAAGCACACTGCCCATAAACTCATCATCAATATCTTCAAAATCATCAGTTTCAGGTGTAATGTTGAGTTCAGGAAGAGATGGAATTATCTCAGAGCTCACAACTTTAACATGATTTTGTGGAACAGTTGATAATCTCACAGGAGTTTCTGGAGTTGGTGCCTTAGTGAAGTCAATAGTATGTGTGGCATCTAAAGAATATGTTTGACTGAGCATGTTTTGGGTGGTTTCACCTACACCATCACGATCCAGTGGAGTCAGAGCCAATGCTTCCTCAGTTTTAGCTGAGGTTTCAGGAACCTCTTGAGTTGTTTTTTCAGAACTGGAGAGGGAAGGAATAGACTCCACCGACATAGTCTCACTACCCACACCTTCTTCAATATCTGGAACTGTAATTGATACCATAGAAGAAAACCTTGGGGACAGAGAGCTTGTGCTTGTCACATCTGAAATCTGAGAAACTGAAGATTCTTCTTTAATTGAATACATTTTAGTTTCATAGCTTTCTGTTGTTTGATATGACATTGGTTCTGCGGATTCCGTATTATTTGGTGATGCATATTTAAAATCTGTATATTTTTCCTCAAGTGGCATATTTGTTGGTTTCTTTGTGCTATAAAATGATGAAACTGGAGATGCCGTCACTTTTTTGGATAGTCCGGTTCTTTGCTCATCAGTGGTTTCTGTAGCAGAAATTCTCTCTGGTGGTACATATGAGTCTTCAGTCTGAGGTGGCTCAGTGGAGATTTGATGAGATGCTGTCACTACTTGGGTGTGGGTGCTAATTATTGAGGTGGATGTGGTTGTTGAAACCAATGATTTTGCAGTTAGCTCTATGGCCATGTCTCCAGAACCTTCTATGAAAGCAGGACTGACATATAATGATTCTGTTTCAGGTGTGAAACTCAGCCCAAAGACAGATTGATTGGATTTAGTGCTTGCATCTTGCACCTTAAATTCTGGAACAATCGGTGACTCGGTACTCAATTCTTCTTTACTTTCAAAAGCAGATGTGGCAGTAATGGTAGATGTCTGAATGATCAAATCTGGTGTCTGCTCACCTGAACCATCTTGAACTTCCTCAGATTTAGCAGAACTTAATGTTTGCATTTCCAGAGATAGTTCCTCTTCAGGTAATGATAAAGTAACTGTATCCAAAGTTTCTGAAACAGGAGAGAATATCCTCGAGACCATGCTGGGTGGTGTATCTGTGACCATTCTTATGCCAGATATAGAAGGCTCTCGTGTGGCTGTTTCAGACTCCTCCATTTTAACTCCATCTGTGGCTGCCATTAAAGTCACAGCACTGTGAATAGAAACTGTACTTGGGGTGGAACTAAATGTAGAGGTTGGTATTGTTTGACCACCGTCAGAAGAAATAGTTGATGTCACTTGTAATATGGATGGTTTCAACGTTCCTTTTGTAATGCTGCTCTTTATGCTTATTTTCCCATCAGCATCAGCAGACATGGGTGTGTGCGCAGTCTGTAGAGGAGCTTGAAAGGAATCTTCAGCAGCTGGTTTTGCAGATGTGCTTTTTATTTCTACTGTGGCCTCAGGTATGTTTCTGTCTATGTGAAGATCAGTTTCCAAAGTAAAAATGGATGTATCCTCTGCCTTTTCTGTCTGAGTCAATTGTGAGTCACTCGCAGTTGTGTGAGCATCCTTTGACTCGTCTCTCTCTTTTTGGAGAGATGTGGAGAAGGCACTAGCTATCTTATCTGTTGATGTTATTTGGATGTCCTCAGGTATTTTTTTCATATGTCCACCATATAGTGATCTGGTTGGAAAAAAGTGAGCGGAAGGAGCTGTCATATCCCACATCCTGTCTGTGGTTGACAAGCTAGCTTTCCGTGTGGTTTCAAATGATGTAGTGTCACCCAAAGTTGTAGTTGGAGCAGAGCTTTTGTCTGTGTGTGTGGGGCCCTCTTCATTTTCAGGATAAATGTGATGAAGCTTAGTTTCAGGTTTTGGGATAATGTCAGTGTCAGAGTCATCTAGGTTCACTGTTTCTGTGGTTGAGTGGAGCCCCTCTGCCGATTCAGTTAAGCTGTCTACAGGGTGGTCGGGCAGTCCATCATCAAACCCCGTATATATTTCTTCATTGCCTCCTAAAGTTTTCACATTTGTTACAATCTGGGTACCCTTGGCTTCTTTATCCTCTGGACTCTGCGGATCAAGCGTTATCTCGTATTTTCCATTAATAAAACTAACAATTGGAGCAGTAGTAACAGTGGCAAGGGACAAGCCTGGGTTTCCACTCTGGAGGATGAGATCACCATCTATCACTGAGGCAGTGGCACGGTCAGGCAGAACAGGAGCATTTTCCAATTGAATGATCTTGGCAACTGCAAAAAGAGAAAAGCCTTCAGCTAAAATAAAAGAATCAAACTTTGAAATGTAGAAATAAAAAAAACACGTCAAATGTAAACTACATCAATATTCACAATATTAATTTGAAAGGGAGATGTTTAAATATTGAAATCGAAATATCATAAGTAAAACTCAGATTAGTCAACATTAAAAGCTTTTGTTTTGTCCACAACAGTAACATACGGCTAAACAAAAACAAAACTTTGACAACATGGCTGTAGCAGAGAACATGATTCATACTAGGTGAAGAATGGCTGACGGAGTAACTTTCCCTCAACTCAAATCTGATCATATTTTGATTATCATTATTGTTATAAGTGAGATTGGTGCAAATGAGCAGTGTTAAAATACTGTATGGCGTTGAAGAAAAGCCCTTTGTTTTCAAGCCAAATTCCGAGAACCTTGGATAAATAACGTAATTCTTGAAGAAGATGATATAAGCTAAACATCGGCGTTGTATGTTTTTATTTTCTGAAAAAAAAACAAGTCTAATTATATTATGAAGATCAAAATTGGATTGCTAAATTAACCATTCAACTACAAATGAGTGTTACAACTTTCGTTTAGAAAATTCACATTTTGTTCCTCATTGAGGAACATGAAGCATAGATGTACAGAATATCTCAATAGTGTGTATGAGTGTTTCAGTTGTGCTTGAGAGCATTTCAGAAGTGTGTATGAGAGCGTTTCATTTGAGTGTGAGAGCATTTCAGTAGTGCCACAGCATGTGTCTGAGTGTTTCAGTTTTGTGTGTATATGTGATTCTAAAATGTGTCGCCGACAGCCCCTCGTGATCGCGCTTGCTTTATGTACCTCGCCCATGTAACTCTGCAAGTCGTTCGTGCCTTTCGGTTCTCACACATGCTTTATTAAAACACGCTCTTCTTCTCATCCGTCCTCGCTTAGATCACACTGGAGTTCATTGTATGCAGACATGGAAAAAGATTAATAAATTTCATCTGTTGCTCCACCGTGTATATGAGGTCCAGTGTGAACCAAACAAGAACTGAAGAAGAGGGGAGGGGGTTCATCAAAGCGCCTTAAGTGTCTGATGATGATCCTTTTAAAGTGCATGTGGGACTTACTCAAATGTAATTGCATCATCCTCTCCCTTTCTCTCCCTGTTTTCCACAAATGATTGTAAATGGTGCTTGAAAATGATTATTGGTTGCAACCAAGAACACCTGTTTAAAGTTCAGACCAGCCTGGGAACGCATGCAGGGGACCCAGCTGACTAATCCACAGTCAAGCTTGCATACACACAAACACAAATAGGCACATACACACAAATACACTCTCCCTGGCTCTTACCCTGGCTGTACTAAAGGGCCTGAGAGTAATTAGACACCAAAACCACTGGCTGGCATCGTATGTTTTTTTTTTCATCCTAGAATGCTTTAATCTTAACATTTCCGTTAGACTTCTGTTGGTGTTTATGCTGAGAACAATTTTAAGACTTTTGGGACCAAGACATAAAACATCCATGTTGCACACACACATATTTCTGTCATATTTCATAATCGATGTAAAATACTTTAGGCTTTTCTTTTTTTGGGATGGGGGGGGGGAGTTTGTTGCTGACCAAATGCTTGATTTGTTCTAATGGATTTAGTACATCACAATCCATACAGGTTTGATGTAAAGAGGATGCTTAACAATTACAGCTTTGCACTTATCAATTTGTATGTAATTATTCACAAACTTATCACGTGTATACCAATTAAATGTATCTCTATATCTTATTTTTTCACAGTTACCATGCAACCAGACAAGTCTTGCCTCCTAGCATTCTAATTTTCCAAAAAGTTTCCCACAAATCCCAAGAGAGCAAAAACTGTGTGTCATCTGAGCCACATGACATGATGTAGAAGTAAGAGTAGCTGTAATCGCCCACTTTGGTCATGCGGCCTCCAGCTGTCCTGGCAGCAAGTGGAGACTTTTTGTTAGAGATGACATCACTTCTTAATCTCTGGTCCAATGTGAGTGAAATACGGGCATCTGTGCTTACTTATGAGCAACACACACCTACTGTATGCGCTGTCTGTTTGTCTTCTCTCGGAGAAATGTTCTCACAAGGATGGAAATTCTCCAAACATTGTAGGCATATTGGATTGAAGTGCAGTCTATACAGACAGACTCTCTGTATACAGAACCAAACATAAAGCAATTGGAAACTGACTGCTAGTGTTCCTTAAAAAATACTATGGTGGAAAAACCTGGAATACAGTTTCCAAGGACGGCAAATAATAAGCAACAAGTCATAGACTGTATTTTCTAACTCATAAATGCATTGTGTCATTGTTGAAGTCATTGTGGAAATGCCCGTAGTTGTGATGAATCCTGGACTAAAATCTGATGCACTTGCTGTGTGCAAGTGAGCTCCTAATTGAATAGGCTTCTCATCTGCAAGTTGTTTTAAAAGTAGCAGAAGTGGTGGAAGGCCACTTTTCATCTGTGTAAAACTATGCAAGCTAAGACTTTCGGATAACCTTGATGTAAAAGCTAATGAGGAGTCACGTTTGTCAAATGCGAAGACCGAAAGTGTAAATGACATGCACACCATGTCACATGGCTTGTAGAAGGTATGCTCTTTCAAAGTGATGAATTGGGTTCAGAGATCCTAGGGGGAAAAAAATAAACTAATTCTCTCTCAGATTTTGGAAAGAAGAGCTCCAGGACACAATGGATACCTTTACACAATAGACAAACATAAGTCCTAAATCTCAATGACAAACTAAGCCAAAGCTCCAAAAATAGGAAACAAATCTGAATCCGCAAATTGGCACCAATCTGCAAATGAAGTGACGTACCCATCTGAAAATGAATGCCAGCCCAATTTAAAGAACTAAGTTCAAACTTTTAACAATGACACCGACTTTTAATAGTGGTACATAACAACTCCGAGGCTAAAGATCTGTTGGTAAGTCATACCTGATGTGTTGTGTTTCTGCATCCCGATGGTCTCTATGTTTGGCGATTCCTTTGTGACCGTTGTTCCTGGGGCGATGGTGGTGTCGCTGCTTGCAGCTGACACCACTGGAGCGATTGTGAAGAACTCTTCATCAATGTCTGTGGTAGTGTCGACCTGTGTGAGGGTGTCACCACTTTGCTGTGACACCTGATCGCTGGACTCGTCAAAGACTCTTGTCGACACATCATCTGATGTTGCACCTTCGATGAGAATGGGAGCGCCTGTCCCTGATGCAAACAGGCTTTCTTCTGGTGTCATAACATGTTGTATTAAGACATTGTTCTGTTGGTTTGTTGCCACTGGCAAACGGGGGGTGGTGTTGATGCCCACCTCTGTGCCAGGCTTGGTGCTACGCATAAATGTGGTGCTGGTGAGAATGGCAGTGGTGGCTGGAGTGTCTGTCCCATCTGTACTGAGCAAGAGGTCCTGTGATGACTTTGTGGGTGACAGTGCCCCTATCAGTGTATCGGTCTCTGTTTCCTCACTTTTGCTATCATAGTATGGGAAGGCTCTCGTGGAATCAGGTGGGGTTGTTTCTAATGAACTAAAAACTTCTTCACTTGTCACATCAGATGATTCTGTTCCTTTGTCGGTGGTATTAGAATTGGGAATTGTTTCCTCTGTTTCCCCCCCAGCGAACATGGGCTCCGAGCTCGAGGAAGCATCTTGCAGTACTACATCAGGTCCAATGGTACTGATCTCAATGACTGAATGATCGTCTGGCTCTCCCATTGTTTCGGACAGTGACTCTGTTGAGTCATTTGTGAAGTGGAGGTCTGGCAATGTGTCACCATGTTGGGGAATGGCTTCCACGTATATTACCCTCTCATCTATAAAGTCATCAACATCAAAGTCTGGGTCGACTGGTGTCAGATCATCAATGTCTTCATGGTCTTCCATAATGGTCGGTGCCACAGTGGTGAATAACTCCTCCTCTTTGCCTACTGGAGTCGGCCTAAGTGGAACCATGCTAGTGGAAAACATAGATGGAAGAGTTGGAGGAACAGCAGAGTCTGTTTCAGCTTCTGATCCAGTTCCTGAAGTTTGGGTTTGAGTAACCGCACTACTCTCAACTGAAGGAATGATGGAGGAACCGAAGGTTATGCTTGTAATGTTGGCCACTGAAATGTCCACAAAAGATGTTTGGTTGAACATCAGTTTCCTTCCTGTAAAATACACACATTATAAATATAAGACAACAAAACTTTAAGCAATATTACAGTGGAATTATTTGCCAGTTTGCAAATCAGAAACAATGCTTAGTAGTGAACATGCAACTAAGACTACTGTATGTATCTAAGAAAGTGCTGCTGAAATGAAGTACTTTCTTTCCAAACTGTGATCTCTTTATTATGGCATCTCAAGAATATTGAATCGTGTTTTCAAACAAACTGATGAACTCGTGGATAAATTACAGCAATGTTATTTGTTTTCTGTGATTTAATAAAATATGCATTGTTCCGCATGAGGAAGGAAACTTTTCCTCAAGCCCGTGAAACGACAAATGTGATTCTTGGAAGAACAAAATCTAAACATTGAGATCCAGCTTGGGCCCTTTACTCTATAAACCCTTTACACAAGTCATTAGTACTTGAACCTTTCAGCCTTTCTTCCTATTCTCAAATACAAACACAAGTATAAATTAATGGCTGCAGATGACCACTGAGCGCAATTGTGATACTGTATTATGTATTTGTACAATAAAAGGTCTTCAACAAAGGAACTGTCAGTGGATCTATGAGTAAAAACACACATTTTGATTATAACTGAAGAAAGAGGTACAATTGTCTTATCTTTTCTTATCTCTCTAGTACTGCTGCACACAAAAAAAATAAAATGGGGACTCAATCTATTGAGATATGAACCTGCTTGAACCTTCTTTTTTTCATATTATTGTAAAATATCAATCCCCATAGCATTTTTTTTTTTCAGCATTTCCTCATTGTTCTTCCAGGATTCATCATCATTGACTTACACATAAAAATTAGTGGAACATCTTTCGAGAACTTTCAAATTCCTCGTGTGTTTTTGACATACTTGGCAAATAAAGATGATTCTGATTCCGATTCAGTGGAACAGAGCTTGTGTAAACCCACCTTAATGTACACTTTCGGCATGAAACTATCTCTGATGTATGGTGCAAGACACAATTTTTCCAAAGAGGAAAAAAGAGGCAGCTCAAAAAAGGGAGTGTGTTAGCTCACTGAAACATTTGAGCTGTTGCTATTATTGAGACCTTTGTTTTGTACAAGACAATCCAGGAAGCGATCAGATCCCAATTACACCCTTTTTCCCTGTGGCCTCATTTCAGCTTTTTCTTTCTGTGAAGTCTAACTCAATGATTGGCAACCACATTACAAAACCTGAGGGATCATCATGTGTGCTATTACTCTGAAAAATATAATTTATTGATGAGAAAAATCTTCTTTTTCTTTCGGCTTATCCCGTTAGGGGTCGCTACAGCCATCTTTTTCCACCTAAGCCTATCTCGTGCATCTTCCTCTCAAACACCCACTGTCCTCATGTTTCCCTCACAACATCCATCAACCTTTTCTTTGGTCTTACTCTCGGTCTTTTGCCTGGCAGCTCCATCCTCAGCACTCTTCTACCAATATACTCACTCTCTTGCCTTTGGACATGTCCAAACCATCGAAGTCTGCTCTCTCTAACCTTGTCTCCAAAACATCCAACTTTGGCTGTCCCTCTAATGAGTTCGTTTCTAATCCTATCCAACCTCTTCACTCCGAGCGAAAACCTCAACGTCTTCATTTCTGTTACCTCAAGTTCTACCTCCTGTTGTTTCTTCAGTGCCAGCGTCTCTAATCCGTACATCATTTCTGGCCTCATCACTGTTTTATAAACTTTGCCCTTCACCCTAGCGGAGATTCTTCTGTCACATAGAATACCAGACACCATCCGCCAACTGTTCCACCCCGCTTGGACCCGTTTCGTCACTTCTTTACCACACTCCCCATTGCTCTCTATTTTTGACCCCAAGTATTTGAAGTCATCCACCCTCACTATCTCTTCTCCCTGGAGCTTCACTCTTCCTCCTCCACACCTCTCATTCACACACATATATTCTGTTTTACTTCAGCCAATCTTCATTCCTCTCTATTCCACTGCGTACCTCCATCTTTCTAATTGTTTCTCTGCCAGCTCCCTGCTTTCACTGAAGATCACATCATGGTCCAAGGTGTATGTCCAAGGTATTAATGAGAAAAATGTATAAAAGTATATTTTATCATCTATTGTATTGTATTTAGAGCAGTTTAGTGACAGGCGAAACAATGAAAACTTCTTGCTCTTCAATTAGTTCCAACCTGTGTATCCATCTGCAGTTATTCATACAACAGAACACGTCATGGCTTCCTGAGAGTAGTGTTCAACTATACAAGAACAGATTTCACACACGAGGAAGCAAAGTTACGAGTAAAGCGAGTCAATATTGTCATCATTTCAGGATACTTTTTTTTTTTTAACTGAGGGATTCAGTTCACTTGACTGAGGTATTTCATTGAGACAAATTTAATGATCTTCAAATTCTGCTTATGATACGGCCAACAACAACATAATAATAATAATATGATGATGAAGAATACTGGCGCTGCCAGCCTAAACATTAAGTTTACATTTTTAGTATTTAAGATGTATGACTTGTTGTCTTATTTTGTGTCATAACTTTATAACAAAATCAGAATTTAAAACATTCTAGTCTCTGCATTTATGGCCAAACTACAGTATTTTTCAATAATTCAGTGAAAATAAGAAGAAATTGAAATATTAGATTTACAAAAGCCCTCAATTTTCTGCTTGTGTCCCTAAAAATTTCAGCTCCGTCATTGTGCTCCTCGTAAAAAAAAAAATAAAATAAACTGTCAAGTCTGAAAGCCTGGCCTGAGTTCAATAAAGGCTGAGAAACACCAGTCTAAATGATGTAGCAATCCATGGTTTACACAAGTTTGTCTTGTGACATATGGCTGTGAGCGGGAAGGCAGGAAATGATGCAGTGGATCCCAAAACAAGGGGACTTGAAAAGCGGTCAGGTGGGGGCGTGAATACAAATGGCTGAGCGAGGCGACACGGAACACACAGCGGGGAGGAAAGGGTGGGCTGTTTGTATGCCCTCTGAACTCCACGGGTACTTATCACCGCGAGAGTCAGGCTTCCTCGGAGCACTAAATGGCCAGGCAGGGGATGGCTTATCTGCTCAAGCTCTCGTTTGTAAAGATGGAAAGGCCCGGTCAAGGGTCACCGAGGATGACTGAATTTAGAAGTCCGGCGGTAGCTTTGTCCATTATCCAAATGTCTGTTCTGATAAGTACAAGTGAGAATGACGGAGTGAAATAGTCTGACAGCGGAAATGAGTGGAGAAAGGCAGAAAAGGGACGAAGATAGTGAGCCTGGCCTAAAAGAGATGACAGGTGAGGGACTCTGCTGCTTCTCTGAAAGAAACCTATCATCAGTCGTTTGCTTTGCCTTGCCCTGGGGTTGCTGATTAGTTGAGAATTGTCCCAGTCCAGTAAGTTCCAGTGAAGCGCGACGTGTCGTGAGATGTATTGCCGTCGTCTCCTCTTTTCCCGTGGCACAACAATGACCTTATTTTTACGCATACTTGCATCTTTTCAATGGGATAGGCTCTGAGATCACGTAAGACGTCAAAACTGAATCGTATTAACTCTCATCTGATGCGGAAGCTACGCCAAGACACACTTAAAACTGTGTTTGAATAGTACTTGAGTGTGTGAATGTGTTTCAGATCAATCAATAGATCGTTGGAGGATAAGCCTGAAGGAGGAGGGGGAAATATTCAGCCTCTCGAGCAAAAAACAGTCACGAATCCTCCCATTGAAGTAATGGCGAATCCAACCAATGGTTTTTAGGTAAACAGTTTGTCACCACTACCCCTCCCCTTAACCAATGTTTGCAGCTACAGAAATGGACTGGAAAAAAAAAATCAAGACAGTGAGGTCAACTGGATGCTGCGTTCTGAGAAGGTTAAGGTTGGGACATCGTTAAAATAATTACCGGTACCTGTAAATGTTTAAGTTTGAAAAAATGTGTTAATTAATTAATGCTGACCATGCTGAAACCCATATCAGAAAGTGACAAAGTGTGCACAAAATAGAGAAAAATGTGTTGTTTGGTACCTACATGGGAATGTACAGGGCGGAAAAAGTGAAAGGGTGGGACTAAATAGAAAATGAGATCATCGTCTGGACTGTTTTACAAAAATGTCTGAGCCTTTAATGCCAATTTTCAATGCAGCCAAATATGAACACATAACGTTGTAAGCGCACAGGTAACGCCATGTTCCATGACACTCATCATACACAGTAAACACCATGGGCTCACCTTTAAAACAGTAAGCTCCAAGCTGAGTCGTTGGTTCTGGGAATCCAGTTTGGTTCTTGTAGCGATACATGGTTCTGACCCCCAGCAGGCCTCCCCCGCACTGAATTTTGGCTACGGCGACAGGATGGCGTGCACTTCCATCAGAAAGCCAGCCATAGTCACACTTGTCGAGACCTCGTCGCCACGCAGCGTGAAGCTGGGCGGGAGTTGCCAGCTCGCTATTCCTCGTCTTGCAAGCGTCCTTCGCTTCCTCAAAAGTCATTTTTTGGGGCACGGGAGCGTAGAACACATCACCTGGAATTACGATGACAAAATGCAACAAAGGATTTAGTCATCAGTGACAAAGCAAAAGTTGTTAAAAATAATAAAAAACATTCGAAATTACAATTTAAAAAATGCATTCAACATTTTTTAGGTTAAATAAAATTGATATCTTGTCGTGTTCAACATTTTCCACATTTTGCTCTTAATTTTAAAAATAGTGTGCTTTCGTTTAACATCTGACTTTGTGTCACAACCTTTTAACCATATCCCATGTTTAAATGTCATAGATTGTTGCCTCAAGAGACAGACAAATGAGATGAATTTCATTTGCTCCCTGACCTTGCTCATACTTCAAATCTTTTGAATTAAAATATCATGAATCTGTTCTGACCCCCCCAAAAAACCCAATAATGTGTAATGTGATTTTAATGAGATTTTTTTTCTCTGTTGTACTAAATAATAAAACAATAAATAATATAATAAATAAATTGTAAATATAAAAGATCAATCCATCCATTTTCTTAGCCGCTTATCTTCACAAGGGATGCGGGGAGTGCTGGAGCCTATCCCAACTGTCAGCGGGCAGGAGGCAGGGTACACCCTGAACTGGTTGCCAGCCAGTCGCAGAGCACATAGAGACAAACAGCTGCACTCACCATCACAATTTAAAAAAGTTTCTTTCAGCTTGTCCCTTTCGGGGTCACCACAGGGTGTCATCTCAGATGAACACACATATATGTTTGGCACAATTTTTTTTTTTTTTTTTTTTTTTACACCGGATGCCCTTCCTGACACAACCATTCTCAGGGAGTGGAGGCCCCAGTCGGATATGAACCCGCAACCGCTGGTTTACCAAACCAGTGGTCTAACCACTGAGCTACGGGTCCTGCTCTGGGGCAGTTTAAAGTGTCCAATTAATGTTGCATGTTTTTGGGATGTGGAAGGAAACTGGGGTGCCCGGAGAAAACCCACACAGGCACAGGGAGAACATGCTAACTCCACACAGGTGGGTCCGGGATTGAACCCGGGACCTCAGCCCTGTGAGGCCAACGTTTTCCAGCTGTACAGCAGGCCAATAAAAAAGCCTCAACTTGCCTCTGGCTGAACTTTGTATATCACTACGAAAAAAAAAAGGCCAATCCAACAAGGGAAATGGAATGGGGGTGACATACAATATTACTGGTATCTATAATGCCTGCACATATCATGCACCTGTGTTCATTGCTTCCTGTTTTTTTTTCTAATGAATTTTTGGGTTGCACTGCTATGATTTCACTCTGTTTATGGAGCTGACACAGCTTTGCCATCCCGTGTAAACATCCTGCGGTCAAAGCGCATGTCGGATTAGTGTTTACAATTCTGAGTTGAGCTGCTTGGTGACAAACCTGTACTGTACTCTACTTGCAGGTCTTTATCAAACTACAGTACCAAAGTGAACAAAAGGCTGAAAACATGTTTTCATTTACTCCAGGGCGGAACGTTTCAACCACTCCCATAATATATCAATTCTTTTGATTTATAGTGGTCACCCATCCTTAAAGCGTGACACAAGTTTGGGGGTTACACTGACTGTTTAGTAACTTTTGATTAGATTTTCTTCACCATTTATTTTCTTTCAAATTGATCAGAATGTTCAATCAAATGTGGTAATTAATCTGATTATTATCAGATTTTACGTTAATGGCCATGTTGGATTTTTCCAAAACAGATGCAGAAACAAATGTATCAACAGTCAATATATGAACATGTTGAAACAAATATGACTGCTGGCTCCAGAAAGAAAAGAAAATCCAGTACATAGAAAACGTGTTCCTCCGTGCTGGGTTTTGTTCTGTGGCTGACACCGCCATCTGCATCTGTTCACACTAATGGTGGAAATGTCATTCTGCAGTTGTATTTAACTACAATGAAATGAGCTTCATATCGGATGCTGCAATGGAATATCTGAGCTGAAGAGTCGAAATGCCAGTGGGAGGAACAACTGAAAGGAGACTGGGCTTGAGCTCAAAGATTTAAACCGTCATTAGAAGGCCCTGTTGTGTTTTGTCAGCAGTCACGGTCTGGAACTTGAGTGATAAGAAAAACACGCAGCGAAGATCGTCAGAATCAATGCCAGATACTTTTACAACATCATTGTCACGTTGTTTTTTTTATTGGGTGACTACTAGGCAGCGTGCCTGTGAATGTTGTTTTTTTGGCGGTACGTCGTCAATGAAAATATACTAGAGAGTATGTCTTACCATAAAGTTTTTCCACATAACAGTAGACATCGTATTTCTCTGTGGGTTTCCTGGTTCCGTAGGATCTAACTCCAGGTTTATTTTGTAAGTTGCCATAGCAACCTTTTCTGGGGTTTATAATCGGGTATCTAGACACAGTGACAGGTAGATCCAGTTTACAACTCTTCGATATGTGGGCAAATGCATTGAATGTCATTGATTTACAGACATGTTTGAAGTACAACACACCTCACTGTTTGGTCAGCAATCCAGCCAGCGTCACACTGATCAAAACCGTCCTTGTACGCGGCTTTCAGCTGCTCGGATGTTGCGATGGTTGCGCCAATGTTGTAGCACGCTTCGACGGCCTTCTCGTAGTCTAACGTGTACCTGCTGGTGTTGGCACGGTAGTGAAAGACAACACCTGGACACAAACAGAATAATGCCATCCATGTATGCGGCAACATCAGCGAGAATCGAGAATCTCCAGGGGATGGGTTGAGTTTGCAAAGGTGAAACGCTGCAATAAAACAAGATGGTGAGTGACAAATCGAGCTAATTAAAAATGCATGAAATACATGCGAGGGAAATGATGTAGGGATTCTCAACCACCATCAAAGGTAATGACACAGAAGTCGCAGCCATGATCAAATTTACAAAAATCTTGTTAGAACAGCAGTCGTGGCCTCAGCGGGGATACGTTTGGACTGACTTGCTGCCACCAAATCGTCACTTCGCCGGATGCGTTTCAAAGGACACACCCTTGCCACGCTGAAACGCACAGCTGGTTGCTAAACTGGCAGACAGGCACAGCTAATCTTGCGCTTCCATGAAAATCAAGGTACAGTATGCCAGAAAGCTGCTGCATGCCACAGATGTGGCCGCTGCATAAATAGAGCCCAATATCTTTTGGCTGGCCAGTTATGGTCAACTATCATACGTATGGTTCACATCTTCTTTAGTTGTTATAATAAGTAAATAAAAAGCGAAAGTAACATTTTAGTAAATGTCAAAATGGAAAGCAATAGGCAGTAACACAGAGCGCTTCATTATATTCACTGGAGCACTAATTATTGAGACTATATGCTTTTAGTATGGAGAGCAAGCAGGAAGACGGCCATGCATGTAGATGGGAGGACACGTCTAGTTGCTAACAGTTCTTTCTTTTCATTAACTATCACAATGTACATTCAAGTACAGGATCTTTAGTAGACATATCACTGTCAAATAGACAGGAATCTCCTTACCGTCAACATTGAGGTTAACTGTATCCTGGGTGTCCTCAATACCGAACATGACCTCACAGCGATAGGTGCCCGCATCGCTAGCAAGCAGCTTTACCATTGTCAACGAGGCATCTCCCACATCTTCGGGATGGCTGGGCACAGATACCCGGTTCCTGTAGCTGGAGCCAATCTTGATGACCCCATTTTGTGCCACGAGCACTGTTGACTCGACTCCTCCCTCTATTTTTGTCCATTTGATGCGGAAATAGTCTATGGAAAAAACGGCGGTGGTGTTGGGGTTTGCTGGTGACAAGGTCGGAATAGTTGAGAAGAAACAGGGAAGGTTGACCTTCCCGGAGAGGGAACCAGTGACTGGCTTGATGATGGATAACGTGTTGGCGACTGAAAGGGAAAACAAAACAAAAGAGGGTCAGTACATTCATCCTTAATAAAAAAAAAAAAAATGGGGATATGCTATACTGTAGTATGGTTTTTATTTCTGGTCCTAATAAACACACTACCCCAGTGGTTCTCAACTGTTCTCATCCAGGGACCCCCATCATTCAATTGCTACTAAGTCGGGGTCCACTTTCACAGAAATTAGAAATTAGGAACAATAAAGGACATGTTTTTCTCGTAAACATATATATATATATAATTTTTTTTAAACATAACTCCTCATGTTTAAAGTCCCTGTCAGAGCGCCTTATAAAGGAACTGAGGATGTATACAACTACATGTAAAAACTGCATCACTACCCACTAGTAGAGAATCACTACACTAACGCGCCCCATAGTGTACTAAGATTTAAAGGGTACTGCAACATTTGAACTTCAAGGCTCCTGGACCTTTAATGGCACAGCTTCTGTACCACCATAAGTCTGATCTCTACTATTGCCAGACTCAGTTCAATTGACAGGGTGTAAGAAAACCACACAAATTGTTAGAAACATCATGCGCCTGAAAATTACGCTTGGAAAGTCACACCTCAGCTCCAAAATGATGCCCAATTTAATATAGACTATACAGCGCATGTAAAGGCGTGGCTGAATGCGAGTGAACGAACTGCCACGCAGTCTGCGGAGTACTACAAATAGTTTTGTGAGTGGCCAACCATCAGCAAATAATTTTGATGTAATTTGAAATTTGATATTGCAATATTGATTATGACCCCCAATCAAAACCGTATAAGCTATCCCAATACTGTACATACAGTATATAGCTGAGTTTCATAATAATATGTAACTATATCATTAATTTCATGTGTACCTGCAGCTATAAAGCAAAGCGTGGAGAGTCACTGTCTCCTAAATGAATGGGCCAGCGGTTGCCAAAAATCTCTGTAAGAGTCACACTTTCCTTGTCTTTCTCAATTTACTGTATTTGTGTTATTATAATATAGTTACAGCAGCCAGGCAAATGTGCTTCATTCTTGACAATCGTGTTGTTTGCGGTTCAACTAAAGAAATGATCCTGTATAGGGTATCCAGCCCCTTAAAATGTGTTTTTTCCCCAGACAGGAACACTAGTGGTCGCAGTTTTTCCATTGCGGCGCATGGATTTTTTTCCCCTCGATTGTATCTATTTCTCGACACAGTTAAGAACTAAACTAGGCCTTGTTCTGAACCAGACAGGGTGACCACTACTTTGCCTCTGCTGACTGTATCTCAGTCCACTTTGGAGTAGAGAGGCAAAGGACACAGACAGACAACCAAACACAACATGGCAACAGGCTGAATCACACTGACTCATGTGGTGAGGAGGGAATTTGCTTCTTTTTTTTTTTTTTTCTCGAAGGGGTTCCGAGGGGTGGATAAGTGGTGGTGGGGGAGTATTGAAGAGGAATGATGTAGGGAATGCTCTGGAAACGGCGGTGAGACTGCCTTCCAGGCATGAGTGTGCGAGGTTTAACCGATGGCCTTATTAGGATGAGAGGTGAAACCAGCTGTTATTTCCAGACCGGGAACTCGGTCTAATTGAAAGGTGTCCCTCCGTCCTCAGAGACAGACAGAGACCAGAGGCCAAGAAGAGCCTCAGGGGCCAATGGGGCCCCCAGGAGCAAAGGTCTTAGGACACACGATCACCTTGAGGTTCCTGTAAAGCAGGAGTGTCAATCTCATTGCGCTTTAGTTCAGGGGCCAAATTCTGCCTAATTTGATGTCAAGTGGGCCCGACCAGGGAACACACGGCATATTTTATCACCCAAGACAGAAATTGATTTTAGATTTTACAGTACAGTATATTTTGTTAGGGCAGATAATACGGATAGATATACAGTCAAATTGTGTGTATTCACTTTTTTTCTGTACGGAGTATTATTTCAAAGCTGTTTTTTTTCAATGCATAAAAATATTACAGAAAGGGATTATTTCGATTGTCATATCTTTATTTGCAGCTCTACAGTTGATTTGGTCCCGCAAGCAGATTATTCGCTTTCTTTAACGTGTTCCACTGAATATCTGAGCAGGTACAGTTGTGAAATATGAATAATAAGTTGCTGTTTTCTACTTATTTAATGCAAGGCTCTAAAGTCACCACAATAAAATCTTGATATCTAATGAACTATCCATGTTCAAAAGATTAGCATCGTCACATTTATTAAAGAAAATTTGCAATTTGCCCCTTGGCTTTCTTTTGCAATCCTATGTCAGGATAGTGCCGAGACATGTTCACTAACTAACAAACAGTTGATGATTATATAATTCATAGTATAGGGTAACCGGCATTTTTTTTTTCTCATTTTGAAAGGCATTCTGTAAGCCGGATTGAACTTCCTGGCAAGCCAGTTTTGGCCCATGAGCCATATGTTTGACACCTGCGGTTTTAAGAACAGAGGGCAACGTTTTCACCGTGAGGCGTGGCCGGCCACGCGTCACTCAGCAGCACATGGCTCAATGTGACCTTGTCAGAGGTATTGGAGGAGAGCAGGGAGAAAGGGGAGTGACCGTAACGTACCGCTTGCAGTTGCTGCTCCACAGAGGCAATATAACCACAGGATCTGCTTTATATTTTGTATCATCTGTTGACAAAAAGACAGAAGCAGAGGCTTTTGTTGTTGTTTCTGTGGTTTTTAACATGTTATTCTCGTTCAAAATAATCATGTTCAGACCAGCTTAGTCGGGATGGAGAACAAATGTGAGAAATTTCAATTTTCAGTGGCTGTGCAAAGGTGTCAAACTCGAAGTTTTGGGGCCAGATCTGCCTGACCACATCACTTCATGGCTAAGGCAAATGAAACATGGTACTTCATATTTCTTCTTAAATTGATTTGTTCTTTTTCTCTCTCTTTTTTTGCTGCAAATCTCCACTAAAATGTAAACTTCTAACTGCAATTCCAAGAATGACTTTTTTTTTCCCCAAATCAACAATCTTTGTATATTTAAATATTTGGTCCACCCTATTTTCCATGACTCGTAATTTTAAATTCAATTTGTTTTTAAAAGACACAGTATTTGATTTATTTTAAAAAAAAAAGGACAATGCACAGGCAATTGTGTATATGAAAACACAAAGTAAGGTCAATATTGATTAATAGATTTTCATAAACAAAACAGCCGTCTGAGGGAGACCATGACTATGATTTGGGCAGCCATGAAAATGAGTTTGACACGAGTGCACAAAGGCTTCCTGTGGGGTCAGACTGCACATGAGGGCAGACCCCCCAACCACGCCTACGCACAGACGCACACCCTCATTCACAAGTGGCATTGATTGGAGTAGTCAAATGTTCTCCTCTATAAATCAGTACATAAAATCACCACGGGAAAACCTCATAATTTAGATATTTAGGAGCACATTTGAAGAGCACCAAAAAAAAAAAAAAGAAAAAAACCTGATATGACAAAAAGATCATGTTACATGAAATGAGAACAAAAATAAACTAAGTATTACTAAAAACTTCAAAAAACGTTTATTTAAGTTTTGGAGAGTGGCAAAATACACTTAGGTGAGATGCTCAGAATAATCATACCATAACTTCACCTGCTGCATCTATACAAAAAAATATATTTTTTAAATACTATTTTTGGAATAATTTTAGTTCCGTAGAGATGAGATTGGTGGTATAACTAATTTGTAAATCAGTTATCAGCATCACGCCATATAACTTCAAAGCCACATCTGCGACAGGACTTCAAGGTTATATGAGAACAGTACAGCATCCTCGGGCACCCGTTCCCCAATATTACTATTAAGAAGTCCCCGAAAAGTCAAAAGATATTACAGTATTCCTAAAAACATTTCAGTTCGTTTATAACAACTATTGTGTTCATTGTTACACAAAAGCTTCTTTTATTTGGTTTTGTTATTTTCTTAACAGCACATGTAACACAGTATTAATTGTAAAAGCAGGAAAACTACTTACGGCAAAGCTGTTATAATTCCATACAAGTGATGAAATGATTTGGTTAAATCCAGTAAATCCCAGCCCGTCACGTGCGTGCCTAGAAGCCTCGCAATAGGGAGCCCACCACCGGCCCACCTCGCGTCCTCGATTGATGCTCAAAGCTGCGCGAAGCCGCTCCGGGATTTGTCGCGCTTGTGGACGGAGCGACAGAAAGGCTCGAACCGTCGGCGGTCGACAAGATGGCTTGAGCTTGAACGCACGCTGTTATTTCCTCGGCGTTGGAGAGGAGGGGCAGAAAAGTTCCCGACTGAAAGTGAATGAGACACCTGGGGGAGGGGGAAACGCTTCATTTGGCTTCGCGCCTCTTGGGTGTCATCGTCATCCAATCAGCCCGGCAGACTTTTCCAGGTACCACCTCTGTCAGTGGGGGCGAGTGACACCCACTGAGGCGCTTTCATGGGTGACACTTTGAAACAAATGGGGCATCCCAGAGTTGGAGGAAATTTCTGCTCACACGCACGCCAATTGCAAGCAATCCTTGCACAACATACAGAAATATGCCCTTAAAGTTCTCCTGAGATGAAAATTGAGCCTGCAGCGCTAGTAAAAGTGCTTCAAACTGCTTTTGAGCACACACTAAAAAGCTTGTCCTCCATTTTAATGACCATAGGAAATGTATTAAATCCTGTTTTTTGCATGATTGTGTTGCTATATGCTTCCTTGTAATTGATTAAATATGTAACCACAGATATATGTTTGATAGTCGCAATTGTACACAAAACCCCGTTAATCATTTGTTATCTAGGGCAGTGGTTCTAAAACATTTTACACCAAGTACCAGAAACCAGAAAAATATTCCTCTCAAAACATGACTGAAATGAACATTAAAATAGAAGCAAGCATAGTATGTGGTCCTCAAAATTAGTTTTTATTTCTAAAAACTATATTTAATATTATTGCAAGATGCTCTTGAGATTCCGACATTTGAATTAATTGTGTGCTTAAATATTGGGGTGGGGGGGAGTACTTAACTAATCATTCAGTTAACGTACTACAGAAAAAAGACAAACTATTTTACCTGAATGATTGTTCAAAAACAGTTCTTAAAATATTATTCCCATGTATTAAAAAGTTAAATACAATTGAACTCGACTTGGGACGTTATTATTTCGTGTACCACTAGAGGGTGCTTGCGTACCACCAGGGGTACAAGTACCTGTACTCTGAAATTCACTGATCGAGAGCAGTGGGATTTTTTTTTGCACCGCCCCCCTTTTTGACTTCCACCCTCACGCTTTCAAATTATCAGCCAAGACCCCCCAACACCCCCCACTCCCACTGACAAACACTATTCTTTGGAAATCAACAAAAACATTAACAACAGCTGGGTGTAACTTCATAATGAAGTGTTCATGGTCGCCCCCCCCCCACACATACACACACCCAGGGGATACACCCCCCAGTTTGAAGACCACTGATCTACAGAAGAAAATGAACGTCATAAAACTAACTGCTCTCACCACGTGTAGTTGCATAGGTACGTCGTCACCTCAATTTGACATCTTTTTCAATCTTTTCATTTGTAATGAGATATGTTGCTTCAACCAATGCAAATAATGGCAATATTTCAGAATAATGCAGTATTTCTATCCATCCATTTTCTGAGCTGCTCATCCTAACAAGGGTCGCGGGCGAGGTGGAGCCTATCCCAGCTGTCATCGGGCAGGAGGTGGGGTACACTCTGAACTGGTTGCAAGCCAATCGGAGGGCACACGGAGACAGTCACACTCACAATCAAACCTAGGGGCAATTCAGAGTCTCCAATTAATGTTGCATGTTTTTGGGATGTGGGAGGAAAGCGGAGTGCCCGGAGAAAACCCACGCAGGCATGGGGAAAATATGCAAACTCCACTAAGGTGTGAGCGGGATTGAACCCCAGTCCTCAGAACTGCGAGGCCAACGTTCTAACCAACAGTGACAGCGTGTCGCCACTTTAAATACAGTAATACTATTTTTTTTTCATGTGCCAGAGTAGTTACTATCGCTAACGTTACAGCACCAAAGAGCAAAATATTTATGCCAAATAAAAGTCTCATAAAAAGTACAGTACAATGTAAACAGTTGAACTGGATGGACTAAGAGATGTAGGTTTATTATCTGTTTTTCTCCAAAACATAAAAAAAAAAACCATCTCATACAGTCTGTTTATTGAAGTGGATGCTGGTTTGATGAGGACGCAAATCCAAGTCATTCTTCTTTTCAGTGTCCCATGTGTGCACCACTTGCTTATTGGCGCCCAATGGAAACAGGGTGGTACTCTCATGTCTTTTCTTCAAACTGAGTCACAAATCATTGTTATTGCCAGCAGCACAATTTTGTCAGTACCGAAAGGCGGGATGGTGTTCGTCTCAGATAGGCCTCCATCAGTTTTGAGCAGGGGATGAAGTACCGTAACCAAGTACCGTAATTCCCTGCCTACAGAGTACACCTGGTCACAAGCCTCACCCAGTACATTTGTAAAGGAAATACCATTTGGTAGATACATACGCCGGAGCTGTTTAAAAGCCGCAAGTGCCAATATTGAAACCCACATTGAAACAAGATATTTACAAAGAAAGATGGTACACAGAGAGGTTAACGCTAGCACCGTAGCGGTAACGCTAGCTTGTTAAAAAAAAAAAAAAAAAGCATACAAAAATCACAGAGACACGGCAGTAACACGCTAGCGCAGCGCTAACAGGGCTGGACTGGTAAAAGTCACTTCCTCAGCACATATATTCCACCAGTCTCACTCTTACCTTTTTCGCTCAAGTAACCTCCTTGCGGCCGTTAGAAAAAAACCCACATATTAGCCATATCACCGCATAAACTGCAGGTTTGAAAGCGTGTGAAAAAAGTCGTAAATTACGGTACTTCATCCATTTTCTTAACCGCTTATCCTAACAAGGGTCGCGGGGATTGCTGGAGCCTATCTCGTAGCTGTCAACGGGCAGGAGGCGGGGTACACCCTGAACTGGATGGCAGCCAGTCGCAGGGCACATAGAGATAAACAGCCGCACTTACAATCACACCTGGGGGCAATTTAGAGTGTCCAATTAATGTTGCATGTTTTTGGGATGTGGGAGGAAACCGGAGTGCCCAGAGAAAACTCGGGCATTCACGGGGAGAACATGCGAACTCCACACAGGGAGGGCTGAGATTGAACTCGGGTCCTCAGAACTGTGACGCCAACACTGTCCAGCTGATCCACTGTGCCAGCCTAATTACTTTGTTAATCTATTCGACCACAAGATTTTTCTAGCATCTGTCAGTTGAGTAGACCTTTTACTTTTTACTTTTACAGAGTAGCACTTTCGATTCCTTATTTTTGTTGAAATGTCATGCATTTATTGTATGTACAAATATGTTCAATCTCCATTGATGACGGCATAGGGGCAGAGGTCAAATCAATCATGGTTGAGTTCTTTATTGATCGAAATCCTTTAAGCCTGTAAAAAAAGGGCAAAGAACACCAGCGACATGAAAGAATATGAACATTAACGATGATACAACAGATTGAGAGAAGGAAGATTCACATACATCCAATGAAAAAAAAAATATAAAATGACAGAAACACATTTGATCACCATGATCATTTTACTGTGGAATGTTTGTAAATGTTTAGTGACTTAGAATTACATTTTTTATCAGTGCAATTTCATTTTGACTGAATGAGAGCGATGACGACACCAAAAACATTTCACTAATAGAAGTTAACATACAGTGGAGACCTTCTGGTGCTCGAGGATGTTGACACAGCACTAAAACTCCCATGGATTCTGGATGGAATTTACCACCTGACCCGGACGTTAATAAACAGCCACTTAGCTCGGGGTTACGTACAGGAATCATTTAATCATTTTACGGGTTTACCTTTTTTAACAAGTCACCGCCACGAGGTTGCAAGTCGCTGACTGCCGTGTAAATCGTCTCTGCTGCGTGCGCAAAGCAGAACCTCCTGTTGCTTCTCAGTCTCCATAAATCGTGGCATTAAAGACCCAATCAAAAAGTGTTTGATCCTAGGGATGCGCTGCGTGGGCCCTGTGATGACCCACATATCACATGACCCATAAAGGTGGTCTATCTCCGGGCCCATGCGACCTCAGACAGCATTAAAGGGGCATTACATTTCTTTCTGAGCCCGCAGGGATTTGTCTTATTGAAACAGGCAAAGCTGCAGTTTGCAATGTTGTCGAGACCAAGGAACCCTCCAATACAATAAACTAAAGTCACATGACAACTGTGGAAAACATTGCCCAAGTAAGAATAAACTCCTGGGTTTCCTTTGGCCGAATGTCGAAAGTAATGTTTCAAATGTAAGCCAGCCTTAGCTTTTCTCAGCACATTTTCCTTCATAGATCAAATAGAAACATCCTGAAAAAAAAAGCAGAAGATGAATGGAGAAAACGTTTCAATGATAAAAATACACATTGTGAAAGAGACTTAAGCTTAGATTGGAAGGCATCCAGGGCTTTTATGCCAAATGTGGACAGTACAGTGGATGACGATAGCTTAAATAAGCATTCATAACTGAGTTCTCTTCGGGATTTAAGAACTATTAGCAGGGAAGCGTTGTGGGTGGTAACTCTGACTTACAGTTCTGAGGTTAGGGATTTGAATGTGTCTCCAGCCTTCCCGTGTGGAATTTGCATTTTCTACCCATGCATGTATGGGTTTTTTCTGGCTACCATGGATTCCTCCCTTATTATACAGATCAGCAAGTCTCTAAAGAAGTACAGTTCAGTTTAAGGAACTTTCAAGTTCATTCAATTTGCAAAGATATATTTTTAAACACTTGTTCAGGTTCAACTATTTAACTTTTACTTGCAATACATTTGACATTAATTATTAATCAATCATTTGGTAATTTCCTATGCTCAGAACGGTATCTTAAATTCTGCCTTTACTATGATAATAATGCTCAGTGTCATGATCCTGCCAGTCCAGCCTGGCTGCGCGGGTGCCCGCGCAGTCGCGCTGATTGGGAGGCACACACCTGCGCCTCATGCTGGTTGATTGGCCCCGGTGTATATAGGACCATGGGGACGACTGCTCCAGCGCCAGATCGTTGCGGTTCATGCCCTGTTCCGGCACTCCCGGATCTCTGATCGTTTTCCCGTGTGTACCGACCTCCGCCTGTTCTCCGACTGACCCCGTAAGCCTGACTCCTTTGATATTCCTGCCTGCTTTGATCGATCTCCCGTGTACCGACTCCTGCCTGCCTGCTGACCTCCTCTCTATGCCCGACATCCTGACTACCACTGCTCCACCTGACTGCCTGCCCGATCCCCGACCGTGGAACAATAAACGTTTTTCCCGAATTACCTTTGCGTCTCCCGTGGACTGCTGCATTTGGATCCTACCTCCTTTCCGATGGGTCGTGACACTCAGTTTTGATTTACACAGTGTTCTAGATTACTTAGTGTCGATATGATCATTATTTGAAGATGTCAAATTCCAGAGACATGCCTTCCTATGAGGAAGTAAAGTCTGGCGACTCTGAGGTGGCCTGTCCTATTGTGGGGGTTGAGGTTATTGAAGTGTTTGAAAAGCTCCTCAGTGGTTGGCCAACTCGGAATTCCGAAAGGGTCTGGTTGTTGTGGGGCTCCCCTGGTTGATAGCCCTCTGCAATATTGTGTGGATGTTAGGGACAGTACCTCTGGACAAGGAGATGGGTGGTGGTCCATGGGTATCAGACAATGTGTTCTAAACTCAGGGGAATCACATTCCACAACCTCATTGGTAATGTCTAATCAGCGGATCTGGAGAGGAGGGTCCGTCAGAAAATCAAATGTTAAGATTCAGGAGAAGCAGTGTGGTGTTTGTCTGGGCCACTGAGATGTAGACGAGAACACAGCCTCAGCAGAGTTCTGGAGGGTGCATCGAAGTTCGCTCAACCAGCCTACATGTGCTTTGAGGACTGAGAGACTGGGTTCAATTGTGTCCCTCGAGGACTGTTAGATGCGTTGGGACTATGGGATACTGGACCCCTTAATAATACACTGTTCGCTCCCTCTATGACTGGTGTCGGGCTGCTTTGCCTCCAGTAAGTCAAATTTGTTTCCAGTGAGGGTTTGACTCCAAGGATGCCCTTTGTCATAGATTCTGTTCATGACCTCTATGGAGAGAATTGGAAAGATATTGAAGGGGTCCAGTTTGGTGGCTTCAGAATTCCGTACCTACTTTTTGCAGATGATTTGGTTCTGATGGCTTTATCAAGCCAGAATCTTCAATATTCGCTGGAGTGGCTGGGATGAAACTTAGCACCTCCACATTTGAAGGAATATTCCTCTGTAGGAAAAGGGTAAACTCCTCTCTCCAGGTCAGAGATGGGATTCTGACCCAAGTGGAGGAGTTCTTATTCACAAGTGAGGGAAGAATGAAGTGGGAGGTCGGCAGGTACAACGGTCCAGTGTCTGCAGTGATGCGGGCTCTCTATTGGTCTGTCTTGGTGAAAAAACGTTGAGGCAAAATGCAAAACCCTCGATTTACCAGTCAATTTAGGTTCGTACACTCACGTATGGTCAAGGTATATGGGTTGTGACTGAAAGAACAGGATCACGGGTACAAGTGGCCGAAATGAGCTTCCCTCTGTAGGATGTACAAGCTCCTCTCTAGAAATAGACTGAGAAGCTCAGTTATCTGAGAGATGCTCAGAGTTGAACCGCTGCTCATCTGCATCGAACGGAGCCAGATAAGGATAGGGGAGCTGGTTAAAATGCCCCCTGGATGCTTCCCTAGTGAAGCGTTTCGAGCACGTCCCACAGGGAGAAGGCGCTGGGGACAACCCAGGACACACTGGAGGGACTATGTCTCCCGGCTGGCCTGGGAATGATTTGGTATCCCCCCAAAAGAGCTGGATGAAGGAGCTGGAGAGAGGGAAGTCTGGGCTTCTGTGCTTAAGCTGCTGCCTCCGCGATCCGACTCTGGATAAGCAAAAGAAAATGGATGACTGCGTGGATACTTTACAATATGATGCAGCGCACTTCTCCCTGCAAACTAAAACCACCATTGGGGATGAAAGTCAAATTTATACCTGTCTCACAATGTCACTCAAAACTGACAATTATTATTGTCTGTATCTCTACATAATGAATCGTAAAGCATAACCTCCAGCTACAAGAAAAACAAGTTGGTGTTTTTTTTACGGGTGAGCCATCTATTCTGTGGGAAAATTAAGTTGCCTCTGGACAGATGTGAACCTTGATCCTTTGGAGCCAAGCATAGAGGCCCAGACCACTGAGGATGATCCCTCAAGCTTTATTTGAAGGCCAAAAAAAGGTAAGCAGCATAAGAACTAATTTTGATTGTGTTCTCACAAATGAAAATCAGGTCAATATATGTTTTCCTTTTCTTTGTGTTTTTTACTAGTACTTGGTTTCACGAAATACAGAACCAATAATGGGCAGTGTAATAGGAACTGCTTTTTGTTTCTGTTTGCAATGTATGTGCATACAAATTACGTACCTTTTCAAAATGAACTGAACTACATTAAAAAGTTTTACATCTTCGTGATGATAATTGTACTTGTGACTAAATAATGTACTCTATACAAACACAGCATGTTCCACCCATTCACTGGTCCCAGTGACTGTGACTCAGACAACTAACTACAACGACCCTGCCTCAGCTTAAAGTCTTCTGGTGATTATTTGAAAAGGCCAGCATGCTGAATCACTGTGACCACCACCGTCTTGCAAACCGCTTCTTCTGAAAGCATGGCAAAGGAACAAACAGAGAGGAAGTGAGGGAGAAGGACCCAAGAAAATTGGTCGATAACGAGAAACAGACCGTTCCCACGTCATGGAGCTGTCCCATGTGCCGCTAGAATAAAACAGCATTGTGCAAACTGAGTGAACCTCGAGCCGTTTACACGACATTCAAAGATTTAAAATTGCATTTGGGCAATTATCATAATTTATACTACCGCCACAGTTTTGTGTCATGTGCAGATATGGCGATCCTATGGTTCTCTTGGTATTCCGTTACACAGCCCGTCACTTTCCAGTAATAATGCACTATATAATGAGATTTGCTTCAGTTAAAATTGGAGTTTCAGAGTATTTAGTTTACTTCATTTCTCAAGAAGATTGGGTGACGTGAAAACTGTAGTGGAACTTGAAGATACTAGTTGATTTGTTACATGAATACGCTTGCAACTTGAAACACACGTAGCACAAATTATCAAACCACACTGAAATCAATGGAAATGTCTGCTTTCTAATCAGAAAGACAGCAGCCTATAATATTGTACTCTATAAAAACGTAGAACCCCTTCTGGCGTGCACGATTTGGCAACCGGCTGCTAGGATAATACAGTCACGCAGATGCAAACGAAAAAGCCTTTACTTTACCTTACTCCGTAATCTACTATAATTTGTCATTATTTGCAGGGGATAAACAAAAGATGGCTGTAAGTATTTTTATATTGTCTGTCTACATGAGTTGATGCATCATTTATGTTTAAAGTACATCGCTAAAAACAACATCACACAGATGGTCTTTGTTGGCACGTCTATGTTGTTTCCATTTATGTATTAGCTTTAAGCTCCCAGACTTGAAGGCAAAGTTATGTGGTTGTTTCAAAGGTCCCGTATTTTGCCAAACCAACTTTTTGGGTATATGGTGCCTCAGTAAACATGTGAAATATGAATTAAAATCATCTGTGCATTCCTGTGATCAGAATTTTTTCTGCCAAGAGGCTTCACATCAGGTAATTTGAATTTTCCAAGCATATCTACATCACTGCCGAAGCGTTCTACCTCGCCTTTCTGTTTCTGAGCCAGCGCTGTCAACGTAACAAATACATTTGCTTTCAGTATTGGGTCTTCTGCATGGACGAAACCTATCACAGGAAAAAAAGGATGGTCTTAACCAAATATGGCCAAATTCAGATACAAAACTGGGTCAAACAGAAGTACCCGTGAGAGGGGACTTTTCTGAACATTCTTTTGACAAAACAAAACTGTTTTTGCAAATGAAACTGACTCTTTTATACCATGTTAAAAAGTCATTCAATGGAGTTCTAAATCGCTCAAATATGGGACCTTTGAATAAATAATGTGTATTCATTGTTTTATGTTTAGTTTGACAGTAAACTTTAACTCCAGTCCTAAGACAGAATCACTGAAGACATTTACCCTGTGGTTCTTTTCCTCTTTAAATGGACACTAATGTCATTCCATTCCATTTTTTAAGCCACTTATCCCCACAAGGGTCATGGGAGTGCTTGAACCTATCCTTCTTAATAAAAAAAAAATGTACAGCACCGGACTGTAAATATTGTGAATCAAACTTTGTTTTAATTTTGTACAAATGTGACATGCTTGTGATGGTCATCTCGTTACATCTGTGTAGTCTCCCCATCCTGCGAGGCAGTAGCCAATCATGTTACAGTGGGCTGTGTCCTGCCTCGAGACTAAGTGAGAATCCTAATAACGCAGCTGCAATGTGCTTGCTATGAATGGTGGCTATGGCCACACTGAATCAGTGGCCAAATAATCTGCTGACATATGAAGACTCGTAAATAGTATATTCATATGGATTTTGTTCTCCTTAATAAAACCTGGCACTCTTGAATGAAAATGAACTTGTACTTTGACACCAGAATGGGAGTGTTCTCAACTGCAACCACTAAACAGAAATGAACTAAATCCGGTTCACATTCTCCAAAAAATATGATCGATTTGTTGAAGTTTTGTTGATTGAACTTGTTCAGTACAGTCCCTTCTCAAGGTTTCTCTTCACCCCAAATAGGGGTCAAATACCGACAGGGGCATTTAGATTAGATAATTGTGGATCTATGAAGCCCTTTGAAATGTTGTAATTAAGTGCTATGCAAATAAAGTTGATGATTTAAATTGGGAATGGATATTATGGCTTGAGGACTTTTTGGAAATTAGTTCACTACGCTAATCAATGCAGCCCTATGGGGGCACAAAACAGTGCAATCTGTAGACCGGTCCCAAGCTCGGATAAATGCAGAGGGTTGCATAAAAAAATGGTATCCGGCGTAAAAAATGCGCCAAAAAAATATGAGCGTTCATCTAATGAATCCCATACCGAATCGGTCATGGCCCGGGTTAAGAACACCCACCCCGACACTGCTAACCTCCAGGGTGTCAGTGGGAATTCTGCTACTGGGGGTCCAAGACAAAGAGCAGGAGGAAACCGACTTTGTCATCACAAGAAAATGAGGAATGCACAGAGCCTACAACTGAGTGTAGGGACTTTGAATGTTGGGACTATGACAGGAAAAGCTCAGCAGTTGATTGACATGATGATGAGGAGAAAGGTTGATATATCGTGCATCCAAGAAGCAGGTGGAAAGGTAGTAAGGCTAGAAGTTTAGGAGCAGGGTTTAAATTATTCTACCACGGACTTGATGGGAAGAGAAATGGAGGAGTGGTTATCTTAAAGGAAGAGCTGGCTAAGAATGTCTTGGAGGTGAAAAAAGTATCAGACTGAGTGATGAGACTAAAATTTGAAATTGTGTAATGTGGTTAGCGGCTACGCCCCACAGGTACGATGTGACCTAGAGTTGAGAGAGAAATTCTGGAAGGAACTCGATAAAGTAGCTCTGAGCATCCCAGACAGAGAGAGAGTTGTGATTGGTGCAGATTGTAATAGACATATTGGTGAAGGAAACAGGGGCGATGAAGAAGTGATGGGTAAGTACGGCATCCAGGAAAGGAACTTTGAGGGACAGATGGTGAAGGACTTTGGAAAAAGAATGGAGATGGCTCTAGTGAACACTTTTTTCCAAAAGAGGGAGGAACATATGGTGACCTACAAGAGCGAAGGTAGAAGCACACAGGTGGATTATATTTTGTGCAGACGATGTAATCTGAAGGAGGTTACTGACTGTAAAGTAGTGGTAGGGGAGAGTGTAGCTCGACAGCATAGGATGGTAGTGTGTAGGATGACTCTGGTGGTGGGTAGGAAGATTAAGAAGACAAAGGTAGAGCAGAGAACCATGTGGTGGAAGCTGAGAAAGGAAGAATGTTGTGCGGCCTTTCGGAAAGAGGTGAGACAGGCTCTCCATGGACAGCAGAAGCTCCCGGAAGACTGGACAACGACAGCCAAGGTAATCAGAGAGACGGGCAGGAGAGTACTTGGTGTGTCTTCTGGGAGGAAAGGCGAGAAGGAGGATTGGTGGTGGAACCCCAAAATACAGGAAGTCAAAGGTAGAGGTGGCCAAGGCTAAACAAGAGGCATATGATGACATGTACTCCAGGTTGGATACGAAAGAAGGACAAAAGGAGCTCGACAAGTTGGCCAGACAGAGGGACAGAGATGGGAAAGATGTGGATCAGGTAAGGGTGCTTAAAGATAGAGATGGAAATCTGCTGACTGGTGCCAGTAGTGTGCTAAATAGATGGAAAGAATACTTCGAGAAGTTGATGAATGAAGAAAATGAGAGAGAAGGAAGAGTAGAGAGGCAAGTGTGAAGGACCAAAAAGTGGCAATGATTAGTAAGGAGGAAGTTAGAAAGGCACTGCAAAGGATGAAAAATGGAAAGGCAGTTGGTCCTGATGACATATCGGTGGAGGTAAGGAAACAGTTTGGAGAGATGGCTGTGGAGTTTTTGACCAACTTATTCAACAGAATACTAGCGGGCGAAAACATACCTGAAGAACAGTGGAAAAGTGTACTAGTTCCCATTTTTGAGAAAAAAGGTTATGTTCAGAGCTGTGGGAATTATAAAGGAATAAAGTTGATGAGCCACACAATGAAGTTATGGGAAAGAGTAGTGGAGGCTAGACTCAGGACAGAAGTAAGTATCTGCGAGCATCAGTATGGTTTCATGCCTAGAAAGAGTACCGCAGATACATTATTTGCCTTGAGGATGCTCGTGGAAAAGTACACAGAAGGTCAGAAGGAGCTATATTGTGTCTTTGTGGATCTAGAGAAAGCCTATGACAGAGAACCAAGAGAGGAACTGTGGTACTGCATGCGTAAGTCTGGTGTGGCAGAGAAATATGTTAGGATAGTACAGGACATGTATGATGGCAGCAGAACAATGGTGAGGTGTGCCTTAGGTGTGACAGAGGAATTTAAGGTGGAGGTGGGACTGCATCAGGGATCAGCTCTGAGCCCCTTCCTGTTTGCAGTGGTACAGGATAGGCTAACAGATAAGGTCAGACTGGAATCCCCTTGGACCATGATGTTCGCAGATGATATTGTGATATGCAGTGAAAGCTGGGAGCATGCAGAGGAACAATTAAAAAGATGGAGACATGCACTGGAAAGGAGAGGAATGAAGATTAGCCGAAGTAAAACAGAATATATGTGCGTGAATGAGAAAGGTGGAGGGGGAAGAGTGAGGCTACAGGGAGAAGAGATAGTGAAGGTGGAGGACTTCAAATATTTAGGGTCAACAATCCAGAGTAATGGTGAGTGTGGTAAGGAAGTGAAGAAATGGATCCAAGCAGGTTGGAACAGCTGGCGGAAGGTGGCTGGTGTGTTATGTGACAGAAAAGTCTCTGCTAGGATGAAGGGGAAAGTTTATAAAGCAGTGGTGAGGTCGGCTATGATGTACGGATTAGAGACGGTGGCACTGAAGAAACAACAGGAAGCAGAACTGGAGGTAGCAGAAATGAAGATGTTGAGGTTCTCGCTCGGAGTGAGAAGGTTGGATAGGATTAGAAATGAGCTGAGTAGAGGGACAGCCAAAGTTGGATGTTTTGGAGACAAGGTTCGAGAGAGCAGACTTCGATGGTTTGGACATGTTCAGAGGCGAGACAGTGAGTATATTGGTAGAAGGGTGGTGAGGATGGAGCTGCCGGGCAAAAGAGCGAGAGGAAGACCAAAGAGAAGGTTTATGAATGTGGTGAGGGAAGACATGAGGGCAATTGGGGTTGGAGAGGAAGATGCACGAGATAGGCTAAGATGGAAAAAGATGACACGCTGTGGCGACCCCTGACGGGACAAGCCGAAAGAAAAAGAAAAAGAAGAGTCCACTACGCCAATCAGCTGCTCATTGTGAAGTGAGGTGAGGTGAGTTCACTGTCACCATACAGCGATCGGAGAAAAAAAAAAGTTTCCAAACGACCGCTGGTATCTCAAAAACTCGTAACTCACATCACTCACATCCCAAGCCACCACTGTATTTAAGTATGTGGCAGTGGTCATTATCCTGTATCCTGTATGGATTATAATGATAACTTGTAGTTCAGAGTTTTTGTGAAATTGTACCTTTTGATGTGATTTAATGCAGTTGCAGTTCACTGCAAACTTCACTAAATTCCCTAGTTTATATATTACCAGAATGTAATGTGAATATGTAAAAGCAGTATACATGTATTACATTGGCTCTCATTAGTTTAGGTTTTGCATGAAGTGTCTCGTGAGTGTTTATTGTATGTTCCAAACCTGCTGCGAGTAATGCGAATACCATTAAGTAAAACAATGATGGTGACACATGCCAACATCTGCCAGCACTCCCATTACCTTAAAACGGCTAAAAGTGAATTACGTTTAAACTTTTTCATTAAACTCTTTAGCGTTTCGGTAAATCTTAAGATGCCCACACGTTTCCTTGTGTGGAGAAATAGCCACCCATTCCTTTTCCAAGGTGCTTGTGCTCACAAGGGTCACAGGAGTGCTGGAGGTTAGGTGACTTTTTATTTACATTTTGCTGTCTCAGATTTCAGGCAGATGGATTTAGCCTTTTCTCATTGTTTCATGCAAATTAATCCTTGTTCTTTTCAGATTAAGTTGGCAGGAAATCCCACGATTTGTTTTTCATCCACACATCCATTTCTTACCCGCTTATCCTCACGAGGGTCACGTGGAGTGCTGGAGCCTATCCCAGCTGTCAACGGGCAGGAGGTGGGGTACGCCCTGAACTGGTTGCCAGCCAATCGCAGGGCACATGGAGACAAACATCCGCACTCACAATCACACCTAGGGGCTATTTAGGGTCCAATTAATGTTGCATGTTTTTGGGATGTGGAAGGAAACCAGAGTGCCCGGAGAAAACCCACGCAGGCATGGGGAGAGCATGCAAACTCCACACAGGCAGCTCTGGGATTGAACCCGGGACCTCAGAACTGTGAGGCCAACGCTTTCCAGATGAGAAACTGTGCAGCCCCAACTTGTTTTTGTAGTTTAATTCAAATGAGATTTCCTGTGATTTTGACAAAGACAAAAAGAAAAATTTTACTGGATTTCGAGGTTGTAACTCACACACTCATGGAGTTCCACAAGATGAAACAACATGACTGTCATTCATTCTTATTATTCTTGTGTTCTATGAAGCTTGAAGTAATTTTTATTATTTGTGCGGAATGATGGTTCATGCAGAAATGTTGGGGGGAACAAATTTGAAAAGAGAAATCTGAAAATGACCTCTCGACATCATTTTTCAACTGCCCAAATTAGGATAACATATGGGATTTTTACTACCGACGACTCAAGGTTTCAGTCAAATTTTCCAAACCCTAACCCTACAAATATAGCGGAGTAAGAAAATTGGACCAATTTGTGACTCAAAATGCAGCATAACATCCTTAAGCCTGATCCAATTCTTACAAATTAGGGCTAGTTTTTATTCATGTATCACTCCTCTATCCAAAGATATATTATTTTGACATACAAGCACATTGTTGTTAAAAAGTATTGAAACCTTTCTCACAATCTTGTATTTTTGAAAAGTTTTCCCACTTTAATGTTTAAGATAATCAAACAAAAGTAAATGGACAAATATGGTATAACCCAAGTTAGCTTAAAATATTGTTTTCAAATAATTATTTCATTTATTGAGAAAAAAAAATATTCAAAGTTACCTGCCCCTGCGTAAAACAGAATTGCTGCCAAAACGTACTATCTTGTTGGCCCAAACACAGCAGCAACAACTGAAATCAAGCATTTTCTATAACTGGCAATGAGTCTTTCACATCTCTGATTTCTGTTCTCTATTTTGTCCCACTCGTCCGTGCAGAATGGTTTGAACTCAGGAAAAATGGACTTCGGCCTTATCTGTGTGGAGTTTGCATGTTCTACGGGTGCCTGCCTGGGATTTCTCTGTGTACACTGGTTTCCTCTCACAACCCCAAAACATTCATGGCAGGTTGATTGACGACTCTAAATTGGAAATAGGTGCGAGCATGAATGCGACTGGCTGGCGACCAGTTCAGGGTGCAACCCACCTCTCCCCCTAAAATAGCTGGGATAGGGTCCAACACCCCCAGAACCCTAGTGTGGATAAGCAGTATGGAAAATAAACGAATGAATGAATAGTATCTTGGACATTGTAGTAACATGGATACTTAATAACGGTGCTCACCTTTCTAGTTCAGGTTCACTATTAGATTTTAACACAAAAAAGTAGTCCTGCTTGATTTAGAAAAGTTGCTTCGGCAACAAAAACTCTTTCAGACATCTCAGTGAGAGTACACCGGCGCCAGAATGGCACAAAGCTCGCTTTGTCTCTGCATCTCTGTGGCTGGAAAGCAGGAAGAAGGTTGTCATTTCTCAAGATCATGGCAATCTGACAGGTGCACACCGTAAGTAAATGACAAAGAAAAGCAAAATAAAAAATGGCTATATCCAAACAGTTAACGGTATTTGAACTGTTAACCCACTGACAAAGCGGTTGCGTCCACTAGGAACAAATATTTGCTGCATGCATATTAATGAGGATTCATAAGCAATTACTTCCGAGATCTTGATGTGGCAATTTATAATTAAATGTGGTAAGAATATTACATAATTTCCACTGTTAGATGAAGATCGCATGGATATTGTCATCCAACATACAAAAGATAATCTGTTTATTAAAGTAAATAAAGATCATGTATTTTTTGTTTTTGTTTTTAAACAGGAGTCAAATCAAATGACAAAATTTTTCCAATGGACCATAAAATGGTGTGATGAATACATACCACAGATATATCATACAGATTTCATGTTACATATACAGTTTTATACTTTTGTGAACAAACACATACAGTACAACAAAATATACTGGACATAAATATCTATTGGCAAAGTTTATAGCATACAGTACAACAAATTCTGAAAGGAACAAGTGACTGAAATATTCATTGTATTCGTCCAAGGTGTCCCATACTAATCTGTAAACTATTCTTTGACACTACTCTCAATGTAAAATGTTTTATTGACTGCTTTCATAATCCTGAGGGATTATCTCAGTGGCCGTGCAGAATCCCCGGCAAACGTGTTCAATTAGAATTCGAAAGGTAGACGGAGATAACCTCGAATCAATGGTAGGATGCAGGAATCATGAGACGTCTTTGATTCATTACTGTCAGTTGGACGACTGACTGCCGTGACCTCAGGACCTGAACCTGGCAGCTGAGGTTGGGGTTAGAAGAGAGGGAGGAAGTGAAGAGGTGGGGAAAATAACCCGATTCACCTCACTTTAGCAAACCTCAGTTCCTTGAGGACACAAGACAAGTGAACTACGCCGACAAATATAGATGCAATGCTTAAGGCTGGGCTGTCCATACCTTTTCTTCCACAGAACGCAGACAGGGATTTAAAGGATGCAATGGGTACTTGGACATTATTCACTTTTATTTCCCACACTAAAAACAATCTATCAAAGTTGGTATTGTATATATTGTTTTATATACTCAGTGTTGGGAAAATTACTTTGGAAATGTAGATGGTTACAATGGCAAATTACCCGGTTTTGTAACTATTTCTATTACTCTCTCAAATCAATATAACAAATTGCATTTAACAACATTTTGATTAGTTTTCTTAATTTTGAATGAATGCATCAACAAGACTGTTTGATGTCCCCCCCACCCAAAAAAAAGTAGATTCTCAGATCATTATTTTTTACATATTTGCGCTTTACATAAATGATATCCTGTTAACGAAACATGATAGAATGTAAATCCATCCATCGATCCATTTTCTGACCCGCTTATCCTCACAAGCGTCACAGGAGTGCTGGAGCCTATCCCAGCTGTCATTGGGCAGGAGGCGGGGTACACGCTGAACTGGTTGCCAGCCAATCGCAGGGCACATGGAGACAAACAGTCGCACTCACAAACACACACAGGGGCAATTTAGAGTGTCCAATTAATGCATGTTGTATGAGCTTTTGTAATTTCCCAAATGTAGGTAAAATTTTAGGCATGAACATATCCAAAAGCATATGTAATTTAATTACACGAGTTCTCCCTTAACATTGTGTTAATTGTATAGATATTGTAAATTCCCAGTGGCTGGCAACCAGCAACCACCCCACCCCTTGCCCAAGTCAGCTGGGATAGGCTAATGAGGATAAGTGGGAAAGAATAAAAGATGGATGTATATATTTTGCACTTTACTTTTGCATGAGAAAAACAACAGTAACCAAGCAAAATGTCATAGATTTTTCAGGAATTTTGCAACATTCACAACTAAAAAGAGAAATCTTTGCAAAGCTGACCTTAGCATGAAGCAGAACAATGATGATTTATGCCACTTGCTACTGTAACTGAATTATCTTTATTCATTGGCACATTATGAATAAATACATTGTTACGATTTAAATTATGTGCGATTGGTAGAAAGCGAAGTGAGAGATGAGGACAAACTTCTTCTTTTTAAATCCCCTGATAGTTTATACCACAAGCTGCTAAAAAAAATGGGTTTTAGTTTGGATACACCGTTGGCTTCAGGCATAAGCCACATACTGTATTTCTCTTCCATAAAGAGGGAAGGAGAGGCAGTGAAACCTCAGCAAGCCATGACAAATAAACTGCAACGAAGCTACATTGGTTGCCTGGTGATGACACCATGTTTTCAGGGTGTAGCCTCCGCAAGATGTTGCTCTCTCGTCGGGTCTCACCCAGAGTCGAGGTCTCTGAGTCCAAGGCGACGTCCAACAGTTGATAAATTACTTCCATGCTCTTTTTGTCGAGTCTCTATAACGCGTTCTCCAAGTCATTAGCGGCAACGCCATCCATTCCCAAGGGAGCTCAGGGGGAGTATTCAGTTCCTCTTTATCACATGATCAGTGACGCATGTCAGCAAATGCTTCACAGCACCATTGATGTCTCCACGCAAGCTGAGCCACAATTAAAACAATCCAGATGTGAAATTGTTGTTTTTTTTTTTTTTTTAATAAGAGAGGCAACCTTGGATCAAATTCAGGGACTCCCTCGAGGACTAAAAGTGGGGCGTTACCCAGCAAAGAGAAGCTAGCAACATTGCACCACAGGCAGCTACTTTGTCCCAACTGTCTTGGTTCATTGCCATGCTGATTCCCAGATGCGATCACACTGAGGGAAAAGCAAGAGGGCAAAGAAATTGAACCAGTTCACACCAATTTGGTATTCCTTTGGCACAATATTTAAACACTAAAATACAAACATTATAATAACTAATAATAACAAGCTATAGCTCGGTTGACTTTTTTTCTTGCAAGCAGTTTGATGAAATATTTTAACGGACGACTCACAGCTCCTCTTTGATAAGCTCATATAAATATCTTTTGATCATCTCTCGACATACATTTCTGGAAATCACTCAAAACGTGCAGCAAGGTGTGTAAAATGTTTCACCTCCAAGGGGCACAGGATTTAGTACAGCCTCTGGTGCATGTAAGAAGACAAAGTGCTAAAGTCTACGGGAGAATAAGCAAAAAGCTCGATTCAGCAGGGAATGCTCACCTTTTCATATTTCACTCATATGCGCCAAAGTTAGTTAAATGATAGACTTAATGGAACTCTAATTCTCCGAACATTGGCACGCAGTCCATAGTAGCGGACTTAAAAATGGTATTTTCAGAATTTTGCCTCACAGCCTGTGGTACCAGGCAAAAGTAATTTAGAATACAGAACAGTGCTTTTAGGCACAGCGTGGATGAAAATTTAAATCGTTTTTTTCCAAATTGTTTGACTGACAAACCTGTGATTTCATTCCATTTCAGAAGCACCGAGGTTCTGGTCATCAACTGTTCCCGTTGCTTTCCATCTTGGTGGAACGTTCTCATCAAGACACATGTTGTGGTCCAAAGAAAAACCCTGGCTGATCTGATAATGTCCTGCAGACAGAAACACTATTTTAATGGGCATCATCATTCCGCTAAATTCAGCAATTTTTAGTCTGTAATAAATACATACACAAATGGACTTGAGACACTTCAAAATATCCATCAGATTGCTAATGTTGAGCCTCAAATGTCTCCAAACTAATATTTTTAGCACTTTCACACCAATATTTTGCTTTACATTTTGGGAATTAATGACAATTCCGTAGAAAAATTCCAAACTGTTCATTATTCTAACAAAGTCTCCAACAACATGACTTCTGGCACATCTGTGGTAATTTTGTGCATTTTTACCTGATGTAGACATCAAGTAACCTTGCACGACCCCAACCCTGAAGTGGTGTGCCCATTTGATTGCTACTAGAGAAGTGGCATTCCACACAAGGCGTGTCAAAGTAGGATGTTATCACACAGATAGAGCTACAAACCCAACTGTTTGCCTTCTAACACTGATGATAGTCTATTCAAATTCAGATCAGATTGACAGATTGTGCCCTTTTAAATATATCTTTTGTGAGATGATCTATAGATAAATCATCTGAGAAAAAACCACGTGTTTGCGGTGTATCTTCACTAATTGGCACTACGGCACATCTGACTAACAACAATTACTTTGAGTGGATTGTTTCCATTCATCCTGTTGAGTCCCCCACACCCCGAGCCACCCAACCATTATCTTACTTCCATCTTTGTCTCTTTTATCTAGAGGCACCTCACTGCGAGTGATTTGTTTGCCACGACCAGATGCTAAACCCAGAGGGTGTGTTTATTCTTTTGTCCCCAATTCGGCTCTCTCATCATTCTTTTTTTTTTAATCACTCTTCTTGAATATGAACACAGCCTGTGGCAACAAAGGGAATGTCAAAGGGGCAAAATGTAGACCCACTATGTAAAGTTGGAGTAGCAAAAAAAAAAGCAAAGCAAAAAAAAAGTTAACATTATTTTCACTGCTTTTTTTACATTTAAAGTAAAGACGTTTTTCGGATTTTAGATACACTATCCCAACGCTTACTTTGTTGACTGTGGCGATCCTTGAAAATGTGAGCTTACTCACAATTTCCTTTTTCTTGGGATTTTGCGGTGGCTGCATACATCAGAGGTTTTTCAGTGGTCATTTTCAGTTTGATACAATGAGCTTCACAATCAATTAAGCTATAATATTCTGTCTTTTGTTTTTGTGTTTATTGACAAAGATTTGCATTTGTCACAAATGTCATTGTCATTGACACATGCCTGCGAATATTCTCACGCATTCAGGCCGTTCTATTCACAGAGCACTGAATCCATCACAACTGGAATGTTCTGGTTTTCTTTGAAGATGTTTTGCTTCTCATCTGAGCAGACTTAATCAGCGCATGTGCACAGGACAGCTCAAACCTCATTGTCATTAACAGGAGCTTTTTATCTCAAATGATCTCTTTTTTTGTGTACTGTTCCGCCCCCTCATAGTTTTTCACATTGATAGTCTCTGTGCGTGAAAACCTACATTTGTACAAACCCCAGGACACATACAACCATTCATGTTCACATTCACGCGTAAGGGTAATTTAGGGTCTTCCTACCATACACGTACCCGGAGAAAACCCAAATAATGCACGGGAAGAACATGCGAACTCCACAGAGTCGAGGCCAGATTTGAACCTGGAACCTCAGCAGTCAACACAAATCCACACTTTCAAGAATTTAGGGTTAGTGATAATTATTAGTATCATAGTACACTGACAGAACTATGGACAATAGAAGAGGCTTTTTTTTTGCATATTATTATGACTTCATGTCTTATATTTGCTTAAAACTCACTTATGACTAATTAGTGTGTTGAGTATTTAGAATTTTTTGATTGATATTTTGATTGAGGGTTATAGTTGCTGTTCGAAAAAACGAGTGGATGACAAAGTCGAACTTGAGCATCTTCCTGTGATGGGAAAGGACAAAAGAAATCACAGTAGTCCATGTTTAGTGACGATAATGAGACATGACCAAGAAACCGTTGGTCTAATAGCATAATTGCCCAATTCAGCTTTGAACATTTGCAGAAAACAAGAAAAAACACGAGAAACTTAACAAACAAAAGGCCAGCTTCCTCAATTCAAGATGTAAAGATTACCATGGCCTGGATGACTGTAAATCTACATAAACACATAGGGAAAAAAAATTTCAGCAAGCACATGAGAATTTATTCATTGATATTTTTGACAAAGTTAAAAAATGACTTGGACAATTATGCTTATAGGCTAACAGCATGTATAAAAGAGAACCTCTGAGAGTTATTTTTGAAATGACAACAGTGTAAGATAAGATGCTTTTGTTGTATGGTTGTTTCTTTTTGAAGAATACAAAATCATTTTTGACCTTAACCAGGTCACAGAGATTTTCTTTTCAGTCATTCCAAATCTAAAGTAACGTACAGCATCCGTTAGCATAATGTAACTGTAACAAATACACAACTCATTTCCAACACTGTGCATTCGGCCAAGAAAAAAAAAACACCCAGAATCTGTCGCAAAGATGTATACTTGGAAACACACCCATATATGCACGTTCTCCAAAACATCTGTATCGTGACGTGGAATAGCAGGAAAATCTCATTGACACACAAGTGGTGAGTAATTTTCAATGACATGCTTTCAGTGAACAGTAGATTTATAGACTATTGTGCAATTGGCGCTTGGAAAAAAATACGTGGGGTTGGCGGGGGGGTGTATCATTTTGCATCATGTGGGAGTTTGTAAGCCATGGGAGGGTGTTCCATGCACACACTCCAGTGGTTCATTGTGGGGCTTTGACATCATGCCTGCTGTATGACGCAGGAAGTAGGAGGCCACCTCACAGCTGCCAGGCTGCAAGCAATCTTAACAGCTTGACTTATAGTTGTGTACGGATTCCGTAACCTAGCGACCTGAGGGTATTTCCTCCTTGTGCGTGCAGTACTTTTAAATTTACATTTACGCTTACATTACGTTACTCACTTTGAAATGTGAACTTTGTTGGCCAGTAAAATACAATTACTGGAAGACTGCCAAAACTCAAGTTTCACTCAAAGTGTCCATCATTAATTAATGAGTCAGATTTTGGCCTCGGACAACGTAAGGATTATTGTGAGGAAAAAATACAATAAGTCAATCAGGGATCTCATTTAAATGGATGGTTTGAGACCAGCCTTACGTAAGTGTGACGCATGTGTACGTGTGTGTGGGTGTGTAATCAATTTTCTTTGTTGTAATACCCACTGGGCCACTCACAATGCAGCGAGCTGCTGGCTCCGGAGATACACAAAAGTGGGAGACTTTAGGGAAAGTTAACTATTACATTCGCTAGTCTGGGAGTTAACGACCTACCAAGCTAAGGAGCTAAATAGTTGTCTGGACTGTGGCGACATAGTTTAAAACATCAGTGCCCCCAAGTTGTGTGTGTGTTCCTCACATAACACACACACTAACAATTACAGTAGGGAAACCACGTGTGTGCATGTGCGTCTAGTGAGTGACGTCAGGAGCCCCAACTCCAGCTCCAGTTGGCCGCTTTACACGTGACTAACATCTCCTTCAGGCTCCACGCGTGCTCTTCTTTTGGATTTCCGTTGAACGGCCTAAAGTGCCAAGGTGAGTGTTTAAGTTTGAAGTTCATTCGCAAGTCATAATTTAGGTTGCAACACAGCAAAAAGAAACCGTCAACCAAGCCACAGCACCAAAGACAGTTAAGTGACTGGTACATTAAATTTTTATTTTACTCGTGTTTGAACGGGGATCATATTTGCATTCCTTCAAATGTGCTATACTGCAAAGTCATTTTTCCTTTAATAAAACAAACCTGCGGTAAGGAGGGTTGGTTCAAGTGATAGATGGCTGCTCTCCGTTGTCTCTGTTTTGCTGTCAAGGCTGACATCCTCACCTAAAGAGATGTGATCATCTCTTGAAAAAAAAAACAAAAAAAACAAACATCAGTGTGTGTGGTATATAGGATGTTCTTGATACATGTTACAATTAGAGTACCACCACAGTTTGTTGGCCAAGCCTTAAGGCAATCTTTATTTCATTTTACAAACCATTGGAAAAGGTGGGGAAGCCAGGCAGACTAAGGGTAAAGCAATCATTACGCTGCTTTTCAACTCCAAAAAAGCTACATAATTGTACTCCATTGAGGTGTGGCTAATGTTGATCTGACATCATCGTGTTGCTGGAAAATAAAGGGTCCAAGTGGTTCTTATTGGCTCTGAAGTTTCCATAAGAGTTTCCATACATTGCCATGTAAAAATGAATCATCCTCTTGAAATGGAAGTACAGGATGTATGACGTGAAAAAGTATAATCAAAGTGCTGCACATTAATCCACTAGCCAACCAACCTCATCTATTTTACAGGAATACAATTTATAGCTGACAATTTATCTTGGTGTAATGTTTATAAATGTACATTCTTCAGCTTGTTCTTTAATACTTCAAAACACATCACACCATGTGATCATTTACATTTTCACACACACAAAAAAAAACATCTTGCTTTCAGTAAATCCTTAGAGCATGACTTCTAAAAGCAGAAACATGCCTTATCCACAGACTTGTAATCTAACTTGTTGGTACCTCTTAAGTAAACTCATCTGATGTCAGGCAAGAAATTGGTTACACCCTGGACTGGTCACCAGACAATTACTGTGCACATAAAACCATTCACACTCATCATTACCCCTACAGACAATTTAGTCTGTGTCGAACAACCATCGATTTTCCGTTCCACTTGTCCTCATTAGGGTCGTACACCCTGAACTGGTCAGCAGCCAATCACAGGGCACACAAATACAAACGACCATTCACACCTACGGGCAATTTAGAGTTTTCAGTCAATGCACCATTCATGTTTTTGGGGTCAAGGGAGGAAACTGGAGTACCTGGTGAAAACCCCGGATTTGAACCCGGATCCTGAGAACTGTGAGGCGAATGTCCTAACCGGTCACCCACCATGCCGCATTGGTCTGTGCCACAAAATATATATCCAAAACCAAATTACAATCAAGTTTTCCCCTGGAAGCAATCCCCCTGGAATCTAGCGCAATTACACAGCTTTCTTTGCAACACCTTCACGCACGCTGAGAGGATTTTCTTCGTCCACTCGTCTCTCTTCATAAACTAAACAAAGCAAACACAGCAGGATCTTTTTATATACATGCCGGTTAATCGTCTAGCCGATACTGAAGGGGGGAACTCGCTTGTAGTTGGGGGTGTGAAAATGTGAGATCAGTCCTCGAACTTTCCTGACAACCCTCATATGTCAGGAATCTGTTGAAAGGATTTTGCTCCAACCAACCTTTGAGTCCTCTGAAGACGAGTAGTTGGTTGGAGCTGACTGAGAGCATCCTGCAAGCTTCTGATCTTGGCCTTCTTCTCATTGAGCACCATAACAAAATGGGTGTAAAGGTCCCTTGTCGTTGTCTCTTTATCCTGAACCTGACGTTCCAGCCTTGTGACAAAGGTACACAGACAATAGTTTTCACATAAATGCATCCACATACATTACAAATTTGAACAATTTTTTTTTTTTTTTTAACAATTTGCTCAGAAGAATTATCACCACGAGGGGAATTATCCTACAAAAACAAAGGGACCGAAACAATGCCCCGTTTCCCAGAAATCACAAGCGAAGTTTGGAGTACTGGGTGTAACCTTCACCACTCATAGGGGCGGCCAGTGATGTCATTAACGGTTGACTGCTGTGCATAAAAACAGCTGGCAGTGAGGAAGAAAAATTAACAAGAGTAAGCAAACACCTCTAACTTTTAACAAATACTCCACAATTACTAATATAACACAGTAATTTCCCATTTATTTCACTATTTAATACATTCATTCATTCATCCATCCATCCATCTTCTGTTCCACGTATCCTCACTCGGGTCACAGGTATCCTGGAGCCTACAGTATCTTCAGGGGAGAGGTGGAGTACACCCTGAACTGGTCGCCAGCCAATCACAGAGCACATATAAACAAACTATTCAAATAAACAACTATTCACACTCATCCATTCATCCGTCCATCCATTTTCTTAGCCGCTTATCCTCACAAAGGTCACGGAAGTGCTGGAGCCTGTCCCAGCTGTCAACGGCCAGGAGGCGGGGTACACCCTGAACTGGTTGCCAGCCAAACACAGGGCACGTCGAGGCAAAAAGCCACACTCACAATCACACTTGGGGGCAATTTAGAGTATCCAATTAATGTTGCATGGGAGGAAACCGGAGTGCCCGGAGAAATCCCACGCAGGCACAGGGAGAACATGCAAACTCCACACAGGTGAGTCCGGGATTGAACCCGGGACCTCAGAACTGTGAGGCCAATGCTTTAGCAGCTGAACAACCGTGAGACTGTCACACTCATCAGAAAAAAAATCAAATGAAAAAATCCTCATACTTACTCTTGGATTATTTGTACATGATCCTCTTTCAGTTTACGGTTCTCGTCCAATAGCAGTGAGTTTTCTTTCTCCAGGTTTGTGTTACTTTTGAGCGCCTGACCAATCATTTCCCGGGTCAGCGCTAACGGGTGGGCAGCGGGCTGAAGCTTCAAAGAGCCCAAGTGCACCTGAAAAGAGGTGACAAAAGACGCATGGAGCACGGCATCATGGGGAAAAAAATCTAATGGAGGACCCTTTGGCTGCTGCACATTGAGCAAAACTGTCATGCAGTGTGAGGGGATCTCCAAATAGCTCTCATAAGTGACCAACTGTAACAAGTTTTGCTGGGATTCAAAATTTGAGTCACAACTTTGGAGATGTAAGGACCAATTAAAAAATGCCATTTTGTATCACATGAGGTTTCAAATTACATTTCTGGAAATTGGTAGGTCTGCAAGGGTGTTTCGCCAACTGTAAATATGTTTGCAATATTGCAATTCAGTTATCACACACCGTCATCTGGTGTGCGGTAGGCTCATCAATGCTGGAGAACCTAATGCTGAAGCATTGTTCCTCTATGTTGTGATATCTACCTACACTGTATCTACCACAAGTACAAGCCTTCCAGGTGACTGTAGATGCACAAAGCCTGCTAGACAAGATGGATATCGTCAAATTTAAGACTTTGCCACCTGGAAGTTTGCTCTCTTGGCAAAAGTAGAGGAAATAGGTTATCATTCTGAAAAAAATACACCTCAACTCTCATCTCCAGTAGCTTAAAAAAAAATCTGCATTTCGGTTTAGGCAAATATTTGTGCATGTTTGCCATCCCAAGGTGATCAGCAGTATGAAGGTGCAACAAACCATTACATCAGGTTTTCGCTGAAGTGCGAGACTTCATGTGATGATGAGGTGTTTTCGTCCGTCAGGGAGAAATACAGGCGGGATTCATAGCCAACTGGCTGAACTGGAATAGTCAACACACAGTTTCCTCTTTATTCGCTTCTTGTTCAAGATTTCATAAGAGACTTACAGACTGGGTATTATGAAAAAATTTTCATTGGGATTTTTTTCTGTGCTTTTGGCATCAGTGTAAAATGCGACTTTTTGTGAGGCCAGTGAAAAAAAATACCAAACATTTAGGCAAAATCGTGAGATGGCCACTTGAAAATATTTCCTTGATTGAACTTCTCATTTTTATTACACATGGTCAAATATATTTGTTCTGAAGTGTACATTTAACCAATGATGAAGGAGAATCACTTTCTTAGCAAAGCTGTCACTTCAGTTAAAGTGAAGAAAATAAGTATTTGAACACGCTGCTATATTGCAAGTTCTCCCACTTAGAAATCATGGAGGGGTCTGAAATTTTCATTGGTGCATGTCCACTGTGAGAGAGATAATCTAAAAAAAAAAATTAAAAAATCCAATAATGACAATGTATGAGTTTTAATGATTTATTTGTGTGTTAAAGCTGCAAATAAGTATTTGAACACCTGTCTATCACCTAGAATTCTGACCCTCAAAGACCTGTTAATCCACCTTTAAAAGTCCGCCTCCACTCCATGCATTATCCTGAATCAGATGCACTTGTGTGAGGTCGTTAGCTGCATAAAGACACTCGCCCACCCCATACAATCAGTAAGACTCAAACTTGTAACATGGCAAAAACCAAAGAGCTGTCCAAACACACCAGAGGCAAAATTGTACAAGTCCACACGGCTGGAAAGGGCTATGGAGAAATTGCCAGCAGCTTGGTGAAAAAAGGTCCGCTGTAGGAGCAATCATTAGAAAATGAATGAAGCTAAACATGACAGTCAATCTCAATCGGAGTGGAGCCCCATGCAAGATATCACCTCGTGGGGTCTCAATGATCCTTAGAAAGGTACGGAATCAGCCCAGGACTACACGACAGGACATGGTCAATGACCTGAAAAGAGCTGGGACCACCATTTCCAAGGTGACTGTTGGTAATACACTAAGACGTCATGGTTTGAAATCATGCACGGCACGGAAGGTTCCCCTGCTTAAACCAGCACATGTCAAGGCCCATCTTAAGTTTGCCAATGACTATTTGGATGATACAGAGGAGTCATGGGAGAAGGTTTGGTTGTCAGATGAGACCAAAATTGAACTTTTTGGTCATAATTCCACTAACCAAGGAAAAAGAATGATGTGTTCCATCCCAAGAACACCATCGCTACTGTGAAGCATGGGGGTTGTAGCATCATCCTTTGGGGGTGTTTTTCTGCACATGGGACAGGACGACTGCACCGTATTAAGGAGAGGATGTATTGTGAGATTTTGGGGAACAATCTCTTTCCCTCAGTCAGAGCATTGAAGTTGAGTCATGGCTGGGTCTTTCAACATGTTAATGACCCGAAGCACACAGCCAGGAAAACCAAGGAGTAGCTCCGTAAGAAACATATCAAGGTTCTGGCATTGGCCTAACCAGTCTCCAGAGCTAAACCCAATAGGATATCTTTGGAGCAAGCTGAAACTCCATGTTTCTCAGTGACAGCCCAGAAACCTGTCTGATCTAGAGAAGAATTGAGTAGAGAAGTGGGCCAAAATCCATCCTGCAGTGTGTGCAAATGTGGTGAACAACTACATGAAGCATTTGACATCTGTAATATCAAACAAAGGCTACTGTACCAAATATTAACATTGGTTTTCTCAAGTGTTCAAATACTTATTTGCAGCTATATCACACAAAAATATCATAAATTGTGATTTCTGGATTTTTCTTTTTAGATTATCTCTCTCACAATGGACATGCACCTAAAATGACAATTTCAGACCCCTCCAAGATTTCTAAGTGTAAGAACTTGCAAAACAGCAGGGTGTTCAAATACTTATTTTCTTCATTGTAACTGGCTAACTGTTGGTTCATAATTGTCTTTGAGATAGTGTTCTGGATTTTCGCCTTCCTGCAACATCACACTTGGATCACTCCACTCAAAAACACGGAGAGGAGTAGGTTGTGATGCACTGGGAAATAAGAGTGATGAGGTGCTAAATCTTAACTCGGCTGTGTCGAGGTTTCAGTCCCACTGCAGTAAAATTGTCATCTTCAAAAGCACTAATAAAATACTCATAATTTTTTTAGGGGCGATTTTGTCTTGGCAGGCCACACATCTGTTTTCCCTTTCACTGGTGAACATGCTATCACAAACGGACATTTGCTTTGCATCATTTGTGCAGGTTTAAAATTGTGTGCCTCAATCTGTGCAATTTGGCTTTAAAGTTTATTTCCGTCAGCCTCATTACATTACTCCTACGCCCTCTTGATTTGTCTGTTGTCATAAAGATTTTAGAGGAGTGAGTCTCAATTGATGGGTCGGGACCCAAAGGTTTGTCAGACTCATTATGAGTGGGTTGCAGGCAGGAATTACAAAATGATTTGTTTATAGCTGTACCGACATATGATGTTTCGAGGCTACGAACATTCCGCAATGAACTAGTTTGCGCAACGTAAAAATACTGTCGCGCAGGACTACAAGGCACGCTCAGTCACCATTGTATCTATTGTTTCTTATTGGATAGTTTATATTTACACTTAGATGTGTTTTCACAAAAATACATACACATAGGCAACTGGACTCTTGTTGAAAGAAGAATGCAGTTGGGATGTCCATCCTCGGTTTCTTAAGTACGGTGCTCTAAAAGGCATCTTTAATTTGTCACCATGTGTAGTTCTGCTTCAAAATATGATGTACAGTACATGTGTTCTCAAAGGCCATTTTTGAACTATACATTTTCTTCATTGTTCTTCTATAAAAGTGGGTCATGATGACAGTTGAAAACAAGTTCTAAGCTCCCATTTTCACTGGCACCAAGAGAAATTAAAGGTGTGGTGTAACTAGGGCAGCAGTAAGTCATCTGGAGGGATTTGTGCTTTGACACAGGAAGGTCATGAATCACATCTCGAAATTGGATATTTTTCTTCGAAAGATACTAAACTGCGTCTTGACTATGTCAAGGTCTCCCTGAGCAAGGTACAGAAACCCTGAAACTCAGCTCAGGCGTGCAGCCACCATTTGTGTGGAGTCACATTGACATCTTCCCATGCATGACTGAATGTGTGTGGTCTGCTTTCTTCTGTGGTGTGAAAAATGAATAAATAAAAATACAAAGCACAGTATAAACTGAATTGCCTTTAGAATGAATGTAATATTATTGTGGAGCTCTACACAACAACATATTAAAAATTAAAATATAATGAATGTTGGATTGAGTGTTACAAGTGAGTGTGAAGACCAAAGACATATTAGTATTGAAGAAAGTTTTCCATAATTCTAGTCCCATCTAAAATAATTGGAGTCATTGATTGTTAAGAGGCGGCATAGTGGGTCAGCTGTAAATTGTTGGCCTCACAGTACTGAGGTCCAGGGTTCGATCCCAGCCCCGAGTGTGTGGAGTTTCCATGTTCACCGCATGCCTGCGTGGGTTTTCACCAGGCACTCTGGTTTCCTCCCACATCTCAAAAACATGCATGCATGAGGTGTGATTGTGAGTGTGACCGTTTATCTCGATGTGTCCTGCGACTGGCTGGCAACCAGTTTAGGGTGTAACCTGCCTCCTGCTCGTTGACAGCTGGGATAGCTCCAGGACTTCCGTGTGAGTCCTTGTGAGGACAAGCGGCTAAGAAAATGGATGGATGGATGGATGGATGGATGGATGGATGGATGGATGGATGGATGGATGGATGGATGGACGGATGGATGGAGAAGTCCTATATGCAGTCCAAATTCACAATAAATTGAACAAAGGCTGTACAAAATCTCATTAAGTCCTTATATTGTGACGATCTTTCATGGTTTTCATTGCAGTGACTGGCTAGCCTAAACGCAACAAGAACATCAGCTATTTTATTAATTAAATGACAAAATCACTACATTTGAAAAGTATTGTTGGTGGAAATAACTCATGGGGAGACCACCCGAGATCTGAGAAGGAGGATGGTCAGAGTAACTCATAAAAGCTACAGGAGCATCAGACTGTCACACTGATCCAATGCAGACTTTCCAGAAGAAAAGTGTGCGACACTTAGCTGTGATTCAGAGTTTGTGCAAGATGTTCCAGCAATAATACAAAACGATGAGTTTTTAGTTGGTGGTAGCACAGTAAGAGGAATGGCTGTTTTAAATCACCAAGGCTATATTCACATATACTAAATGCTATACAATACTGCAAGCCAACTATCTACCGAAAATAATTGCATCCATAATTTACGAGTTGTTTTTTTTTCCAAGCCCTTTCATCTCTGCTTAAATCTTCCATCGCATTGCTCCGGAACCTGCTGCTGTCTGTCAACTGGTAGAAAAGTAAATCATTTGGCAATAAATCCTGTATGTGATAGGGGATCATGTAAAGTAGTGTGGCACAACTAACAGAGTTCGTGAATTTGGATAGCAGACATTTAATGCCCTCATTTAGAGTTGAGGACTGTGTGTAATTACAAGTTACGATAGAAATAACTCTCAGTATGATGCGGAATAATTTAGCATCACTGAAAATTATAAGCACAGGAGTAAATATATTGTTGAATGAATACAGTAGGAGGAAAAAAGTATGTGAACGTTTTGGAATTTCTTAAATTTCCACATTAATTTCTCCTTAAAGGAAGACTCTCTCCAAAATTCATATGTGCAATAAACCCTCCAATGTGAAGTAATATTATTATTACATATATTTTGGTTATTAATTGGAAAAAAAAGGGAAATAAAGAACATTTTTCAAATTCAAGCAAAATCTGCATATGTGCCAGCTTTCACAGCCAGACCCGGAAGAAACATCCTTGACCCCGCCCCTGACGTCATTGGTCTTTTGCATTACAGACCATTCGTTTTAGCAAAGCCAAGATGCCAATGTGTTCTGCACCAACAAAACTGAGAAAATGCACACAAATGTGTCCTTCTTTAACCTCCCATGGGGTCAACCTGACGGGATAGAGATGTGGCTGTCACAGTTGAGGCTCGTTCATCAGCCGGGGAAATTTGCACGGATCTAATCTTTACTGGTTATTAGCCGCTTAATTATAGCCTCTTGTGCTGGTACTGTATAAGCAACAACATACTTTATGAGGCGGCACAGTGGTGCACCTGTTCAATCCCGGACCTCCGTGTGTGGAGTTTGCATGTTCTCCCCATGTCTGCATGTGTGTAACCTGCCTCCTGCCTCTTGACAACTGGGATAGTCTCCAGCACTCTTGCGACCCTCGTGCGGCTAAACAGCTAAGAAAATGGATGGATGGAAATATACAGTACATGTAACCACTTTAGGGAATTCTTTGGTTTTTTTAGCATTTTATATTTCCACTGGATGTACAAGTGGTCCTTTCATCAAACTTTCATGGATAATGAATAAATTGATATGTAACACGTCTTCGTCCAAACAAACAACTTTGTATCTGTTATCTAGTATGTAGTATCTATGTTATGCAGACAAGTTGATCGTGATCCAAGTTTATTCCGGTACGCTCCATTTTTTGTTCCTTTTCAAACTCACGACAACACTGGCATTCCGCCACAGTTGGCATTAGGTCACAAAGAGAACACCAACACCAGTCTTTCGAAACAAGCCTGTCTGGAACATGTGGAATGCATCTCTATTATGCCCCTCTGTCAGCATCACGCCCCCTCTCCAACACGTCAATTTCTGCCTGTGTGTATTCTGGCTCAAACGCTTGAAAATTGTTATTTTTGTTTTGTTTGGTCAATGGTGGGAGTAGTAATAACACGGAGCATTGACTCGCTGTTGTACTGAGTTTATTGGTTCTTAGCACACAACACTTCTCAGCTCGTATTTATGGCAATGCACGCGTGCACTGTCCCCCCCACCCCATTGCCACCCCCGGTCGATCGCGAGAGGCTAGCTGCTTGAAAAGTAGATCTTGGGATAAAAAAAAAAAAAAAAAATAAATAAATAAAAGTATGGCCACCCCTGCTGTATATTCTCAACATCTAAACCAACTCCTCAGAAAAACATCAAACAAATCTCCGCGGTGCATATAATGAGATTATTGTTCATCGTGAGTGCCACGCCCCCTCTCCAACACGTCAAGTTCCGGCTGTGTTAATTCTGGCTCAAACGCACAGGCTTGAACATTGTACATTATGCTATTTTGGTTTTGTCTGTTTGTAATTATTATTCACAAAAAAATCGGCCACAAAATGCCAGATAGTGGACGTTCTCTGTTCGGTGAAACGTATCCATGAGCAATGGGGGGTCACAACAGGAAGCACTGCAGGCGTGGCAAATGCTGATTGGCTGTTAGTTTTCCAGCCAGGCTCATCGGAATGTCTGAGCGAGAGAGGAATTTCGATAATACTTTTCCAATTTAGAGATGTTTTTACTTGGTGAAATCTGTAGATAACTCTGGCATTAAAAGAAACACTGAACCCTCGTCTACTAACTTTTAATGTGTGCTCCCATTCCTATTAGTTTGGACAAAGTGTTCCTTTAAATGTGATCTGATCTTTATCTAAATCACAAGAACAAACAGTCTCCCTCAACTAAAGGCCTCTTTAGACTCGGACATTCGGCCGACATCACTGCTGCTCTCCCACACGTAGTTTGTCTTTATACTCGAGTGCAACCCAGGAGCACAGTTTGGAAAATGTCCTGCAGTTCTTCTCCAAGTCAGAGGTGTCGCAAGAGCTGGTATGGGCTGGGAGGACACAGCGCAGAGTTTCCTCAACAAATTTTGGTCATTTCCGGTGGTCGTTTTTACTTTCCTTTGCGTAAAAAGGAATAAAGCAATGGCGACCGTGAAAAAGTCTCTGGTTGAAAAACTCGACCTAAATGAACAGTTGATAAGTTTAATTATGCTGCAAAATCAAAATCTGCCTACTGTCCACTTTTTTGTCTTATAAGCACATGTGGTCTAATCACCTTTAATGATGTATGATAGCAAACAGGTCAGTGAACTAAACTATAGGGAATAATGCTGAGAAAGGTTATAAAGGTATCGATAAAAGTATTGATGTTCATCGGTCCTTGGTTAGAGACACTGTTCAGAAATTGAGAAAGTTCAGCACCGTTGCTGTTATTTCTAAGTGTGGCCATCCTGTAAATATGACTACAAGAGCTCAGAATCCTCATTAAGTTAAAAAAAAAAAAAAAAAAAAAAAACAGTGTTTCACCTGAAGACTTACAGGGAGAAAAAACAAGAATTGCTGGCTCATGCCAATATCTCTGTTGACAAATATGCAACACTTATAACATTTAACAAGAATTGCGTTCATGGGAGAGCACCAAGGAAGAAGACATTGCTTTCTCCAAAACAAACAAAAAATATATATATTGCGATACGTTGAAGTTAGCCAATGAACAACCGGATGCTCCATCGTACACCAGGCAAACTATTCTGTCAACAGATAAAACCAAAATGGAATTCTTTTTGTAAGAACACACAACATCAAGTGTGGAGGAAAAAAGACAACAGACCAACACCAAAATCCCATCCCAATTGTGAGGTATGGTGGCAGAAGCATCATGGTATCGGTGTGCCCTGTTATCTCGGGACTGAACAGCTTGCTATGATCCATGAAAATGTGAATGCACAAATTCATCAAGATATATTGCAGAAAAATCTGAGATCATGTGTCAAACTGTTGAAGCGCAAAAGAGGCTGAACGTTGCAGCAACAGGAAAATAATCCAAAACACAAGCAAATCAACAACCAAATGTCTTAAGAAGAAGAACATACATGTTCTGGAGTGACCTAGTCGAAGTCCCAACCTCAGTTTGACCTGTGTTAAAACACATTTATGGGGTTAACTCTCACAACAAAATAAACACTTACTATCTTTCTTTTAGAGGTTCTGCAAAGACTTGGAAACAAGTGAATTAAACGCCACCAAGTTTATCGCTTTTACTGAACTGTAGTGACAGCTTAAAAGAGGAGGAAACAAGGGCAACATCTAAAAGTATAACCACACTCTGTGCTTGAGGAAGATGAAAGTTGTTTGTTATTGGTTCTAGCTCTTTGTGGAAAGAAGAAAGGGAGCCTAGAATGCACCATTTATTTTCTTGAGCATCTGCTTCTCCCTTGAGACAAAGAGATAAACTAAAAGGTCAGCTTGACTCTGCCAAGGTGTGGGAGGTCTAAATGAGCTTGAAAGATCCACAGCTCAGTGCCTCTTCTTTATGTTTTCTATACCGCAACTAAAATAATACAAGATTCTCCGCAATCAGAATGAATTTTTCATCAATACAAGAAAAAAAAAAAGAAAGAAATACCCCTCAAGTCATGTGTTTCATTATCAGCACTGTTTAGTTGAAGATCATTAGGAAATCCCTTTCTTTAAGACATGCATCCACTGGAGACTCCAAAACAATATGCATAACAGTTGGGTTTACTGTATCATACATAAAGGTGTTCCAAATATTTTGACTCTTCAAATGTATCTAAATAACATAAACATCAATCCTCAGCATAAATGGAGGGCAATTCAGCACTACTGAAAACACCACCAGAGCCACAATTAAAACATCCTTAAATTGATAACACCTTACAGTGTTGATGAAAAAAAGAAGGTTGTAATCTTTCAAAGCAACATTCTTCTACAATTATTGTATTGGGTGCCATTATTCCCCAGGTGTACCTAATGTTAGGGGAAGCCCTAAATCTGATATTTGGCAGGATATCTGAAAATAAAGCTCAGTAACTCTACATTATTTGGAATAACAATGTGGTCTGATGTGTGGTCTGCTGTTTGTTTGTGTGTGTCTCCAGACAGCTAAACCAGATCATAAGGTCACAAGAGATCAGAAGGGGCAGAGGAAGGTGCAAAAGACGAGCTCTCATGACCACATCAGGATGTAAGTGATACCAGAACAACACAAGCAGCAACAAAGACACAAAGCATTACTTATCATAAATACCCAATGCATGGGTCAGAGTGCATCAATGTTAATATGATGGATCAACAATATGCAAGTTGAGACGGTGATTAAGCAAGTAAGTGCTTATATAATGTGTGAATTTTCAACTACATGATATGAGAGAGGGAAAAGAATAGAAGAAATATTTCTGTACGATGCAGTTAAGTTGTGATCCAACCTCCTCACATCAACTTTTACAAACTGTTCATACACAGTACTATATGTTCCAGGTCAATTTTGACCAGGACCAAGAATATTTAATGATACAAATTGTCTCATATCTCCATCAAAATATGAACCAATAGACCGATCAAATGTATTAATTGCCTGTCTGCCATTAATAAATGCATGATTAATACAAACTCAATGTTTCAGAGGAAATGTAAGGTATTTTTGAAAATATTTTACACACCACATATTTGTACAAAAAACTTGCATCGAAAATATGTATTAGGTCCATTATAAATAGGTATAAATAGGTCTATTTTACCGAGGACATGGGGAGGGGGGGAAATCATTTAAGTTAAATTTGATCAAGGAAAGTCTTAGTGAACGCAAACTTTGTACAGAAGAATGACAGATTAAAATATTGTTTTACTTAATTTGGGTCACTAGAAAATGGTATGCAAATTCAGGGTGATAATATCAAGTTTAGGGAGTGTTTATTGCTGTCAAATGTCAAAACAGGTCAAATTTCACCAGAACAGGAGCTAAGGGTTAAGGATCATCTCCATCAAGCAGGGGAGTGTGATAATACTGAGTGGCACGATGACAGAATGAAAGTATTAGAAAGTGGGCAAGCGTGCTCAAGACAGGATGTGTGGCTATAGAGCAGAGATCGACGCCTTCAGCCACCACGTAGAGGCGTGGGGGTAGATAAAGAGCAGGAAGTGAGCGGCAGGAGCTGCCAGGACGTGCCTGATAACGTAGGATGTTCCCACAGTCATAGAGGGAGCAAAATGTCCAATTATACATTGGAAAAATCACATTGGAAGTTTGTGTACTGTTCTTGCTTGGAAAAAAAAAACATGAGCTAGTACTCGTCCACTTTGAGAAACAGTTATCATCGACAGATCCTGTAAAACGTAAATGTGAACTTTCAACTTTCAACACATCCATCCATCCATCCACCCATTTTCTGAGCCGCTTATCCTCACGAGGGTCATAGGAGTGCTGGAGACAATCCCAACTGCCATCGGGCAGGATCCGGGGTACACCCTGAACTGGTTGCCAGGCAATTACAGGGCACATGGAGACATAAAACTGTCACACTCATAATCACACCTAGGAGCAATTTAGAGTCTCAAATTAATGCATGTTTTTTGGGATGTGGGAAGAAACCAGAGTGCCCGGAGAGAACCCACGCAGCCACGGGGAGAACATCCAAACTCCACACAAGGGGGGCCGGTATTTGAACCCCGGCCCTCAGAACTGTTAGAACAACGATCTACAGCTGCGCCACCATGCCGCCACTTTCCATCCAAATAAGAACAGCATACAAAGGACAAGGAGAAGGTCTTTATGGGTACATTTCTGAGCACCATTTTGTACATAAGGAGGCACTCTTTCGTCCACGGAATATACTCATAGAGAAGGCCAGGGGTAATTAGACGGGAAGAAGCTTTAATCAACAAGTGCATAACTGAAGGAGATTGGAGTGTCTTGTCGACTAAGCAGGGTTTTATGGTTCTTTACTGTGTTCCTAAGCCCCTGGCTTTCTTCTTCAGGTCACCTGTGCCGAGACATGGGTGACCTGCACCCTAGAGTGACGAGCCCCCGACAAGAATAACACTAAGATCCACTGAAAGCTCACTGCTCAATCCAAACTGCTACTCAATTATCCTCAAGCAGCCAACATGTAAAGGCTCGCTCGGCACACCTCTCAATGGGTACCAAAGCAGCTAGTGTATGCTCAAGTGAGGGACCTTTAAGAATAGATCTGCACCTTGCCATTTAACCAAAATTCAATCAGCAAACCTTTTTGTATAAACATTTACAAGCAGTACCCATTAGAGCACAATCTCCTGGGAACAAACTGAATGATTTCTATCATGTGCCTTTGTCCAAGGCCACCTGGAGGGAACTGGGCTTTCCTATTTCTGCAATAATGTAGACTATAAACCTTATCTTCTTAACAACCCCCTTGTAAAAAGACTTCCTTTCTGTTTGGAGCTAAGCTATTGCATGCATTTCTCCCTGAGGAACAATGCTGGTTTGAGCTAAGGGGCACAGGATGTTGAGGAATGTAAGCGCAAACTAATTAGGAATCTATGACAGCTTTTTAAACATGGTCTCTGTGCTTTCTTGGAACACGTATGTCGGGTTTGTAAGATCTTTTAAAATAAGTAGTGAACACGAGTGCTCACATTTCAGTTAATGTCAGAAGTATAAAACTTTGTCCAAGATGTGCACCGCATTTATCAGTTTTTATCTTCTCATTCCATTAATAAGTCTGTAATTTGAGTTTAAGAGTACATTCGTGGCCAAACCACAGCCAGGAGGGTGGCTTAGTTGGTCTCACACAGGTGTCGGGTGCCTGGCCAGGGAGGCACCCGCACCATCCTCGGCACTGTTGCCGGAGACAATGTGGACCAGGGGAACTGTCTCCCCAAACACCGGCACAACACCGGCGGGGACTCTTCGATTGGGGGGCGGGGGGGGGTCATCAGTGCCAATTGGTCGTGTGGATAATGGAAATGAAAAAAAATGGAAAAAACCTGGAGGTGGACTTGGTGGAGGGACTTTTTCTTGCAGATCTGTATACTTGTCATGATGTGCCTTTAGCAATGTACAGTGCAATTAAAGATATTATTAGATTGTAAACACGATGATGTATGGATTAGTGACGGTGACCCTGAAGACACAACAGGAAGCAGAACTGGAGGTAGCAGAAATGAAGATGTTGAGGTTCTCGCTTGGTGTGAACAGGTTGGATAGGATTAGAAATGAGCTCATTAGAGGGACAGCCAAAGTTGGATGTTTTGGAGACAAGGTCAGAGAGTGAAGATTTCGATGGTTTGGACATGTTCATAGGTGAGAGAGTGAGTATATTGGTAGAAGAGTGCTGAGGATGGAGCTGTCAGGCAAAAGAGCGGGAGGAAGACCAAAGAAAAGGTTGATGGATGTTGTGAGCGAGGACATGAGGACAGTGCGTGTTAGAGAGGAGGATGCACGAGATGGGCTTAAATGGAAAAGATGACACGCAGTGGCGACCCTTAACAAGCCAGAAGAAAAAGAAGATTAGATTCTAAACACTTACTGTCACAAGTATTGGTACCTGCGAGAACACTTGTGATAACTTTGGACACTAGTCCGTCAAATAAATTCACACATATGTCCTTCTTCTTTTAAAACTGTTATGAGTCAACCAGACCCAGACGTTACAATGCAGTTGACAGTATACTCTTAGCTTACATTGCACTTCAGATTTTTATTTAGTTCCTTGTTCTCTATGGTAAAAAAAAATACTGCTAAATAAAAGCATGCATGCATATATTTCTGCAAATTGAAGTTTTTTTTTAAGTTTCTTTTCATGTGGATTAATCCTGGTTATAACCAGCCCAATGGCAGGTGGTCTCTGCCCATCTCGCACCCCACAACATTCCTAATTTACCCCTTCAGGTCACTGTGGAATTAACATGGGATGTCCCGATCCAGCTTTTTCCATTCCATTCTGAAACCGCAGCCTTGAGTTTTGTCCGATAGGGAATGGGAGAAAAGGCTTATCGATATCATTTACAAAGAGAACAACAATCAGCAATAATAGGTATGAGGAAAAACTGGCCAATTTTTTATTAAGAAATTGGTCCCATAAAGTAACTACTGCGCACGTCTTGACCGCTGAGGGGAAGCGTGGTTCATGAAATACAACAAAGGAAGTAGAAGTCACAATCGTATATTGTCAATAAAACACAGTTTGAAGAATATATTGACTAATGCTATATTGTATGCTTATTATGTTCATACCATTATTATTTTTTTTTTTTTACCAATATGCCTTATTTTGAGACACAGTGCAACGAGTTCCATGATAATCTTCGCTAGCTCGTCAATGGTGTTGTTCATTCATGTTGCATTAGCTTTGCAATAGCATTTTTTGGGTACAAACATGGATAAAGAAGCTAAGTCTGTAGTGTATTTGAACATTTATTTGGTGTTATTCATTTGCGGTGTCTGTTTAGTTTTACAGTGAACTTCAACTGAAACAAACAATAATTGTTCTTAATGCTCGCTACGATGGTAGCACTGTAGCAAGTTGGTGTCGCGTTCACGTGGTCTCTGGACACCGTTCGAGAGCAGTTTTGATAAAAGGGCTGGACCGAAGCAGGGAATATACTACTTGTATAATAATAGTGGTAAAATCTGAGATTTTAAATCAAGTCAGATCCAATCATTTTTTTTCCTGAGATCAACTGATTTCTGATCCCAAAGATTTGATTACAACACCCCTATAATTAACCTGCATAAGAATGCTCCTCAAAATCAGAAAGTTGCTCCTCAAATTAAGTTGGCGGTTCGCAAAAGAGCTCCTCAAAGAAAAAAAGCTATTTCAAGCCTTGCAAGTTCTCCACTTGTGTTTCTGTAATTAAACGGGTTCATATTTTACATATCAAAAAGCTGGCTTACCGAAACGCCGTCACACATTTTGTGGTATGAGAGTTGAAGGCGATCCAGACTGAGGTCGAAAGAATATATGTCTCCTTCACTGGCTCTCCTCTCGCCTCCTCTCCCCTGTCCACCTCCCATCAGTGCTTGATGAAGATCCTCGACATATTCCTCCATTGGGGCCTTTATAACCTTGGCCTCCCTCATAACTTCATCTACTGAAACTGGAGAGAAAGAGAACATTTTCGCCATTTTTTGAAGGATTTTCCAAGACGAACACTTGAGAGAAACTCGACAGGAAGCAAAGGAATAATAGCAGGCTGCAAAATGAAACTGTAAATACAAATTACGTGGTACGGCATGAAAGTTTGTGAAAGACAATTTAAACAGAAGCATGAAGGGATCCTGAAGGGAATGTCATCAGCTGTTGCACAGCTGCTCATACGAGGACTGAGTCCCAATTAACACATCAATCGCAGGAACACAGCGAGCGAGGAGCCTGCGCATTCTGTAGCTGTCACAGCCCCATCCTAACCTGTCAGCTCTGCAGATGGACAGGGTTAGAAAATCAAGGAGCACTTATATTTCCAGCTGTCCTTCCACAGAGACACCTCAACACAGGCATGCATGTACAAAGACAGACCTTGTGGAGGGTCATCTACTTTATACACCTGTAAGCTGCAGCAGAGAAAGGAAGGGATGGTGGAAAACAGGTTCACTTGTGTCCTACTCCTGCTTAAAGAGTCACAATATTATTGGACAGGCCCTTACCAGGTGCGAGTGTACAGTTGGCCCAGTCAGTTGACTGACAGAGCAGGTGATCAATCTATCAATCAATCAAGACCAGCGCTTCTCACAGAGGATCCCGGACCCCTGTATTTTGGGAGTCTACTGAATAATTTGCAATAAATGACTGTCGGATTATGTTAACCCTTGGAATGTTTCTTTTTCATGTACACAAATTATGTTCCAGGTCAATTTGGACACAGGCCATATTTATCCACAATTATTAAATTATCTATATCAAATTATCTACTACAGATCTTTTCAAAATAAATTAATAACAGCTCTCTGAGGGAAACCGTAACTACAATGCGGCCCATGGCAAAAATGAGCTTGACAGACTTGCTGTAAAAATTCACTTCCAGAAAAACTTGCCCAAATTTGTCTGAATTTCCATATTTTCAAAATTTTGTCAAGAACGTTTTGTGTGAGTCATAATCATAATCGTTAATAAATTATGAATGTTTTTAATGACTACAATTTTGTTATGGCAGATGCAGTTCTACCTTGAATCATAGTACCCTTATACAAGATGGTCCATCATCAAAAATATCTGTCTCTATCTGACTGGTAAAGGTCAAGTGTCATCCCTATGAACATTTGAAAATAAATACTGAAATGAAAAAAATATATAACATTATTCACTTCGATCTCTATATGAAAAAATAAATATGAGCGGAGAGCGCATCATCCATGCGCAAAGTTGCGGAATTGTCATTCGAGATCCAAGTGGTCGCCATATTGGCTGAATCTACTGCCCGTGACATCACCCCAGACATTCACCATTGAAAACACGCTGTGGCCCCTTCTGACACAGAACATCTCACAACCGAGTGAAGTTATGCAATATTACCCTATTATTTCGAGCCATATTTAGATGATATGCGGATCACGGTCAAACGACCTCCCATGCTGACCCACCTCTGTGCGACTGTGATAAAAACAATGCAGCCCACGAGCGACTACAACGCCGCGGCCAAACCGCCTTGCTGACAAGGGTGGCAGCAGGCTCAGCCTTGTCGACATGGCCGCTGGGGATTCACAACGCTTGCAGAGGCCGTCCTTCAGCGGCTGCGGCACAGGAGCCTTCCAATGCACACATCGACACATTTAACACCCCTGACCTAGGGATTATACCCCCCCAACTATTGTTGTGTTTTTTTTAGTACCTGTATACACACCTACCTGTCATTTGGAACCCACAAAGCTCTCATCCTTTGCACCTGTGCAATCCATTTTTCACGACGAACCGGATCTTTTGGAAAACTATGAAGAGCGAATCCATCCTCCCAAGTTTTCGAGCAATATTCAGCAATGCAATGAGCTGGCATTTTGGCTAACACAAAGGAACAATGAGCTATCTTCCCGTAGGTAAAACTAATGAAAAAAAAACATGTCCGCTTGAGCGCACTATTGCCTGGAATGTCACTTCCTGCTTCTTGTCGAAAACAAATCGCTCAAGAGGATTTTCATGGTGGGAGTTTCTTTCAAAAAGCCAAATACGTCAAAATCATGTTTTGTGCTGAAAAAATGGATGGGTCCATAGCGGCTGCCATTTTTTTCATTAATAACATACTAAAAATAATCTATTTCATGACACTTGACCTTTAACCCACCCACACCTAACCCTAACCCTTTCATCAGAGTTCAATGTTTTGTGGCTGCATGACACGATAGCTTAGCAATTAGCATGGCTTTGACATTGTCTTCACGTATCCACTCCATGTTCTCCCTTTGTGACACTCAGTCCTCAAAGGTAACATGGATATTAGAATTCAACGGGAGCCAATGAGTCCTTGAAAAGTCCTTTGAGGACTTGAGTACTGTACAACATTTTTTATTGGTATGAGCCATCTAAACCTCGCTTCTTCCCAAAACACATATTTGTGTTGCCAAAGATCCTGTGCTGCAACATGACCGTTACATCTGAAATTGTGAGTCCTCTCAGCGAGCAACTGAATTATTAAATCGCAGCTAAATTAGCCACCGAGGGTTGATTCCTCTTAAAAACTAGTTGCCGAACCCCACCCACTGAGTGACAGTTCAATCGAGTTCGGCCACATCGCTCTGGAAGACATCCTTGTTGCTCCAGCTTTTGAAACCGTCTTAGAAAGGCGTCACTCCTGTAGATTGCATAGGTTTGGTGTTCTGAAGGTGGGGCTCACTAACTAGGACACAGCTTGTGTGCAAAATCAGTCGATGCAGCCTGAAATCCGTAGTTCTAAGGTGGTTTTTTTACCTTCTCCATTCCATGCAGAGATGCCATCGGAGAGAGCTAGTGTGAACCCAGCACTCAGACTGACAGCAAAGTCAACTCGTAGGAAATAAGGGGTCCCTGGGTCAGTGGCCACAGTGATCTGTCTGACTGCACTGCTCATGCCTCATGTGTCACCTTCACCTGCAGACTGCCAAATATAAAAGAATGGTGTGATTGATATGCATAATTCATGTTCCAAGCATTGGGATGCGTCATTAGCTACTCTGAAACCCTGCTGTTCCATCGGCCCCGTTTTCGGTCTGGTGTTGCAACTTCCAACACTGTGTTAATCTTTTAGTTGCATCAAAATGCCTCATTGTTTTCTTCTCAGATTTGGCAATAAAAGCCCCTGGGTGTGTTTCAATGGGGGTCTCATTGATTCAGTGGAACCACATGGAGATAATCAGGTTTTGGCAGGCTTTTGTATTGGAGTGAGGCCTCCCTGACCACCAGCAAAGTAATTACCGTACATGAGGAGACCAGTCAAAATCAGGGCCTCAGTTCAGTATCTTTTATGGGTACAGAAAATGAGTGAATGAATGAATGAAAGCTACAGGTTTTGTATAATCAGTTAAATGCTATGAATTGTTTTTTTTTTTTTAAATCATAACACTCAAGTACCTCTTGTTCATGCATTTAGCTTCATAGCTACATGTTGCTCTTAAAAAATGACTCGACATAGTTTCCACAGTCATGCCAGACATGTTGCACATTGTTAGACCAAAATGGCATTTGCAAAATTCCTTTCAGTGTTACGGAATTTCTGAGCAAATCTTTCTTTGCCAGTAATGTGCCAGTGCACTCGTGTATGCAAGTTTACACTAATAGAACGTTTAGAAAAAGTGCATTTTTCTTTTGATGATGTATTTTAAAAGAAATTAATCCACGGACAGGTTAGAGGACAACAAGCAAAGATGATTACCTCAAATTGCCAAATTATTATTTTGTGGTTGAAGTACATGTTTTGAGTACAGTACTGTACATATTTATTTAGTACTGTCAATGTGCCCTCGAGGTAATGTACCAACTAATGGGGCAACTTCAACTGTAAACATGAATACATTTCCAAATAAGAGTAATAAAATGATTACAATTAATTCAATGAAATCAGAATTTAGCTATAACTGTCCATTTAGGTTATTGGCTAAATTTTTTGTTTTCCTGTGAAATAATCTGGGAACTTTTACTTGATTGTGGACATCCAGGCTCAAATATGTAATTATTGGTTCCACTGGAAGTGGAAGTGAGTTAGACATCATCCACGTTTAAACAGAGGCCAAAGAAATTGGAGAAGGGGGCGAAGCAACTAAATTGACAGTTAGCCTAGCTGGGTATGTTTGAAACATGAAACCCTTTAGATATTACAATAACTTGTGACATATCCACTTTTCTTTTCACTATACATGCTGACATCCACACACGTGCCAAACCATATGCAATAACCTTACAGCAGCTGATTAAAGTTGACCCTTTGTGCTTTAAGAAAGGGTGTGGCGAGAGGAATGGGCCGAATGAGATGAGGGGAGATGAAGGGTTCAACTTTAACCTCATAAACGGAGCCCAGCTAGTCATTAGTTACAGTAACATCTGGTCTGCGCGAATGATGACCCTGTGGTAATGATAGAAGGAGACTCCATTTTTTTTCAAAAACTGAGCTGTCTGTTAGGAATGGGGAGCTGCACAAAAACCTTCAGTGTATCCTGAAGTCTATCTGTTCAAGCATTCTATCACCACACACAAAATCCCTGCAGTGTGTAATTCATCAAACAATAGCCCCCCTACAATTTTGACACACAGCCTTTGACCCGTTCATCCTACAACCATTGTGTTTTGTTGTCCTCGCGGCATTAAAACATAATGCCATGTATCGGAAGTACAAAGAAAACAAGTTGCCGATGGAAATATAGCTAGAACGAAAGTATACACTTTTTGTACGAAGAATCCTGTGCTTTACGATGGAGAGTAGAAAGCAATTAGGGGCGGTGACAATTACGCTGTCCCTTCACTGGACTTTCTTTTTACGGCTGCTCCCACTCTGGCAGTTAAAATGAAGTAGGGAGGGAATGTTTCAAAGTGTTTATTGTCACAATCTCATAAAAACCAATTTCCTCTCAGGGTGGGCACTCGACAAAATTACCTTGAACAGCGACAGAGAAAGTTCAGAATCAATAAGTTGTTCTTTTATTTATTGACAGTTTTAGTCCCGTACTAATTATATTCCTTTTTTTCCAGGTAACTATTGATGTAATAGCAGGAGGTCAAGTTCAAGCTCTATGACAGTCCGTTTCCCTTGCTCTCATAAATTTCCGGACCACTCCAAATGAAACACTTTTTCCGAAAGAGGTGGAGGTGGAGCGTAGTAAAGGTTGAATGGCACCCCAAAGAACAAATAGTGAATAAAAATGTGACGTTTGTGCATCTACTTGTAAATCTAATAAAAGGTAAGGAAGCCAATTTACACTCACCTGTCATTTCATTGGCTACAATCCCAAAATCTGATGAGATTCATTAAGAGGCCTTTAACATTCTGCCTTTAAAAAGATAATGATGCAAAATTATAACCGTCACCGTCAGTGAGATATTAATATTTAGATTTTCACCCTCTCACATTGATTACAGTAAAGTATTGTTGCAAATTACAACCGTGAAAAACATAAGGCTCTATTGGTACATCTTGGAAAGTTCTAATCAACACAGTGCTGTATCTTTTTTTTAATACCACTATGTAGGTTAATAAAACGGGGTAACTTAATTAAGGGTATATCTTTTTATTTTCGTCATTCCCAAGTTATCAACGCGGTACTTCTCATTTCATTCTATCAGCACTTTGAATTGAAGTGCAGAGTATTTTTGACGCCTCTGCAGGGAAACCGGAAATGTATTTTCCCCCAAAAAAAATCTCGAACATGCCCCCCTCATTTATGAATTAAAACCTTTTTAGCGCGTCCCCCTTACCACTTTGCAAACACACCAGCAATTGAAGTACACTATTTTGACACTAATGAACTAAATACAGGACTGACGACGTGTCGTGGATACTTTTATTGTAACCTATCTGCGCAGTACAGTACAGTGACAGTGATTTACGAATAAATAAAAAAGAAAAACTGCCAAGTGTGTGCTTTATGCAACACCTAAAACATACTCAGAAGACTTACGGTGATTAGGATACTGCGAAGACCAAAAAACGGAGTCCGTATAAAAATGAAATTGTGCTAATTTCCCTGTTGAAGTTGTCACTATTAGCCTTGTTTCCTTAACCAATCAGCAAAGTGGAACTGTCACGCATTGCGTGACTACGTCACACACACGTGTACGTAAGACCGGAAGTGTCATGTGGCGTTGACTGACCATCAAAATGGTAAGCAAATTTTCTCTTATAAAGTGCACGTGCACGCTAAATCATACCGTTAATCGTGGTTTAAATGCTGTACGTATCACCAAGTCCGTGTTGCAGCTCCACGGACTTCGTAAGCGAGCCTTTATTTGCGTTGTTGGACGGATTTGTCACTCAACTGGCTAACTAGCTATGATGCTAAATGTTTAGCCAGTCGATAAAAGTAAACGATAACTTTGGGTTCCCGTTTTAAATATGACCGAAACATTGATGGCCGCTACCTTGTAACGGGTCGTGCTTTATTAAGATGGCTCACATGAACATTGCTCTTGTTTCCTTGTTGCTGGTTTGCGCGCATCACATAAAGTGTAGTGTGCCACGTAGCTGAAACGGTCCCATAGAAGACTCTTCCAATTCATGCGCCCCCGTTTTATGAAGCATCTACGTTGCTAATAATTGTTATTTAAAGCTCATGCAACGAGTAAAAAGATGATGCATGTTCCGTACTAAGAGTGTCTCAAATAGTTTGTGGTCAAACAGGCTCATCTTGTTGCAGTTTTCTCATTTTTTTTTTTTTTGTTCCACAACACATTGGACCGTCTTTGGCAAAGCATGCTGGGAGCATGTAAATTGCGTTTAAAGTGCATGTTTTGTGTCAATTGTTTCTTGAGTCATTGTTTTGTTTTATCATTTGCGAGTGGTCCTTTTCTGTTGGCTGCGGTGGGACGATTTTTAGGTTCGATGTGACATTGTGAGTGTGTTCAACCTTACCTAAATGAATGTCTGAAAACATACTGAAATCCTATCCTTTTGAATCCCACTGTGTTGTACTTATACTGCAAGTGAAATACAGCTAAACTGGTGGAACTTTGGATGACAGGTTAAAGCATCTGCCTTACAGTTATGAGGACAGGGGTTCAAATCCCAGTCTCGCCTATGTAGAGTTTACATGCTTTCTCCAGGTAATCCTTTTCACTTGCCATATCTCCAAAACATGCATGGTAGGTTATTTGAGACCCTGAATTGCCCGTAGGTGTGAATGTAATTGCAAATGGTTGGTTGTTTATATGTGGTTACGATTGGCTGTCGACCATTTAAGGGTGCCCCCACCCACGACGACATGAGAGCTTCTCTAGATTGAGATGACATATACAAATTATGTTAATTAAAAAAATAAAATGAAAGTAAATATATCTATTTAAAAAAAAAATGTAATAAGCAAAGAAGTTGACTTGAACTGCATCGTGTTGAAAATGCGATTGCTTTCTTTGTATTTTCCAGTCAGCCATTTTCAACTTCCAGTCACTGCTTACAGTAATTCTTCTCCTGATATGTACCTGTGCCTACATCAGAGCGCTGGCCCCCAGTCTGCTGGACAAGAATAAGACCGGGTAAGATTGCAGAATGTGCGCGTAATCTTCGTCTTGAAAATGTTTGGATAGTACAGCTTTCTGTAGCATTATTGAATGAACGGTCATAAATATGGAGTGTTTGTGTCAAGTAGCAGTGCAACTCATCTCAAATCTTAACTCTAATATTTGAATTGTATCTTAGAACTACACCACATTATAGTGAAAGCTGTTTCTTGGGATTTTATTGTTTCAAAGATTGAAATAGTGTGCTGGGTGAAAATGGTTTCAACTGAAAAAGAAATTCACGCATGATTTACAATTACACTGATTAAGATAACTGAAGTCTGAGGTGTGAGATAAGATATTTTAAAAAGCACAATCTCATACTGTAATGATGCACACTTGAGTTTTCTGTAGTATACTGTAATTGGTATCGTTTTTGGCTTTCATTTGGAGACATGGTGCTCCATTCATAAGTATAATATTAACGTGTCCAGTTGCCAGGCAGCGTTACAGTTTACAAAAATTGTGAGAGATTCCACAAGCCCCCAGTTTTTTAAAATGATGAATACAATCCTGCATCGAAATTCACGTTTGTGAGTTTTGCTGTCAATGAATCAGCCAGCCGAAACTGCTCCTATCGTGTGTGTGTGTGTGTGTGTGTGTGGTGTGTGTGTGTGTGTGTGTGTGTGTGTGTGTGTGGTGTGTGTGTGTGTGTGTGTGTGTGTGTGTGTGTGTGTGTGTGTGTGTGTGTGTGTGTGTGTGTGTGTGTGTGTGTGTGTGTGTGTGTGTGTGTGTGTGTGTGTGTGTGTGTGTGTGTGTGTGTGTGTGTGTGTGTTGTACACACAACTTGGAAAATTCCCAGATTTATGGAAACCTGATGTTTATAGAAAAATGAATAGTCGGCCCATTGATGACTGGTCGGAAGAGATGAATCAGGCTCCAAATTGGCAAGCTTATCAATGTGCAATGGGCTTTCTGGAAAACCCTGAGTAGTAATACAAATATTTAAAACGTTACCATTCAACCCTGCTTTTGAACTATTATATTATATTATGCATGCAAATAAAATACAGTGCTGTGAGAAAGTGTTGGCCCCTTTCTAAAATGATATTTTTTGCATCGTTTCCCCCAGCAAATGTAAATATAAGACAAATATAACTCAAGTGAATTTAAAATGCTGCTTTTAAATGATGATTTTTTTTCACTTAGGAGAAAAATATATATTCAGTTACCTGGCCCTCTTTGGGAAAAGTCATTACACTTTAGGATTTCAGCAAACCTTCAGCATCAACCTCAACTGGAGAAATTACGGAGTACTGGTAAAACTTCCCAGGAGTGGCCGGCCAACAAATACTGCAATAGCCTAGTCAAAGTCCAGACTTAAATTCAATTGAAGTACAGGCATGATTTTAGGGCTGCTCATGCTTGAAAACACCCTAGTGTTTCTGTCTAACTTTAAATGGTATTTTCTGTCAATACATAAAATCATTTTAAAAAAAGCATTTTAAGTTCACTTTAATAAATTTAGTCATGTGAAATCTTTTTGTTAAATGATCTTAAACATTAAAGGTACTGTATTTTATTGTATTGCCCTTAAACTCATTGACGCCTGTTGAATTCAAATATCCATGTTACCTTTTGAGGACTGGAAGCGAATAATCAATCACCAAAGTATTTCAGAGGGCTTCACAAGCCCACATTTAAGAATCGATGGTTGCAGTAGTGTTGGATCCTATCCCAGCTATCATCGGGCAGGAGGCAGGGCACACCCTGAGCTGGTCCTCAGAACTGGGAGGCCAAGGCTCTACAGCAGCTCCACCATGGCAATAATAAATTACGAAATCAAATTACCCTGTTTTATTTGTTGGCGAGGCTGTGAATCATCCAGTGCTGCATGTACAAATCAGTAAACCGGTAACTGATCTTAATTTTTATTTGTATCTTTCAGGCTTCTTGGAATTTTCTGGAAGTGTGCCAGAATAGGTCAGCCATTTTTTTATTTTTTATTTTTTTTTGCAAAGCACAGTTTATCTCAATCATTCTGTAACTTTTATTGACACTATTGATCTGTTTCAGGTGAGCGGAAGAGTCCTTGGGTGGCCTGCTGCTGTATCATCATGGCGTTCAGTATCCTGTTCTTACAGTAGCCATCCAAAGAGGTGCAGGAAGGAAACGGCGATTACAAGAACATGGACAATGAGTGCTATTGTCGAGGCACAGCAAGAACTCCAGTGTCTGTCGGATCATATACAAACAGGGAAACGCCCTCACTCCCTATAGACATGGGCCACAGTACATCCATTCTTGTGTGGACATCGAGGTCTGTCCTTGCTCAGTTCTTGCGGATCCACCTGGGTAGGGCTCCATCAGAGTGAATTGAGTTTCTCAAATCGACGTCTGGGATCAAACGATGCCTGTCTGATACGTCTCAAACAATTGCCCCTCAAAAATTGTTTTTTTTTTTTTCACGAGATTGCTTTTATGTCGTTGTAGATGGGTTGGGCGCGGAGGTGTGTTTTTTATCAATCTGATCACTCCATTGTTGATCTGAAAAAAAAAATAATAATAATCGTATTCTACAGTAGGCTCAAGTGGACTAAAGAGAATGATGTAAATTCTATCAGCCATGCCAGTTTCAGCGAGGAAGGGCTTGTGATAACCTCCAATGTGACCTTCCTGTCAACACTCACCTGCCTGGGCGACTCTTAGTTGACAACACATGGTGGTGACACCGGTTATTTCGTTCCCGTTGTGTCCTACACTCACAAAACTGTCCAACAAATGGCATCTGACATGACAGCTGTAAAAGATCGGCACAGTCGCATCATCAGATAAAAAGCCCGTGTTCAATCTTGGGTTATTTTGTCATGACAATGTACTGAACCAAACACAATAAAGTCAATGCCTCAACTTTAATTGTACTTTATTTTTTGAAAAGATAGCACATGAGCAAGCGCCTCAGGTCAGCAGTCTTCCCCAAGATTGTGTTGTCTACAGAACTAGACTGAGAGGCCATTTAAAGACCTGATTTTAGTTAAGTAGCTGATTAGGGTGACACCAGGTGTCATCACTATTGTACTTCTTCATAATATTCAAATTTTCTTAAGATACACAATTTGGGGGTTTCATTTAGTGGTCAGTTATGTCAACAAAATAAAAATGGACGTCTGTCTGAACGTATGCATTATATGTTTTAACTTTTTGAACAGCACCTGAGCAAGTACAACCACCCATCATATGTTCCAATTCTTTTGCTCAATTGAAAAATGCGTGGCTTCAAATAAAAAGTGCTATGTCTTGAATAACCACATCTACATGTGAGTACGTACCATGAAATAAAAAAATGGATTTCTGAAATGTCTCATCTTTTGAGCTGAAACCCAAATGCCTGGTATACAAAGCAACTAATGTCAGATTCTTTTTTCTTTTTGGGGTGGGGGGTGAAACTGATCCAAGTTCTGCTGGTTGCTATGGAGAGGAAAAAGCTAGATACAAACCAGTGAAAGAGAGTCAGCTTTCATTTGTAAGTTTTGAACGTGCAGTCAAAATGGCAGTAAGTGGAAGTTCCATCCATCCATTTTCTTTGCTGCTTATCCTCACGAGGGTCACGGGGTGTGCTGGAGCCTATCCCAGCTGTCAACAGGCAGGAGGCGGGGTACACCGTGAACTGGTTGCCAGCCAATTGCAGGGCACATGGAGACAAACAGCCACACTCACTATCACACCTAGGGGCAATTTAGAGTCCAATGAATGATGCATATTTTTGGGATGTGAGAAGAAACCCACCCAGCCACGGGGAGAACATGCAAACTCCACAGAGGATTGAACCTCAGAACTGTGCCACCGTAAGTGGAAGTTATTTACAATAATTACGATTCAATGCAAATGCATGCAATTTAAGTTAAATACAACTGAACTGAAATCGTGGTGAGACCTAAATAAGGAGGAAGACTCCCTGACACACTCACCTTCGATAGTCTGATACCTGCTGAGTGTCCACGTCCCATCACTCCCACATGTTCCGTGCCTTGTTTGGGGGTCGTGTTGGCTCGTGTTCATTTCGGGCCCTGCCAGGTCGAGTTCAAGTGAGGCCTGCCGGTAAAGTCGTGATTATCAGGACGGGACACGGGCAAGGGAGACGCGGAGAAGCAGGAAGCTCTCAGACGTCTGCTTCTATCTCGAGTAAGCAGAGATACGGATGTCAATGGATCGCCTAAATGCCTCTGTTGATGATGAAAGGGAAAAAGATACGGAAGCTTTGATCAGCCCTGTATGTTAGTTGGCGCAATAAGTTCTCAAGTTATAACGTGATATGCTTCGTTTTACAATTCAAGGCAATTCCTTCCAGTCCAGTTCAATTTCAGAGCCTTATAAAGGTATGTGAATAAAATTTAATAGCTACCTAACTATCCTGCTCTTATGAGATACTAATTAAAAAAAAATAAATAAAAAGTCTCCCATTCAAAAAAATGTTTTCACACGAAGACCTATACAGTAACTTCAATCAACTCTGCTCTTGCAAAATGATATCAAGTGACTATTTGTTTGAATGTCATTTTAAAGACATTTTGAGGTGTAGAACATTTGTTATAGTTTATTTGAGGTTTCTGTCGGTGGTCCCCAGGATAGCCTGCTGACCCCACCAGAGGTGAAACGCCCTCGATGGTTTCAATCTCATCACGTCTCTATTTCTCTGGACGATGAAAAAAATGTAAAGGTGATGAGATGATGATGATGTGGAGGAGGAGGGCCTGGGGTCAGAAGAGAGAGGACAGAAGTCAATGAGTACAGCCGTGTGACTCAGTGCATTCTGACGTTTGTTTTATTTATCCGATGTATCCCCATTTATTTTCCCCATTTTGGTTTATTTGAATGGTAAGTGGTTTCTTGGTTTACTGCTATCTCGGATGATTAATTTTGGGGGACCACGTTTGATTTAAAACCAAATAACCACAGTCGCGGTGTGAGAGGAACATATAAGTTAAGTAAAAATTGGACATGTTTAAAAACAAAGTTATTCAAGAATAAATGCAAATGAAGAGTTTGTTTTCAAAACGAGACATAGGCATTTTTTTTTCAGATTTACGAAACTCGCGCGCGCGAGTTTCGTAAATCTGAAAAAAAATGCCTATGTCTCGTTTTGAAAACAAACTCTTCAAATGTACTGTACACAATAGTTAAATACAGCTGAACTGTACTCTGCAAATGTACCGTTCTGGATTAAAATAAAGTCAAAGCCACTGGAACATTAAAAACAGTTTAAACATTTCATTTCGTAATTTTTTTATGTACCACTGTCCACTTGGAGGAGCACTGCTGGTACCTTCAAAATTTGGATTGGCTGCAGAATTTCAAGGAAGAATCTAAAAGTCATCCTGAGTTTGATTAGCATAACCTCTCAGCTAACACTTTTTGAAATAGTTTTTTTTATATATAGTTATATTTCTTTATGTGTGTAAAGGAGTCAGTCTTTCATTGGAGGGCAATTTAGGTGACAATATTTTTGGAAAAAGTACCCATTTGTAATTTTTCAAGAAAAAAAAGGCATAAATCACCTTATAATTTAATTGGTCCAGTTCATCAAGCAGGATTAGACAAAATGAGATATTTTATTCGTCATTTCATTGATTATGTTGCTTCGTGCAGCACAAATACAGATACCCAGGCACCCCAAAATATTCAAACAATTATATTTAACCTGGATTTATAAACATTAAAAGTTGGAGGTGACGTCACCTCAGTTGGCAACTTCTCCTCCCCCAAGCATAATGGCCAAATGCTGCTTGACACCATGTTTGTTTTGGACTCTGCACTCCACAATTTGACCTGAGTCTGTCAATCTCTTTACTGGGTTTGTATCCCGTCAGCATTTCTTTCACGTATTCAGGACCCAAACCAGTTAGCGCTTTACAGACCAGTAGCAGAACTTTAAAATGGATTTTAAACCAATATAAAGACTTAAGAATTGGAATAATAACCTCTGAGCTCTTTGTTCTGGCCAGAACCCGAGCTGCAGCTGTTTAGATTAGATTGAAACATCCATCCATCCATCCATTGTCTTTGCCGCTGATCCTCACAAGGGTTGCATTCCTATGCAAATGTGTATTTTCCATCATGGCATTCTTCAGAAAACATCATCACTGTAAGTGTGTGCAATTAGTAGCGTTTGTGTACCAAAGTTTTTCTATCACTTCCAGGAAAACCAAAACACTTTGGCAGCACTCATGGCCTCCAGAGTTTAACGGGCGATTTTCCAGACATGAAGTGGAACGTGACTTTTTCTTCAACTTTTATCTGTCAAAGATGCCATAGAAACACCCGCGCTTGATGGAAATAAACACTTGAAAGGCAACTTCAGCCTTAGTACAAGTGATAACTTGAGATTAAAATTCCAAATAGCTCTTGAGCTCCTACAAAAATATTTTTCTCTCTCTTGAATTTACATATCAAATAAACTGATGAAATGACTTGTTGATTTCATTTGCCTTGAGATATGAGTTCAGTGCATTCTGTGACCATAATTGCATCTCAAAACATCCATTCATCCTCCCATTTTCCGAGCCGCTTATCTTCACGACTGTTGTCTCTCTCCATGTGCCCAGCGATTGGCTGGCAACCAGTTTAGGGTGTACCCTGCCTCCTGCCCGATGGGAGCTGGGATATGCTCTGGCACCCGCACGACTCTTGTGAGAATAAGCGGCAAAGAAATGGATGGATGGAACTTCTTCATACTTTCATTAAGTGGCGTTTTGACACATTGGTTTCATTCTGACTGTTGTTATGGCCGATGTAACTAAGCAATGACGTTTAGCGGCCATTTACCGAAGACTTGAGTGACCACAGTCATATATTATTGATCATCTGTGATGAGCTGAGTCTATCCTGCATAGACGTCCATGTACAGTACAGCTGTGCGGCTGGCTTATCCTGCCCACATGTGGCCAAGATGGACACCAGTTCATTTCACTCTCTGGAAGCAATGTTGCATAATATGAGACTTTGAAATGGACATGAGCAATGTCATCATCACATAATGCTGAGAAAAGATCACCCCAGAGGGAAGAAATTCTGTTAGCGTGTTTGGTTTACTGCCAAATTTTAGAGCTGTAGGTCAAAACAGCACAGAGTAGTCTGTTTATGTAGTTCTGGTGCACTTCTACGGGGGCACTGTCGAGCCTTAACTGCTCAAAAATATAACTTGAAAATATCAAAACTTTCACCAGGCCCAATGTTCATGAAAATTCGTTTGTGGGCTTGTTTTTGAGCCTCAAAAATACATTTATTGATGATGATTAAAATAATCCTCAGCGTTTCTATGAAAACAGTTGGTGACCTCGCAGCTGGACCAGCTAAGGCTTTAATGATGGACAAGTTGGTCTTTATGGTGACATGTAACTGTGACACGTCACAACAATGAAAGAAGCTTTGTCAATGCTTTGATTTGAAAAACAATACACAGGTTTCGCCAACAGATGGAGATCTTTTGAGGTGTGTCTGACTCATCGAAAGGCTCATTTCTCCATCCTACTTGCGCTTGCGCTGTCTTACAATACAGCGGTAACAACTTCATCTGAGGGAAATGGGTGAGGACTTTATTTTTTAATGTAAAATTGTTGGTGCATGTCGTGTCTGGCACGTGTCGCAACATCCAAGATGTGTTTTTTGCTCTACATATGCGATAAAGTCAAGCAACCATCAATACCACCACCTCACTGTGCTTTTATCATTATAAAATCAATCATTGTAGATTAAATATTTTTCCAATATTTTGCCTGCGATTGGCTGGCAACCAGTTCAGGGTGTACGCCGCTTTTTGCTCAGGGTCCGCCCGAACAGGCTCCAGGACACCTGCTACCCTAGTGAGCATAAGTGGTACATAAAATGGATGGATGAAATATTTTTGTTCCCCATTGCCTTTTTATTGAAAATGATGTGATGTATCAATAATTATTTTTTAGAAAGCCTCGGCTTCGCAAGGGATTCTGAGTACTGACAACCCCACCCAGTTTGACACTCCTGTGATGTTGGGCATGCTTCTAGGGGGCGCTGTCGAGAATTTTTTTTTTATAATCAGTCAAAAAAATATTGAAAATATCACTAACCCTTTTACAAAAATTTTAACGAAAATTGACTAAGTTTTTGCGCATACTTAGAGCCTCGAAAATCCACTTATTGGAAATGACTAAAATAATAAAAATTCCTACAAAAGCAATATAGTGACCTTGCAGTTGGAACTGCTTGGGAATTATGAAACGACAATTGGCCCTCGAATAAGGAGTTATTTTATAGATTTTGGAGCTAGAAAGTAAAGTCCTGTTGTGGACACACACACGAACATACAAAAGGCAACTAATTGTTGGAAAGATGCTCTAGGCAGCGTTGAGCAGGCTCATTGGAGGGGAAGGGAAACAACAGTATACTCATCCCCCACCCACACACACACACACGTTTTGTTGCGAAAATGTCTTATCTGTGTTTTGTAAAATCTACTTTGTCGAAATTATTTGTTTTATATTCTCTGGGCACGGTGGTTCGGCTGTAAAGTGTTGGCCCACAATTCTGAGGTCCCGCGTTCAATCCTGGACCCGCCTGTGTGGAGTTTGCATGTTCTCCCCGTAGCTGCGTGGGTTTCCTCCCACATCCCCAAAACATTCAACAGTAATTAGAGACTCTCAATTGCCCCTAGGTGTGATTGTGAGTGCGGCTGCTTGTCTCAATGTGGCCTGCGATTGGCCGGCAACTAGTTCAGGGTGTACCCCGCTGCCTCCCTGTTGACAGCTGAGATGGGCTCCAGCACTTCCGCAACCCTTGTGAGGATAAGCGCCTAAGGAAATGGATGGATGGATGGATATATTCTCTGTCTGCGGTAAGATAATTGCTTGGTGCTGGGGGCCCCAAGAATGATTTGCGACAAATAGCCTGTCATGATGATAACGGATGATGATTGAAAATTTTCTGTATGATCTGGAAAACATTGCTGTGTACAAGTTCGACTTTCAGGGATTTTTGAATTCCAGCAAATTTGGAAAGAGACAGTGAGAGAGGCAGACAGAAACAACAACCAAAATCAATTCCAATGCTGCGTCGCAAATCTTTCGACATGGCTTTTCTCTGCCTGGTGACCGTCAGCCTCTTGTACATTATTTTATGTTTTTATTAGAAGAACAAGATGAAGACATCATCATCATAATGTTCCATTAGATAAAGTATTTTGTGAAATGTCTGTTTCTTAATGAAGTTTCTTTATTTAATCATTCATTTTAGTGCAGCGGCCCCTCCTAAACATGGATTTGCAGAAGTCAGGTTAGCCCCTTTTTTTCACACTGTCAATGAGCAAAACTAAAACTGACATACAGGGTCACTGAACATATTTTTAAAAAAAGAAAAGAAAAACATTGTCATCTCACAGCTCCGCCCTGAGCAACTGCTGTTGTGGTTTTGAGATGGCCAGGGTGTCGGAGGCCAAAATGCCCGTGGGAACCATTCTCCACTACAATGGAGACGAGACGGTGAAGGTGACGCCGGACATCTTCAAAACCTTCGTTCGTGAAGGTACGCGGGGGGGGGGGGGGGGGTGTACATATATGGTATAATTGAAATGTGTTCCATATTGGAAGCTAAAAAAATGTGCTGAAATAAAAGTTTGAAAACATAAACACTTCTGACAATCAAATACGAATGTATAAATAATTGAACATAACTCAAGTCTACTTAGGAGATCATTTTTGACAGAGTCCACTTACCCCCCTCATACATACAGGAGATCATATCCCTTTGAGAATCACTGATAAATTGGGATAAAGGAAAATTTGTAACATAGCATTTTTTGTTATTTAAAAAAAAAAAAAATGTAAACCTTCCATGTTGCTTATTTGATGTGCACGAAAAAGTAAACGCTTCTTTTTCTGGCCTGTTCCCACTGTCTTGCTCTCAAGAAGTAGGAAGCTATTGTAAAACCTCATTTTGCACACTTGTCCAAATAAGAGGCAAAGTGTGTTTCCTTCAAAGTTTTTTGACACTCCCAATTGAAATGAAATGTAACATAAATGGAAAAAAAAAGAAGAACAAAACACCACCAAAATGTTCAAACAAACCCACTTTGACTGCGTTGATGTGTACTAACAGCTCTTCTTTAAAAAGATGTTCAAAACCTGCGCTGTGGTCGACAACAGAGGCATCCTGAAGGACAGCGGCTGCGGAGAAAGGATCGACTCGGCTCAGTTTGTGATGAGGGCCAATTTACCACCATTGGGCGACACGTACACCAAAGACGTGGGCGTCAGGACCGACCTTGTCACGGCCAACCCCAGCATCCTCAAGGAAAAGTAATATTGATGTCATGTCCCTCCTGATTATAAACATTTCCAAATAGGAAGTATCGGGAAGGGCCGGCACGGTGGATCATCTGTAAAACGTTGGCCTCACAGTTCTGAGGTCCCGGGTTCAATCCCGGACCCACCACCAGTGTGGAGTTTCCATGTTCTCCCTGTGCTTACGTGGGTTTCCTCTGGGCACCCCGATTTCCTCCCGCATCCCAAAAACATACATTAACTGAGTGCAGCTGTTTGTTTCAAAGTGCCCTGCAATTGGCTGGCAACCACTTAAGGCCGTAGTCTGCCTTCTGCCCGTTGACAGCTGCGGTAGGCTCCAGCACTCCCTGCATGCAACCCTCGTGAGGATAAGTGGCAAAGAAAATGGATTGGATGGAAGGATGGATGCATGGATGGCTGGATGGATGGAAGTATCGAAAGCATATTTGAATCTGTTCCAGGGGTTGACATCCTTAAATGCTAAGATGGTTTATTGGTTGTATTTGAGGTAAAAGTGCCAGTCAAAGATTTTGTAAAAGCACGTCACTGAAGTGAAAAGCATATTACCCGTCATTAGACGATTTTGACATGTAACCTGTCCCTGAAGAGGATGTTAATACCACATAAGATGCCCCCCCCCCCAACTGTTTGCTGCACTTGGAATCACAACAGAAGTTTGTGGAAGCAGTCAAGCGCTACAGGGAGGCTCCCATCGTCCTTCCTGCCATCTTCCTATTCGACACGCCGTTGGCAATACTGTCAGCCCAAACCGTGGAAGATTGCGCTACCCCCGTTTGTGCCATCTTCTGGAACCCAGAGTACCTATGCAATCTGTCATGTTCTGGGCCTACAAAGGCCTAGAGTCCCCTCAGTTAACCACTGGCATACTGATGGCCAGCCTGGCTCTGGAGCTGTGCTCCAAAGTACACCTGTGCGGGTTCTGTCCCTTCAGACAACACCCAGACAGACACGCTCACACACCACTACTACGGCAACATCCTTTACAAGACAGATTTCGTTGACATGGTTGAGAATGAACTGCTGTCCGAGCTGTTCAAGCAGGACCTGCAAGTTGGGCCTTGTGCAGCCAGTAGAAAAATGTGATTCATTTACACTCTGAACAATAAACATAACGTGTGCGTACATACACATTCCCATTCTATTTCCTATTTATGTAAAAACAAGTACACCCTGTATTTAAACAATTAAAAATGCATACATTTAAAGAAACGTAAATGTGTATCATTTACCTTTTTGTTCGCGGTATGATATCATTAGAGGGACTTGAGAGGCAAGTAGGAAGTGTTACGCCGAAGCACCCTCCATAATTCTCCAGGAGTTTCTCCATTTCTTTTATGATATGTGCCCTTTGCTTTGTAATGCTAATCACTCCTTTGACATCACTAGCTGCCTTTTATTACATTTTTATTCTTAGGATAGTCAAAATAGTCAGCTTAGCCATACGGTGCTAGTTAGCAAGCGCTCTGATTTAGTAGCAATTATCTTCTTCCTTAAATCCACTGTGGTTCTCACAACTTTCATTTTTCCTTTGATGTTGGTAGGACTGCTGTCTTGTCTTTGGGCCCACAGCAGCAAAGAAAATACCAAACAAATTTGACAAGCAAGTGCAATGAATCTTTGTAAGAAATCATGGCATCTGGTCAAAGTTTCCGCACCTCCAAAACCAATCGTCAAGGATAGGTCGGAGACCACTGCAACTGCTACAAATGGCCCCTGGACCGAAGGTTTGGTATTTGTGTAGGAGTATAAAGTCATAGCCTTTGGGTTGTAGGTTGGACACCACTGCTACAAATGACACCCAGGCTGTTGGTTGGACACAGCTGCTGTCAGAGAAGCAAAAAGATGAAACAGATGAAACCTGTTGGACAAGGTCCCAAAAGTGTGACATCTGTACATTTTCCCATGTTTAAAAGGGTGTAGGGCACTTTCAATTGATTTTAGTATATGACTCGTAGTCACAATTTATGACCAAATAAAAAGTTGATGGATGTTGTGAGGGAAGACATGAGAACAGTGGGTGTTAGAGAGGAAAATGCACAAGATAGGCTTAGATGGAAAAAGATGACACGCTGTGGGGACCCCTAACGGGACAAGCTGAAAGGAAAAGAAGTCGCAGTCACAATTTTGGAGGTGCCCAGGGGTGCTTACACGTATCCGCCAAGTTGGTAGGTGGAGGTGTGAAGTACTACAAATTGCTCTTAAATGAAATGTAATTATGTGATCTTCAAGTGAACGTAAAGGTTTCAACTGTACATTTACACGGTCACAGGTGACTTATTTCTGAGTTTAGGATAAGCGTGCCTGTGAGGTTTTTGAATGTCTGGGGTTGACATAGGCATAAGCCAGTTTTGGAGCTCTAGGTAAAAGCTAAGACAAATTAGACTTTGATGAAGTTTAGAGATTTTTTGTTTTGTGGCGAAATATGGAAATAAAAGTTTGATTGAATTTTGGGACTTGTCTTAGTCTAAGCTCAGGAGTTGGTTGACATGATGATTAGGAGAAAGGCTGATATATTGTGCATCCAAGAGTGCAGGTAGAAAGGTAGTAAGGCTAGAAGTTTAGGAGCAGGGTTTAAATTATTCTACCACGGAGTTGATGGGAAGAGAAATGGAGGAGTGGTTATCTTAAAGGAAGAGCTGGCGAAGAATGTCTTGGAGGTGAAAAAAGTATCAGATCGAGTGATGAGACTAAAATTTTAAATTGAGGGTGTTACGTATAATGTGGTTAACCCTGCCCCACAGGTACGATGTGACCTAGAGTTGAGAGAGAAATTCTGGAAGGAACTAGATGAAGTAGCTCTGAGCATCCCAGACAGAGAGAGTTGTGATTGGTGCAGATTGTAATGGACTTATTGGTAAAGGAAACAGGGGCGATGAAGAAGTGATGGGTAAATACGGTATCCAGGAAAGGAACTTTGAGGGACAGATGGTGAAGGACTTTGGAAAAAGGATGGAGATGGCTGTAGTGAACACTTATTTCCAGAAGAGGGAGGAACATATAGTGACCTACAAGAGCGGAGGTAGAAGCACGCAGGTGGATTATATTTTGTGCAGACGATGTAATCTGAAGGAGATTACTGACTGTAAAGTAGTGGGAGGGGAAAGTGTAGCACGACAGCATAGGATGGTGGTTTGTAGGATGACTCTGGTGGTGGGTAGGAAGATTAGAGCAGAGAACCATGTGGTGGAAGCTGAGAAAGGAAGAATGTTGTGTGGCCTTTTGGAAAGGGGTGAGTTAGGCTCTAGATGGTCAGGAAGCACTCCTGGAAGACTGGACTATGAGAGCCAAGGTGATCAGAGAGACAGGCAGGAGATTACTTGGTGTGTCTTCTGGTAGGAAATGGGAGAAGGAGACTTGGTGGTGGAACTCCAAAATACAGGAAGTCATAGAAGGAAAGAGATTAGCGAAGAAGAAGTGGGAGAATGAGAAGACTGAGGAGAGGTGAAAGGAGTACATTGAGATGTGACGTTGGGCAAAGGTAGAGGTGGCAAAGGCTAAACAAGAGGCATATGAAGACATGTACACCAGGTTGAACACGAAAGAAGGAGAAAAGGATCTCTCCAAGTTGGCCAGACTGAGGGAGGGAGATGTGAAGGATGTTCAGCAGGTAAGGGTAATGAAGGATAGCGATGGAAATGTGTTGACAGGTGCCAGTAGTGTGCTGAATAGATGGAAAGAATACTTTGAGAAGTTGATGAATGAAGAAAAGGAGAGAAGGAAGAGTAGATGAGGCAAATGTGAAGGACCAGGAAGTGGCAATAATTAGTAAGGGGGAAATTAGAAAGGCACTATAAAGGATGAAAAATGGAAAGGCTGTTGGTCCTGATGACATACCGGTGGAGATTTGGAAGCAATTTGGAGAGATGGCTGTGGAGTTTTTGACCAACTTATTGAATAGAATACTAGCGGGCAAAAAGATGCCTGAAGAATGGAGGAAATGTGTAGTAGTTCCCATTTTTAAGAACAAAGCCGATGTTCAGAGCTGTGGGAATTATAGAGGAATAAAGTTGATGAGCCACACAATGAAGTTATAGTGGAGGCTAGACTCAGGACAGAAGTAAATATCTGCGAGCATCAGTATGATTTCATGCCAAGAAAGAGTACCGCAGATGCATTATTTGCCTTGAGGATGCTCATGGAAAAGTACACAGAAGGTCAGAAGGAGCTATAGTGTGTCTTTGTGGATCTAGAGAAAGCCTATGACAGAGAACCAAGAGAGGAACTGTGGTACTGCATGCGTAAGTCTGGTGTGGCAGAGAAATATGTTAGGATAGTACAGGACATGTATGATGGCAGCAGAACAATGGTGAGGTGTGCCTTAGGTGTGACAGAGGAATTTAAGGTGGAGGTGGGACTGCATCAGGGATCAGCTCTGAGCCCCTTCCTGTTTGCAGTGGTACAGGATAGGCTAACAGATAAGGTCAGACTGGAATCCCCTTGGACCATGATGTTCGCAGATGATATTGTGATATGCAGTGAAAGCTGGGAGCATGCAGAGGAACAATTAGAAAGATGGAGACATGCACTGGAAAGGAGAGGAATGAAGATTAGCCGAAGTAAAACAGAATATATGTGCGTGAATGAGAAAGGTGGAGGGGGAAGAGTGAGGCTACAGGGAGAAGAGATAGTGAAGGTGGAGGACTTCAAATATTTAGGGTCAACAATCCAGAGTAATGGTGAGTGTGGTAAGGAAGTGAAGAAATGGATCCAAGCAGGTTGGAACAGCTGGCGGAAGGTGGCTGGTGTGTTATGTGACAGAAAAGTCTCTGCTAGGATGAAGGGGAAAGTTTATAAAGCAGTGGTGAGGCCGGCTATGATGTACGGATTAGAGACGGTGGCACTGAAGAAACAACAGGAAGCAGAACTGGAGGTAGCAGAAATGAAGATGTTGAGGTTCTCGCTCGGAGTGAGAAGGTTGGATAGGATTAGAAATGAGCTGAGTAGAGGGACAGCCAAAGTTGGATGTTTTGGAGACAAGGTTCGAGAGAGCAGACTTCGATGGTTTGGACATGTTCAGAGGCGAGACAGTGAGTATATTGGTAGAAGGGTGGTGCGGATGGAGCTGCCGGGCAAAAGAGCGAGAGGAAGACCAAAGAGAAGGTTTATGAATGTGGTGAGGGAAGACATGAGGGCAATTGGGGTTAGAGAGGAAGATGCACGAGATAGGCTAAGATGGAAAAAGATGACACGCTGTGGCGACCCCTGACGGGACAAGCCGAAAGAAAAAGAAGAAGATTGTCCAAATCCCATCATATATTTTGTCATATTTAAAAAAAGAAACAATCTTAATTTTCCAATCTGGTAAAGCTAATTCTGTATTTTAAATATAGGAAGCAACATAACATTAACCTTAAAACAGTTTGGGATCATCACTCTCCCCCCAATTCTTTTCCTGGGAATTATGTGCCGTTGTCAGTTCTAAGACACTTCACAGTTCCATAAGGGGCAACATCAGTGAAAAATCTCTCTGGCACTTTTACAGTGTCGCTTTTAGCTTTCAGGAAATACACAAATATAGTACTTGAAAAGGCGTCAGTAAATGCTAGCGTGTATCTGAATCCATTTTGAGCAACTGGATCAACAGGGCCGGCTCGATCGGGATGGACTAGCTCAAGTGCTGATTTTGCTCATGTATCTGGCTCCCTATTCCTGCTTTGAACAAATAGTCCTTGTGTGCAGATGTCACAACCCAGTTTGGATTTATTCACTTTACCCTTAATCTGCATTCCCTCTACAACATCCTGCAATTTACAAACATCTTCATAATTACAGTGTCCCAGGATCTCGTGCCATGTCTTGATATTGTTACAACTCTTACAACTGTCATCAGTCACATCAATTTACAGTGTTCAAAGAATAGTCTGTTGTACTCTTTAATGTAAAACCTCGACCCATTTTGTGAATGACCTCACTGTGACCTCTGAAGTTGACTGAAGCTCCATTGATCGTCGCTGCCTTTACAGAGATGTCCTGTGGATACGTAGGAACATAGAGTGCCTTCTTCAGCATGCCTTTGATCCTCTTGCCCTCACGATCCACCACCGTCACCTTGGCATCACCTCTCTTCAGCACCACACCATTTGTTCTCGTGACATCAGCCAGTTTAACTGTGAGATCATTGGGCTGGAATGAGTCATCAAACCTTTGGAACTTCTCTATCTCCATTATTCTATGCAAACTTGCTCCAGTGTTGACCGTGAGTCCCCTTTGCTTCAGGCCAACAAGTTGATATTAACTCACTTTGAATGCGTATGACTGTTTCTCACAGTTGTTATCTGCTGCTTGTTTCACATTGTCCCTCTTTTTTCGTCGACAGGATGCATCTTTGTGTGTTGAGCTTTTACAATATCCACACCAATGTGTCAGTCTTCTCTGGTACTCATTTGGACACATATTGACCTTATGTCCCTGTTTGCCACATGTGTAACGTGATATCTTGAGATGTGTTTCTTTCTCTGGCTCTCCAATCTGAGACAGGTGCTGCAACCTTCAAGATGTTTTCCTCGGAACCAGTGCGAAACTTTTCTGCGTCCTCAAAACGTCTTGGGTTTGTTTTGAAGTCGGCAAAAGTTAAATTATCATCTCCTTGAGTGACACGGATGGAAAATAGTTTATAAGCCTCAGGTAGCCCTTTCAACACCATGGCAATTAAGAGTCTATCACTGAGTGTTTCGTTAGCATTTCTTACTGCTGTTATTGCTGTCTCAGCCCGAATAATATAGTCCGTGACTCTCTCACTCGCAACTTTCTGCAGGGATGTTAATCAGTGTACAGGCTTACAGTGGAGAAAATAAGTATTTGAACACCCTGCTATATTGCAAGTTCTCCCACTTGGAAATCATGGAGGGGTCTGAAATTTTCATCGTAGGTGCATGTCCACTGTGAGAGACAATCTAAAAAGAAAAATCCAGAAATCACAATGTATGATTTTTTTATGATTTTTTTGTGTGATACAGCTGCAAATAAGTATTTGAACACCTGTCTATCAGCTAGAATTCTGACCCTCAAAGACCTGTTAGTCTGCCTTTAAAAGCCCACCTCCACTCCATGTATTATCCTGAATCAGATGCACCTGCGTGAGGTCGTTAGCTGCATAAAGACACCTGTCCACCCCATAAAATCAGTAAGACTCAAACCTGTAACATGGCCAAGACCAAAGAGCTGTCCAAAGACACCAGAGACACAATTGTACAACTCCACAAGGCTGGAAAGGGCTACGGAGAAATTGCTAAGCAACTTGGTGAAAAAAGGTCCACTGTTGGAGCAATCATTAGACAATGGAAGAAGCTAAACATGATGGTCATTCTCAATTGGAGTGGAGCCCCATGCAAGATATCACCTTGTGGGGTCTCAATGATCCTTAGAAAGGTGATGAATCAGCCCAGGACTACACGACAGGACTTGGTCAATGACCTGAAAAGAGCTGGGACCACCGTTTCCAAGGTGACTTGGTAATACACTAGGACGTCAGGGTTTGAAATCATGCATGGCATGGAACATGCAAATTCCACACCCGGGTGCTCATAACTCCACTTTAAAACTGGGCCGTCGTGCCTCATAAAGTATGTTGTTGCTTAGACAGTACCGGCACGAGAGGCTATAGCTAAGCAGCTAATAACCAGTAATGGTTAGATGCGTGCAAATGTCTCCGGCTGATGAACGAGCCTCAACTGTGACAACCACTGGTTTATCCTGTCAGGTTGAGACCACGGGAGGTTAAAGAAGGACAAATTTGGGTGCGTTTTCTCAGTTTTGTTGCAGTTTGGTGCACAACACGACGGCATCTTGGCTTAGCTAGAACCAATGGTCTGTGATGCGAAGTCAAGGATGTTAGTACATATCCAGATTTTGCTCAGATTTCAAAAATGTTCTTTATTTACAATTTTTTTTCAATTAATGTCCAAAATATTTGTAATAATACTACTTCACAGTGGAGGGTTTATTGTACATATGAATTTTGGTCAAAGTCTTCCTTTTAAAGACCCTCGAAATGACATTTTGGCTAGGCACGCAAATGATCAAAGATACATGCAAAAGATGATTTTTAACCACAACCATGACAATGACCACTTTTGACTTGCAGTCTGGAACAAAACATTGGCAGAATATCTTCCACTTTGAAATATCCGATTATTATTTTTTTTCCATTGGTCTTTGAAGTCAAAAGCCTTTTCATTCACACGTCTACGCTGCCACATCTGACGCGACATCTGCACTAGCACTACCGAGCTGATATAAAAATGACTTGCAATACATACTGCAATACATCATCTGCCACACTAGTCATTTAGGAAATGACTAACACCTACATATGGCCCTTTTTTTTCAGGACTTTTAAATAATAATAGGGGTGTCACTGCTTTCCACAATGCAGGAATAACGCAAATTAACCAAGAATGCAAAGTTTAGGAAAGGAATTGTGAAAATAATACTGTGCATGGTGCAATGGTTTTGCTACTGTGCAGTGGTCACATTGCGCAGGCATGAGCTTGAAAGAGTCCCAAGCATTTGTTAACGTTGCCACAAAAGCATACACGTCTTTCTTTGAAGGTGAAGAGTCCCATTTTATTTTGAGAGGGGGGTGGTGTTCACCCAATATTTATTGAAGCGCCTGCTCATATATTTGTGTTATTTATAATGAAATTTTAACGGCATGCTGAGAAGGGTTAGTGAGTCAAAACTTCATTTTTTTGCACAATACACAGTTGTGTGCTATGTGCCCCTTTGATGCGGAATTGTGGGGATTTTCCTCGAGATGTCCACAACAACAACAACAACATCCCACACAAGCGCACAGACAACCAGATGGTATTACCAGCACTTGGCAAAGCACAAAAACATCACGTCGATGACGTTTGCCTTGTGCCTTTTCGAAAGATTATTAAAAGCCATCAAAGGCAAACATCCTTGGATCGGTACTTTACAAAATGTTCAACAACCGCTGCTCCTCCGTCCTCCACCACGCCTTTCGCTTGTCACTTTGCCCAACCCCTAAGGTAAATGAACATCATTTTTATGGGGTGGAACAGATTAGGCTATTTCCATGTAAAAAGAGCTTCTAGTCACACGAAAAAAATCTCGTTACGAAACGACTTACGAAACGAATTTCGAGGTGGTACGATGTATATAATGTATAACGTGATGAACAGAAAGAACACCAACTGTCCCTCAAGAAAGAATTGACACCTTTATGCAGCTCATTCAAAATGCTGCAGCTCGCGTTCTGACCAAAACAAAGCGGTCAGAGCATATAACGCCAATTCTAAAGTCCTTGCACCGGCTTCCAATCAGCTTTAGAATGGATTTTAAAGTTCTGCCACTGGTCTATAAATCACTAAATGAATGATTCTGATTCTGAATACATGAAAGAAATGCTTATGGAATACGAACCCAGTAGAGCTCTGTGATCGACTGACTCAGGTCAAACAGTGAAGAGTCCAAAACAAGCACGGTGAAGCAGCATTTAGCTATTATAAGTTTCTTTCGGCTAGTCCCTTTCGGGGTCGCCACAGCGTGTCATCTCAGATGAACGCATATATATGTTTGGCACAATTTTTACGCCGGATGCCCTTCATGACGCAACCCTTCTCGGAGTGGAGGCCCCAGCTATTATGCTGCTCACAAATGGAAGAAGTTGCCAACAGAGGTGAGGTCAGCCCCAACTGAATGTTTTTAAATCCAGGTTGAAAACTCTTCTTTTTTTCTCATGCATTTTAGAATATATCCACTTTTTGATCATATTACTTGTACTGTATGCGGTTTTAATTGTTGTTTTTTTAACTATGGTGTTTGTCATTTTTATTGTTTTTATGCCATTTTAAATGTTTTATCTCTTTGTTTTCAAATGCCTTTAATCATGTAAAGGACATTGAGTTACCTCGTGTATGAAATGCGCTATACAAATAAATTTGCTTCGCTTTTGCTTTGCTTTATTTTGAAAAGGAACAATGACCGTGAGTGTGACATCACGGCTGATAGGTATCAAAAGTTTAGGGGAGGCAGAATCTTAAAGGAAAGACACACAGGACATGTTCACGTGAGTATTTTGATCAACATTTTATTGTACAATTTTTTTTTAATGAACTTTCTATGTAATTTATTGGTAAGTCCAATTATTGATCTTAACCAAAGTTTAACGTTAGTTTCATGTTAACAAATTTTGTCTGTAATTTATTGTAAGCTTGGTCTGATATCTAAACATATGCAATTTAGTTTTATATTTCATTAGTTTGTTCATTATATGGAATGCATGTAATCATTTACTGCTTTTTTTTCTTCCCTCTGAAAAATACGCCTTTGTGTGTGTGTGTATGTGTGCATACATGCGCGCCCGCGTGTGTGTGTGTGTGTGTGTGTGTGTGTGTGTGTAAGAGAGAGAAAAAGCGAGAGAGAGTTGTCAGGTGATGAAACCAAGGTAAATAAGTGTTTCAATTTTTGTCCAACTGGGTTATGGCAGTGTGGCAAGACGGAAGCCCGTGAGCAGTTCACGATCGATTCCCTCTGTGCGGAATGTGTGACTTAACACTTCAGGGAAAATTTCATGCTTTTACACACAGCTGCACTGTAGTGATAGAAATGATTTAAAATGGTGGCACTCTGGTGCTGACTCCTATTTAACACAAGGTAGGGTATCATTATTTCATTGTGAAAACAGCTACATCTTCAGTTATAATGGGGTCCTCACCCTTATGGAACCACATTTTCACTGTTGTGGAGTTGGATTTGGTCTGAGTTCCGATTCCACAAATTAATGTGCTATATTCAAAATGACTAAATGATGGTTCAGTGATTCATTTCCCTTCTCGCACTCACTGGACAATAATAAATCTTTGAAATTTATGTTGGACTAAAAAAAATGAGGGGGTGAAACATCATAAACCTTCCACACAACAATCAAAAGGCTTTTTTTATACTAGATCATCCATCAAGCCTGGAAACTGTGTATATGATGGATTTAACTTCTTGTTTGACAATATTGAAAGTGCTCCCACTCAATTAGCTCAATTATTTACCCTATGTTTGACTTTTTTTAATTTGGTCCTCTGCATATTTGTTTTTATCATGTGTGTTTGAGCAGCAAATGTGTGTGCTCATCTAGATATTGCCAAATGTGGATATAGAAACCATTCGATTGTCAGGGTTATCGGATTTCTAAGGGTGACTAAACACCTTGGGGGTAGGAGATGGGGTATTTTATTTTGAAAAAAAGTAGAATGAAATAAGGCAAAGATTATTGAAAAATATTTTTTCTCCAAATGTGTGGGAGGAGGTGTGGTTATAATTTAAAAATGAATGTCATGAAAAAAATCTATTACCAAAAATGAAGTTGAATCTGCCATTCTCAGAAACATTTAACTTAAAAAACATTAAAACTTTTGCGTCATGAGCCGGAGAGGAAATGAAAAAAATTAATAAAGACTGACATTTTAACTGTGATAACGTGGGCCTAATTTATCCCCAAAATTTTTTCTTTTTTTTTAATTTTACAATTTCATACTTACAGTATTAATGTGTACATGTCGTTTTGGTAGCCAACCAAGTGACGATGAGATGTCCTAGAATCTTCCATCTGAAGCAAGCCATCCTGCTGAGTGCCCTGGTGGCCGCTTTCGGTTTGCTCTCCCTGATCAACGTGGGTCTCAAGGTGGGCCGTAACCCTTCCTCCAACAGCCTTGGCCGCTACGCCGGGCTGGACTACGGGAACGACGATGACGAAAGCCCGGAGAAGGCGTGCAACTGCTCGGCCGTCTTCCGGGGCGAGCGGGAGGCACTGGAGCAGACCAAGTTGTTGACCCTCACCAAAGATTTCCGGAAGCGTGTCAGAGTTCCAGATCAGTTTTATGTGAACGCCAGGAAAGACTGCAAGTGAGTGTTCATATATTATACTCGCTCCCCGTGCCAGAGTACTCGAACAGCAAGGACACGTTGCTTACGTTTTGCTATCTCTGCTAATGTCTTTTAATGATAGTTACACAACTAAAAAAAGGCATCAGAATGATCATGATTTCTGCATAAATTGGTCATGAAATGGGAGCTCCTAATACCATCACTATCACTGGTCGTTCGAACAGGGATCCCCAAACCGCCAAGCCACAGCCCATTTCGTAACAGAGTGACTGAACAGAAAAGCATTTTATCATCCAAGTCTGAAAGACGTTTTTTTGGGGGGGAACTCGAGTACCTGCCTATGCCTTTGTCAAACCATTCATCGTGATAAAGGGAAAAAGCGAGCCCTCAAGCATTTCTTGAAATACAAGTTTATCACTCCAGGCTATTTGCACACGTCAAACGTTTCACGAGATGGCAAGTTTGCAAATGAGGAAACCCATCAAAATTGCTTTGGCATACTGAAGAGAAACTATCACACGATTCCCACTAAGTATAACAAATACCAGAATGTTATGGAGGAGAAACACCGCTCCCGATGCGCTTTTAGTCGCTTGATGTAAGACGTGAAAACAGCCAACATCAATTTCTCTCTCGTAACCGTAACACGCTCCAGTATTTTCCATGTTTCCGTCTTGATTGTTTGAGTTTGGAGACATTTTGAACACTTTTTTTAAAAGATCTTTTAGCAATAACTGCCTTGATTGTAAATATTTGATCTGGGTCACTTTACCTCACATTTAGTGTTTTCTATCCAATTTTATTTGTATTGGTTCAAGCACCTTGTGGAGTAGTAGTATGACAATAAAGGCTTTTGTCTTGGACTTTTGATTACACAACTTACTGACACTTGGGAAGACTTGCTAATCATTAAGAGTCCACTCCATCCATCCATTTTCTCAGCCGCTTTTCCTCACAAGGGTCACGGGGAGTACTGGAGCCTATCCCAGCTGTCAACGGGCAGGAGGCAGGGTATACCCTGAACTGGTAGCCAGTAAATCACTGGGCACAAGAAGACAGACAACAGTCACACTCACAATCACACCTTGGGGCAATTTAGAGTGTCCAATGAATGTGGCATGTTTTTGGGTTGTGGGAAGAAATCGGGGTTCCCGGAGAAAACAAAAACAGGTACACGGAGAACATGCAAACTCCACACTGGCGGGGCAGGGATTTGAACCCAGAAATGAGAGGCCAACACTCTTAACGAGATGCACCACTGTGTCCCCCAAGGAATCTATTCTGAAGATTCATTGTTTCTCTGAGAAACTAATTTGTGGTGCGTTTGCATTCTACACCATATGGAGAAGATGGCGCCACAGAAGAAAGGGTGCCAGAGTGCAAGTTAAGCAAGGACAGGAAGGATAATGAACCCTACTAGTGTCGGTAGCCCTCGCCAAGCTGCGCTCTCAACCCGACAAAATGGTTCAGCGTCATTTCCTCGTGAAGACGTTGCACGTTCCAACGCCGTCTGGCTTTTTGAAAGCATTCCCGACAGCGCCATACTGCTGCCCTGCTTGCAACTACACCGACCGTGGCGTGGCGTCTTTATGTCACGGAGCTCAAGACACACAGTTTTACACTCTGCTTTGGTCTTGCCACAAAAAAGTACAAAATCAAACCGTCATGTACAGTCAAGGCTGACGAAAAAAATTGTTGGTACTTACCAACCGAGTCTTGAGGAAAAAAGGTCATGCAAAATCCTCGCGGAGCCTCCACATCCTGGTAATCATTTAATTCATCTCCTTTTCTCAAGTAGGCGCAATTCAACATTTTAAACTAAATCCAGGAAGCATTCAAATCGCATCTTTCCTCTTTCCATGAACTTCTTAAATACTTGACTTAAAATTTCATTGTAACATCTGGCCAACTTTGAACATCTCTGTCACTTGTACATCATTCGTACACCCACTGCGTTACCAGACTGCGCTATTTGCATACTGTTGTAGATTACTGCTAGTCACGATTTTTGCACAGTTGTCACTGTACTAGATCATTGGACTTTTAGTCACTTTAAATTGTTCTAAAAGGCTTGAGGACTCTGCATCATTTGCACAATTGCCATGACAGTGTATCAGCATCATCACACTGGTGGTACACTTTTACTGCTCAATGTGTGTCTTATATTATATTATGCCAATAAAGTTCATTCTGATGACACAACGTTCTCACCACCCTCCGCCTTGGACACACATCAATTGTCCATCCATCCGTCCATTATATTAGTCGCTTATCCACACAAAGGCGATAAGAGTGCTGGAGCCGATCCCGGCCTTTTTCAGGCAGGAGGCAGAGTGCACCCTGAACTGGTCGCCAGCCAATCGCAGGCCACGTATAACAACCACATTCACAACTATTTGCAATGTAGGTTCTCCACTCAAGCTAGCACACATCACTCGGTGAATTTAAAATACATTTTATTTGTTAATTAATGTGCTGTAATTTTTTGGGAACAGCTGCAGTTGTTTTGGAAGCACTACATAAAGTTGTTAATTGGCAATTAATGTGGGTGGGACGGTTAGAGTGACTGGTTAGAGCATCATGTTAGAGCGTCTGCCTCGCAGTTTTGAGGACCGGGATTCAAATCCTGGCTGTCTTTGTGGCATTTGCATGTTCTCACCGCGCCTGTATTTGTTTACTCCGGGCACCTCGATTTCTTCCCACATCCCAAAAACAAGCATTCATTGGAGACTCTGAATTGCCCTTAGGTGTGATCGAGAGTGCGAATGGTTGTTTGTTTCTATGTGCCCTGCAATTGGCACAATCACGGAAGTTACCATCGTACAGCAGAGTAGTCACGTGGAGCGTCCATTCTCTCCAGGATGCGCTGCAGGAAAAATAAACATTGAATCACAAATGCTCATGATGCCATTCGGATAGTGGGGTTATACATACACCTACAGCATGTGTTACCGTCATCATAAAGGTTATATGAGGCTTTTAAATTTTTACAGCTCCTGTCAGATTTGGGTTTTTTTTTTTTTTCTCTTCGGTATGTCTCTTTCAAAATTTTGGGTTGCCGACCCTTGTGGTACATGTCTGAACACATTTGAGTGACAGCTGAACATTTAAAAGGGACGTGTTTCCACGGCATTCAGCAGACAGGGCCACAACTTCCGACAGTTGGGGAGTACGTCTGTTAACAACACTTCTCTGTGTAATGCCAAAATTATGACATTTTTATTGTTCACTGACACGGAATTTTAAGGATATGAAAAATAACAAACACACCATCTAAGACAGTCCGTTAACATATTGGGACCATTGCTCTGAAAAACATCAGGTTTGAGTTTGTCATTGTCAACAAGTACAGTATAGGACAATGCAAACTAGGCCTCACACAAAAGCACTTTTAGTTTTCCTACATTTATAAATTGCTAACTTGGATGAGACTGGAAAGGGCTATCTCTTAAAGGTTTGATTCATCTGTCAGTTTGCAGACAGAAAATATTTTCCCTAGGAGTGGTCATCATCCTGTAAAGACGACCACAAACGCTCATCACAGAATACTCTGAATGAGGTGAATTCTACAGATTTACAGAAAACATACCAGTTAATCATGTGTTACAATACTTATCGACATGAAAAATGCATGGCGTCAAATAAGTGAAACAAAGTAGTAATACAGTATTACTTTTGGTAGTTGAAGGTCTAACCAACATTGAAACAGAGCTTTTCCAATAGTTAATGAAGTCCTTCTCAAACCGCAGGAAATTCAAGACAAGCAGGAAGTATCTCACATTCCCACTTAGCAAGGAGGAGGAGGACTTCCCCTTAGCGTACTCCATGGTTGTGCATCAAAAGGTATGGCAACTCATGTCTCTATCTTGTTGCTATGTGCCTTCCCGTCAGGAAATAATAGTTGACAAAATACAACAGCAATACTCACAGGCATCCCTTCTTGAGCTGTCACCTGATCGTGGTGGAGGGGTTTGTGTGTCCCAATGATTCGAGGAACTAAGTCGTCTGGGGCTTCACGGCCCTTGTAGGGTCACCCATGGCGAACAGGTCCTAGGTGAGGGACCAGACAAAGCTCCATAAACCCCTATGATGAGTAAAAATAATGGATCTAGGTTTCCCTAGCCCCTGTGACCCAACCTGGAAAAGCGGTAGAAGATGCATGAATGGTTACAGGCATATACAGTATTTTTAACAGCTTGTATTACTGAAGATGAGTTGTGATGTCTCATCTGTCTACATGTACAGCATATCAATATGTCTATTCTACCACCTCCGGGTGGTGCACACAACAGAAGGAGCATTATCATCTCCACTGATTTGAAGCAAATGGTTTAACTTTTTGCATTGTATATAATTACGTTATTACAGTAGTTTGTTTCATTAAATACTATATTATAGAGTGGTGTTTTTCCTAATTAAAGAAAAAGGCTGGGATGGATAATGGCATTTCCATTCATTTCAGTGATGAAAACCTGTCTGAATCGCAGGTGTCTTGAGTGACAAGTGTAGTCTGGAAACAAAATGAACTTGTAGGCAGCACTATAAGTACAGAACCGACACTTTAAGTAAATTGAATCTGCAATGCGCTGAATCCGCAGTGGATGAACCGTTGTGGCAAGTGAACACTATAGTTGAATTTCAATTCATTTCAATGGGTGAAACTAATTTGAGGTACCAGTAAGTTGTGCTACCAGCTAGGTCAAGAAGCAAATTGAACTCGTGAGTCAAGATACGACTGTACACTGTACAGTAGAAATCCAGTAAAGACGAACTCCTGAGCACTGCATTTGTTTTGGCAGGTGCAAAATTTTGAACGTCTCCTGCGGGCCATCTACGCTCCTCAGAATGTCTACTGCGTCCACGTGGACTTGAAGGCCTCACCGTCTTTCCTATCTGCAGTCTCGGCCGTGGTCGCTTGCTTCCCTAATGTGTTCCTGGCCGGCCGGCGTGAAAAGGTGGTCTACGCTGGCTGGTCCCGGGTGCAGGCTGACCTCAACTGCATGGCTGAGTTGCTGAGCACAGGCGTGGCATGGAAGTACTTCATCAACCTCTGTGGCCAGGACTTCCCCTTAAAAACCAACCTGGAGATGGTGCGGGCACTGCAGGCACTCAACGGTGGCAACAGCATGGAATCGGAGAAGATGCCCACGGAGAAGATGTGGAGGGTGCAGACGGTTCACCACGAAGTGGATGGGCAAATCCAGGTAAGAGTTGAGAGCAGTAATGTACCTGTACAAGTACAAGTAGTGCACCTACACCTGTAATATGTAAGTATTCATTTGGATATTCATCCCACAAATCAGTTAATCAAAATGTAAAGTTTGTAATTTTTGTGTACATTTATCTCATGAAGTGAAATTTGTTCATTGATTGGACATAGTAAAAAAATAATAATTTTAGATATACACATCACAATACCAATGAAGTTGGGGTGCTGTGTAAAGCATGAATAAAAACAATATGATGATTTGCAAATCTTTTTTACCCTACTGTATATTCAATTGAATATGTCAGGGGCATGGCCAAACCACTGCCCTGGACGGAACCGCCTCTGGAATCTGTCACACAGCTGCTTCGCATTGGACGCTAATTAGACCAGGCATTTAAGTTTTGAATGTGTCATCGGCATTTGCCAGTTTGTTGTGTTGCGTTACTGCATGTTGTATTCTCCGTTTTTGTGCATAAATTCGCAAGCCTTGTGTAGAGCATCCATTTGTCACAGCATATCTGTGCCTTCATAGTCTAGTTACATTTTTGTTCACGTTTCCTAGTTTTGCGTCATGGTCATCAGACCTTGCTTCATGTGTTTGGACCTTGCCTGTAGCCGCACGTTTTTGTCCCTCTGTCTTCTCGGACTGCTTAAACCGTGTATGACCTCAGTTTGGATTAAAACCACTATCAACACCATGCCCTTGCCTCGGAGTCCTGCAAATGGCTCCAGCCCCGTGCCTCATGCTCATGACAGAATATACGACATGAGCAAGATTTTTATGCTGAATCTACTTAACTAATTAACGCTTGATCAATTACATTATTTTTATCGTCTTGGCAGTGCATTCAATCAGGTAGAGGTTGAAAAGGATTTGCAAATACTTGTAATTTGTTTTTGTCTTTTAACACAATGTCCCAAATTTAATGGAATTGGGGTTTGTACACTTTATTAAATTATTGGTAGATTAATTGTAAGAAATTATTTCTGAATAATGCACTTGAAGAAAATGGGCAGAATTGAACTGAATTATTTATAAATATTAACATATTTTATTAAATGCCCAATATTAGTGTATTAAAAGTTTTATTTAATTTATACTTCTCATTCAATAATTTGTTCTTAATGGTGCAATTAGAAAACAATGGATTCTTTTTTAATTCATAAAATTGCTGTTAATGAATTCATTACCATAAAATTATCTGATTTAAAATTATTTGGTTTATTGTAAAAAATATATATATATATTTTTAACCTATGCATTCAGTGTTTATCTATGAAACACCTGTTTACCTCTACGTACAATGTAATGAGCAAGGCAGTCATGGGAATTTGACACAAGCCTAAAGACTCTTGTTCGTCGTACTAAAACATGCAAAAATTTGACTTTCCCTCGTGTCAGGCGATGGGAACGGTAAAGGAGTCCCCACCCTTCCAACTTCCCATCCTGTCAGGGAACGCCTACATCGTGGTGACGCGGGGCTTCGTCCGAAGTGTTCTAGAGGACCAGCGCGTCCTGGCCCTCATAGACTGGGCCAAGGACACGTACAGCCCTGACGAAATGCTGTGGGCAAGCATTCAGCGTATGCCCGGCGTGCCCGGCTCCACGTGGGCCAGCTCCAAGTACGACATGAGCGACGTCAACGCCCTGGCCAAGCTCGTCAAGTGGCAGTGGCACGAGGGCGAGCGGTCGTCAGCTCACGCTGTGTACCCGCCGTGCCGCGGCGTCCACATTAGGGCGGTATGCGTTTATGGGGCGGGTGACCTACAGTGGCTAGTGAAGCACCGGCACCTCTTTGCCAACAAGTTTGACACAGACGAGGACCCCGTCGCAATCTACTGTCTTGAAAAGTACCTCCGACAAAGAGCGCTGGCCCAGCTTCAGTGAATGTCTGGTGGAGTGCTTTCATGTGAAGGAAGCAGAGAACTCAAAACAAAATACACTGGACACTGGATCACAGAATATATTGTTGGTGGACCAGACAGGAACACATCCTGTCGGTGTAAAAATAGTTTAAGAGTCACGTGTAGGAAATGACCAGATTAAAAAAAAAACAACATTCAATTCTACACTGGCCTGTAAAAGGAAAACAGACAATGAATAACAATGGATAGAATATTGATGCACCAGCCAGGAACACGTAGCACGAGTTGTATGAGTAATATAGGAGGTTGCTGTCACGACAAAATCAAACAAATCACGATGACACGACAGTGGTTATAATAAAAAATCTGAAAATGTATTTACAGTCCAGAATATTGGTGGACCACACAGAATCCTTTCATCCTCTGTTGAAAGTATGTAGGCACTGTATGTATACGTGTAGGACATGGCCACTATAAATCAAGTTGATGCTAGCCTGTCTTGCAAGAAGGAAAATACACATTAGACCAGGAGGATTCAACAATTTTGGTGGACAAGCCAGGAACGTGTCCTGTTTGGCGTATGAATAATAACGGCGATGAGATGAACCCTGCTGATGTCACACCAACTTGTCTTAAGTAAAACAGACAGCAGTTCAGTCTATAACATTGGCAGAAAAGCCAGGAACTGCTTATATTTTGTTGGCCATTTGAAAAGTAGGACAGATTGTTGTCACATCAAGGACACAACCAATACAAATCATCATGATAACCATGTTCAGTTTGATTTTCACTTGTCTTATTGGTAAATATATTGAGTGAAACGGAGAAACCTTAGACAAGAATCGAGTATTTTCTTTATTTTACAGTAAGAAGACAAAGGCAGAATCACAAACAAGAGTTTTGAACGAACACAAGCCTGAACTTCCTCACCAATTTGTTACTAATCCTCCCACGCACGCACACACACACACACACACACACACACACAAGCAGAAGCCATGCACAAGTAACTGTAGACACATATAAGTGCTATTTTGCTACCTTTAAGGACCTTCACAGTGATCAAATGTATTGGTAGATTCTAAAAAAGTTTTGAGATTGATTCTTAACTGACGGAGACCAGGTCCAAGTCAGGGGTTGGACACAAACATATCTTACCCAAGCGTCAATATCCGTATTATGGCTGTTGGGCCATTATCGCTCCCTCAATGCATCGTGAGACTGTCGTTATCATGATTTGAAATTTTTTTTTACAAAAGCATGCTATATAAAACTGGACTTGAAGTACTGTATCTACAATTCCATTTCAGATATCCCAAATTCATATCCTCGATATTTCGCCATCTACCCATCTTCTTATCCTCACAAGCGTTGCGGGCCGTGCTGGAGCCTATCCCAGCTGTCAATGGGCAGGAGGCAGGGCTGACCCTGAACTGGTTGACAGCCAATCGCAGGGCACATAGAGACAAACAGCCACACTCACAATCACACCTATGGGCAATTTAGAGTCATCAATTAACCTACCACGCATCTTTTTGGGGTGTGGGAGGAAGCCAAAGTACCTGGAGAAAACCCACATAGGCACATGGAGAAAATGCAAACGCCACACAAGCGAGGCTGGGATTTGAATCCTGGTCTTTAGAACTGTGAGGCAGACACTAACCACTCCTACACCGCACCATCCGATATCTGCCACTGAATTGTAAATGCTTGTAATCAAAAACCCCAGAGACAAGGATCACAAAAGTCATGTTATTTGTCCTTTACGAAATGATCGGACATGCCGATTGTGGGTAGGACGAATGTAGTTAAAGATATCTGCGATATTCTTTTTGGAGGAGCAAAAAGATATCTGCAAAACATATCCAGTCTAGGCGTTGCAGTAGAGTTTGCAGTAGTAGTATTTTAGTATTTTTTGGGGGGATGAGCTTCCCTTATTTCGTGGCATACTGTAGATATCATAATGTACACCAGATTTTTTTCCAATATCGTGCAATTACAACATTGTTCTACACCGCGTTCTATCAGGAAAAATAAAAAAATGTATATTACACAAGCAGCAAATCTTGATATAATACAGTAGCTGTCTGGTTTTCTTTTACATTCCATTAATGTATCAAAGATGATTTTCTTCCAATATATCACACAATTGCTGTATCGCGATATCGGTAATATATTGCAATGATGTGGAATTGCGAGGAAGCTTTTTTTTCCCCAGTCAGCGCCATATCAGTCGTCCTACCACCCCTCGTTTATACCAATATTTGGTCATGGACTTGAATTAGGGTCTCCATAACTACAGTCCAGAGATTTATTATGTCCATGTGGATTTTTTGTAAACTCAGACATTGTTGAATGACTGCTAATGTATGAGAGCTTATTTATGGTACAAAAAGAAAACCGCTACTAATACAGCATATTCAAAGGAAAGATGTATGAGTGAAGAGGCAAATATTAAATGGATTTTAATGTAAACATCATTTAGTGCAGTCTTTAGAGCACCTTCCCTATGTTATACACAGTGATGTGGTGTTTTTTTTTTTTTTAAATGCCTCACCGCAACCTCCTCCCCTCTGCTGGGAAGATTGGCAATCTCACATGAAGCTCCATTTTTATCAAATGGCCAAACTCCTTTTTCTGTCATACCTGACAAACAGGAAGAAACAATGATTAAAAACAGATATCAAGACGCAAAGAGTATCATGTTACACAAGCACATTGACGCAAAGCCCCTATGTGGTGCTCAAGCACCCGCCTTTGCGCCCTGGGCAAAAAAAAAGTGCCCTTTTTGCTGCAGGCTGATTTTGTCTTCATTTAATCAATAAAAAAAATTATAAAATTTAGATGAAAACATCTGTCAACAGTTCCAGCAAACTTGTTATGTCTGATGGGCATTTATTTGATTCCACTGCTAATTTACGGCCATAATAATTGCAGTGGCAGGGTGGATCAGCTGCAAAGCCTTGGCCTCACAGTTCTGAGGACTGGGATTCAATCCCCCCCCCATCTGTGTGGAGTTTGCATGTTCTCTCCCACATCCCAAAAACATGCGACATTAATTGGACGATACACTTAGCCTAATTAATATATAATATTGGAAGAAATTTTTCCATTTACACAAAATTCACTCACTCATCGCAACACTGGTATTATGTCAGTTTTTAAATGATTGAATTTTTTGCATTTTTCCTTTCTTTATATAAACAGACGTATGAAGATTGTTTTCTTTGTCACAATTTAGTGATTATCACTGTATCATGAGACTGTCCTTATTGTCATGTTTTTATAATTGTTTGGAATTGTTTTAGATAAATTACTATTACCGTGCATTGTAGACTGTTTTCTTCTTATTTATTATTATTGTGCAATTTCTGTAAGGTGATGTAGTGATTGTGATGTTTGGTATAACTTGTGTAGACTTACTTTCCTGAGGCATCCTTTAAATCTGTGTCCAGCCTGGTGTGTGGCAAAGAGGGCAAAGAAGAGAGATTAATGAGGGGTGGGGAAGAGTGGCTAGGGTCTTTGCAGAACTGCCAGGAACTCTTTCCAGGGGTGGTTGAGCTAAAGAACGTTGATTGGTAGAGATACCTCTGTAGGTGTTTACTTTTTCATTCACAGGGCTCGAAATGAGAGGATGAACATCCATCCATCCATTTTCTTTTAACGCTTATTCTCCCGAGGGTCGCGGGGAGTGCTAGAGCCTATCCCAGCAGTCAACGGGCAGGAAGCGGGGTACATCCTGAACTGGTTGCCAGCCAATCACAGGGCACGTGGAGACCAACAGTCGCACTCAAAATCACACCTATGGGCAATTTAGAGTGTCGAATTAATGTTGCATGTTTTTGGGATGTAGGAGGAGACCCACACAGGCACGTGAGAACATGCAAATTCCACACAGGCAGGGCCGGGATTGAACACTCGTCCTCAGAACTGTGAGGCAAACGTTCTAACCAGTTATTCCACTGTGCCGCCCCTGCAAATTCTTTGCCTGGATAATATTCAGTAAACGGAAAACGCCCATGCCTGCTTGGACTCGGACCTCTGCTCCAGAGCGTAACAGTTGCAGCGGTGGACCTTGCCGCCGGGGTGACTGCAGATCCGTGCCGCCAAGAGGTCCGCCAATGCCACAATTGATCGGTGTTTGAAAATCTTGCTTTACCAGTAACACCACATAATGGTGGCTCTGTGAATGGAAAAGGATTTGCCTACAGTGGTCTGTCAACCAGAGAACTTTCTTGAGAAAAGCTCACCCCCACAAATAAATCCTGGAAGGCCCTACTTGCTAAGAAGAAACAGATAAAACAGGGGGAACCTAAGAAGTCTTTTTCAGTTAGGATGCAGGCTAGCTCGGAAAGTTCCTGAAAAGGTTCCTGGGCTGGGAAAGCCCCAAAAGCAGAAAATGTGGCGGGATATTATAGAAATAAACTCTTGACAATGAAGAAGAATGGCAAAACTGTTTAATTATTAACATTAACTGACAGGCATCCTGACACCATCAATATGTTTGACTATCACAACATTCCAAAGTGTGCCAGATGCTACGCCTGCCTGACAGTAACACAATGAAGGGAAATAAAGCCACAAATTGTAATGATTGGAACTTAATGTTGAGTTTGGCTCATAATATGAAGACTATTACTTATTGTTACTGTCAAGGCAATTTTTTGCTTGGGTATTCTACGACAATAATAACTTGGACTAGCAGATATTTTTAACTTTGGAGCACATCATAGATGTGTTTTAACATAGATACAAATTTCCAAGAATAACATTTAATCGAAAATAGAGTACATATGGTAGTGTCCATTTATAGACATGTGCCCTTATGAGGTGGGGCATGGTGAGGTCTGCGTTTCAGTGTTTGGGCATGGGCTGTGGCTAACAGCAGCTCCTCCATGAGTGTGCTATCTTATTGATGTTTTACTCTTCTCCCAACGTTTAATGTAAAAATTTGATGTAAAACCCATGGTAAAACGATCGCTTTAAAAAAAAAGGTGAATCACTAGATAACATGGGTAACACTGTAATTACCTATCTTAAGAGTTTATTCTATAAACATGATTTAAAATACCTTAATATCTTAAAAAACTCGTTTTACTGTACATCATTACCCTGTGGATGCCCATGAAATGAAGAATCACAACCCAGGCTAAACTCAGCTTCTCTCCAACAAAGAAGGTTGCACCTCAGTACTTCAACATAATGTACTTCCTTGTCACTGTACTACAGTAGTTTCCTATTTAGACAGGGCTTTAGGAGCATCTGGTAACATCTTAGGGCATTGAGCAAATACCACATACCTTTATAGTTTGTCTGCAAAAATGCATGGGATATGTTCAAGAGGGACAAAAAACACCAATTATGGCAGACACACATGCAATCAAATGTGCAGAGCAGGCAAAGAGATTTAAGACACAAATGTATCAACTGGACCGTAGAAAAGTTCACGAGTTTGAGACCGACTGCATCAAATGATCCTGAGTACAGTAGAGTCCCTTTGGTTCTCATAGATGCAAGAGTGGATGCCGCCCTCTACTGGGCATACTTTACAATGGAACATTGACAAGCTCAGCACACAAAGTTGTGAAACTCATTCATCCATCCATTTTCTTAGCCACTTATCCTCACGAGGGTCGCAGGAATGCTGGAGCCCATCCCAGCTGTCGGCGGGCAGGACAACCTGAACTGGTTGTCAACCAATCGCAGGGCACATCGAGACAAACAGCCGCACTCACAATCACACCTAGGGGCAATTTAGAGTGTCCAATTAATGTTGCATGGTTTTGGGATGTGGGAGGAAACTGGCGTGCTCAGAGAAAACCCACGGAGGCAAGCGGAGAACATGCAATCTCCACAGAGGCGAGGTGAGAAAGTCAGTGTTTGTAAATTTACAAATCTTACTGAAGTACATGAAATTAATTTGTGCTTCATTTGTCTTTATCTCATATTTATTCCTTCATTCATCTTTCCTTCCGCTTATCCTCACAAGGGTCGCGATGGTGCTGGAGCCTATCCCAGCTATTTTCGGGTGTGAGAGGTCGCCAGCCAATGGCAGTTTACCTAATAATGTTTATATTCTAAATAGATTAAGGTTTTGCCCGCACCATAGAAGAGGACCTTGAAAAAATAATCGTATAATTTAATAGCAATATTTTCAGTACCGCTTATCTTAACTAGGGTTGGGGCCATGCTGGAGCATATCCAAGCTGATTCTGGGCGAGTGGCAGGGTAAACCTTGAACTGGTTGCCAGCCAATCGCAGGGCACACAGCGAAACAACCATTCACACTCACTATCGTATCTATGGCCAAGCTAGTCTTCAACTAACCGACCGTGCATGTTTTTGGAATCTGGGAAGAAACTGTAGTGCCCAGAGAAATCTCACGCAGGCACGGGAAGAACATGCAAACTCCACACAGATGAGGCTGGATTTAAACCAGAGTCCTCATAACTGTGATCTGAACGTGCTAACCAGTCGTTCACCGTGCCACTCAACAGCCTTATTGAGAAAAAGAAATTTGAAATTAGATTATTCTCCAATCATTTTCACACCTAGTGTATTGTATGTTTTATTGAAATGTTTTTGGTATTTATTAACCAACTATAGCTATTGACATGGATCATACACGAGGCAGTTGTGTGCTGTTATAGTGTGTTTTTGTACAGTATTGATGGTTCCTATGACTGTGACATGATTGCGGGGATATTAAGAGGTGGATTCAGCCGGGTGAATCCCAACTGAAGACCCGGGTGTCAAATACATGGCCCACAACTGTTACAGTATTTATAAAAACTTACTTGACAATGCTGGGCGGAATGTGGACGTACTCCATTGGGATTATCTGTCCCAACTCCTGCAGGCTGCTCACGTACTTGATTTTACTGCTGAACTTGGAGCTGAACACAAAACACAATGTTTTACAAACACATATAACTGTAAATGACCTCATTTCTATTAACCAGAGGTGGCAAAAGTACTCATGCTCTGTATTTAAGTGGAAGTACAGATGCTTGTTTTTGTATTCTGATATGTGTAGAGGATTTAAATCAATCAAGATCACAGCAACAATTGATTTTCTCTCTCTCAATTACATTCTTTTTACGTGGCGTTGTTATCCAAGGATGTTGAAAAAAAAAGAACAACCTATTATTACAAACTAGTAGAAAGTACAGACATCTGCTTTCAAATCCAAGGAGTAAAAGCAAAAAGTGGTCAGAACAATAAAGTAAAGTAAGTAAAGGACAGATACCTGCAAGACCTACTTAAATAAAGTAGCACAAGATTTGTATTTGGTTTCTTCCCATCAGAGCTTCAGGATTAACTGTGTGGAAAAATGCAATTAACCTTATGAAAGGTCTGGTGATGCCCAGCAGTGTTCTGATGAACCAGGAGGGATGGACGATGATAAACATCTTCAGGTTCTTCTTTAGCCTGAATGAAGTGAATGTCACCATTGAGAGCAGTCAAAAACTTTAAAGCTGAATACAGTAGGTAACATTTGGATCTCAAAGGAACACCTTAACAATGGCAGGCTGACATTACATAGGCCAGTCGTAGCTATTCTGATACCATGGCAACCCATGAGTCTCACTGTTAGGATGATGGTGGAAGGAAATAAGGAAGGAACTAAGGAGGGACGATAGAGATCGGGGAGGATAGAAGGAAAGGACGAACATCTGAAGGGCATAGGGGCCAAATTAAAGCAACGAAGGAAAGGAGACAAGGTGGGAAGGAACCCTGGCTTGAAACTATGATTTGAAACCCTGGCTACAAAACCTTAACCCAGACTGCAATCTCTAACCTGTGGACATTACACGAGCCAATCACAGCTATCCTGCTGGGAAGGCAAGCATGAATCCCATTGCTGGGGATAACTGTGGAAAAGTCAGGCCATCTCTGATGCTCCTGATAGTGTCATTGCTCACAATGTAGTTCAGGGAAGTGTCATCAGTAGGTACAGCTTGTCCAATCTGTAAAAAATGGACGGTCACCTCCTGTCAATCATCTGGTAGCACTTCTTCATCCACGTAAATCCCGGCATCCTGCGGCGTGGCGTGGCACCGTTCAGGTAGACAATCATGTAGTCCTCTGCCACCATTAACTCCAAGGTGCTAATAACATACCTACACAATACGCAAATCATAAAATTGATCATTAAGGCTGCAAGAAATGAAGAACAGTCCCTTCCACCCACTTTTTGACAGAGGACTCACAATATGAGGATCTTTAAATTATTATCGAACTTTAATGCCATTATACCCATGGAAAAAAAGTTGGCAATTTAGCATCACCCAGCTTTGTAGTTTACCTGGGAGAGTTCATTTGGGTGAATTCCTAAGTCAGAGTTTGCTCAAAATGACATCTTCAAAACAAAATTTGTTTTTTTTCCAAGCATGGTTCCTTAATGCATTTTGGTGTGTCCCGTTATGATAGACATATCTTCCCAATTTTGTGTTGATCAGCACAACTTTGCAAAAATACATGAAAGGTGTAAACTCCACGAATTAAGGCCAGACCCCAGATTCAAACCCCTAACCTCAGAACTCTGAGTTGAATGTGCTAACCACTCATCCATCATGGCAAACAAAAATGTAACACAACACAATTAAAGAGAATGTAAAGTCATAACTGGGTATATATAAATGTAACTACTGTAAACATACAGTAATATTGGTCTGTTGAATGTGTGCCTTTACAAGTGTGGCCTAGTGAATGACAACCGGAGCTGGAGTCCAGTTGTCTGATAAGACAGAAGTGTTGTTGTTTTCTATTTGTATTTTTATTGCTCTGCAAGCAATAAAAGCAAAAGCAAAAGAAAATTACCAGCGACAGTGGCTCTCCTTACTCTCATTGACCCCGGGGCTTGTAAAACTCTTAAATTAAAACAGCAGAGTATTATAATACTACTAGTAGTCAGTGCAGTTTCACTCACAAGAAGAGGTTTTCCATTACATAGTTGTAACTATCACAGTCGCTGTCAGGCAGAAAGCAGGCTGCAAACACGATGATGGCGTTCTGCTCGGCATAATAACCTGACATGTAAAACGCGGTGTTACACAAGGGAGCTGTGAAAAGGTTTCAAGTATGCATCAGTTTTTTACCTCCATGAGAGATGACCCTCTTGTACGCCTCAATTGACTTCATGTCGATGCGATGCTCCTGCTCGCCAATCACCACGCTCCTCCATAGCTGACTATCCTCGTGCCTGACCTGGCCCCCAGCCGCAGGGGCGGAGTTGTCACACTCCTCCTCAGACGTGTCTAGCTCCTCGATGTCAACGTCCAGGTCGTCTCCGGTGTCCAGAGCCGCCTCCTCTTCGTCCGTGTCCAGGGCATGCTCTGAGACCGGGGAGCCTTCGCTGCGGTCTGGTGGCACGCTCATAGGCGGCACCACAAGCTTACGCCTCGGACTGGACCCCCCCGACACATCGGCAGAGGAGGAAGGGTCTGCCACAAAGTAGAAGAAATGGGTATCCAGACCGTTTATTGATATTGTGGACTGCGGACCGTTCTCGCTACAGCACATGATTTTCTACCCAAAGCATCTGTTCATCATTCAAACCAAATTATATTGTTGATATTAAGGTGGTAGTTTTTTATGGGTTTTTACAATATACAGGCAATTCTGAATTTCTACTCGAGCACCTTCACTGAAGTACATCATTGTGCTGCAAATATGTAGGGCAGGAGTCAGGTCTACAAGGTAGAGTTGCAGCCTCATTGAAAGCAAGAAGAAGCAGACATCCTCCTGTAATTGCTGATGTTCCCTCAGAGCAGAAAGAATATTTGTCCGAGTATTGTTATTTGCACTGTTTGTATGTGTTGCTGCTCTGTGTGCGTTAAAGTAGCAGTTGTTTCAAGGTTTGTGATTACCATAAAATCTATACCACCGCTCAGCCAACTTTTTAAAGGGGAGGTCCGGTCGTTTGGATTAACAAGGTATCCGATAGGTCATGTCATATGTACTGTTCCTTGAAAATCTGAGGTTAATCCAATATCATTTAATGGTGTTTTGAGAACATTTTTATCGGCAATTGCGAATTTTCATGGGCGCCACCATTTTGGCGCGTCACATGACCTATGTGACGTATTATGTGCGCAAACAAAGAAATCATCGCCGGTTTGTAGTGTCTCGTTGCAATTCTTTATTGTAATATATTACAAGGGTCGGGATCAGATGGTAAAGCGTTGGCCTCACAGTTCTGAGGACCTGGGTTTGATCCCGGCCCCGCCTGTGTGGAATTTGCATGTTCTTCCTGTGCCTGCATGGGTTTCCTCCGGGCACTCCGGTTTCCTCCCACATCACAAAAACATGCAACGTTAATTGGACACACTATAAATTGGCCCTAAGAGTGATTGTGAGTGCAGCTGTATGTCTCTATGTGCCTTGCGATTGGCTGGCAACCAGTTTAGGGTATACCCTGCCTCCTGCCCGTTGACAGCTGGGATAGGCACCAGCACTCCCCGTGACTCTTGTGAGGATAAGCAGCTAAGAAAAGGGATGGATGGATGGATGGATGGATGGATGGATGGATGGATGGATGGATGGATGGATGGATGGGACATCCCCCTATACCTGAAGGCAGAGGGAGGTGACCCACTCATCCACTGGGGTGAACCCCAACAAACAGGTACCAAGCCAGGGAGCAATAAGTATACCCACACCTGCTCGGCGCCTCTCACCATGGGCAACCCCAAAGTGGAAAAGAGTCCAACTCCTCTCAAGTAGATGGGTACCAGAGCCCAAGCCCTGTGTGCAGGTGAGCCCGACTATATCGAGCCAGAACTTCTCCCACGCACACCAGGTTGGCTCCTTCCCTGCCAGAGAGGTGACATTCCACGTCCAGGCAAGAGAAACCCACACCCAATTATTTTATCCGTCATAGGTTTCACCGAGGATCTGCCTGCCATGGGTAACCCCACCAGGGACATGAAGCCCCAGACAACTGAGCTTCTAGGATAATTGGGACAAATAAAATCCTCCACCACAATAAGGTGATGGTTCAAGGAGGAGCACACAGATGTAGTCCTGTACAATTATGTAACTAACTTACACAATGATCTTTTGTTGTTGTTGTTTTTGTTTATTTTTACCTTCCCTGTTCTCTGTATCCCCAGCTTCCTCACTGGAGGTCCTCCTCATCATCTTCATAGCTGTCATAGTCATTCCCGCTGCCGAGTTGTCTTCGCAGTGGTCTCGCCTGTTCCAAGGCGAACACAATCGATGACATTAATGACCACCGCTAACACTGTAACCACATGCACAAACAGATACCGCAAAAAGTAAAAGGACAAAACGATAATCAAACGACCGGCTGAGATAAAGTATTTTTTGTGTATTCATGACAAAACTGCACGTGATTGGTTTAGAGACCACAATAAAACCCATCAGGTGTCTGCTTTGCAATTGCTGAAGTTAATTTTTTTTTCTGAGTGTGTTTTATTGAGTTTATTTTTTTATTGCCCCAATTTCAGAAATTTGGGCTCATAGGTGTCCAAGTTAGTTGCACTATAAAGTCCTTTGTACTCCTCAAAAAGTCATACGGCGGATTTGTAGGATCACGCCAGAGTACACCGGAAACACTTTAAACGAGATCGCCGTATGTGTATATATTTTCTTCACTGCTTATCTTCATTAGGGTTGCGGACGTTCTGTAGCCCATCTCAGCTAACTGTGCGCAGGAGCACTGACCTGGACATGAGGAAGTGGGCGTATCCCTCAGGCACATACTGGACACGGTTCTGATGTTCGGGGTGTTTGTGTTCGCTATGACAAGGTTTGAAGTCACACTTTTGCTCAGCTACGAATTCCACAGGTGGGTCTTGAGTTGAAAACTCGGCATAGATGTTTGAGGCATTCTTTGCAGACTCACAGCCTTCCAGGTTTTCTGTCCTTTGGTCAATGAGGTGGTAATTGTAACCACTTTGTGGTGGACCCTGAGCTGTTGTCCACTGTTGTGTAGTGGAATGACTGGTCCGATGGGGTAACAGTTGTGATGTCATATTTTGGCATCTGGAAAACGAGACAGAGAAGCCAAACTTCACTATCACAGTCACCTAATACACAGTGGGAAAAAAAATTCAACAACCTTTTTCACAATTAACCATCACCCTTCCGTCAAGTAAACGTGGTTCCAATTTGGTAGCAATCGGAGAAAATTTCAAGGATGAATCACTCTTTGAAGGACACCTGGAAATGGCCAACACGACCCTAAAATTGCTGCTTAAAACCCAAATCACAACCTTCCAGTACATTTTTCGTACATCAGTTCTTAAAACATTTTTTGCGGGTTTAAGTATGATACAATTGCACACCAATATTTTGTGTTGCTCCATTTCAAAGAATAACTAATGCTCCTGCTAAGTTTCTAAAAAAGTCAAAACATTTTAAATTCCCAACACACGACGAGAGAAAAGACTGCACAGGCACCTCATCAGGGAGCAAGTGAAGTTGTTTGCATTTGCTGCGGTGGGACTCCAGCTGCAGCAAGGCAGGAAATGCATATTCAATGAGGTGTAAACTCATTTATAAACACACACTGAGAGACCCAGGTCACTGATTGATTACATACACCTAAAAAACAATTTCCTAACATTCAAACAGCACAAAACTGTCTTAGTAATGTGAAAAACGACTGAAAAGCTGGGATCAAAATTCGCCTTTTAGATTTACATTGGGTAGTCCAGACATACAAAAAGAAGGTAAGTAGTAATTTGCTATTATTCCCCAAGGGTACAATACAATTTAAATGTAAAACTATTGTGAAACATTGCACTGGGTAGAATTTAATTTTGGAGGGGCCACTATTTAAAAAAACTATAACAAAACCTGGGTCGATAGTGAAAATAAAACCATGGCGACCACTGTTGAGAGTGCAGCTGCTTCGTGGTCAAAGTTCTGGGTTGAATGTCGGTTTTCAACTTTCTCCATCAAGGAGTACTGTGACTTCCTCTCACAATTTAAAAAAATATGCATCTGGTGATCATTCCAGGATGCACCCTGTCTAACACAAAGAGTCCTTTGCAATAGGCTCTAGCTCACTCACAATCCTGAAAGGGAAAAGTATTTGAGAATGGATGTGCGATACTTACCCTAAATTCAGAGAACGGCTTTGGTGAGAGGGCCACCAATCTCTGACATCATGTCCAACTGAGCGATCATTAGTCCTTCCATTTTGATCATCATAACAGCTGTTTGGTGGAAGTGGACAACTTTCAACCAACTCCTCTGTGAAACTCAACAGATCGTGAGAACTTTGGACCGTTGTCAGTTTTTCCTCCTGCTCTTCCTCATTGTTCTCCTCCTCCATCAAATCTCCGGAAAAGGGTAATCCAAGGGCCTTGTTTCTGGGGACGTCCGATTCGCTTGTGAGGGTGCTAACCAAGGAGCTGGTGTGAGAGCCGACAGAGCTGTTGGATGATGATCGCGATGTGTCTCGTCTCGGTAACTCAACTCCCAAGACTGGATGGGACTCAGTAAAATTGACCGGTGAGTGGCCACTGTCTGAACCTGAGTCATCCATGGAGATTTGGGAATGGACATAAACCTCCTCTCTGGTTCTGAGGAAGTGATCTGATGGATGCCTTAATGAGGGTGACAGGTTTCGGCCACTGACGGTGGTTTTATCTTCGTAGTGGCCTTCTTCTAATTGGGTTTCACTTGCAGATGTTGGCCTTGACTCTGACTGCAGAAAAGTTTCTCTGTCGACCCTGATGCGATTGTCGTCCTCCCTAGTTGAGTGATCATTTTGAATCTGTCTGCTTTGCTCTGTGGTTGTCTGATTCTGAGATTTCAGTACTGAAACGGCATAGGAAAGCATGTTAAATGTTTCCATGGGCTTCCTTAATCCTTCTGATTGCCCCGTGGTGTCTTTGGGATCACTATCAGTTGCCTTTACTGTTCCTGGAACAATGATATAGTCCATTTCAAGGCAAGATGACGAATCCCCATCAGAATTGGACCTGAGCTCGTCTCGACTGCCTGGGCTCAATTTGAGTGTATCTCCGTCAACACCAGGGCTGGGGCTGAGCAACTTTGTCTCTCTTGTGTAACCCTCTTGGCTTTGGCTATTAACAAGTGTTATCTTGCTTGATGGTGATGATGGTCCAGAATTTTCTGGTTTACTGGACAAAAAACTAGTCAAACTACCTGGGCTTTGTGATAAAGAATCCTCACTCTGGATTTGATGTCCATAACCTTCTACCAAATCTGACTGGGTATCCTCTGAAAATGTCTGAGAGTTGTCAAACAGAACAAATGGTGAACAAAGCTCAACAGAGTCTTTGTTCTCAGTTGAATTTAACCCACTCTGTCCCTCAAAAAGAAATATGTTTTGTGAAGAGATTCCATCTGATTCTATCTGGTCCTCTACAGGTTTGATCACAGCGATGAAAGGGCTGGACTGTTCTTCAAGTTGTATCAGATCTACAACAGGACCCCAGTGAATCTCAGGGGAGGATGAAATGCTCAAACTGCAATCTCCTATGTTATCATAGTCTGAGGTGGAGAGGACCATGTGAGGAACAGGAGGATTCCCAGCTGGTTCATAGTCTTCTATGTCTGATATTCTCCCTTCTTCCCCTTCTATGACTATTTGGACATTCTGCTTTTGACTAGTCGATCTGACCTCTTTGTCCTGTTCTACTGTTTCTGCCTCTTTTCCCTGCTGTTTCATTGCAAGAGTTTCTCTTCCATCCACTAAGCCAGGGTGACTATGGTCCTTTCCATTTGCGTGTCCTTCTGGACTTGCAGATGAAGAGCTGTCTTCTTGTATGGTCGTGTTCCACATTTCCATGCCCCCATAAGAGAATCCCTGCGGACTTTCCACAGAAGTACTCCCTCCCATGTTGGGAGCCGCCCCAGCGAAGGTCTCAGAGTCTTCAGACAAATTGTTGGGGGTCGTGAGAGGAGAAAAACTGTCATCCCTGATCGTTGTATTCCACATCTCAAGTGATTCTGGGTAAGAAGTGGTGGTTCTGCTATCTGATTTCAGAAAGCCCTTCTGTTCCAAATAGGTCCAGAAATCCATTGACTGCATTGGTCTACCTGCTTTACTCCCCCGTGATTCGTCATTGTCCTCTTTTGATGTGTCTGGCGTTAACGTGTTGAGCATCATTTTCTTCTTCTGAAATGGACATGCTGTTTCTTTGACTCTAAACACACAAGTGTTATTTTCTACTTCCTCTTCTGGCGGTGTCATCTGCAGATCAGTCACGGTAACCGGGTTCCACTTATCACTATGCACGGAATCCGGTTTCCACTTTTCACAGGATTCTGTCTGTTCAATGATTAGGCTAAGCTGTGGTTCCAGGCTCCAGTCCCTCTGTGACCTCCCTTCCCAAGTCGGTTTCCTATCATCAGGATCTTTGCCGTTTGCTTCCTCCAGATTTTGAGGGCTCTCTGATTCTTTGGCTCTGTTCAAGGCATCATTGGAGGAAGGGGTGTCGAAACCAAGCTCATCCCACGTTTCAGACAAAGAAGACGAGATCCTCTCCTTGTGCTGTAGGCCACTGATCCTCTCTGCCACGTCTTCAGGGAAAAACCTGGCACCACCACTGCCGGACAGGTGATTGCCAGCCAAGCTGTTGACCGGGGTGGGAGGAACCACTGTCTCAATCATCTCTACAATCTGACATTCCACATCACGAGAAGTCTCCCTACTTTCCAAACTGTCCAAAGAACCAGGATCAGATAAATCCACTATGTTTAGTTCTTCATACTCCGACAGGCTGGAGCTTTCCGGCGTTTGCCCATCATCATCTGCTTTTCCGTCAGAATACTGGAGGACGTGATGTGGATGAAGTGGATCGGAATGAAACTGATCTAAGTGGTCCTTTCTCTTTTTGTTGGAACGCTGATGCCACCTCCTCTCAGGCGGCAGAGGAGGTGTAAGGGACAACAAACCAAGAGGAGAAGGGTTCCTCAACAGGAGGCCCCCAGGACCTGCCGCTGCCCCCAAAATCTCACCGACCGGGCTTTCATCACTGAGGAACACTGAGCTCTCCTTAGAGGAGCGGCTGCTGCGGATGGTGTTCATACCACTGTCGGGGCTCACCAGCTCTACACTTGCTCTGACTCCTCCAGGATCATCCTCTCCTTCTTGTGCACCCCTACGGAAACATGAAAATTGAAGGTTGGATGCGCTGAAAAAGTTGAATCTTTGAGTACTTGGCCTTTTTACCCACCTCTCTGTTGCTTCCACATCACCATCACCTCTGTTAGCTCTCTCTGTGTCCGAGGCATCCATGTCATTGATACCAGATGAGCCCTGGGAGAATTCTACACTGCCTGCCACACCCTCGGTAGAGGATGTCCTGCTGCTGGGGTGACAAGCTAACACAGAGCTCCGCCGATCAACAAACTCTTTGAGGAGGCCTTGGACCTCGTCCTCCAGCATCAGTAACGACGCACCCGAAGGTGAGAAAGCATTTAGTTGGACGTGGTAAACCTGCAGACATGCCAAGGTTTCCGGTTGGCTGGACAGAGACAAGGTGGAGGTCTCCTCAAGCTGACAGCAGATCTGCAAAGACAGCCACCCATTTGGAATATTTGATTTGCTCTCATATTTGTTTTTTCAAATCATAAAGACAGAACAGTGTGTTTTTTAAAGGAGAAATATTGTGGTCCTTTTATTTACATGTGGCCCAACTTAGTTTTACGAGTAACAAGCCGCAGCTCTATTCAATCTTTTTGCTTTGTGTTGCACCAAAAGTTATTTAAAAACTGTGGAATAACTCAAACATGTGCTCTAATTCTTGATTCTTGAATTTTTTTTGGCTAAAGCAGGTCAAAAATATGATATTGAAAAATCTGGGAACTGTTAAAAATGCATAAAACCCCTTTACAACCTAAACTAAAACCTGAGTGGCACACTAAGTAAAGCTTTCAGCAAAGTGGAAGTTTCCAGTGTATGTATCACAGTTGTCTTTCAGATTCACCTGGTTGAGGAGTGCCACGTTGTTGGAGTATACCACCACCTGCAAGCGAGGAGGACAAACTGAACCTTCTACTGCCAAGAGAAGTGTCAACCCATCGTAGCCATGCCGACTGCAAAAGGATTTCAAGGAGTCTTCGTAACCTCGCCAGCGCTGGGAAACAGTAAATAAATACCAAGATCTGTAGCCAAAAACACTTGACAGACACTCACTTTTTAAACTTTCAATACCTTACTGTTAATAATACTTTATTTCTGTGAAACTGTGAGTGAATGGTGAAGGGCTCACTGTAGACTGCAATGTGGAATTAATTGAATTGTTGGAAATTAAAATGTGAGACACGAAGTTGGAATGGTTTTAATTGGTCAGAAAATGTGGTAGAAGGTAAATGTGTAATTTACCTCATAATTAGGGAATTTTATTGTGAAAATGATTTGAGAATGGGATGAATAATTCCCTACAAATACTGGGTAAGATTAATAGTTACAAGATTTAATGGTTTAAATCGGCTGAGAAATGTGAAAGGAGGAGGTGGATATGTAAAATATCTCTTAAATTGGGACTTTTATTGTGAAATTGTGAGACCTGAGGGAATGTAAAGAATAAAGGTCCTAAATGTGCTGAATATTGTGTAGTTAGAATGGTTTCAGTCCATTAAAAAACAATATAGTACAATATGATAGCACAACTACATGTTTCCTTTTAATTTTAACTTCCTGAAAAAGAAAATAAGGCAGCGTGGTGAGACAACTGGTTTCTAGCGTTAGCCTCACAATTCTGAGGACCGGGGTTCAAATCCCGACCCCGCCTATGTGGAGTTTGCATTTTCTCCCCATGCTAGCGTGAGTTTTCTCCAGGCACTCCGGTTTCCTCTCACATCCCATAAACATCCAGTATCTGATGACTCTAAATTCCTCCTAAGTGTGTTTGTGAGTGTGGCCGTTTGTCTATATTTCCTGCGACTGGCTGGAGACCAGTTCAGGGTGTACCCGAAGATAGCTAGGATATGTTCCAGCACTCCCGCAACCCTTGTGAGGATCAGTGGCTCTGAAAATGAATGAATGAATGAATGAAAAAGAAAATAAAAACAATGTCTTATTTTGATAGATTAAAAAAATGTGTAAGGAGGTAAATATGTAATCGTAATCGAAGTATAAGTGTGAAAATGTGAGAAATGTGGGGAAACTAGAAATTTTTGGAATATGAAGAAGGCAAATGACCTGAATTTTGTGAAACTAAGGAAGTTTGCATGGTGTGAATAGTATGACACACTAAAATTGCTTAACATGACATTCTTTGTCGAATGTCTCATTCACTAAATTAGTTTTTTCTTGTGGCAAAACAGGAAATAGTTTAGAATGTAAAAAATACAAGCACAAATTTCCTGAATTTTGTGAACTTATGACTGTTTTGAATCAAGTGAGAAATTAATAAATATTAAATTAATAAAAATTGAGAATTTTGGTGCATCATAACCTAATATTGTAGATGTAAACAGTGGATGGGGAAGAACAATCACCAAGTGTGATTGTCGTAAATTAAAAATTATTAATAAGCGTTTCACTGTGGTTACAGCAACAAAGCACTCCCACTACTGCACATACGATTTCCCTCACAAAAGGAGGGTGCCAGCTTTGATAGACAAAACTGTCAACGTGATTTATAGGACAGCAATTAGTGTTTGCTATTAAAGCAACCATCACACAGATTATGTTAATTTTCTCGTGCTGATGGATGGCAGCAGAAAGTCGTGTTAACGGATTGGCGTGTAAAACAAAGGATAAGTTGCCTCAAACAAATTTGCTCAATTTGTTTGGATGTTTTGTGCAACTATTGGTTTTGCATTTTCAAATATGGGACATGTGGAACACTGGAATTCAAGAAGTGATTTGTGGAGTTTTTGCTTTGTTTGTAGCCTGGGCGGTGTATGAGTGGTTAGAGCATCTGCCTCACAGTTGTGAGGTCCGGGGTTCAAAATCTGCCCCGCCTGTGTGGACTCTGCATGTTCTCTCCATGACTGCGTGGGTTTTCTCCACCCATTCCGGTTTCCTCCGACATCTCAAAAACATGCAATGTAGGTCAATTGAAGACTCTAAATTGCCCCTATAGGTGTGAAAGTTGTGTTCAAATGTTTGTTTATATATGCCCTGCGACTGGCGGGCAACCAGTTCAGGGTGAACCCCGCCTCACCTGAGCTCCAGCACTCCTATGGCCCTAGTTACAAGAGATGGTCAGAGACCCGACAGCTTAAATGAAGAAGAAAAACAAATGGGGCATTTAAAGTACACTACTGTAATGTCCTTGCATGTGGGCAAGGAGAGCCACAGTCGGCAATAAAAACAGTATGAAGTCTTTTTTCTTTTAAATTAGAAAAACTGGCAACAAATGAATTTTTTTTTATTTAAATTATAAGTCTCAACATAAAAAAAATCACATTTTTTGTTTATATTTGAAATTTTTCTTTAGTTCATCATACTGAAACACATCCCTTAAAAGCACATATACAACAAATAAATATTGCAGCGAAACTATCACACAATCATGTCGTAGTTTTGATCACAAAAAAGAGGTCAGAAGATTACTCCAGTTCTAAAGTCTCTACGCTCTGAGCTAGCTTAAGAATAAAAGATTTTAAAGTTCTGCTACTGGTCTATAAAACACAACACTCAATGGTAGGGCTCCAAGATCAAGAGACTCGGGTCAAATAGTGGAGCACAAATTCCAAAGCAAACGTGGTGAAGCAGGATTTACAGTAGCTATTCAGTTTCACACAAATGGAATATGATGCCAACATCAGCCCCAAGTATGAATGTTTTTAAGTCCAGGTAAAAACGACTTTTTTGATCTCATCCTTTTTAGAGCATACTTTTAAATGACATTTCTTGCAATGTACACTCCTTTATTTGTACTTTTATCATCGTTTTAAATGTTTGTCTTTTCCTTATTTTTAAATGCTTTTAATTATGTTAACCACATGAGATACTTGTATACATGAAATATGGGTGCTCTGCTTTTCTTTATAAAACTGTTTCTTTCTTTACATAGCCAAATGTGTTATCGTGTTTTTGTACCATACAGTGTTGTTTTTGGGGGGTAGGAATGGATTAATGGCATCTCAATTACAGTAGGCAATAGGGATCAGGCCCGATAATGAATGGTAAAAATCTGTGAATTATTGGGATCAATTATATTTGGATTTAAAAATTATATATATATTATATATATATATATATATATATATATTTGTCAAAATATTTTTTGAAATAGCGGGTAAATTCTGCCAAGAAGTATTTTGGGGGTTTGCTCCAAACTGCTTTTAAATATTTAATTAAATTTAACATTGATTTAAGATGATAAAAGAGCAGTTTAGATAGAACAGCTCTTTTGCAATGGTGACCTGGCCAAGAAGGCAGCAGGGTTTTAAATCCGTGAACTGGTAAATCTGCAGGTAGCGGACATGAATATGCAGAATTTCAATGTAAATTCAAAGGGGAAATTTGATTTGCTATGTAGTGGTGCTTTGAGATATAAATCATCATTGATGTCACACTACTGTATATGTTGTATAAAGTTAACATCATAGAGTGCTTGTTTTCTTTTTAAACAAGCTACAAACATTGTTCTTGTTTTGTCTGGGGGCGGCTGGCACGACTTAATGGGATTTCCATTCATTTCAAATAGGAAAGGCATCACGAGCTATGTGTGCTTGGAGTAAAGAGCAGGGTTACCCAACATATTAAATAGGTATTTTAGGGCACCACTATATGAGATAAAGCAAAATTCACCAATGTTTACTCTAAAATTCCCCAATTGTGAGAAATTTGACATTTAACTACTCCTTCCACATTTCTTTGTTTGACCAAATTGGAAACATTCTGCTCATTCGAGAAATACAGAGATATGTATAACTATCCCAGAACTTTAGAATAAATATTCTCAAATTTAGGAGACATTCACCTTCTCCTTCCACATTTGACCAATTCAAGCTATTCCAAATTTCAATGTCACTTTCTACTTTTCAACAATTCAATTAATTCCACAGCGTTTCAGTTGAGCGTCAGCTCGTCCACATTCAGACCCAATTCTGACAGAAACTGCATTCTCGAATTGTCAATGCAAGATTCCCTCACAGCTCGGGCTCAATACCCATGGATCCATCGCAACTGTTATTTCCTGTTCCAGCACGGATGGAGGATGTTTTGTGGTTCTTGCTGCCACTCTGGCCCGTGTGTGTGTGTGTGCGCGTGTGTGTGTGTGCGCGTGTGTGTGTGTGTGTGTGTGTGTGTGTGTGTGTGGTGTGTGTGTGTGTGTGTGTGTGTGTGTGTGTGTGTGTGTGTGTTGTGTGTGTGTGTGTGTGTGTGTGTGTGTGTGTGTGTGTGTGATGGATGAGGGCTGCAGGCTCTGTATCTACCAGGGCTGTGTCAATATTAGTCTGTCAGGATGAGGTAGCAAATCCCTCCCTCCTCCTCTTCTCTCCATCCTTCTTTACAATATGTACAGTATGCCATCAAGCCCCTCTGTAATATACACACATTGCACGCACACACACACTGAGAGAAGCTATTAGTCAGCACCGATATCTTGATGGGTGCAATGAGGCTTCCCAAAGGCACTTATTCAAGCTGTATACAGTCCATGAGCCGCAGGTTGCCCACTGCTGCTTTAAAGTTATGATACACACAAACCCACACAAGCATCGACAAGATGGAGTGCGCAAAGACGGGATGCGAAGACATGCAGGGAGACAGTCTGTCCGCCATTTGGCTCTTAACAGTGTAAATTAGCCTCCCATCCACTTCCACAGATTGCACTTCCTGATAAATTAGCAACATGTTATCACTAATCCGCCTCTAAAAGCGCAGTAATTGGAGGATAATAACAAGGGGGAGTAAATGAAGCGACTGACCATATGATTTAATGATATTTGACAATTAAAGAATTACACTTTTCTTGAAATTGTGTGCTGAAGAGCTGCCATTGAAATGTTAAGGAACTAATTGAACTTGAAATTTAGAGTGTGAGACTTGAAATTGGAATGTTTTAAATCAGTAAAGAAATATGGGAAAGGGTGTCAATGTTTAAAATACCTAAATTTGGGGATTTTATAGTGAAACTGAAGGAGTTTGATGATTAAAAATATCTATTTATATTTAAACAAAACAAAAACAACCATTTGATATCAAACGTGTTGACATTGATCAAATTGTGTGACAACTTGGAACGCTGAACTTTCTTTATGCATTTATAAAATTATATTAAAAAATGTTGTGTTGTATTTGTTAAACTTCAACATTTTCAACATGATTTTATCTTGCAAAAGTTTGTAATTTTTCAATGTCTTTATTTTTTAATTTAAAATAATTTTGTGGTGTTAAAAAAGTTAAAGAAAATACTCTTTTCAGTTACTACAACAATGCCATATACTGAAACATTAAACTTTTTGTATTTTTTTAATTATTCAATATTTATTAATTTCTTTACAATAAAGAAAGTATATATTGTCACAAGTGACTTTTTTACAAAAAATAATTACAACAATAATGTCCTGTTGTAAAGGTTAACATTTTTTTATTGTTTTTAAATTATAAAAATAAGATGCTTTTTTGCTATTCTTCAATATTTCAACATTGTTGTTTATTTTTAAACATAAGAAATATCGCCTGGTATTTTAAAATATTGAAAATCTCACAATGTGATATACTGTAACATTAAGCTTCATTAACATTTTATATGGAAAATTATTCAACATTTTTCTTAATTTTCTTTAACTAAAAAATTGTGTGCTATCTTATAACATTTCAACTTTTTAACCCGATTGTGCGCCAATCCACCCAGACACTGTCACATTTACACCTGACTCCACAGGCATCAAGTGTTTATCCACCATGACACAGACACACACAAAACCTCAGGTGCACAGCTCCACGCATGGGGCTCTCTTCATAAGTCATCCAAGCTGGCACGCAAACCAACTCAAAAAAGGCATTTCCTGCTGTCACCGAAAAAGACTTAATCAAGCGTTTCGCCATTTAGGCTCTTTGCATACCCTTTGCATACTCGACACAACGCTGAGACAGTCGACGTTTTTTCGCCACCCTGATGAATCCATCAAGGCGGATGTGATTTATATATGTGTCTGCCTTCACAGCGGAGGCCACCCTGCTCAAACGCACACACACACACACGCACCCACGCACGCGCACGCAAACATCACACACACACACACACACACGCATCATCGACACTAGAGGAAAGGAGGGGGGTGGTAAAAGTTTGCATAAAACAAGCGCATATGTCCATCTAACAGTCCCTTGATGATGATGCTTCATTCGCTCATTGCAGGGATTGGGGGGGGGGCACAAATGAGCTAAGCTGTGTCCACAAATGTTTTGTTTTGTTTATTCGCTGACAAACCCCTAAAGATGGTATGAGAAAAGAATGAAAATCAAGGCAGCCAACCAGGAGAAAGAATAAGCTACGATGATTAAAGCTGCAAGTATTGAGGTTTAGGTGTGAAACCTCATAAATACCTAAATTTGATACCAGGCTGTGCCCACATTTCTTGACATCATCAAAAAAGCTTGGTAATTTATCATTTTCCATCTAGCTAGGATACCAGCTTCCGATTGGGGCTTATTTGGCTGAATTCAGAAAAAGTTCTTCAAAGTTTCAGTCCTGTATCCATCCATTCATTTGCAGGTCACACTGAGACAGACAACAGTCACATTCACATTCACACCGAGGTGTAATTAAAAGTTCCAATTAATTCATGCTTTTCAGGATGTAGGAGGAAACCGGAGTGCCCTGAGAAAACCCACACAGGCATGGGGAGAACATGAAAACGCCACATGGGATTTGAACACCAGTCCTCAGATCTGTGAGGCCAACGCTTTCAAGTTGATCAAAGTTAATTTCTTAACAGAATTACAAATCACAGGAAAGTTTATATGATTTAATTAAAAAATAACTGCCTAGCTTCTTCTTTTAAACCAGTGACCTCTAAACTGATTCTTGTCAAGGCCATAGGCAAAAAAATTGAAGGAAGCAGTTAAGGGCCACTGTTAATTTATTTAACACAAAAAACAATCCATCAGTGTAGGTAAGGATGTGTAAAGCTCTATCTATTATTACATATACACTGTATAGTTAAAAACAACTAGCTGGGGAAAAAAAGCTATTTTCAGGACTTTGGACAGGCTGGTGGCACTACTTAATTATGTGTGATTGCTTGCAAATACGGTGCCGGAGCTGGAAAGCGTTGGCCTCACAGTTCTGAGGGCTCGGGTTCAATACCTGCTCTCCATGTGTGGAGTTTGCATGTTCTCCCCGTGCCTCCATAGGTTTTCTCTGGGCACTCCGGTTTCCTCCCACATCACAAAAACATGCAACATTAATTGGACACTCAATAAATTGCCCCTAGGTGTGATTGTGAGTGTTGCTGTTTGTCAATTTGTGCCCTGCGATTGGCTGGCCACCAGTTCAGAGTGTACCCCGCCTCCTGCCCGTTGACAGCTGGGATAGGCTCCAGTACTCCCGTGACCCTCGTGAGGAAAAGCGGCTAAGAAAATGGATGGATGGATGGATGGATGGATGGATGCATGCATGGATGGATGGATGGATGGTTGCAAATAAGGAAGTGAGAGATGACAATAAACATTACCTCCATCCTTGCCATTCAGTGTTGAAAATAAGTAGTAAAATGCAGGCAAACAATACAGGCGATGTGGAATGTTGATTTTAGTCGATGCTGAAGGAAGCTAAAAATAAACAGCCATACATTGGATACCACTTTCATAAACCACGCAAGCATTTTTGACCCGTATACAAAAAGAATCAGTCGACAATCGTTTGAACCTAGAATCAAAACGGGGAACTGGAATCATTCAAATTCAAACAATGCCCTGCTCTAGAGATGGGTGACGCAGAAACGTGAAACTTTATTGGCTCAGCAATCATGAGGCGCAGCATGACGACAAAGTCTGATGACCTCCTATGAATGCGCTTCTAAAACTTCTTAAGAGGAAGTCTAGTTACTGTTAAAAATATACCCCAAAATGAGCGAGGAGGGTACAGGGGAAGAAGGGATGTTTTGGTGCAGAGGGTCGGGGGGGCTTCTCTTCAATCTTAGTCCCCGGGAGGCCTGGGCTGCACCTGCTGTCTCCCGGCGCTTCCCATCAGAAAGGCATTTAGAAGGCGCAGAGGCTGCAAGCTCTATCATTAGCCAGCGTAATTATTTGTGCAAGGAGAGTCGTGGCAAAAGTGGCTGCGCATAAGCAAACAGAAGGGCCGCAGGACCGAGAACAAACAATGCATTAGAGGCCATCAACAGCCATGAAAATTACAGCACAAGTCTAACGACGCAACTAAACACCCAAAAGAAGGTAAAGTGGTCTCAAGAGAAAGTGACAAACAGGAAGCCTATTTGAAAAGCATAAATGTCCATATTAACACACGGGGGGAAAAAAACAAGACATTACTCACAAAGTCATGTTTGTGGCTGCGGGCGCTGTCCCTCCTACAGTTCATCAATTCCACAGCATGACAAGTCGTCATCCCGACAATGCTTCATCTGCTCGTGCTCATTTGCATGCACGCACGCACACAAACACGCTCACACACACAACTCTACACTGACTTGACAATAACACTAAGATTTGAGCTTCACGCTGTTTGATGTATCTATTGTATTATAACGACGACCACTTTTTGCATCTGTACTTCTATGGGATCAATAAAGTCTAAAACAGAGATTCATAAATGGTGGTGCATACATTAATAGGAACTGCAAATTATGTTTAGCGCTACAACTGAAGGCCCTAAAGAGTGATGCACAGCCTACTGGGGAGCACAAAAAGTTGGATGCGCCCTCTTTGAGATGTAAAACTACAGTACTATATGTGATGCCCTGGGATCCCTAAACAATGCCACCCACACGGGAAGAGAACTTCTCTTAAAACATTTAAACAAGAATTTGTCAATTCTTTACACCAGAATGCTAAAACCTGGTAGTGCACGAGGTACCCCAAACTGCAGACTATGTACACCTAGGGAACACAAAATGTGGTGCACCACTCCTGGGGACAACAAAACATTCAGCCCCTGAGGGCCCAAAACGTTTGCACTGTACCAATAAGGTTTCCAGAAATGCAGTGTCTGCACCATTGGAGACCACAAACTGTGCTGTGTACCCTCCTTGGGACCCCAAGCTGCAGTGTTCACTTTCCTCAAGGCATTAAACCTAAAAAGGCAGAAAATGTGGTACATGCAGCCATACGGTAGGAACACTAGGTGCAGAATGGGCACCTCAAAAAATGTTTGTACAACCCTGGGGACCACAAATTGGGGTGCACACCCTGGGACCAACAAAAGTGGCAACCGCACATGACATTTTATGTCCTGGGTCCCTTGCAGAGGGGAAGTTCTTCCAAACACCCCTTCTTCTTCTTCTTTTCCTTTCGGCTTGTCCCGTTAAGGGTCGCCACAGCGTGTCATCTTTTTCCATCTTAGCCTATCTTCTGCATCTTCCTCTCTAACCCCAACTGCCCTCCCCTCATAATCTTAATGACAAAACCCTAAACAAACCCACGAGAATAATAATGTCTGCTTTGAAGACTAATTTGGATTTCTTTCGAGATTTTTTTTTTTACTGAGAAATTGTCTAGATTCATTCAATTTAAAAAAAGTTATAATCTTTACATGAAAAATACACATTTTTTTAGGATAAAAATTCAAAACCTTACAGGAATAAAGTATTGAGTAACAAAGAATTTTTGAACATTACAGATGTATAACATTCTTTTGGAATTCAGAATTGTGGACAAAAAGTTTAACTTTGGTTTCAAAATTTTGCAAAAACTCCCAAACGGAAGTGAGAAAAATATGTAATGACCTGATGAAACCAAAGTTGAGTTAAGTACCCCGACAGTGAAGCATGGCATCATGCTTTGAGGCTGGTTTTCCTCAGCTGCAACTGGGTCCTGAGTAAATGTAGAGAAAATTAAACAATTAAAAGTTCCAGTCAGTATTTGCAAAAAACCTTCAAGCCTGTGCCAGAAACCAAATGTCAGGAAAAGCCTATGAGAGCATCTACAAAGTATTACCAGAGGCAATGCTTTCAGATGTGCACTGACTCCCATTTAATACAAGCTTGGACATGACTGACCCACATTATTTCAGATACAGTATTATTTGTTTTTTTTTTACACTGTTGAAAAGATAGAGAGAAAAAAATCAAGTGGGTTGTCTCATAGGTCCCAATGGTGGTAAAGCTAAGGATTTAGCTTGGTCGAATTTTGTAATTTTTTCATAAAAACCCGAGATTTATACAGTGTTTAGACTTTTTATATCCACTGTATATGGTTCCACAGACATAACCAGGCCTGAACCCATTTGGCAACCATTGCCCTTGGGATTCCCATTGTGGGTCGTTGAGAAATTCCCAACTTTCATCGTCAATCAAGGACATTTAGCATAATATCCATCTGCAGTTCAAATCCTACCCACAAATTGAACTCCTCTTTTAGACCACACACACACACTACACTGCAAACACACTTTGCCAAACATACAAACCATTACTAGCTAATTGAATGTAATTTATTTAGTTTTCTGGAAAAATCCATTAAAGGCAGGAGAACTCCCTGTAAGCACTTGACGCACCTCCACAAATGACAGGCTCGTATGGCACGCCCTCTTCCCAAACATAATTAAAACACCACGTATCAATACACACATTGCAAATGACACGCATGTAAGGGGCACGCAGGACTCATCTTCTCACGTCATTAGCGGCCCACCATGACAGTGGGCCGCTGGCCATTTCTTCTATACAGAGTCTCTAATGGGAGACCCACTCTGGATGCTAAAATATGCACAGAAAATGCACACACACATATACATAAGCCTTTTGAAATGAATGGTTATTTATTCACTAAACGAGGGTGTGGGTGTTTAATGTTCCTTGGACGTTGGGTAGTGTTTCGGTGGAAACAGAGCCTGAGCCCCCCGGCAACAGACATCATTTATTTTACACATAGCCTTAATACCGCACAGTAGGCAGCCGTAGAGAGACGGGCTTTCCATGGAAGAGGAACATCTTAATGAGTGTGTGTCTGTGTGTCTGGATGAACACATTAAGAGATGGAAAAGGGAGATACTGAACTATTGTGTGTTTGTTTGTGTGTGCGGGTGTATGCGTGCGTGTGCGTGTGTATGTATGTGTTTTTATGTTGGATTTTTAGGGGGCCTATCTGTAGGGAAATGACACCTGGTTATGACTACATGTGCACAGCAAAGGAGGCCGCCTCAATACACACTTCCTTTAAAAAAAAGAACTGTGAGGCCAACGCTCTACACCTGCCCCACTGTGGTGCAGATTTTTTTTTCAGGTTTTTTTTATTATTATTTGTCAATGTTGTTTTTATTAAAGTGATGCAAGTCATTAGTTTTTTTTAAATTGATAAAAATTAAATTCAATGTTTTTCTTGATGTCATTGTGACTGCAGTTGTACTTGTTTTTATCAATATTTGTTTAATTTGTATTTATAACTATTTCTGCAAGTAGTCATGTGCTTTTACTTTTCTTTAATTCGTTTATTTCAGGCAATGGTATAGCTGCAGGAAGACTAAGGAGATTAGCAATCGCATACTTGTTTCATGTATGCCAACAAAAAAGACCAACATGCAAGAAGCTGAAAAAACATGTTTCCATTTATGCCTGAAGGCAAGTGGGAAGAAAAGAAACTAAAATCCCACCCCTGTTTCTCATTTATATTAACACAATAGAAGATTTCAGCGCTTAAGGGCTTATACTGCTAGAGCAGAAATGTATTTAATTCATGAACTACTGTTCCACACATCATTAATTGGAGACTCTAAATTGCCTTTTCTCTGTGACTGTGTGAATCGTTGTTGGTTTCTATGTGCCCTGCGATTGGCTGGCAACCAGTTCAGGGTGTACTGCCCCGTGCCCGATGATAGCTGGGATAGGCTAAAGCACTCCTATGACCCTTGTGAGGATAAGCAGCTCAGATAATGGATGGATGTTCCACACATAAGCAGCACAGTGGCCGCGCCAGGGTGGTGTTTGGATATTTTCTCAGTGCCTGCATGGCTTTTCTCCAAATACTTTATTCCCACATCTCAAAAATGTACGTTAGGTAAACTGAATTGCCTATAGGTGTGAATGTAAGTGTGAATGATTGCTTATATGTGCCCCGCTATTAGCTGCTACTAGTTCAGGGTGTACTCAGCCTCTCATCCAGAGTTACTGAGATAGGCGCCAGTACACCTGTGGCCCTGGTGTGGAAAAGCGGTGTAGAAAATGGATGGAGAGATGGACGTTCCACCCATCAGTACAGACTAATAGTTAATAACTCAATACTTGATGACAAAAAGAAATTCCATGGTGGAATTACCATACGAAACAGATAGTCTTATTACATCATGAGAAAATTTTTATACCAGCAATGGTAAGGAAAGTGAACTGTACCAATAATAGTAAAATTTAGCACATGCCAATGGTGCTATAAAACAAGTATACGACCAAATCCACCAGCCTTATAAACCATCTGAAGTTGTTGCCACAGCAACGATTAAGATGCTAGTCCAACCAAAGTTTTGAGAAACTTACCTCCTCACCTACAGAGACCGAGGTGAGCGCGATGGTCATCTGTCCATCGGAGAACTCCCTCAGCTCCTTGGACAGCAGGTGCTCCGCAGCTGAGCCATGTTAGCACAGCACAAGACGACTAACGGTTATACAGTGAACGCCCGCGATAAAGCGGTTCATCCTTCACGCCCTCGCTGTATCGCACATTTTTAAGCAGTATGGAGGCAAGTCCAAAATGCATACAGTAGTTGCATGCCGTCTGTATCGTACCATGCTGTTCCACAACATGCCAGGCAGCACTGAGCTACTTTGGAAGAGATTCTCGGTAGTTGAGAGAAAGAAAGAGGCAGAGAAAGAAGGTCCCCTGCTACTTCCGTAATGTTTGTTCCCACAGACACCTGAGAGTATTGTTGGATGCTCTGTTTACATGTGTTGTTGCCCTATTATTTTTAAGTAGCAATTGTCTAAAGGTTTTTAAATTCCCAAAATATCAATCCAAATTTCAAGTAGCCAATCTTTATACGTTTACATGAAGGCGGCAAACCTTTCTTATAGTGAACTATGTGTGTTGATTCAACATCTTGGTCTTGAATATACTGCATTTCGTTCAGTTTTGTCAGTTTACAAGTTGACTACAAATGACAGTGACAAATGAGCAGAATGGAGCAAGCACGCTTTGCCCATTATTTGTCGAACTGTGGAAGAGAAAGAGTTGTCTTCCATTTGATCAACGTGATATTGTACGATTTAATTGTTTCCTAAGTTCTTTTAGCAATAACTGTGCCTTGATTGTAAATATTTTTATCCGAGTTACTTTCCCTCATATTACAGTTGTTCTTCAATTTTATTTTATTGGTTCAAGCACCTTGTGGAGAAGTGCTCGTTATCATATAATGGCAATAGGGGCTTTTGATTTGATTATTTGACAGTGAGAAAGTAACAGCAAGAGCTAAGAAATACATTGAAAAGTGTTTTAATACATTTAAATCCATTTTAATTAATTTAAATATGTTTAAAGCATGTTGGAAAAGTCTTTTTTTTTTTTAATCTTTACATCGCGGGTGTGTCTGGAACAAATCCCCCACGATAAATTGGGGTTCCACACAAACACAAACATGCAAACAGACAACTACTTGCAAACACATGAACACACACATGAACACTCTATAAACTACACAACAGAGGAACAAAAATGAAATGTTTTTAAGGAACTTTATCGTGTGGTTGAGATCTTTGGTGAAATGAAAAGTGCAAAATCAGAAAGTGAGTGATCACCTTGTAGCAGCCCCTTCCTGTCACCACACCACTCCAAACATCTCACCAGGTCATCCAGTCGTTCACGCCGGCGGCATTGTTCAAGTCTGAGGTCTTCTCTTTGGAGCCGCAATGCCTCTGAAAGCACATGTATGCACACACACACACACACACACAAACACAGATGCATTTGAGGGGTCCCTTAAGAAGATCCACTGTAAAAATCTGACCTTTAGATATGTTGTTCTAGTATTTTTTTAATGAAGCAATCACCATAATGTAATGCCCATACACATTCAGCCGATTGTTGGCAAATCATCAATTACTTTTTTGAAAATAGGACTTTAAGTGTGTCTGTTACAGCATGCGAGGCATAGACCCAATAAAGCCAGGTTGCTGAACTAGATTTCTTTATTCCAAACGTCTTTACCATTATTGATCAAATTATGTGAAAATTACCCAATTACTCTTTATAAAAACAATTGCTTTTGTGACAGTCTTGATTTAAGTTGTTTTCGTTTTCTATGGAATATTTTGTTATTTTTTATTAAAAACAGTGCTGCTTTTCACGGCGCTTCAGAGGATTAATGACATTTCAAGTTATTTCAATCGGGAAAACGTATTTGATAATTGACTAAAATGATTTACAAGATTAGTGATGGAATGACTCTGAAGTCAATGTAGCACTGCACAGTTCAGTTGGCAGTCAGTTTGTAGTAGTAGTCTTATTACATCTTGAGTTTCAAAACTTTGTGAAGGCCTCATTGTTCAAAAGACTATAAGTAGACAAAGACAGACAAATAAGACATGAGGACATGTAGTTGTGTTACATAATTATCATCCTTCTATGTTTACTTTGACTGTGTGTTTGGGGGTGGGGTGTAAATGCCTGTGTATGTGTGGACTTGCTCGTTATAGTGCTACCTCAAGCTCTTTACTGACCTTAATTCCCTCTTCCCTCCATCCATCACTTTCACACAGATCAGAGAACATTTTCAACTCAAGACCCAAATCTGACCTAAAATGGTGTTCATTTTTTCCAGATGCCACAGGAAGAATTAAAAAAGAAGCAATCTGTCATGAAGTCCGACTCATTACCGTAGTTTTACTAAGTTTGTCTTCACTGGTTATGTTATGACGTAACTCAAAATGGTCATTTCAAAACAACGCAACATGAAAATTCGAACCAAATGTCTGCTAAAGTGGAAATTCCAAATGGCAAAGTAAAACGTTTTTATAAATGAAATTCCTCAACTCACTTTAAATTGCTTCTTTGGCGCTAAGATACCACCAGATGGGGCCAAAGCTTTGGACATGCTTGAGCCTTGAAATTTATGACTTGAGACTTACTTGTGACTGGCACATATATGACTTACTCCCACCAGTGGGCTCTAAGAACTTTGAAAACGAGTTTGTGAAGATGATGTAACCACAGTCGTTTGCTTTTGTGAAGTTAAATATGTCTGGCCGGGGAGGGAGCTTGTAATACAATTTTAATTAAGATTGGTGTGATTAGGAAATGAACATGTTTTTGATGTCTTGATGTTGGTGCGGAACAGTATCTGATAGCATTATATTGTATGATACCAATTTGAACAGTTTTAGTAAGTCAAGCAAGATGCCTTTTTTCCCCCAATTACAATTTCAACATGGCCTGAGAATGCACACACTTCGCTGCAGGGAATTATTTTAACACCATAATCTCCAGGAAGACACAATTAAGGTTCTTTCTTATATCAAAATCTGAATAGACACTGTAACTGTCAATACCAGTTTTCCCCAACCAAAAACCATGGATGACCAGGGAGACTAAGGTACCCCTGAGACGTCGTAACACCGCCTTCAGGTCAGGGGACAAGGTACAATGCAGCGCTGCCAGGGCTGACTTAAAGAGAGGCATCAAAGGGCTCAAGGCGGCCTACAAAAGTAACATTGCGGAGTGCTTCACAGAAAATAACTAAAAAAAAGATGTGGGAAGGATTACAACACATCACAAACTACAACAAAAATAACCAGATGTGTGCCAGAAACACAGACGCCTCACTGGCAGAGGAACTAAACAGTTTCTTTGCCTGCTTTGAGACTGACAGATCAGATTCAGTGTCATCACAACCATCTCCCATCAGCAGCACACTGACGCTTCAGGAACATGAAGTGAGATGTGTGCTCAGGACACCAGGAAGGCTGCTGGCTCAGATGGAGTGCCTGGGAAGGTAATGAACGCCTGCGCTGATCAGGGTTAGCCTGACTGCTGTTTGTACCAAAATCTTTAACTGTTCACTTCAACAATCAACCATCCCCTCCTGCTTGAAATCTGCAACAATCATCCACGTCGCTAAAAGGTCAGCCATTGACAGTTTGAATGATTACTGTGACCATGAAGGTTTTTTTTTTTCAAGTTTCTGCTTTGACCAGAGCACAAAAACACTGACTCGGTGACGTTTCCAGTAAAAAAAAATATCTGTGAATTTGTGAATGCCGAATCATGACTATGTGCGGGCTCACTTTTATTTTAAAATACGGAGTTACCGGTACTTTTCAGTCAACCTTTACATGGATGGATGGTTATGGTGCCATAAGTTTGTGAAACAATAGCAACTTCCTGATACTTAAGAGTAGCAGTCGCACATTATTGTGTCTCTGTGCCTTACTCACAACCTTCCTCTCTGCTGGTGGCTGTTAAGCCAATGGAGTGCAAGGATTTGAACGTGTGTCGCCCCATTACCTCCCTCAGGGTGCATGTGTGTCTCTCTATAACCTCTGAGGCTTTCCCTCAGCACCGCTCCGATGCGCTCGGGTGCCTCTTGAAGAAGCTCTCTGGCGACCAACATTGACGAGGACGGCGGGCCATAGTCGTCGTCATCAGCATCATCATGGTGATGGACCACTCGCAGAATGCTGGAGTCCAAAGCGTGGCGCTCAGAGCTGATTTGCATTAACACATACAGGCAATGGATTCATTAGCAAATACACACTCTCCCTGTGTCAGCGTGCATGCATGTCAGTATACCCATCTAGCAGGCCGTCCCTCATCAGCGTCATTGACAGTTTTCCTGCCCGATGGATTTTCATCAGGTCCAGGTCGTCCTTCCACAGCAAGAGCCTCTCACACACTTTGATCTTGCGCAGGTAGCCCAGGGTCTCACCAGGCAGCGAGGCAGCGTCACCACGGCGGCCGCAGAGCAACGGCACACACACACCCAGAGTGGGTTCCTTCTGATAGGGTTTCATAGAAACAGCAGAGACATGGTGGTCAAGGACAAACTTTATGGTCTGTAATGCATGTCATTAGTGGACTCATACATGCACAAGAAAGCACTCACACTCTCACATGCAATCATGGACCCGTCCTCCCACACACACACACACACACACACACACACACACACACAATACATGTTCACACTCTAACGCAGTTAAGGCCTTTTCACACTACACTTGGTTTTCTTGGGTGTTCACTTCGGGGCAGGGCACAGGAATGATGGCGCTCTGGTGCAAGCTTGGCATATTTGAATTGGTTATTTAGCAGGCTAGTAGGACGTAGTATGGATGCTATTCACACTGATACGTCTATTGCTGTTAGCAATATCACTCCGTCAAACCCCTCTCCTGTTGGATGTGCCACCTGATGTCACAGTTGATGTCAATGAGGTAAAATCCCAATTAATTACATTCCTACAAGACACAGTAATATATGATTTTAAATTATTTATGATCTGCGAATGGCCGGCAACCAGTTCAGTGCGGCACCACCTCACTCTGATTCTTGTGTGTTTGTCCCTAACTAACACATGCAGTAACTGTTTGTCTTTAATCTCAATCACACACTATTCAGCCAGTTGTTGACTATAGCAAAGGTATTTGATTGACAGGTGAAGGATTCATCTCTAGTGTCCTCAGTGGACCAACCACACAGTCCTGCAGCTCCAGAACAGGCCTTATTTTTCATGATTTCAAGAGGGACAAAAAAAACCCCAACAATATTATTGTTTAATTTTTGGGAGAAAAAATTCTCATAACAGGCCTATATGCAAGCACTTTCACAAAACATATGCACAATGCATGTCTTTAGTAGACTTGCTCACACACATATACACACACACGCATGCACACGCACACGCACACGCACAACATGTGTACCTGACTAAGGTGTAGTGCTAAGCACAGTGTGGCAGCAACAGTGTCCACATCTGCATCTGGGCCACCTAGCACAGCATGAATACCCTTGTCAGTCCACACCTGAAAAAGACAAAAATACACACACAAGAGATGAGTTACGGTAAATAATCGTGTGTGTGTGGATGACATTCAATCCTGACAGTTCTCATATTTCTTCATTTTTCACCATGTTTTGATACAGTATTAACGACTGTGTAAGCTGAACCCAACGCTCCGCATTAATAATAATATTGATACACATATGAATAAATAAATAAATAGATACATAAAGAGAACTAACACTTGACTTAACACTAACATACACTCCTCATTTTGGTTTAATGGACGTGAATGACAGAAACATGAGAATCTCTGCAGATTGAACCCCTGTTTATCGCAGGGGGTTGTTCCAGACCTCCACAGCCACTAATCCTCATAGTTTCCAAACAAATGCAAGTATACAAATACCATATGTATTGAGGCAGCACGGAGGCGCAGCTGGAAAGTGTTGGTCTCACAGTTCTGAGGACCTGGGTTCAATCCACCCCCACCTGTGTGAACTTTGCATGTTCTCCCTATGCTTGTGTGGGTTTGCTCCAGGCACTGCAGTTTCCTCCCACATCCCAAAAACATGCAACATTATTTGGACACTCTAAATTGTCCCCAGGTGTGATTGTGAGTATGGCTGGTTGTCTCAATGTGCCCTGCGAATGGCTGGCAACCAGTTAAGGGTGTACGCCCCCTCCTGCCCGTTGACGGCACCTGTGACCCTCGTGAGGATAAGTGGCTAAGAAAAATGGATGGATGGACCATATGTATTGCATTATCTGTGAATAGATAAATTTCTGCACCAGAGAGAAAAAACATTTTTTTCCCTTGTATTTATTGGGGGCTCAACAATTGCAATGGTGCCTTCTGATACAAGTGACCTAACCTATGATGTTTTTTTAATACGAGCTGTCAGTCAGGTTTTTTTTTTCTTTAAATTGGGAATGGCAATATCAGATAGAAGCTCCATATGGTGGCGATGATCTTAACTCACTTCACAGTAGACAAAAGTTTGGCAAATAGTGAGCAACTGTTTAATAAAATGGCTTAATGCTGTTTTATGCCACTCCCAGTTGAAGTTTACAGTTGAAACTAAAAACAAAGACAATAATACTCTTTGTTTGAAACAATTAAACAACCTTAGCTTATGAATTCCCCCTAGCTTTCACCATGTTACCTTAGTGCTAATATAAAATGGTAAGCGTTATTAAAAGGTTTATGATTCGTTTCAATATTTGTGATGTGAGAAAATATTTGAACACAATGATATGGTGACATACTGTTTGTAGGTAGACAGCGCCACACCCTCAGAGGCATATATTCTTTATTTTACATGGAAAAATGACTATTATTGCATTTTATTTAATCACAGAGTAGTACTGACTCTTTGTTCATCTATATGACTATACATACTATACTGCCCCTATGAGCCAAGGCGCAAACACCAGAAGGAGAAGCAGAATGAAATTATCCATCCATCCATCCATTTTCTACTTATCCTCACAAGGATTGCGGGAGTGCTGGAGCCTATCTGAGCTGTCAACGGGCAGGAGGCGGGGTATACCCTGAACTGGTTGCCAGCCAACCGCAGGGGACATAGAGACAGACAACAGCCGCACTCACTATCACACCTAGGGGTAATTTAGAATTCATGTTACATGTTTTTGGGATGTGGGAGGAAACCGGAGTGCCTGGAAAAAACTCACGCAGGCATGGGAGAACATGCAAACTCCACACAACCAGGGCTGTGATTGAACCCGTGTTCTGAGAACTGTGAGGCTAACGTTTTCCAGCTGCACCACCGTGTCGCCATAATAAAATTAATTAAGGTATTAAATCATGATGCACAAACTGCTGGATTATTTTTATTTATTTATGTTATTAGTGGATACAATATTATAGAATTATATTTTCCTGATTAAAAACACAACAAAAATCTGCTGAATTTTTTGGGGGGAAGGAACAGAAGAATGGTATTTCCATTCATTTAATTGGCAATAAATTATTTGAGATAAGAGTGTTTTGAGCTACAGTCGTGGTCACGGAACAAATTCAATTCATATCTCACAGAATCACCGTAGTTGGAACAAAAGCCACAAGTGTTCCAAGAAATAAATCAGCAGAAATCAATCATGCATGGCACATTGTACAGAGATCCTTTCTGGTTCGATCATGTGTTAGCAAAGAGGGTGGAAAGGGAGGAAATGAGATACTGAAGCGGGAGAAAAGCGAATGATGATCAAAGCGGAAGGAATGAAGTGTTGAGATTGAAGGAAGCAGGGCAGGAAGTTTAAAGAGGCTTTTAAAATAAAGTAGGCGAGAAAGTGTGGGGAGATACTTAGTGGCCAAAAGGCTGTGAAATGGATGCAGAAATGTGACACTTGAAATGTGACATCAGGAAAAAGAAGAGAAGATGGTGAGATGGAGGATGAATCAATATTGGTCGGCCAGAGAGAGGAACTGATGCATTAGTGGGGAAACATTCCACGTTGTGCTTTTTCTTTTCTGTGTGTGTGTGTGCGTGTGTGCGTGTGCGTGTGTGTGTGGTTGTGTGTGTTGTGTGTGTGTTGTGTGTGTGTGTGTGTGTGTGTGGTGTGTGTGTGTGTGTGTGTGTGTGTGGTGTGTGTGTGTGTGGTGTGTGTGTGTGTGTGTGTGTGTGAGTGTGAGTGTGTGTATGCGTGCATGTGTTTCAGCATTCAATCTGGAATAATGGAAAATTCTACACCAGAGATTAGGAAATTATACCAAATCATAATATGTGTGGCTTTCCTTCCCTACGTTAGGACATGACAGTACTGTGCCTTTATTCTTCTTTTTGTTTTTCATCTCACTCGATCAGCAGCACGTCGCTGGCTCGTAAATTAAATTTTGGCTTGCAACAGAACTCAAAAAGAAATAGCACTGGCCAATTAATCAAAATTTAATCGTGATTTCAATTTTGGCTTCTCATGATCCTAAAAAGGCTGTAATCGAAGAAAACAAATGTGCCATGGTGGTGGTTGTATACGCAGATTCCTGCATTGTAAAGGACGCTGAACAAATGGACAATACAGTGAAGCTGATATTTTTAGCCATATTTTGTTTTCTCTATTTTCTCTTATTATTTCACTTGGCTCTCCGGGCACTCCGGTTTCCTCTCACATGCCAAAAACATGCAACATTAATTGGACACTCTAAATTGGCCCTCGGTGTGATTGTGAGTGTGGCTGTTTGTCTCTATGTGCCCTGCGATTGGCTGGCAACCAGTTCAGAGTGTATCCTGCCTCCTGCCCGTTGACAGCTGGGATAGACTCCAGCACTCCCCATGACCCTCGTAAGGATAAGCAGCAAAGAAAACAGATGGATGGATGGATTTCACTTGGCATTAATGTTTTTTCCTCAATGTTCTTTTCAGTTATAATTCAGGTTGAGTTTTGAGTCAAATAAATCATTTTTTTAAATCAATGGATAATCATGTTTATGATTTCAATATCAAGCAAAATAATCAATAATATTATTTCTTTTATAATCCACAAAGAAATGTTTGTACCATGAAAAAAAATTATAAATTGGAGGCACTCATAAGACAATTTCCAATGTTATCTCAAATGATCCAAACATTTGTTAGCCTGTATCCCTCTAATGAAGAGATTTAGAAACAATGTGTTTTTTCTGTTCTAGTCTTTTCCTCTCATATCACATCACACCTGAAGTTTTTAAGAAAATGTAAGGGGTGAAGGAATAATTTTTGGTTGATTTTACATGGAATGACCATTGGCCTTGTACATTTCCAAGGATGAATGTGACGAGCGGAGCCCACACATTTTCCCTTCCTTGCGCTCTTATCACAAGGCCTCTCTAGTTAGAGACGTAATCAGATCGCTCCAAGCAAAAGGGAATAATGCTGGAAGTCTACTCAGCACATTGGTTCATCTGCAAGAGCTACCCACACGCACAAATACACACAGACACACACACACACACACACAGAAAGAGTTATGTGAGAGAGGTAAAACTCGGGGCAATTAGGACTATGGACGTACTGGATTGTGGCCATGCACACAGCACATCAGCAATGACAAAGAGTCATGCAATGGCACAAATTATCCATGGTTATACTGGACGACAAAAACAAAACAGAAAAAAAATCAGGTCAGTTCTTGGTAGTCATTGGCATGTTGAAAAGGGTTGGGGTTTGCATGTTTTCCGCATGGTGACGTGCAGCTTCTCAATGACTGTGAGGGTCAATGTTTTGTCTAATCATGCCCTGCAATTGGCTGAGGACTCGTTCAGGGTGTACTCCTTCTATCATCTGACGCCATCTGGTATAGGTTCCAGCACACCAGTGACCCTAATGAGGATATAAGTGGTACAGAAGACCTTACAATGGATATAGCAAGGGATGGATAGAAAGGGGAAAGGTAGATAAGTAGAAGGATATGGGTTGCAGGAGTGGTAGAGGCTATCCCGGCTAAGTTCAGGTGAAAGGCGTGGTACACCCTGAAACAAACAACCATTCGCACTCACATTCAGGCAATTTAGAGTCTTTAATTAGCCTACCCTACAATATTTTGGGAGGTGGGAGGAAATTGTAGTACCTGGAGAAAACCCACGCAGGCACAGAGAGCACATCCAAACTCCACACAGTCGGGGCCAGGATTTGAACCCCAGTCCTCAAAACTGTGAGGGCGATCCGCAAACCAGTTACCACCATGCTCTCTCACAACTAAAATCATTGAGAATATAATTAATCCTAAAAATATAAAATAACATAGTGAAGTATGAAATCAGCTGCATTTTTGCTTCCGTTCATTGGATTCTTCAAGTACCGGTAATACTGTATGTCACATGTCAAAGTCTGGCCTGGGGACTGGAGCCGGCCCGTCACATCATTTTGTGTGGCCCGCAAAAGCAAATCATGTGCCACGACTTCAAGTTTCTTGCGAGAATACTTAAAATGAAAAATACCGAAATTTCAAATGCTCTTGTAATAACGTTGAAATATTGCAAACATTTTCTGTGTTAGAAGTACCCCTTTTAAAAGAAATATAATGGTTGATCAAAGTTTTTTTATTGGCTTTTTATTTCGTAAATCTTTATCCATCAATGTGTTGTGTATATGTAATTATATGAGACAATTCATTTATGAGTTCACAGCCATAACGGGCCTCCAAGTGAAACCATAACGACCATGTACAATAAACACCCCTGTTTTAGTGGTACCATACAGTCTGTGAAAATGAAGGAGAAATTCAAGAAACAAGGTATTAGTGCCGTGACGTACAGGTGTTCACTTTTTTTAATGAGGAAAATAATTGATTGCAAATCATTTGCTACAGCGTGCTGGTCCCAGTTTTTGAGTCAATTAAATGGAATGCTAGCATGTTAGGATCGCCTGTGGTGGGTGGTGGTGATGAACTTGTTGATGTCAAGCCTCAAGGGGTACACGAGCCTCCCTCATCCCAACCAATCCACACAATGGTGGTGTACTGGATGTGTCTACAGGTGCAGCAACAGGATAGAAGTCTGTAGCGCGCACACACCCACACGCGCACTCATAGATAGATACACGGAGGTGGGGGGCTTCTGTGATGTGTGGAGGCTCGCAACTCACCCCTAGTCTGCAGTCCACTCTCCGGAGATAGTCGTCCATGTCTGCCTACGTCGGCGCTGTACCACCATGGAGTTCCACATATGATACACAACAAATCAACTAGGGGCGTTCATGTGTCGAACTGTGGTGTCTACGCGTGTGGGTGTGCGGCGTAGAGACCCCCCCCCCCCCCTGCTACGGTCTCACTGCAGCAGTCCCTCTGCAGCAGCTGTGTGTTGGCGCCGCCCCTTCTCGGTAAACCAGGCTGGGTCTGGGTGACAGCTGGCACTAGTTGAAGCCGCGCAGGTACACGCCCGTCGTGTATTACTGCGCCGCTCTCTTTAAGGAACCCTCACGCGTCAGTCATTTTGACAGTAAATTTGAGGACGGATGTAGCGAAGGTTCTATTTGTTCTTGTCATTTTGTATATAGTATATGGAAATACAGTAGATGGTTGGTTGGGCAGGAAGGTGGGAATTATGGAAGGTGGATAGGTTGGTAGGTAGTTAAGTTAATTACTATAAGAAAGAAGGTTGGTAGCAGGGTAGAGTACATGTAGAAAGATACTGTAATCCCGTCAAGACATCAATTTAGTGTCCTTCAGCACCATATAAAGGATCAAGCAACTCTGAATAATCACACACAGTAATGGACTCTGTTCTATTAGATAGTGTCGTGAAAAACGCAGCCCTTCATAAAACCTCCGTTATGTTGGAATGCTCAAAGGCCTGTTTTTGCTGAAGCAGGCAATATAGGCATTTGTAAATGACGATGTGTGGAAAAGGTTATGTTGTTAATGGAAGGTACCGTAGTGCAGCCTCAGTGGAGGGCGTCAGCACAACTTTGGAGATTCACTCAATCAATAGTAATATTCTGCTGCAATGGCAAGCAAAGGATCAAGTGGAGACTTGTTTGTTTATACTGTTGTTGTTTTTTTAATTCAGTTGATGAGTGAGTCGCCTAGTCAAGGAGAAGTGTTGTTAGTCACTCATTGGGTTTGTCAGGTAGTTAGTCAGTCAGTGATTTAGTCAATCCCTGTATTGTTTAGTCAGTTAGTCACCCAGTCTATGGACTTGGTCACTTTGGCAGTCGTTCCAAACCATGTGAACCATTAAGTCAGCGAGTCATTTTGTCATTCAGGTTATTGAGTTAGTCAGTCTGACTAAGTCGGTCTGTTGCTGAATCGTTAATTCTTTCAGTTTGTTAGTTAATGAGTCAGTCGGTGACATTCATTGTCTTTATTTTAGCCGATTAGTTGGGCAAACATTCAACATTCAATGATTTAATTCAGTAAATCAGCCTGTTAATTAGTTATTTAGTCAATGGTTCTGTGAGATAATCGGTCAATAGGTTAGCTGCTCAACAAATCTGTTCATGTAGTCACTTTGTTAATGAGTCAATAGGTCAATCAATCTGTGTAAAATTTGATCAGTTAGCCTGTCAATCACTGAGTACATTATGTCAGTCAACTGGTCTGTGCATAATTTGTTCAATCATCCAATCAGTGAACCTTTCTGTCAATGAGTCATTTTTTAAGTTCATTTGAGTATGTCAGTTAGTCAGCCCTGTATGGGCTAGTCTGTCTGTCAAGGATCAGTGAATCAATCAGTCCTTTGATAAGTTAGTTCATAACTGCATATTTTTGTTCAGTTTGTGAATTCAGCCCTATGGGGGGCACAAGCCAGTCCAAACTGAAGGCCGGTACCAAGGCTTGATAAATCCAGTTGGTTGCATCAGCAAGGGAATCCGGCTTAAAACTTTAAACAAACAAATATGAGCATTCATTCAAAGAATTCCTTAGCGGACCGAGCGTTGACGGGTTAACAACATCTTGCCTCAGCACCCTGCAGGTTGACAGATCGAGTGATGAGGCTGAAACTTGAAGTTGAGGTGTTATGTATAATGTGATTTGTAGGTATGCCATGTAGGATGGGACCTAGAAGTGAAAGAGAAATTTCGGCGGGAGATATATGAGGTAATTCTGACAATCCCAGACTAAGAAAGAGTTGTGATTGATGCAGACTGTAATGGACATGTTGGTAAAAGAAACACGATGATGAAGAAGTGATGGGTAAGTTTAGCATCAGTATTATAATTCAATTACATATGTTGTACAATATATACTATAGAGATTAGAAGGGGATAAACATGCCCCTCAGCCTATAAGACAAGCAGTGCTGACATCTCACAGGCGACCATTAATTGACGTTTCCTCTACGGGCATTTCAAAAAATAAAATTTTGACATTGTCTTGAAGTGTGTTTCAAAGGCTTTAACATGTCTCAGGAAAAATCCACATTGGGGGAAGCCGACCCACCTCCAGACTTGAATGAGTCACACCTCTCAGGGCCTTTATTCACAAATTGGCCAGCTACGCATAAGGGGTGTGTCAGAAATCATTAAGGCAGAACTGGTGTAGATTGAAAACGTGAAAGCCAATTTATTTACGTACAAATGAGAGAATATGCTCTTAGTTATCACATAGAGTTCTTCAATTATGGAAAAAGTCATGATCACGATTATTTTGACTGACATTGAAATCACCATTAATAAACATGATTATTCATTGATTTTGAAACTTGGTATTGAATTAGTATTAGTAGTATGTATGTATGTATGTATGTAGTAGTATGGTGAAGTATTCAGTATAGTATTGAATATTGAATACATATACATGGAGCCATGTCTACAAACATTTGCAGGCCTGGGATGACTGTATTTTCCATTATATATGTTTGTTTTAAAAAATAACCCTTCTCTTAATATTCTGGAATTTAGCAAATACAAATAATGTTGGTAATCCTAAACCTGATACTTAGAGCATAAACATTTTAGTCTGATTTCATGTCACAAAGCCGCGACTATCTCCTGTTCCTGCTGTACACATCTTGGCCTCTTGAGGGCAGTGTGTTGCAATCCATGGATGGACCTGTATGGTACAGTTAGATAAAAAGAACTTTACAGTAAAACGTTATTAAACTTGTTTTTCTCAGATTAGGAAGAATATATGCCAGTGAGTATTGTTAATTTATCTGTTTATTTGCGTTACTATGGTGTTTGCATGGACATATGTGTTATTTGCAGGTAAATGCCTCCCTTGATCTAATGCTAATTGTAAGTATCCCGTCAATAGGGTTTCCATTGACTGATACCATAAGCTTTCAATATGTAAAACAATGTCTTTTATTTAAGTATTCAATGTGAGTAACTCTATTTTTTGTGCATTTAGTTTTACAGTAAATTCAAACTGGGATATCAATCGACAGCTTAAAGTGCCATTGACATCCCTATATACATTGTAAAACAGATATTGTTGTGAAAATTACATACAATATTATTCACTTCAATCTCTATACGAAAAAACAAGTATGAGCGGAGAGCGTGTCATTCATGCACAAAGTTGCAGAAGTCTCACTTGGCATCCAAGTGGTAGCTATATTGCCTGCTACGTCATTTACAGTTGTCACACTGGGACTGTGCCAGACGAACAACAGAGATTTTCGTTTTTTTTTTTGTTTTTTTTTTGACGAGGAGAAACTCTCACAATCGAGTGAATTGACCGGGGCAATATTACCCTATCGCTTTGAGCCAAATTTAGATGATATGCAGATCAGTTCGAACTAACAACAGACTCCCCGACAGCATGTATGACAGTATGTAGCGTACTCAGCCGCAAGCGACGACAACACCGATGAGCCACCGCGGCTGGCCGATGAAGATGTCCTCGCTTGTTGAAAGAACGATTACGTCCCCCCCCCCAAACTCTTATTTTTTAATAGCTCTATACACACCTACCTGTCATTTGGAACCCACAAAGCTCTCGTCCTTTGCACCTGTGCAATCCATCTTTCACGACGAACTGCGTCTTTTGGAAAAGTGTGAAGAGTGAATCCATCCTCCCAAGTGTTCGAGCAATATCCAGCAATACAAGAAGACGGCATTTTGGCTAACATGCAGGAAAAAAATGCTTCTTTTGTGCCGGTAAAACAGGTATAAACACACGAAACCGCCAGTGCGGGCGTCTTGAAAAAATGTCTCTTCCTGCTTCTTCTCCAAAATGAATGCCTTGAGAGGATTTTCATGGCGGGAGGTACAAAAATCCATATACGAAAACATCATGACGTGTGGGCAAAAAAACGGATGGGTCGATTCCGGCTGCCTTTTTTTTATTAAAAGCGTACTAAAAATCATGCTTAATGTTTCAGTAGCCCTTAGAAGCAAACTAAGGGAGGGGAGAACAACGTGCTGCTACAAGTAACAAAGGGTATGTTTACACCCCAGGAAGTTGCATACACAACAGGTTTTCTTCATTTATAGTGTTTAATGATAATAGAAAGCCAAAATCAATGTCACGATTCAATTTCTATTAATTACCCAGCCCTGCTGAGTAATTTAGTCAAAAAGTCAATGACTGAACTATTCAGTCAATAAGTGTGTACTTTAATGTGTACTTTGGTAATTAGTCAAACACAAAACCAACGAGTCAGTCAGTCAGTCAATAGGTTTATTAATCCGGCCAGTTAGTCAATTAGTTAAACAGTGACTTAGTCTGTCTTCTTCTTCTTTTCCTTTCAGCTTGTCCCGTTAGGGGTCGCACCAGCATGTTATCTTTTTCCATCTTAGCCTATCTCCTGCATCTTCTTCTCTAACCCCAACTGCCCTCATGTCTTCCCTCACCACATCCATAAACCTTCTCTTTGGTCTTCCTCTCGCTCTTTTGCCTGGCAGCTCCATCCTGAGCACCCTTCTACCAATATACTCACTATCTTGCCTCTGAACATGTCCAAACCATCGAAGTCTGCTCTCTCGAATCTTGTCTCCAAAACATCCAACTTTGGCTGTCCCTCTAACAAACTCATTTCTAGTCCTATCCACTCAGAGTGAGAACCTCAACATCATCATTTCTGCTACCTCCTGTTCTGCTTCCTGTTGGTTCTTCAGTGCCACTGTCTCTAATCCGTACATCATGCCCCGGCCTCACCGCTGTTTTGTAAACTTTGCCCTTCATCCTAGCAGACTCTTCTCACATAACACACCAGACACCTTCCGCCAGCTGTTCCAACCTGCTTGGATCCATTTCTTCACTTCCTTACCACACTCACCATTACTCTGGATTGTTGACCCTAAATATTTGAAGTCCTCCACCTTCACTATCTCTTCTCCCTGTAGCCTCACTCTTCCCCCTCCACCTTTCTCATTCACGCACATAAATTCTGTTTTACTTCGGCTAATCTTCATTCCTCTCCTTTCCAGTGCATGTCTCCATCTTTCTAATTGTTCCTCTGCATGCTCCCAGCTTTCACTGCATATCACAATATCATCTGCGAACATCATGGTCCAAGGGGATTCCAGTCTAACCTTATTTGTCAGCCTATCCTGTACCACTGCAAACAGGAAGGGGCTCAGAGCTGATCCCTGATGCAGTCCCACCTCCACCTTAAATTCTTCTGTCACACCTAAGGCACACCTCACCATTGTTCTGCTGCCATCATACATGTCCTGTACTATTTTAACATACTTCTCTGCCACACCAGACTTACGCATGCAGTACCACAGCTCCTCTCTTGGTACTCTGTCATAGGCTTTCTCTAGATCCATAAAGACACAATGTAGCTCCTTCTGAGCTTCTCTGTACTTTTCCACGAGCGTCCTCAAGGCAAATAATGCCTCTGTGGTACTCTTTTTAGGCATGAAACCATACTGTTGCTCGCAGATACTTACTTCTGTCCTGAGTCTAGCCTCTACAACTCTTTCCCATAACTTCATTGTGTGGCTCATCAACTTCCTCTATAATTCCCACATCTCTGATCATCGCCGTTGTTCTTAAAAATGGGAACTAGTACACTTTTCCTCCATTCTTCAGGCATCTTTTCGCCCGCTAGTATTCTGTTGAATAAGTTGGTCAAAAACTCCACAGCCATCTCTACATAACGTAAAACCACATTTGAAACTCCTCTCAACACAATGTAGTCTAATAAAACCCTTCTTAAAACCTTCGTTCCGGGGCACTTTTATTACAAACCTTCAAGGCTTCAACTTACTCTAGCAGTCTTAAGACATCTGCACGCCACTATCAAAATCACTTACATTTTTTTCACTGGAAACAATAGGCCTCACTAATTGATTTTAATGGCCTCTCTCCGCCACGACGCACCCATCATGAGTCGCGGAAGAGGTCTTTAAGATTATTATTATCACTATAATTGCCATTACCCCCCTCACTTCCCAACGTGTGAACGGAAAGCGGCGGTTGGAGAAACATCTTTGCCCTTAAGCCGAACACATCATTATTATTACTGGAGATAGGAAATAAACACACACTTTCTACACCTTTGTAGACCTCCTTCTGGACGCCCTTATTCCCTCCGCCGCCCTCTCTGTGCAAGCCCGCCGCCGTCGCATGTAATTTATGCAAAATTAATTGATACATCTTTTATAATTGATGTGCTGTAAACTTAATGAGTAATTTATGTAATTAGTCAATTAGGGATAATTCCGACATATGTTGCGTATGCCCAGAAGGTGTGCTTTACAACCAGATATTTGTCCAGGAGTTGGCGTATTCGTGCGTGTGTGTCTGTGTTACTTAATTAATTTTGTTATGCAGATCTGCCACGGAGTCTATTTAACGGCCCCCTTTGTGAAAACAGATTTAATATTGATCTTTCCTGAGCATAAAGAGAAGCTTTTTTTAGACTTCCCTGGGCCTCGATGGGGCCTTTACAAACCTTCCCGCACGGTGCATAAAAATCAAAACAAACCAAAAAGAGGAGGGAAAAAAATATTTAAAAAAAACATGCACCGCTGGTGAATACATTAGAAAAATGTTTAATAAAGAGACTGTTTTTAAAATATGCTCCCAACGTCGCCTCAGTTGACCTTTTGAGTGGCGTCATGTGCGAGGCAGCTAATTAATTGATGGTGTTTTTTGAATATTCATACCCGATACAGCACCACGCTCACCCTTAATTACATTGTTGGACTTCCTCTCTGAGGAGGCCAAACTCACCAAAGGCTTAATTATCGCAATGTATTCGGGTGGGCCCCCTCATCCACCCAGCAAGAACACTGTCAAGGACCCCCAGCCATGACACCTGGCCAGAGAAGGATGTGCACAGTTAAAGGAAGGAAGGGGATGGCAAGGGTTTTGTGGGTGGTTCTCCACCGAGAGTTTGCCCGAAGTTTGTTTACATCCTTGTTGGATCCACCGGAGAGTGTTTGAGCAGACAGACAGCCGCTGGACGCCCCTCTATGCAATTAATCAACAGCAGCGCACATGCGTGTGTGAACAGTGATGATGGTGCGCAAAAGAAGACATGATTTATTGTTTGCAAAGTCTCAAAGTGCAGTTGAGCACATTGCAGCAAGGCCGCCATTCGTGTCTCTACCATTTAAGAGCACGCAGAAGTGTACATCTGAACGGATTCGGGCCTTCATAAAATATAATAATAATAATACTGACTTTTAATTGACTAGTATCAGAGAGGTACTCATCAAACCAAGTGTATTATTGTGCTTTTAGTTAGAAACAATGGTGTGAAGTAAAGCACAATTATGACTGAAATTGAGATTTTTTTTCAAGTGTTGATACTTTACATGAGTATTTATTTTTCTGAAGACTTTTTTTTCTGGACTCCTTCTATTTGAACACAGATACAGTATCTGTATTTTCTTCTCCTTTTCATCCTTTAAGGGATCATGACATGTCAGATAAATGTAAATGGAGAAAGGTAAAGTCACCTGCGGTTATCTTGACTGATGGCTAAAACAACTGTTGGCTCTTTTAAATCCCATGAAGTCCCATTTTCTGCTCTCTGGTTACCATCACACGTACGCGCTTTGTGATTACATCCTTTCTGTGATGACAACACAAGAAAGATTCTCTAGAAAATGCTAGACATTGTTAAATTTCATTTACTGTGCAGATTATGGTTTAACATTTGCTACTGTAAAACAAGTGTAAAAATTAGTTGAATGCTGTACACAAAAATGAATCCAAATTGAATGGACCCTCACACCCACTTTTTTAATGCAAATCTTTAATATGTTTGAACTTTGAGACCATTCTTTTGCCACGTAGTGGTGGGCGTACGTAAAATTCTTCACATTATGTTATCACCTATCTGTGGAGGATGCCTGCTTCTGATTGGGGTTCAAACCAGTACAGTGGTACTCAAACAGGGGGGGCGCGTCTGGGGTTATGTGCCCAGGGCTACCATGAACTACATGAACACCTTTCCTCGTTAAGTTACACCGAGCTGCTGTTCATGTTTTTGTTGGTTTCCAAGGAATAATCTTGAGTGATCTGAGAAATTTTGCAAGGGGAGGGCACTGAAAATTTCATGTCAAAAAAAAAAAAGGGGGGGGCTGTGAAAAAAAAAAAAAAGTTTGAGAACCACTGCCCTAGTAGAAGTAGGATTATAAGGCATGGAATGTAATGGAAGTTTCACAACAAAATTGCCTTCTTTACATCCTTCTCTCAATATTACGTTATGATTGAACCGCCCAGCCAAGTTTCTGTTGAGTAATAAAAAACAGGTGACGGGGGCTGATATTGTTAACACTTTTCAGGGAGCCCCACTGATTGAGTTTGGGGAGGTTACGTTGGGGATCTATGATGGTAAATTTCTTTCGGCTTGTCCCGTCAGGAGTCGCCACAACGTGACATCTCAGGACGAACGCTCATATTTGATTGGCACAGTTTTTACACCAGATGCAACCACTCTTGGGGAGTACAAGCCTCAGTGAGATACGAACTCACGACCCCTGATTTACCAAACCAACACTCTAACCACTGATCTATGGGGCAAGGTAGATGCTACTCATGGTTATCATTAAACTGTTCTTTTGCAACCACTGGTACCTTTCTGAAGTTGTATCCCACACCAAAATCCAAAAAAGATAAGATGCTAAGCCAGTCCACAAATTTAGTAACACCGTGTCTAACACACCTCCTAGAAGGTTGTGGCATGAGTTGTGCAGTGGTTTAGGATGGGTGAAGATTAGGATGAGGGTTTGTTGCGGTTTGTGGGATTCATATTAATGTTGCCACACTTAAGGCCCATATTTGTCCCTGTACAGTTCAAAGCAGTAGTACTTTCTACTGAGATACAGCAGCCAATCACAGTGCAGTGGCATGTGTCTTGGAACCAGTAATATTCGAATAGGGCATGTCCTTTTAGGATTCGGAAGGGGGGATACGCCCCTCCAGCTATGCGCCCTGTGCCTTTGCACACTCTTCACATTACTGCCACTGACGCTAATTATGAAAACAGAGTCCCTTGAGTATAGATTCGGACCAAGAACTGCTCAGCTGGACATGCTCACCACTCTCTTCAGCATGCTGCCCGTTATTATTATAATTATTGCCATTGTTACTTTACCCTTTATTATTGATTCTCTTCTGTGGTGACGTTACACACAAAAAAAAGGCAAAAAAAAAGCAAGTCACACTTTTGCAGGTCGTCCTTTAGATGTACTCACACCAAGGGGAAGGTTAGAATTGCAAAGTTTTTGAGGGCGTTCATCCTCCACTACATTAGTTTTACAGTTGTTTGTACTTTTTGTTGTATTTAACAATAGATTTGTATATTTTTAATTGTAAATGTAGATGTTATAACTCAGGCAGCACATCTACCCAACACTTCTGAGATTCCCGGTTCAAAAATCTGCCCTAGCCTACTTCTATGGAGTTTGCATCTTCACCCGGCGGTTGTGCATATTTTCAGTAGGTACTCCGGCTTTCTCTCACATAAAAAGAAAATGCATGTTAGATTCATTTAAGACACTAAATTGTCTATATGTACGAATTTGAGCGTGAATGCTTGGTTGTCCATTTGTGCGTGGTGATTGGCTGGAGACCGGTCCTGGGTGCAGCCAGCCCCTCGTCAAAAGTCAGTAGGGAGGGGTTCCAGCAAGCTTGTGACCCTGATGAGGATGAATGCTATGACAAAGGATGGATGCAAGAATATTAAAGCACTCATAAATTGAAAATATACAGAAAATGTATGACATGTTTGGTCCATAATTCCCTGCGAGTGGCTAGCAACCAGTTCAGAGTGTACCCCGCCTCCTGCCCGTTGACAGCTGGGATAGGCTCCAGCACCCCTTGAGGATAAGCGACGAAGAAAATGGATGGATGAATGGATAGATGGTTAATAGTTTGGTTTGTGCTGCGAGCCAAAATTTGAGGTACGAGCAAGCTTCACATAAATGTCAAATTGGGAGGAATGGAAAAAAATTACGGATTAAGTTACTGGAATGCACTCTCAGAGGGTCGAGGAGAGCCACAGTTGCCACTACACTTTCACCTGTTAACTGAAGGCACAAACTGTCATACAAAATGAGGACACTCATAAGGAGGGGCAGTAGACGGCAGCTTCAGATGTCAATCACTGGGCAAACCCCTTCAAGGTACACAGCAAAATAATACTGATTGCACGTCATGTAGGTCCACGTTTCTTTACAGAATAGTCTATGCTTTTATACAGCACAGTGCTATTTTCATTTTTTTTAAACATGGTTGAGTTTCAAATTCAGTGACAAAAAATATTTACTCAGTGCATACAGGTAAATTGACTAACAGACTGTGTCACGGAACAAATCAAATTTAAAAAATCCAAGTATTATATATTAATTGTGGTCTCGATGTTTTTTTACATGATAAAAAGAAAGACTTTTACATAGTCTATGTACTAATATATTTCTTTGATCTAATATGATCTTCATTCTTGATTTTAATTCATAAGTCCGCTCCCGTGCCCGCTTTCTCTCCCTCTCCCTCCCACACAACCACCCTTGCGTGTCCTTTTTATAGTGTCTGGATAACAGCAGCGTCACAGAGCTGCGGGGGTCTCACACAAAAAAGCAACTGCAATGGGGAGCATCGCGCATGAGGAGGAGAGAGAGAGACCAATGTTCAGTCGTACATGGCTCGCAAGCGGGCTAAGTGAGCGGACGTCTCCCGCAACTTTTACGCAAGGACTCGCACTTGTACGCGCGGCACCTTTATGCACCAGGGTCTCTCTCTGGAGGGATGTCCGGGCATTGCAAACTTTGCAAAGTATTCATTGCTGCTCCTCCAATGACTCAGACGCTTGGGACCAAACTATCCGCGCAAGGGGAAATTGCTCACATGGGCTGAAAATTTGTTTTTAAGTCTTAAAAAAGAAAGGCAAAACACGAGAAGTCATGCCAAGACCTGGGAAAAACTCTTACAGTGACCAGAAGCCTCCCTATTCGTACATCTCCCTCACCGCCATGGCCATTCAGAACTCCCAAGACAAGATGCTGCCTCTGAGCGACATTTACAAGTTCATCATGGACCGCTTCCCCTACTACAGGGACAACACGCAGCGCTGGCAGAACTCCCTACGGCACAATCTCTCCTTTAACGACTGCTTCATCAAAATCCCGCGGCGGCCAGACCAGCCCGGCAAGGGCAGCTTCTGGGCCCTGCACCCGGACTGCGGCGACATGTTCGAGAACGGCAGTTTCCTGCGCCGCCGTAAGCGCTTCAAGGTGCTGCGCGCCGAGCTGGCGGCGTGCAAGAGCTCGCCCATGTTGCACTATTTCCACCACCACCACCTCCATCAGCATCTGCAGCCGGGCGGCAAGCCGGGGCAGCAGGAGCCATCGCCCGGCCGCCTGCCACTGATGCATCCGACGCCGACGCACTTCCAAGGCTACGGCATCGCTTGCGCCCAGTCGGGTGGCTTCAAACACCCGTTCGCCATCGAGAACATTATCAGCCGGGACTACAAAGGCGTCATGCCTCTCACCTCCGTCATGCACCACCTGGGCTATCCGGTCCCCCCTCAGCTGATGACCTCCGTGTGGCCCCACGTCGGGATGCTGTCCGAGCCTTTGGCCTCGTCCCGGGAGTACGCGCCCTTCGGGGTCCCGGCAAAAAGCCTGTACCACCACCACCACCACAGTGCCAACGCGCCTGCTGCGCAACCAGCCGTGCCGGTGCCGATAAAGCCCACCCCGGCTCTTATGTCACACGGCCTAAGCGGGATGTGCACCCCGGCCTCCTCCTCCCACCAAGGTGATGCTCAAGAGGAAAAAGGCAATCTCCTGCACCCAGCCATCCATTTGTCTTAATCACTTACTGCACTGCAGAAGAGGAGCACAAAAAAGCAAAGGTTGAAAACTGTTTAAAATATTTGTAAATGCTAGACGTCATTTTCTTTGCACACTGCATTTAACTTTGTGATTAAATTATATAAATACAATCAAGCGCTGAACCCAAAGAAATGCAACTCTGTCCCCCCAAATGCAATGGACATTTTATTTAATACAATTGTGTTGTGTATGTTATTTTTTCCTATTAATTGTGTTTTGCTTAGTTGTCGCTGTGTCTTGCTTGTATGTTAACTGATTTTTTTGTTCAATATTTATATTACTGTATAAGAATGTTTCTGAGCACACTTGGGACCGTGCGCACAAAAAAACCTGGACATTCCACTGTACACTATTGTGTATAAAATATTGTGTTTCCTTGAGAAAATACTTAAATTAGAGGTCTTATTTGATTGAAGTACTTTGATTCGATGACGTGACTTACATGGAAAATATTCTTCAGTTTGTACAATTATATAGGTGATTGATCAATCGTTTACTGCAACACAAATGCAAGTAAGAATGTGCCAATACAATCTTATTCCGGGTTAATTTGTAATTATTGTAATGTGTATATACTTTAAAGAAGAAAAAAAAACGATTCAAGTATAATGGGCATGATTAAATGCACGTCATGACCTTTCCCTTCTTATACTCAACGTTACATGGCATAAATCAACAGGGTGGGATGGACATCGGAGACGGTGCATGGATGATGTCCTAAATAAGTTGATATGCACTTCAAACAGGGCTTGGGATCAAGTTTTCCCTCTTTTGTTGGACGGTGTCTACACGGCGTCTTTGAAGCTCGCCTCCTCTCCTCTCCGTGCACAAAGCATCGCTGAAAGTGACTTATATTCAAAAGCCCCTCCATCCTCCCTGCTTAGCATCCCAAAGGCTCCCGAAGTCGGCATCTCCGCTAATGTCGCACGAGCCTCCTGAACAAATAATTGACATGCACCAGCCGGTCAAGAGAAGAGGCGTGGGGGGGTGGGGGATTATTTGGTTTTGTATATAATATGCGGAAAACACATGCACAGACGTGTGGCCTCTCTTTTCGCCTCGAGTGTCTATTTATTTATTTATTTATTTTACATTTACTAAGTTCGAGTCAGGATCAACAAGGTAGCCTGCAGATTCGAATTCGATAATTTTTTTGTCTTCCATAAATTAAAAGTTAAAATAAAAATACTTTCAGAGGGTTGTATATTAAATATGTTGACTTTAGTTATAGGTTTTCATTTCCACTATAACGCTATAATTGGGTACCCAAATTATCATTTTCAATTTTCTGTTAATAGAAAAGAAAAAAGTTAAATTAAAATAAACTATTTGTCTCGGTTTTTTTTTTTTTTGGTTGGTTTTATTGTTTTTACAAAAAAAATAGAGGGGTTCCAACATTTGGTATTAAAAATATGTCAACTATGATATTTAAAAAATAAACTTTTGATTATTTTTACATTGAGAATAATGATTGTGATGGGGAGCACAGGATCCAAGTGATCAGCACGTCTGCTTCACAGTTCTGAGATTCGTTGTTTGAATCTTGGTTTCTCGCCTTCCTGTGTGGGATTTGCATCTTCCCCCAGCATCAGTTTTCTCCAGGTATTCCGGTTTCCCCCCACATTCCCACAAAAAATATGTTTACATCCAGTAGGATTATTGATGACTTTAAAATTGTCCAAGAAGTGTTAATGTGAGAGTAAATGCTCGTCTATTAGTACTTTCCAAATGACTGCTTACGAGATCAGGATGTGTGCTGCCTTTGACCCAAGGTCAGGTGGCATAAGCACCAGTGCATGTGTCACCTGAATGAGGACAAGGACTATAGAAAATGGATGAATGAATGAATGAATGGATAGATGGATAGATGGATGGATGGATGGATGGATGGATAGATGGATACACTCAAGTTCAGAGTGTATGCACGTACCTGCAGGTATGTGCGTGTGTTAACCCCCTAATCAGCACTCCAATAAGGATTACTAAAACTACAACATCATCAAATGCCACTTTTTAGGGCACAATAAGATGAGTAATAATGCTATACAATAATAATGTTGAATAATGAATGAATAAACTTGAATTTGCAGTAACTTGCTGGGAAGGGTGTTGGCAATAAATAACGCTAAACTTTAATTACAAGGATCAGTACTGTATGAAATATTCCTTTAGCAAATATTCCAACAGTCAACAAACATTTCTCAATGTACAATTGCAAAGAATTTGGGAATTTCACCATTTATAGTCTATAATATCACCAAAAGATGAGAAACCACATAATTCATAAAGAGAATCTGGAGATATCTACACATATAAATAGTAAAGCCAAAAACCAATATTGAATACACATGCCTTTCAATGCCTCAGGGGCATTGCATTAAGACCTGAGATTGTTGTATAAAGTACTGTATATTCCTCAGGAACACTTAAAAAAAAAAAATTTAAAAAAAAAAAAAAAAAAAAAAAAAATATATATATATATATATATATCATTAAACACAGTTCTTTGCTACATCCACAAATACCAAACACAACTATAGCGGGCAAAAGGCATATACCAACCAACAATACCCAGAAACGCTGCCGGCTTCTCTGGGCCTGAACTCATCTGAGATGAACTGACTGAAAGTGTAAAAGTGTGGTATGATCTGATGAGTCTACATTTCAAATTGTTTTTGAAAATCAGGGATATCGTGTCCACCAGGCAAATGAAGAAAATAACCATCCGGATTGTTATCAGCCAAAAAATCATGGTGATGGTATGGGGGTGCGTTAGTGGTAGTGTTGGTATAGTTTACAGTACTTGAACATCTATGGAGAATGCAGCCCTATGGGGGCACAAACCAGTGCAATCTGTAGGCCGGTCCCAAGCCCGGATAAATGCAGAGGGTTGCGTCAGGAAGGGCATCCGGCGTAAAAACTGTGCCAAACAAATATGAGCGTTCATCTAAAGAATCCCATACCGGATCGGTCGTGGCCCGGGTTAACAACGCCCGCCCCCGGCACTGCTAACCTGCAGGGCGTCGGTGGAAATTCAGCTACTGTGGGTCGAAGACAAAGAAGAGGAGGAAACCGGATCCAGCGTCAGAAGAAAAAGAGGAATGCACAGAGCCTACAACTGAGTGTAGGGACTTTGAATGTTGGGACTATGACAGGAAAAGCACAGGAGTTGGTTGACATGATGATTAGGAGAAAGGTTGATATTCTGTGCATCCAAGAGAGCAGGTGGAAAGGTAGTAAGGCTAGAAGTTTGGGAGCAGGGTTTAAATTATTCTACCACGGAGTAGATGGGAAGAGAAATGGAGTAGGGGTTATTTTAAAGGAAGAGCTGGCTAAGAATGTCTTGGAGGTGAAAAGAGTATCAGATCGAGTGATGAGACTAAAATTTGAAATTGAGGGTGTTATGTATAATGTGGTTAGCGGCTATGCACCACAGGTAGGATGTGACCTAGAGTTGAAAGAGAAATTCTGGAAGGAACTAGATGAAGTAGTTCTGAGCATCCCAGACAGCGAGAGAGTTGTGATTGGTGCAGATTGTAATGGACATATTGGTAAAGGAAACAGGGGCGATGAAGAAGTGATGGGTAAGTACGGCATCCATGAAAGGAACTTTGAAGGGCAGATGGTGGTGGACTTTGCAAAAAGGATGGAGATGGCTGTAGTGAACACTTATTTCCAGAAGAGGGAGGAACATATAGTGACCTACAAGAGCGGAGGTAGAACCACGCAGGTAGATTATATTTTGTGCAGACGATGTAATCTGAAGGAGGTTACTGACTGTAAAGTAGTGGTAGGGGAGAGTGTAGCTCGACAGCATAGGATGGTAGTATGTAGGATGATTCTGGTGGTGGGTAGGAAGATTAAGAAGACAAAGGTAGAGCAGAGAACCATGTGGTGGAAGCTGAGAAAGGAAGAATGTTGTGCGGCCTTCCGGAAAGAGGTGAGACAGGCTCTCAATGGACAACCGAAGCTCCCGGAAGACTGGACGACGACAGCCAAGGTGATCAGAGAGACAGGCAGGAGAGTACTTGGTGTGTCATCTGGTAGGAAAGGGGAGAAGGAGACTTGGTGGTGGAACCCCAAAATACAGGGAGTCATACAAGGAAAGAGATTAGCGAAGAAGAAGTGGGATACTGAGAGGACTGAGGAGAGGCGAAAGGAGTACATCGAGATGCGACGTAGGGCAAAGGTAGAGGTGGCAAAGGCTAAACAAGAGGCATATGAAGACATGTACACCAGGTTGGACACGAAAGAAGGAGAAAAGGATCTCTACAGGTTGGCCAGACAGAGGGATAGAGATGGGAAGGATGTGCAGCAGGTAAGGGTGATTAAGGATAGAGATGGAAATGTGTTGACTGGTGCCGGTAGTGTACTAAATAGATGGAAAGAATACTTTGAGAAGTTGATGAATGAAGAAAATGAGAGAGAAGGAAGAGTTGAAGAGGCAAGAGTGAAGGACCAGGAAGTGGAAATGATTACTAAGGGGGAAGTCAGAAAGGCATTACAAAGGATGAAAAATGGGAAAGCAGTTGGTCCTGATGACATACCGGTAGAGGTATGGAAGCAATTTGGAGAGATGGCTGTGGAGTTTTTGACCAACTTATTCAACAGAATACTAGCGGGCGAAAAGATGCCTGAAGAATGGAGGAAAAGTGTTCTAGTTCCCATTTTTAAGAACAAAGGGGATGTTCAGAGCTGTGGGAACTATAGAGGAATAAAGTTGATGAGCCACACAATGAAGTTATGGGAAAGAGTAGTGGAGGCTAGACTCAGGACAGAAGTAAGTATCTGCGAGCAACAGTATGGTTTCATGCCTAGAAAGAATACCACAGATGCATTATTTGCCTTGAGGATGCTCGTGGAAAAGTACAGAGAAGGTCAGAAGGAGCTACATTGTGTCTTTGTGGATCTAGAGAAAGCCTATGACAGAGTACCAAGAGAGGAACTGTGGTACTGCATGCGTAAGTCTGGTGTGGCAGAGAAGTATGTTAAAATAGTACAGGACATGTATGATGGCAGCAGAACAATGGTGAGGTGTGCCTTAGGTGTGACAGAAGAATTTAAGGTGGAGGTGGGACTGCATCAGGGATCAGCTCTGAGCCCCTTCCTGTTTGCAGTGGTACAGGATAGGCTGACAAATAAGGTTAGACTGGAATCCCCTTGGACCATGATGTTCGCAGATGATATTGTGATATGCAGTGAAAGCTGGGAGCATGCAGAGGAACAATTAGAAAGATGGAGACATGCACTGGAAAGGAGAGGAATGAAGATTAGCCGAAGTAAAACAGAATATATGTGCGTGAATGAGAAAGGTGGAGGGGGAAGAGTGAGGCTACAGGGAGAAGAGATAGTGAAGGTGGAGGACTTCAAATATTTAGGGTCAACAATCCAGAGTAATGGTGAGTGTGGTAAGGAAGTGAAGAAACGGGTCCAAGCAGGTTGGAACAGCTGGCAAAAGGTGTCTGGTGTGTTATGTGACAGAAAAGTCTCTGCTAGGATGAAGGGGAAAGTTTATAAAGCAGTGGTGAGGCCGGCCATGATGTACGGATTAGAGACGGTGGCACTGAAGAAACAACAGGAAGCTGAACTGGAGGTGGCAGAAATGAAGATGTTGAGGTTCTCGCTCGGAGTGACCAGGTTGGATAGGATTAGAAATGAGCTCATTCGAGGGACGGCCAAAGCTGGATGTTTTGGAGACAAGATTCGAGAGAGCAGACTTCGATGGTTTGGACATGTTCAGAGGCGAGAGAGTGAGTATATTGGTAGAAGGATGCTGAGGATGGCGCTCCCAGGCAAAAGAGCGAGAGGAAGACCAAAGAGAAGGTTTATGGATGTGGTGAGGGAAGACATGAGGGCAGTTGGGGTTAGAGAGGAAGATGCAGGAGATAGGCTAAGATGGCAAAAGATGACACGCTGTGGCGACCCCTAACGGGACAAGCCGAAAGGAAAAGAAGAAGACTTGAACATCTATGGAGAAAAATTGAAGTAAAGGTCCAACAGATTTTGGAGCAATATATGCTCCCATCAAGCAATCTCTTTTTGGGGATCCGTGGCTATTTCATCAAACTAATGCCAAGGCACATCAGCATGTGTTACAACAGTGTAGCTTTTTAGTAAAAGAGGACAAGACTGACTGGCCTTTCAGCAGTACAGACCAGTCTCTAATTAAATATATGTGACGGATTAAAAAGTGCAAAATATGACAATGGAGACCCCGCACTTTTGAGCAACTGAACTTGTATATTTAGCAAGAAGCACCTGCAATGTTTCCGCAATTAGGGTCCTCAATTCCTATAAGCTCATTGAGTGTTGTGAAACGGAAGGTTGACATAACACAGTTTGGAACGTGTTTGAGCAATTAGATTTTTATTATATATCTGCTTTTGTTTTCCCCCCAAAAAATGACATTAATATAATGCAGTTTTAGTACACGTATTACTATGTTAAATTTGAGATGGAAATGACTAATATGACTCTTATGATTTCTTGAATAAAACATGAAGGTTAGAGGTGTGTTAGTGTCACAAGTGAAACTACAGTTTTGCATAGGCAATTGTGGATTAGTGGTAATTAAGCACACTTCACTGGGGCCAGAGGTGTAAATTTTACGCGCATTGTTTTAATGATTAGGCCATCATAACGAGCATCTTAATTCTTTTTTTAATCACCATAACTCATACATGCTGCGAAACACGATTGTTTGGAGATTTATTAGCATGTCATCTATTAACACTCATACGCCAATCTATGACCACAAGCAACACTAATATTAACTGTTAAAGCTAGCTCGGTGAGTCAAACTTCATTGCTGTGCTCCGTCCACAGGCAAGATGTGTGTGTGTGGGGGGGGGGATAGACACACACACACACACAGATAATTTTCCAAGGATGAACGCATCCCGGCAGCACAGTAGCGCAACTGGTTGGAGCGTTTGTCTCACAGTGCTGAGGATTGGGGTTCTAATCCTGGCCTTGCCTGTGTGGAGTTTGCAGGTTCTCCCCATGTCTGTGTGGGTTTTCTCCGTTAACCTAGGTTTCCTTCCACATCCCAAAAACATACAACATTAATCAGACACTCTAAATTGCCCCGAGGTGTGATTGTGAGACTGGTTGTTGTGTCTCCAATTGGCTGGAAACCAGTTCAGGGTGTACCCCGTCTCCTGCCCAATGATGAAAGAAGAACAAAGAAAGAAGAAGAACAAAGAAAGAAGAAGTTAATCAAAACCATATCAAAAATATTATTAATCTAAGACAATGTGGAAAAAATAGCAGATGTTAATGGCAGTATTGAGGCAATTTAGTTCCTCTGAAAGCTCAGCTGTTGAACAGTTTCTGGTCAACAAAGTATATAAGACTAAAAGAAAAAGCACACTAGTGGTCATAAGATTTAAGACATATTATTCCATCAATTAATCAGATGCTGAACTTGACTAGGAGTCTTTCTCCAGTAATTTAAGACTAAAACGGAACTAAACATTTTTAAATTGCCAGAGAGGACTTCTTAGCTTAGAAAGAGCGGCTAAATTTGTTGTTATTTGTTTTTTCTATATGAAATTAGAGGTTTCAAATGCAATCAGAAGTGCAATACATCAAGGACAGATAACAAATAAATACAAAGGGATTGTTGGCGATTGGTCTCGTTTAATCTTTCAGACTAATAACATGTATACCGTGAACCCTGGTCCAGAAAATCTGTGATACACAGGACCTGTGGAGGAAGTTTTACACTGCGGTCACTGAATCGGTTCGGTTTTCAACCATCACAGTCTGATTTAGTACTGCCACAAAGACAGACAAAATCAGACCATAACAGACAATCTAAACTGCCGAACAAAAAAAAAAACACCTATCCACTCTTGAGGGCTTGAATCTGCAGACTTTCATTGCTCATTGTCTTTCTTTGTTTTGTTTTTTAAGTCCTAAATATATATTTAGTCACACTGGCTGTTTTCCGTTATACTAAATTGGAGACAAATTCTTGTGTCTTGTAACATACTTTTACAATAAATCTGATTCTCATTCTGAAAAGACAGAACATGTTCTTGCTTCAATTTGTGTATTCGTCACTCGTAGTTGAAGTCTACTGAAAAAAAAGAATTGTACTTTTCAAGACCAACACGTTCCCGTTTTTTACATTTCATGGCACAACACGGACCTCCACTTTCAGTACGTAACTTGCTTTTCCAATAAAATCTGGTTGTACAATATACTGCTCCCACGATTTAGACGGGAAACACTGCAATTATTTTTATTATTTATATATTATTATTGCAGAGTTTTTGATGGTATAGAGGTACACACGCCTGACTTTGGTGCGGACACCGTGGGATCGATTCCCTCTCAGTGAGCTCAGGGTGCAGTCTGCCTTTCGCTCGATGCTGGCTGAGTTAGGGTCCGGCTCTCCGGTGATCCTTGTGAGGATAAGCAGCTTAGATAATTGATGGATAGATATTATTATTGCCAATGTAGTTGTTGTGTCCACCTGTTCTCATCGTATGTCACCTGTCAGTGTTGCTCAGTTATTTCACAAGTGATGTCTCATTTCCAGTTTTAGGTTTACTCAAGTGTTTGTTTGCTTTGCGTTTACATTTTGGACTTTGTTAATTTAGTATGTCGAATTTTACACAGTCCTTGTTTTCCTTTGTTTTCAGAATTAAAAATTTTTTGATATTACTGCCTTGTTTCCTTCCTCCTCGGGACTTGGTACTTCCATGTTTTGCCCCGCCTTCCCGCACCAAGACATGGATGATGATGTCAAACATTCAAATATTTAAGTTTTTAAGCACAAATATGAATATGTTGTTCTGTGTCTAATGTCTAATTTACTCCTGTAAGTGTTGATGGGAGCCTCAAGACAAAGTTACGTCCAAAATCCAGAGGTCCTCCTCTGACTCGCAACCGTTTATCTCTGCATCACAAGCAAGCACTTTGGGTTTTATTAGCGTAATAAAGTCAAGCTTCGTATCCGCATAAAAGCCTCCTGACCTCTGGGCCTTCTCATACTCCTCCAATTTATTCATCACTTCCATATTCCTTCTCACACAATGAGGATGCTATTCCACATCATGATGTATTTACCGGTCAATTATCACAGAACATTGTTAATATTAAGGCTCGCTGTGTCACACAGATTGGATTTAATACTGAAAAATATGTGTTGATTAGTGAGTTCACCTGAGTGATTCCCAATAGTTAGATGAGATGAAGAATAAGCAGCATTTATCATATACATGAGAAAGCACTTGATATATTTTTTGATGTAAACGATTCAGTTGAATAATTCTAGTTTGTCTGGACTACAATTTTTTTCAACTTTTTTTTAGGAGCTACCATACTTCAAAGTGGATCCCTGCTGATGTGTAATCCTTAAACTTACAAGAGGGCTGCAAACAGAGAGGATTTGGTCAACAAAAGCACAGTCAGTGATGTCAATTAGAAATTTCAGCAATATATTTGATTACTTTTCAGACGCCTTGAGTGACTATCTTTTAAACAAGCAAGTATAATTACTGCTAAGATAGACAAGATGAACAAAATCATTTTTACATTGCTTTCACACAGCACAGTGGAAAGCAATCACTGAGTAGATTGTGATAAACGTTGCCAAAAGACATGGAGCCCATTTATATGTTGCAAAAGCACTGATTTATTCTCGTATTGGAAACTTTTGACTTGAGGCAGGCTGTTTCAAGACGCAAATATTTTGTCAAAGTCACTTTGTATCACCTATGTTACCTTACTTGTAAAATGATTTTAACAGAGTTGGATGGGATGGTTTGTGATTCTTCTCCAAAAGACATGGACGGTAACAGCTGAGCAACGCTGTTTGATGCTACATTTTATGTGAAAATATAAAAGGATTGAATGGTGGCCATGGTGCAGCTATGTCTGAATGGAGACTGTGTCCATTTCTATGCATTAAATGTTATGGCTACTGATAATTAGGGTGAATGGCGTCTATGTAAAATTTACTTTACACTGAACAAACTGTACAGTATGTGGGGAAGGAAAGAACCATGAATGTCAATCTCATTGTGCCCTCTAGTGGAAGAAGGCAGAGAGCCATGGTAGTTTGACATTGTTGAGTAAATCAGGGCATAAGTACTACATGCATACTGAGTACCAGGTCCAAATCGAGAAGTCACCGCTTCCTCTCAAAGTCAGCAAAGGCCTGATTCACATGTTTCTAAATGACGATCCTGAGTGACTTTCTTGTGGCCAGTGTTTTACTACAGCTCTTACAGCAGTTTCTTTCTTTTGTTTTGAGTTTTCTTTTTTCAAATTCAGTTTGTTTGAATTCGCTTTAATTTTTTGTTTTGTTTATTTTTTCAAATAAAATCGTTTTATTTTAATTTTTCTTCGTTTCAGTATTAGTTCTGTTTTATTCGGGTTTCAGTATTTGTAAGTGTAATGTGTAATAAGATCACAATTAATATTGAATAATTAAAAACCCTACAAAAATACCATTAAAAATACATAACTTTCTAACAGACGGACTACCATATATATTAGGAAAACCTCTTAGTATGCTGAACCATTCAGAGTTCCTTTCATAGGAGCTCAGGGACTATTTTGGACATTTCCAACTTTGAGGGGACAGTTTGAAGATTGTGCCTTCCCGTTTCAACACATTTGTGCATCAGTGCATAAATCAAGATTCATCAAGACGTGGGAAAGTTAATTCTATGTGGATGAACTTGACTGGCCTGGACAATCCTTCCCTTAACCCCACAAAACACTTTTGGACACAAATTAATTAAACCTAGTTAGACCTGGTTGTGAAATTAGCAAGTTGTGATTTATTTTCAATATACAGTATAGAGCTCGTGCACATACATCATCAAATCATGTCATTGGCCGGAACTGTCGGTCAAACAAACCACTAGAGTTTTGTCCGATACCGTTAAACATTTACAAGGTGATGATAAACGAGAGTACGTGGAAAAACCCATATTTAATGCCGAAGTTGATGTTTGGACTATTACCCCGCATCCACTTGTCTTGGACAACTGGATCTACACATGTATCTGGTGAGTAAGTCGTCGAGATTTACACGGAAGAGTTTGAAAGCAGAGAAAAGTCTGGGCACATACAAATACTTCGTTGCTGGACCTGTTCTCAATCAAGAATAAATCCCACACAGTGATGGAGCCATTCATATTTTTTTCAAAACAAATACCAATATTTAAATAAATGACGCCTGGTTTTACACAAACTCGCATTCATTAACCATGATTGGAAAAAAAAAAAGACAGCGAGTCGGCTCCTCCGTACACGAAGCGTGTTGTGGCCACACGTTAAACTTTGGTAAACTTTTCCATGACAGACATTTTTTTAAAAATATGCATTTTTTTTTCAAAAGAGTTCAATGCATAATTAAAAAAAGAAAATAAACCACTGGGATAGGCTTCATCCCTCGTACACGGAAGCGCACTGCGGCCACACATTGAATTTCAGTAAACCTGTGTGACTGACGATTTATTTTCTTTTTTTAAATATGCATTGGACTCATTTGAGAACAATGCAAATTGGAAAAAAAAGTCTGTCGGGGAGAGGTTAACCGAACATTAACATGTGGCTGCAACACCCTTCGTGGACGTTGCAGATGACTCCCTGTTGTTCATTTTTGTTTTTTTAAACGCATTGTTCTCAAATGAGCCAACTTGGTATTATAAATACTTCTTGGGAATTTGAGATTGAGAAGAATAATTCCTACCTGAAGTTAAGTGAATGCTACACAGTCATGTGTATTTGGTTGAGCACCAACCATCAGGTTTAATTGCCGAAATCCATAGATCTTTTCTCATCTTTTCAGCTGGTATTCCATAGAATGATCTCTTTGAATATCTGTCTCATCTGTTGTAGCAACCAACAGCACAACAAGTCTCCGGCATTGTGTATATTCTGCTCCGGTTCAATGCCCTCCACCCCCACCCCGACCCCACCCCCAACAGACACTGTCGAGCAGCTCTTCCTTTTTGACCGGCAATATGGCGCCTTGAAAATTGTGACGTCACGTGCACGAGCTCTAGCTCTTGATCACATTGTCGTGATGAAAACCTTGCCCCTACCAACATGACCGCCACACAAGCATGAGTATATTGTAACCGCATAAACAACATGAAAATAAATGTAACAAATTTAGAGTATCTCAATGATAGATAGATAGATAGATAGATAGATAGATAGATAGATAGATAGATAGATAGATAGATAGATAGATAGATAGATAGATAGATAGATAGATAGATAGATAGATAGATAGATAGATAGATAGATAGATAGATAGATAGATAGATTCTTCTTTCGGAAAATTCTAACAACTACAGTGAGCAGCATAACATCGGAGTACTGTACTCAGATTGGACGCTTTTGTTAGTAGGGTACTATGACCCGTTAGTGATGCCGTGACATCATCAAGGTATCACTTCTGTTGATTTTTTTTTTTTTTTTTTGAATAAACAATTGAATGCAATGCATAAGAGATGGTCGTCTGTGTTGTTATGACATCCAAGTCCAGCGGGCGAATGACGTCAAAGCCCACGAATCGACGTTGGAGCCCCGCCCACCAAACGTCATATTACGTCGCTCAAAGCAGGCAAAACGCGAGTCAGACCCCCGAATGTAAACATGATGACAGGCAGATGAGAGGAGCACCAAAATGGTCTTCGAAAGCGTAGTGGTAGACGTCCTCAACAGGTTTCTGGGCGGCTACGTTGTCAATCTTGACAGCTCGCAGCTTAAACTCGGCATCTGGGGAGGTAAATGAACTTGTTTTATGCAGTTTTATTTCACGGGGCGGGCCATGATGCCAGAAGCTAGCGTGCTAACGTTTGTATTGACGTTAGCTTGTAGCTATTCAGGCTGTCATGTGTCAGTTTGTCGACCACCCCTCAAATCGACCGACGGAGTCCGCGGGGCCGAATCCTGTTATTTAAGTAGATAAGTTAGTGGGTAGACGTCATCATAGATTTTCAACAATTTCTCAGGCAAACTTATTGAGGCGTTACTGTGGCGAGTTTCGTTGTGATAAGTGGTGGGTCACACCCTTTCCCCACTGACATTTTGTCAGTATAGGGCTTAATGTTTAAGCATTCTTGCACACAAACAAGAAGGCCGCGGTATAAATGTGTCGCAACATAATCTCTCTGAACCGACACATTTAAAGTGGGGGATATCATGAAAAACGGACAGGGCAACAGGGTAGGGGCTCAGGTCTCAAATTTCGGTTCTGTCCTTTCTGCGTGAAGTTTGCATTTTCTTCATGCACTTGCCAGGGTTTTTATCCGGGTCTCTGGGTTTCTCCCACGTTACAAATTGTGAATATGATTGTCAGTGGTTGTGTCTAGATGCGATTGACTTCCAACCAGTCCAGAATGTACACTGCATTTGTTCCAAAGTGCAAATAAGCAGAATAGAAAATGGATGGAATAGTAAAAATCAAACAAAAGTGTAACACTCTTTCTATTTTTGAAAATGTATCCTTGAGCTTCTGCACGGTGAACGATTGATTTGCTCATCTGCCTCATAGTTCTGAGGACCCGTGTTCAAATTAACCCAGCCTCGCCTGTGTGGAGTTTGCATTTTCTCCCCGTGTCCGCATGGATTTTCTGGAGGTGCTCCAGTTTCCTCGCACATCCCAAAAACAGTTGTAGTAGATTAATTGAAGACTTTTAATTACCTGTAGGTGTGAGTGTGAGTGAGAGAGGTTATTTGTTTACATGCACCCTGCAATTTGCTGGCAACCAGTTCAGGGTGCACCCCGCCTCTCGCCCAAAGATAGCTGTGATCGACTTCAGCACCCCCGTGCCCCTATTGAGGAAAAGGGTCTTGGAAAATTAATAAATCGGTGTCTTTAAGGAATCCATACTTCACTTCTGCTTCACTGTAATGAAACATTGGAGCTAAGAAAAAAAAAAATAACCACCCCGCACTGATTTTCTCAGCCAATGACTCAGCAGCTCAGCTAGCTGAAGTTCTTTTGCGAAAGAAACACCTTGACCTCACCGAACCACAATCACATCAACGCTAAACAGCAAAGAGAACTGCAGTGTTGCCATAAATTAGCTTAAGCTGTAGCTTCTGATAAAAATGTTGTAACAATGTTAAACTAATTTGTCGAGATGGGGTCCGGTGGAATTTGTGTTTGGTCATGTCACGTCATCGACATGTTTGGCTGTGTCATCCACCACAATGCTACAGTAATTGATAAGGGTATTCTGGTGGCGAGGTGATAAAATGCTGCCTTCGCAGAAGTGAAACTGCAATGGAATCTTTGTAAGTACTGTTTTTAACAACCCAAAATGCTTTACAAGTCTTGCTTGGGCTTTGTTTGTTTTCCACGCTGCAGGCCCTAGTTCTATGAATTAGAAGGAAGCAGTAGGCTTTCGGGAAGAAATGACGAGATCCAACCAATGAAGAGATCTGGCACACTATTTGGGACGGATCCACCCCAATATGAGCAGATTTCTCCCTAGCAAGGAATATGTTTGAAAATATCTGCATTTTATTCTTAATATTTGACAAAAAAAAAAAAGAAAAAGTATTGCAACAGACCAGTGGTATAGACTCCAGCATGCCCAGGACCCTAGTGAGGATAAGCTGTTCAGCAAATGGATGGAGGGATAGATAGATGTATGGATGTTATTCATACATCTAAAAGTGGGACCTATATTACTTGTGCAAAAAGATGCATAAAATAGAAAACCTTTTGATATGGTGATTTGCATTTATGAGTTACATCCTGACAAAATCATCACTGGCCTTAGCCCCTTGGAGCCTTTATTTATTGTCTTAAATAAAGCACAAGTGTTGGAGGCACGTCAATGGGCTGTAACATCAAAAGGCTTCTTGTTTGTTTATGGAGTGTTTTATTGGGGTGCAGAGTAAGGATTTGCACTAAACTCTTAAAATAAAAGCTACTACAAAAATCACATTTTTCTAGATTTTTTTTTTTACTCTCATATAAAAAGCAAAGGACATTGTTCAAACCAAGTTTTGCAATAATTGCTTTATTTTTTACAAATGATGTGAAAATAAGTGATTATATTTGGAAAAACATCCCATTTGACAAAACAAGTATTTAAACCCGATCCTTAATGAATACAAATTTTACTTCAGACGAGTTAACATCGTAACATGAGCTGAGTTACAAGTTTTCAATGTAGATACAAATTGTTGCTTTAGGCATTGTACAACTTGCTAAATAGATTGGCCAAATCACTTCAAGTAGGCAATACTTACTGCTTAAGTAAACTTGTTCTGTTTGCAGCCATGTTGTTAGTCTCAGCAGTCAGTGTTAGTGGGAGTGTATTTGGAGGGTCAGGGTGTTGCTTGATAACAATGAGTCATCAGATTTTTATATTTTTGACAGGTGATGCAGCACTTACAAATCTTGAAATTAAGGAGAATGCTTTGGTAAGATTCAAGCCTAAAATCCATTTGGTGGAATGTTACATTTCACACACTGTGTATTTTTTCTTTTTCTCCAGAGTCAGCTTGACATTCCCTTCAAAGTGAGAGCGGGACACATAGGTGAGATTGTTTGGTTTTATGCCTTACTCTCCTGCGGAGGGACAACTTGTCACGTGTTTTATCTCAAAAGGACGCCTGCAACTCCAGATTCCGTGGAAGAACCTTTATACCCAATCCGTGGAGGCCACACTAGATGGCGTCTATCTGCTCATTGTGCCAACAGCAAGTATGTGTGATATCTCAGTAAGATGCCAAACAAGTGTAGGTAGAGGGTAATCAGTCTGTTATGACATATGAACATGATGCAATCAATAGGTCCAGTCAACTAAAAATCTCTATGGTCAGTGTGATGTATTGCATGTGTAACCATAGAAAAATACATAAATAAATATAAACATACTGCACCAGCATTAGTAACGATTGTTTTGTGTGACTGCTCTAATCACTTTTTTCTTTCATATATAGACTTACTTTTGTGAATACCTGCTTCGGAAAATACTGGATAAACTCTACGCTTATGACTACTGAAAGTCTATGTCTTTTGCTATTGCATCTATTCATTATGCCGTCGTCTCCGATCCCTCACCATCGATTCGTTAACATCAAGTTGAGCTGTCTTTTCCTGCAGGTATCAAGTATGATGCGGAAAAGGAGGAAAAGCAGTTGCAGGAGGCGCGACAGAGAGAGCTGCAAAGGATTGAGGAGACCAAGCTGAAGGTCGCTGAGCAAGGTTAGAGTCCTGCGTGTCCCTAAGCTCAATTGGTAACTCCCAGTGAGTGAAAATCTGGAAAAAAAATAATCAGCCTCTGACACCACTTTCACCAATCCACACGAAATTGGATGGCCTTATCTAGTCTGAGACGAGACATAAAAAAAATTAAATGACCCTTTCCCAAAATTGAACAGAAAATCTTTTAGTTTGGAGCAGCCCTTTATAGTCAAATTCCAGGCTTTATACATAACAAAAAGCCTTTTGGGAATTTGCCCAAACTACATAAACTCCTACTACAGAGTTTGCTCAAATAAGTCCCAATTAGAAGCAAGAATGCTAGAATTAATGAGCTACTCTCTATTGTGGTTGGCTCTGTGCCTAATATGTGTGGAGCTGCATGAAAAGGGGCTGTGTGGGCCCATTTTTCGGCGCTTGCAGATTTTATTTTCATTTAATTTTGTTTGACAGACAACCCTACGGCGGAGAAGCAGGACACTTTTGTGGAGAAGCTCGTGACTCAAATCATCAAAAATGTTCAAGTCAAGATCTCCAATATTCATATTCGCTATGAGGATGATGTGAGTCTTGAAGTTATTGTGTCTGTGTGCTTTGTAAAGAAGTACTGTAAATTTGTATTTTTCATGCGTGTTATTAATGAATTGTGTTCTCAACCTATTATTTTTTCCTCAGGTCACCAATCCGCGTTGCCCTTTGTCCTTTGGTGTGTCTCTTAGCAACCTTAGCCTTCAGGTAATCTCACGTGACCTCCATTTTGCCAGATCATGTTATTAGTAGACTTAACATCGTTTTGATTGGAATTGTGTGACTATGAGCATTTTATGATGATCGGCTGATCAGCTTTAATGTCATAATTTGCCTTTGCCGATCTGTTCAATGAGATCATTAATTGGCTCTTCAAAAGACATTTACTCCACATTTCCATCATACACAGTATATTCAAATCAAAAAGCTGGTTTATTTAGAACCTTGTTGACTTTTTTTACGTCATTTACAATCACTGGGCTTTGTCAAATCAAACGCGACCAGATACACTCGTGACCACGACCACAATACTAATTTCATTACACGAATGTTAGCACCCCATTCTATTTATCATCAGTAGTCAACATTGGATCATTGCTTACGGCCATGCTACCCTGAGAACCCCTGATTTCATCAGATCTTGGAAGCTAAGCAGGTTTGGCCCTGGTTAGTACTTGGATGGGGGGCCGCCTGGGAATACCAGGTGCTGTAAGCTTCTCTCCCCAGCTCAATGCAAAGGGGTTGCGTAAGGAAGAGCATCCAGCGAAAAACTGTGCCAAACAAATATATGCGGTCATCTAAGATGACACACTGTGGCGACCCCTAACAGGACAAGCCGAAAGGAAAAGAAGCCGAAGCAGAGTGTTAGCACCCATTATTTCTTTCATGTTGTAATGTTGGTTTGGCCTGCCTGATTACAATACATGACCTGACTATTTTTTAAGTATATAGTACACAAGTACTGTATATCATAAATGCAAATTAGTAGCCTTTTGTTTTAAACTCACAATAGGCCATTCACATGAATCCTATAAATCTATGCTATATAGATATACGTCACAGTCGCCATCGCTGACGTCATACGGTCTTTTGTACTCCTTGAACACTGGCTGCGAGAGCCATTCCACAAATTGTCCATCTAGACTCTAATGCAATCGTGAGTAATAGTCTGTGGCAAGCTAATTGGCTTGAAGTTCCATTTGTGTATTCAGCACCTGATTTGGGTGAAAGTGAAAGTGAAGGTGATTTTGATTTGATTTGCACGTGAGTTGACGAGACTAGAAAAAAGAACTTCCACCGCTTCTACTGTTAAGAAGTAACAGTACTTCGAGTCCGTTACAATGATATAAATCTCGTTTGCTTTTAATATTTTATTCCTTTTTTTATCAACTATTTTCTGCGAGACTACAACGTTGACTTCCGCATTGGCCATTGTTTGCACCAGTCTGATTTATTTTTTCTTTTTGATGTTCATGCAGTGAGTACAGTAAAATCAGAAGTTACTACTCACTCAGTACTTGAGTAATTATTTTACTGTGTTCTTTTGTATTTTTATTTTGTATTTTTGTGACCATAAGGCACAGTCTCAGTTACATGTGGTATTTCTATATTTAACACATACATAAGGCGTTTATTGGGCACAGTCATGGTGAAACATACCTTATCTTAAAACATTCTGTGGCACTCACGAGGCAGTGAGGAACAATTGCTCTTTTATTTTTGTAAGAGGTACAAATTTACATTGCCCCACACAGTGACAGGTGTAGGCAACTCATTAGTCAACATGTCATGCACAATAACGGTGTCATATCGAAACTAAAATTATCACACCACACCAAACAGAATAGCATAACTACAAAATAATAAAACAACTAAAACAACAACTGAAAAAAATATTTGACACACAACGTACACTTTAAATGCTATTTACATCCTTAGTGCCACAAAGCATCCTGGAGCGCCTCCAGCCTCCCAGCGACGCTACAGTATTGTATTGTATTGTTGTGTTGTATGTCCAAAAACAACCTGAAATGTTGACCCATTAGACCACAGAACACTTTCCCACTTTTCATCAGTCCTTCTTAGATGAGCTCAGATCTAGTTGGCAGTGTTTCTGGGTTTTGTTGATAAATGGTTTTGGCTTTGCATTGTGAAGTTCTAAGTTGCTTTCACGGATGAAGCGCCGAAATGTACTTACTGATAATTGGTTTTCTGAAGTGCTCCTGTGTCCATGTTGTGATATATTTTAGACATTTTTTGTTTTTTGGCACAGTGCCGCCTGAGGGGTTGAAGGTCAAGAGCATTCAATGTTGGTTTTTGGACTTGCAGCTTATATGCAGTGATTTCTCCAGATTCTTTGAACCTTTTGATGATATGGACCGTAGATGTTGATACCCCTAAATTTTTTGCAATTTTACGTTGAAGATTTTCCTTAAACTGTTTTCTCACTTTCACAAAGAGGTTAACCTTGCCCCGTCTTTCCTTGTGAATGATTAAGTAATGATTAGTAATTCAGGGAAGGTCCTTTTTTTTACCAAATCATGACACCCACCAGTTCCTAATTAGCCTCTTCACCTGCGGGATGTCCCAAATGCGTGTTTGATGAGCATTCCTCAAATTCCTGTCATTTTTCCTACCTGTCCCAGCTTTTTTTGTAACGCATTACAGCCATAAAAGTGCAAGTTAAATGATTGTTTGCTAAAAACAATAGTTTATCAGTTTCAACATTAACTATCTCATCTTTGTAGTGTATCCAATTAGATATAGGTTAAATGTGATTTACAAATCATTGTTTTCTGTTTTTATTTGTTTAACACAACATCCCAACTTCACTGAATTTGGGGTGGTAAAAAGATTTTTAAATTCTGCATTTGTTCCCTTGTTCAACCCATTGTGACCCAAACCGTAAAGTTCATACCGGAACTGTGACTTTTGGCCTACTTTTTTACACCTAACAGTATAACACCTTGTCTGTACCGATAGACTTGTGACGAGGACTGGAAGCCGACTGTCTTGGATGAGAATGCAAGACTTTTCTACAAGGTAAGACATTTTTTCTATTTTCACAAGTATGCTTTTGTTACATTCTTGTCTGATTTGGATGTTAGACATTGTCAGTAAATAGTTATATGTGGATGCATTGCTCCAATTTATGCTTACTTCCTCTTAGTTGGTTCAACTGGACAAATTGTTTGCCTACTGGAATGTCAACTCGGTGCTTTTCTCTAATCACAGTCCAGAAAAGGCTTTGGTAAGTCACAAAGGTTTTTGTTTTATTTTTCTTTTCTTTTATTTATGACACTGTAGATTGCAAACTAAGAATCCTCTTCATACAATGCAACTTCTACCTTTTTTTTTTTTTATAGCATTGTCTCAAGAATAGCCTGGCTCTTAAAGGCTCCTGTCATTCCGACCATGATTTCAGTGAGTGTTGTCCAAGCACGTTTGCGCGAATGCCATTTAAAAAAAAAAGAAAAAAAAAAAAAAACGAAAAAAAAAGACAAGCGTGAAAAAAGCAAACAGGGGTCTTATTTTTGTCTCAGGCCACATCATGTTTATGATTTTTCTCAAAGGGCCATAGTGACTGTGAAACCACAGAGTGAATTAGAGCTTCAACAAATAAATCAACTCATTGAGAAACAATAGGTTATCACAATAATTAACAACTCTTATGTGTGACATAAAAACACAAGTATCAAGTACACAACGTAATCAGGGCGCAATGAGGTGCAGCAGTGCGCATGAGGAAATGGCACGGCCACACTCCTACCCACCGCGGTTGCTGTCAAACACCCAACTTGGGGCTCACTGGGTTGTAAAAATGGTTGGTGTAAAAATGTTACGGTCGGCGGGAATTTTTAGGGATGGAACCACAAGCATTTTTTTTTAAAACGCCTGACAAGTGTCCAAGGGACACGAAAAGCATCATGGGTAAAGATTGACATCCCACCTAGCCAAAGGGATGCCAAGAAGATGCTACGGCGATAAGCAGTGGTCGAGCAGCTTCATTGCGCCACACAAACCAAGATACTGAATGTGCATCATGGGTAAAGACTGATGTCCCTCCTAGCCTGTGGGATGCCAGGAAGATGCTACGCCGATAGCCAATGGGAGGGCAGCTCTACCACACCTCACAAACCAAGATATAGGATATTTACATTTGGTGAAATTTGGGGGCTGCGAGTGTATTATACTGAAGGAGCATGCTCTTTTTCTTTGCTCTTTTTCTTCCTGTTAAGTATGCTGCATCTCATCCAATAGACCTCAGTGCTCTGTTGCGTGCTGTAGCACAAAATGTTATTACAGTGAAAGCACGCAATTATAAGCTCAAGCTTGCCTCTTTACTTTACAAACCCATAAAAGATTGCTAAACATCTGCAATATACTAGGTGTATGAGCATTGAACTGTAATACAGGAGAACACTAATATAAAGACACATCATGACACAATTGTTTGTGCTGCTCCGCAGTTTTGCATCCCATCTCGGCTGGAGCAAAGCTTTGCATGAATCCTAAGTCAGACGTGGATTTCTCATCTCCTAAAGTGGACTTCATGGTCAATCTCAGTGAGGTGGCCATTGAGCTTAATCGACCCCAGGTAAGCAGTGTCATAATGTGCCTATTACGTATGAACCACCAACACCAAGAGCAGGGGTTTCAATTTACCTTGGGAGCGCTGGAGGCACGGTCTGCCTGAGGCTGGTCCAAAGTCCTGTGCACATTTTTTTTTTAAATTCAATCTTCTTAATGTGTTTTTTAACACGAAAGATAAACAATGAAGCTGGAGTAAACAAGTTGTACCAATAAAAATAATAAAAAGTACCAATAAAACACTCCATGGCAACACTGCTGTAACTTTCCCCCGTTGGAAAAAAAGTTTCTCTGCTTGCATCAAGTCTTTTCAATGTCACACCCTGAAGAGCCATGCACCCCACTGTGATTGGTAGGTTCGTAAGCTCCGCACACAACAATGAACGTGCCATTCATATCAAATTGGAGGGCAGCACTAACAAACTTTTATAGTAACATGGGGGCCATAAAATATCATCCTGGGGACCATAAATGCCCCGTGGGCCACCAGTTTGAGACCACTGACATAGAGGCTAAAAAAAGGTACAGCCTTTGCTTTCATTCCAATATGACAGTACTATGTATGACTGTATTATATGTACAGTTATCCTCATAATTTGAAATACCGTGGCAGAATTTGTGATTTAAAAAAAAACAACAACAACTGATGACTGATAAAAAACAATGTTTCACCTGGCCCTTTCTATTTTTTAAGGGTAATCGCACACATGACAACACCTGTGTTTTCTCATTTACTAACTAAAAGTAGAGCTTTGAAATTCAAAATAAGAGCAAGTAAATAAAAAGGATACTTCATGTTTGATTGTATGGGTAGAAGAAAAATCATGTGTGGAAGGGTTTTCCAGAACTTTGAGGTCAAGTCTGGGGGTGCGTTATTGTACCTGGGTGCATATTGTCCATGAGAAATTGCGGTGCTCTAAAGATATTTTGACACTACACTTGACAATGGAAATAATGCACTCAACTTTCCCATTCATTGTATGTGTTGAGTGAACAGCAGCACATTTTGCCTTGTGATGGCACGGGGCTGGAGTGCATAGGGTGGGTGACGCCACAGCATGACCTTGAATATCAAGAAGTTCCATTTTGACAGCTTTATCACAATGACATCAGAATTGTCCTCTGGTGGGAGAAGGGCTGGCGCAGTGATTTCCGTGAGCTTATTTGGCAGACAGAGGAAATAAGAAAGCCTGAACTCTTTGAGGCCCAGAGCTATTCTGGACCTTTTTGTCTAGCTCATCCCCTCCTCCTACCCTTTCTTAAAATGAGCACCACCAAGGACTTTCTTTTGCAAATAAAGAAATACATCTTGCCAATGTTGCAAATGTATGGTCTGCTTCTCCAGTAGGAAAATCTTCCTACAAATTTGGGTAGGCTGGAATGGTGCCCCGTAGTCGTTGGTGCTGCTACACTAGTAGGTCCTTTCACATTTGAGCAAGTGGAGTGTGAAAAGACCTTAACTGCTGGTCAGCTGGTGTGGGGCAGCAGCGACATCAGATGTCAACAAACTGGTACTGAAAGTGTATAGTCGATGCTTTTGCACGTCACTCGCCTTGGCAGCTAGCCAAATACATACTGCATTTTTATTCTGATTTGAGGATATTTCATTTGATGTACTTTTTTCTCTTTACTCCACCAAGATGGATTTCGCAATCATACCACTTGAGACAAAAAAAGAAAAAGTCACTTGAAGCATATACCATGAATCCAGCCTTAGTAATGCCTGTATTGGTCCTCTCCCTAGTACATCAGCATCCTGGAGCTATTGGGTTCAGTGGATTTAATGTCACGTAATCTACCATACAGGAAGTACAGACCTGAGGTCTTGGTTCATAACAATGCCAACATTTGGTAAGAAATTTTTTCCATGATGCGACTTCTTCTTTTGCGAGATCCCTCATGAGCGTAAAGACTCATGCTGTGGTGTCAACAGGTGGGCCTATGCCATCACAAGCATCTTGGAGGTGGACGTCAAGCCCCGTCTCCGCATGTGGTCATGGCACCACATTCAGCGGCACCGCAAGCTGGTGAAGCACTACCGCGAGCTCTACAAGATCAAGATCACCACCAAGAAACCCAGCGAGGAGCTACTCAAGGACCTGCAGGTGGGGCAACAATTAGAAATGGAGTCTTTAAAACAAATGGTATGCTGTGAAAAATGATGATCTTATCTCAATTCAGTCACAAATTTGCTTCCTCATTGTGAAATCTGGGAATAAAAACTTCAACAAAAAGCTATATGTTGTGTGGGAGATAACAGACAAATACACAGCTAATTGTACCTTACAGCATTTAATTGTTTTGCCTCTCACTGCGCGTTACTGGCACATGTCATGTATACCCTATCGGTAATGTTTTTCGTATGTGTTCTCAGGAGCCTGAGAAGACATTGGATATTTTTAACATCACTCTAGCAAGACAGCAGGCTGAAGTGGAGGTGCTGTAATTTATTGTGCCCGGATACCCTTGGATAAGTGGTACACATTTATTAATGTTGTTTTTTTTTTTTTGTTTTTAATTTTCGTTTTCTTAACCTCAGGCAAGTAAAGCTGGGCTGCGTATTTACCGCCCAGGCTTGAAAATGGAGGAAGAGCAGTCTCAAGGGTGGATGAGCTGGATGTGGAACTGGGGTGCAGATCCTGACACTGAACCAAAGGAGGTCAAGACCACAGGAGGAGGTATGATGAAAGAAATGGTGCTCATCCACATCCAGACCCTTTCCAAAAAATGTAAATATCATGGAAAAGTTTATTTCCATAAAGCCATTCAATGGTCAAATTTTGATCGATTGCCGATTCAGGGCCCACAATTTAAAGTTTCAAGTATTGATTTGTTTCTTTATACATAATTTGGGCTTCCATCACATAAAACCAATTAAATCAATAATTCAATAAATCCGAATACTGTGAAGAAATCACCAACTACTTCGCAGTCACCCAGCGTCTTTAGCAGTAACCACGATTGCAACCTGTGGCAGAGATGACTGCTGTTCAGTAATTTCAATTCAAGCCAGTGTATGATCAGGGAAATGAGAAGAGTGTGGAAACTACAAGAAATACGGATGAAGATGAAACTCAATTTGGACTTACTCAGTGGTGTATTTGTAGCCGCTACTAAAGTGGGCTTATTTAGGTACATGGCTAGCATCTCCTGCTTCTCTCGTGTCTTTTTGTTCGGCTGTAGTTAGTTACACACGGCCGTTGAGGCTCCTTTTGAGGAAAGATTTTAAAAAATGGGCTGAAGAGATGAGAACACAGGCTCAGATCTTTTGGCAGATCAACTCTTCCGACTGCATTCTTGCACCTCAACTTTCTCTCTCTGGGAATGCTGTGGATGCTTACCTCTTCTTTTGCATTCCGTCCTAATTGGAAAGTGGTGCAGTATGGTATTTTTAACTTTTTTTGCTGAAAAAAGTTATTCGCAAGTGGCTAGCTTAGCTCTGCAGAGAGCAGCAACAAAACAATTTTACAACAGCCACTCTTCATATTCATTCCATGAATGCCTTGCACACATTAAAACATGGCGTCAACAGTGTATCAAGTTATGGTAGAGGTCAGTAGTTGTAAAATTATATTTTAATCGGAGCTCTCTTTCATGACTGCCTCGATGCACCGATGCAGATTTCCTTGATGCTTGATGCTCAGTTCTTTTTTGTTTTCGAGTCTGGTGCCCCTGTTTTTCCTCTTGATAATTCCCCATAGATTCTCAAATGAGTTTACATATGGCAATTCAAGCACTGTGGCGGCAGGTTTTGGTGGTTCTGGCAGTATGGGAAGGGGTCAGCTCCTGGTTTAAGATGAAATCTGCACTTCCATACAGATCCTCAGCAGAGGGAATCATGAACTCCGCTAAAACATTCTGGTAGACTGTTGCAATGGGACACAGCACTCTGTGAATAGCCAGCCTGTTTGGCTATGAATGTTTGTGACTTACCCATCCTGTGGAGGGTGTCAGTAAGGGTCTTCTGACTAGGTGTCAAGTCTGCAGTCTTACCCTTATTGAACCCACCAGAGGCAACTGAACTGAAGTGAAGCAATTTAATGACACCTGGGGAAGCCTGTGCCAGTGGTTTGAGTTTAGTAGATGATCAGTGTGTGACACTCAGTTTGAAACATTTTTGCTCAGCAAAATTTGGGCTGATTTCTTCACAGTATTCAATTTCATTTCAATTGCTGATTTTTGTGGGTTTTATGAGCTGGAATCCCAAACTATTTTAAAAATAAACTCATAAATACTTGAAATTGTTTAAATTGTGGTTTCTGAATCTATAATCTATGAAATTTAAACTTGTTGAACAGAATTATGGATGTAAAACCTTTCCATATTATAAATTTTGGAAAGTGACTTGTCTTTTTGATATCTTAACTTTTTTCATTGTTTCACCACATAGGGTTTGATGAGCTGTTAACTTCTGATGAGAAATCCAGACTGTACGCTGCCATCGGATACAGTGAGACTGCTGCCAATTTCATTTATCCAAAGGAAGTGAGTCTCTTCCCAGACGCTGTGACTCAAAATGCAAACAAACTGCACCGTAAAACCATCCATCCATTTACTTCTGTGTTTTTCCTGTCGGGCAAGCAGCAGCCTATCCCTGGTGACTTTGGGCGAGACATTGAGTAGACTGTTGCCCAGCCATTCGCAGTGTACACATAGATGACCATTTGCACTCACATTCTTGCCGATGAACAAAATGGTGTCCACCAAACATGCATGCTTTCAGAATGTTTGAAAATGCGATGGTACCCTGAGCCAGACTCGAACCCCCAAAGTATTTTGACACTGATGCAGATGTCCAAACGATTGCACTTTGGTGCTGAACAGTTTATTTTTAAACATGTTTTTGGCCATTAATCCACACACAAAATGTTTTCTCAAGGTAAGATATGGAATTTTTCAAAATACAAGCAAGATTTGAATCCAGCCTCATTTCACTCCCCACTCTAAATGCCTCGCCTGCTCCCACCACACGTGTGTACTTAAAGAAATACCCCCAGCTCACTCAACGAATCAAGAAGACAGCTGCCCAGGTGACCGCCTCAGAGTGCTCCTCAGTAATTTGTCTCAGAATGATACACATTCATATACCCGTAATTAACACAAGTTTTTCAGATGCACAGTTAATGTTTTGGAAGACTACTTTTTACCTTTAATTGAGTTACACTATTGGCAAGTAACAGTGTTCTTACATAAGTACATTTGGCTTCTCTACACACCTCTGGAACGGATATCCACTATTGCTACCCTTAACATCTAAGCAACATTTTTCCTCATCAGATCAGCCAGTGTCGTATTTGTTGCACTGGTTTTATGTATTTTTGCATTGAGGTGCTGCAGACTGTGGTCACATTGGATACCCGAATTACACTTATTGCCGGCAAGAGCTGATCCCCATGTACAGCTTGTCTTTGAAGTTGTTAATAAAAAAATAAAGTGAAAGGCAACAAATTTAGTCAATTCCTTTCCAGAATGTGTTTAAAGGGGAGGATGTTATTCATGTGACTTAGTTTGAAGCAGGCAGCAGGTGGAGGTGGGCCTGGCTTAAGTTGGAGTCCAGATCAAAAAGGCAAAGAAATGAGGCAAATTTATTTTTAATCTTAAATTTGTTCATCTTGACCGGTGTAAATGTTTTTCTGCATGAAGATTTTCTTGCCTTACGTTACGCTTCAGTCTTCCAGATTGCTTAAATTATGTAGAAAAAAAATGGATGTCTCTGCAGACCCCCACTAACTGTGTGTGCGTGTGTGCGTGCATGTGTGTGCGTGCGTGCGTGCGTGTGTGTATATATATAGGTGTGTGTGTGTGTGTGTGTGTGTGTGTGTGTGTGTAGATACACACACACACACACTCTCACACAAAAACTTATATATTAGTGTGTAAATATGTGTGTGTATTTGGATGTCTCATAGATGGACGGCTTTGGTGATCAAGTGAATCAATGCCTCATTTACACACATGCCCTGCCCCCCACCCCCTCGAAATCCCTTACTTCAAGCTTCTGATTGCCTAGAGGAGGACGTTTGGCACATTTTTTTGCGACTTTAAACCGATACCATGCAACATCTCTGATGTGATTTTTTTTTTTCTCCCCCAAGAGCCCAAATTGTGTGTCTCTTATTACAGTCTAACCCTAGATTTGACATGCTAGTATTTACTTATAGTCTGGCTGTCACGTAACTGCAGCCATTCAAACTTCTAAAAATGTTCACTGCTGTTTACACCTCTTTTCTAGTTTGAGGACATGAGGGTTGATTTCCACATGGAAAAGCTAAGTGTTTCCATCAAAGACAGCAAGGACAAAGATGAGATTGTCAAACTGACTGTTGGAGAGCTGATGTCCTCCCTGACACAGAGATCTGGAGCTCAAGCCATTAAGTGTGTCTTTCTTTGAGACTTATACGTGGTCATCAGTAAAATATGTTCATTGAATTTAAATATGTAAAATGCAAAACAATCTGTGCAGATTCACAGCTCAGCTCAGTTTGTTCGAGATCACAGGTCTGGCAGGTAACCGGTCTGCTCCCACCCTGCTCTCATCCAAGACCGTCGGTACTGTAACGGGAACCCCGCTCCTCAGTCTGTTTTTCGAGACTAACCCTCTGGATCAGAGTGTCAATCAGCGGTTCTTTGCTGAATCTCAACCGCTGGAAATAATCTATGATGCTGTAAGTACAGTTGGCTGTTCATTGTCTGTACAATAGAAGTTTTAATGTGTTGCATGTATTTTTTTGTCTCTACAGATGACAGTGAACGCCATGTCGGCATTCTTCAGGCCACCTGACGACCTGGAGTTGGACGAACTCACAAATGCAACCCTGATAAAACTGGAGCAGTTCCGAGACCGCACAGCCACTGGTCAGTTGCACATATAGCAAATCACTCACTTCTCTTTACTCACGTTGGTAATGTACACTCAAGTGTCTCAAGCAGTGTTTCCCGACCTATATTAAGAAACGTCGTGTAATTTAGATTGGAATAATCTCACCGTGCACCAACAAACAAAAAATATCACAAAAAGTGTATACAGTGATGTCACGTTCACACCTATGGAAAATTTACAATTTTTACCAAACCTAATAAGCTTGTTTTTGAAATGTGGAATGATGCTGGGATCACATAAGCTCAGAGTCAAACTCAGAACTGTGAGGCAGATGTCCAATTCACTAGTCCAATGTAATACTGCAACAATAACCATACAATTAATTTCCAAAAAGAAAATGTAAAACAAGATTGGAAGTTTTTAAGAGAGAGAGAAAGAGGAAAAAAAATATACTGTGTATATATATATATATATATATATATATTATATATATATATATATATATATAATATATATATATATATAATTTGATATATAAAGAATTGAGAGAGAGAGAACGAGAACTTAAAGGAGCCATATATCACCCAACCAATTTTTCCTGACATTTAGGTTATGCTCCAGTAAACGTGAAATATGAATTCAAATCCTCCACACGTTATTTAGCCCAGTGGTTTTCGAACTATTGGGTCCCCCTAGGGGTGTGACGTCTTGATGGTGGGGTGATAGAGATTTATATTCAGCCCCCCACACTCACTTTGCTTTTTAACACCCTCGCATTTGAGAAAATTTGAAGCGGGCAGTGGCACGCCCCCAAAACCTTTGTAAACCACTGCTTTAGCTCCACACGTTTTCCTGCTTGCAAAGGCAAGATGGTAGTGCAATCAGATTGGAACCAGTACAGATGTGCCAGTGCCGGGCCACACTGAACTACTGATGAATGTAAGTGTGCCCAATGTGATGAGTGTGTACAGTGTGACTACTAAAAATGTGCTGTGTGTGTGTGTGTGTGTGTGTGCGTGCGTGCGTGCGTGCGTGCGTGCGTGCGTGAGTGAATTAATTAATTAATTAATTAAGAGGCTTGACTCCTGCATGGCCAGCTCGGTCCGACCAGCGAACAGAAGCCCATATCCACCCTACAACTAATTGTGACCCCCCCCCCCACCCCCTGACACACACCCATAGCACAGTGACCCGAGCCGAGAAGGCGAGCCCAACTTTCTCTCTTATTTTACTTGAAAAGTTATCCACTCAGCACACAAACCTCCTCCAAGATAAATGCAATTCTAATTTTAATCTGCACCACATTTTCATACACATACATTTATCTACATTAGAATCAATGTAATTCAAAACATTCGTTTCAATTTATAACAGTCTCTTTTTTTTTTTTTTTTTTTTTAATATAGGTCTAATGTATGTGATTGAGACGCAGAAGGTGTTGGACCTGAAAGTGAACCTTTTGGCGTCCTACATCATCATTCCCCAGACCGGTTTTTATGACGGCTCTCAGAACATCCTGCTGCTGGATCTCGGACACTTGCAGGTGAGGAAATGTTAGTATGGCGGTTGTTTAAAATGTAACTTTCTATTTAACTTGTTTGCAGATGTCCAGTCAGAGCAAAAAGCACCTTCCTCAGCTGTCTGCAGGCTCCAGCAAAATCGAAGACATCATGCTGAGAGCTTATGACAGCTTCGACATCCAGCTCAACAACCTGCAATTTATTTATAGTAAACCAGGTACAAGTTGTAATGTTTACTCCATAATGATCTTGCACAGTGGTTGAGAATCTCTGAAATAAACGGTGTAACTGACATGCAAACCTTTCCCCACTGAAGACAATGACTGGAAAATGGCTCGTAAACAGAGGCAGTCGCCCCTCCACATCCTGGAGCCGGTGGATTTAAAAATGGAGTTCAGCAGGGCCATGGTAGTCAAGGACTCGCGCATGGCAAAGTCAGTATAACAATGAAATAAGACCATAACATTGTGGCTTTGGAAGATGCATTTTTATCCTCCAGTTGTGTTGCTCAAATTGGCCCATTTTAACATAAAACCCCTTTTCACACTATTTAAACTAACTTTTCATGATAGTAATGGATTCAATAGTAAATTATTGTTATTCACCTTCCCCCTCCATTTCCAATCCTGTAAGACATGAACACCACTGTAGGACTAAAGGGTTGTTTTTTTCCTCTCACAATTTAAAACAGTTCCCCAGATTTTAATAACCTGTGTATTGATTTATTTTAAAAATACCCCAAACATTAAAAAAAAAAAAAAGAGTAAACCTTACACCCACTCATTCAGTCCCGTCGCATGCAAATGACCCACTGGTCGCTCACCCTGCAGTCCTGGACTGGTTGATTCAGTCTGTTTAACTTTTGGCTTAGACTTATTTATATATATATATATATATATATATATATATATATTATTTTTTTTTTTTTTTAATTTATTTATTTATTTGTATTTTAAATAGACCGAGAGATTTATAGTACCTACATTTATTAATTTCACACTAATGACTGGGCAGACACTCCATGAAACCAACATGGTGATACATGATATTAAAATGTCAATTTTACTGTAATATGTCCTCTGTAATTATTTTTCATCCCAGATATAAGCTGTCTGGAGAGCTCCCTCTGCTCTCCCTCCGAATCTCCGACATTAAACTCAGAAATGTTCTAGAGCTGGTGGACAGTATCCCACTGCCGAAGTCAAGTCCTTCCCCGGCTAACTCCAGTGTGCCCACACATTCAAAGGTTTGCACCCCTGGAAAAGACAACCAGGATAAATAACCAACCCACAGTATCACACAATAAGAGAAGTAGAAGCAGACTCTTGAACAATTATGTTTCCTCAAAATTAGAAATTAGAACATTTATGAAATCCGAGATACAGATAGAATGAGGTAAAATAGTTTAGTCAGATAAATTTGAGTCAGTCTATTTTGTTGATAAACAATAGCTGTGTCACTTTGGTGTAGCAGCAGCAATCTATTAAAAAAATATATATAGTGTGTGTGTGTGTGTGTGTGTGTATATATGTATGTGTATATATATATATATATATATATATATAGTATGTTTATCTCTGTCATGTTTTTTATAAGTTTAATTTCCTTAAAGTATGGAGGAGAGGTAAAACTTCATAAAAACTGATCCTAATATTGCTGAGGTGGCTCTTAAATGTATCCCCAAAATAAATGGTTTACTGCATCAAATATCCTCTGTTTGCAAGAATATACTAGCAGTGTAGCAGTTGGCAATCGCTTTACTGTCGGTTTTACTATGAATCCCTTTTTTTTTTTTTTTTTTTAAGAAAAAAAAGGTTCAATGCTGCAATGGGCAATTGCGCTGTTATACCGTCACCTCGAGGACTGAAGTAGAACAACATAGCCTGGGAATTTTTTTTTTTTCTTATCGTAGGATGTTTAGGATTTTTGGGCCTTGACACAGGCACCATAGCATCATAGCCTTGCTACAAAGTTTTCACACAGTTTACATGTTGGTAAAACTGTTTATTCCACAGCCCAAACAGTTCACACCACAGCTGTCCACAAGGAGACATCTGCCGTTAGCCGACCAGCGCTCCTCTCTGATTTTCGAGTCATGTGAAACTATTAGTCTTACTTCACTAGGTGAGCCTGGACATCCTCATCAGTAGTATTCATGTTCTTTATCTGTACATATAATGTGATGTGAATATGATTTTCTCCCCTCAGGGTCTGAAGAAGATTTATTCTACGATGCCCCCAGCTCTCCCATCACAGGGCAGCAATTCTTCCCCGACAGTCCCGTGCCGCTGCGCTATGCTGACCTGAACAGACAAAAGAATCTCGCCCAGGAGGAGCGTCTGAAGAACATGACCGACTTTCTCATGACATTTGAAATCAGTGAGGTAATGTTGTCCATGTGGAGCTTGATCTTATTATTAAAGGGGATGTGTTATGGAAAAGTGATATTCTTTTTTTAAATGGCTGGTATATGAATAATGGGCTACCTGTCCACCCATGAAGTAAATCAGAACCAAGTATGAGCTGCATATTTTCCAAAATGTGTTTCTGAGCGAACCAGATTATAACATTTACATAATAGTCCTCTGTTACTGAATTTATCCCCTCATGGCTTGTCGGCTGGCCTGGGTGACAACCCACCATTTTAAAGCAACTGACTTTTTGTCTGACTGATTTTAAGGCAACTGACATGATAGGTGGCTTCTCAAAACTAGCAGGGTGAACAGTGGCTCATTGCTTGCAGCAGGACCAACGTCTCAAAACACACTAATTTCAGCAAGGTTGGAAAGAATAAGCAGAGTTGCAGTGGTAGTGGAGATTTATCTTTGGCTAATGGCGTTAGTTTCTGATACACGCTGTAGATTCTTGATTGTTTGATGAAGTTCTTGACATGGTGTGAAATCGGGTTTATTTGGTGAGCTGTTTGCTACATGCCCCGTGTATACAAATCTGCTACAAATTCACAATTGTACTCGTGAGCTTGGTGATCAAATACTTGCTCTGCGAGTAAAAAACTGCTTTTTCTTTGTGCTTGCTTTTTTTCCCCCCTCTAAGACCTGGTGCCGAACCTGTCATCATCATGGTACCAAAATCTATACATGGCTTTGGCCAAGTACTAGAGAAGCGCTTGGTGAGCAATGGTTCGGCTACATGTGACTGAACCAGTACCTCAAAACAAGCTAATTTTAATGAGAGATGAAGCATGGGTTGTAAAGTGTACTGTAATTCTTGATCCTTGGGGTGTTTTGATGAAAGCATGTCACAGACTTTTTTTTTTTTAAACCCTCATTTTGTCTGTTTCTGTTTAGTTCTCTGTCCAGTTGTGTCGCCTAACTGGTAGCTGTCAGGAAGTGGTGGTGCTCCACTTGGATGTGGAGGGCCTTGGCACCGAGCTGAAAATGCGTACGTTCGACCTGACGTCCAACACTTATCTCAAGGAGATCTGCCTCAAGTGTCCTGAATACAAAGGTAAGACATAATCCTGTTAAATTTGTATTCTTAACACAAATAAATAATTCCTAAATAAACCACCATTTTCTGTAAAATATAACATGCATTTTGTTCAATGGATTAGAAAAAAGGTACCCACATTTTCAGTAATAATAAAATTTAGAGGTGTAATTCCAATACTCCATTACTATGATACAACAATATTTTTGTTCAAGGTTATAATAATGTCAGAATCTGACTGTGACCCAAGCCTAGTCAGAATCTTTTGGATTTTAACACAGACATGCTCACCACCACCCTAGTGTGGTGCCAAGAAAAAATAAGAACTATTCAGGCAAAAGTTGGTGCACAAGAGTAGATTTGGATTTTCTATACTGGGGAAAAAATGAAATGTGAATCCAGTGTACCCCAGAATCACAATTTGCTATTTGTGATTTCACGTGCACATTTTTGGGGGGATATACAGTTCTACCTCTACTTAGTTCTTACTACCTCTACTTACTATTGACCTAGTAAGACAAGATTCAGTTTACAAAAGGAAAAGTGGACAAAAATATTCTCTCGTTATGAAGGAAAATTCAGGATACGAAAGGAAAAAAATGGGCATTGGATTCGCTTTTGTTTATTTATCTTTCTTCACCATGGGCCCCAAGAAACTTTTGTGGAATTAAGATGCATACATGGGTACATTTGTACGTATGTTTTCTCTCAGCTTTTGCCTTTTCCGTCCCCTATGATGTCTTTACATTATGTACTTTGAATGCCTAGTAGGTACCACTGTGTCGCCAAATATTGCACCCATTTGTACTCTATCCAAAAGTCGTGTTCCATATAAAAGTCTTTCCTTTGCCACATCTAATGGCAGCATGGTGCCAAGGAACTACTCTGTGGAATTGAGGGGATTTGCTTCATTTAGTCAGGCTGCAGCCCTGTCTAGTAGAAAAGTGTTCCATCCATAAGCAATTTTGTACTTTTTTAGGGGTCGGCATCAGATACTTTTGGGTTTTTGCTATTCATTTCAGGGCTCAACCCATTTATAATATGATCGATGAAGTATTTTGACAATGAGTGTATGTACAAAAAAATATTTCTACCCCCCTTTAGTCTGTGGTGTCAGTGCTGGGTCAATGTATTTAATATACCGTGTATATTCAAAGATATTGTCATTCGTTATTTGGACGTTCCTTGTTGTGTAGATTCCGAAAGCAGAGAAATCCATCTGATCACTACTTTGGATAACGCAGAGGTTGACATGCTTACTCTGGAGTATACAAAAGTAAGTATGGCTTGTAAGATTATTTTCCAACTCTTGTCTTTATCAGTATTATTTGTTTGTAGGCTGAAAAGAACAGTCCTGAATTCAAGTCCTTGCACAACAACACAGAACAGCTAATAAAGGTAAAGTTTTTTACACAATGATTTTACAAGAAAGCCTTAACATGTTGAGTAAAAAATTGTCATGTCTGGTGTACTCCAGATGACACTACACATACACAACTACCGGAATGTGCCTTCCATACTATCAAACTGTCATAAAGGCAGCATAATGCCATGGACATCAGAATCAGCTTTAATGGCCAAGTATAAAACAACAAGGAATTTTTCTCTGGCAGTCTGTGCCGCCATGGTACAACAAAGAACAAACAAACTAACAAGAACAAAGAACAATAGACATTCAAGTAATAGGAACTATAACCATCACAGTTGTGAAAGATGCAGAGTCTTCTTCATTGAGAGCAGTTAAGAGTGCGTCAATACCCCACATAATGTTAAGCTTATACAGAGTGCCCTTACCTGTTTGCGGTTCACCGTTATAGACCAGTGCAATGACAATTGTGCAAAGGGAGCAGTTTAAAGTGACGAATCATCCGATGGTCTACATGGTCTAATGGACCACCAGGATGTGAGGGTGTGTCCCAACGACGGCGCAAGGTCGAAAATAGTAAGTTCGCTGATCAATTATTTAATTACTTAATTGGAAGAGGGGGAAAACTGTTTGAGTGCCCGCTGGTTTTGAATTTACATTGATCGGTAGCGGCTATCCGACGGAAGGAGGTGGAAGATCTGGTGGCCAGGATGTGGTGGGTCCGAAAGGATCTTTCTTGCTCTGGACTTAGTTCGAGTGGCGTGCAAGTCTCCAAGAGTGGCTCGGGTGGTGCCGACAATCTGTACAGCAGTTTTGATTGTCCGTTACAATCAGAGTTTGTCCTTTTTTGTGGCGGCCCTAAACCATACTGTGATGGAAGTGCACAGCAGTGTTTGGAAGACTGCTGCGTAGAACTGTCTCAGCAGCTCTTGTGACAGGCTGTGCTTCCTCAGAAGCCGCAAGAAGTACATGCTTTGCTGGCCTTTTTTGAGGATGGAGTTGATGTTTGCCTCCAACTTCAGGTCTTGTGAGAATATAATTCCCAACAACTTGAAGGTCTCCACAGTTGGCACAAGATAGTTGGACAGTGTGAGGGGAAGCTGTGGTGAAGGATGCCTCGTGAAGTCCACAATCATCTCGACAATCTTTAGAATGTTCAACACCAGGTTGTGTTGGCCACACCAAAGCTCCAGTCTTGCCACTTTCATTCAATACACAGACTTGTTGCCATCTCTGATGAGGCCAATGACTGTGGTGTCATCTGCGAACTTCAGGAGTTTGACAGCCGGGTGCCTCGATGGAGAGATGTTTGTGTAGAGTGAGAAGAGCAGATAGAAGAGGACACAACCTTGGGGTGCCCCGGTGCTGATAGTGTGCGTGGATGAGGTGGTGTCCCCCAGGCTCACTTTCAGTAACATGGGGCAGCCATACTGTTCTGAAGATCCAAACAAAAAAAGTCATAGAAGAACTAGAAGAAACTAGATTAACTGTTAGCTCATTTCCTAACTACATTGTGGTTTCAAAGTTTTCCAGTCATTTTTATTGTGATGGGCCCATTGTCAGTCCACTCCTAGTAGTGGTATCTCTGAATAATAAGCCTTCCTCAAATCTGAAACTACAGTAATCAAGCAACTATTACCCTTTTGGGCCACCTTGCCTCAAGTTCGTAAAAAGAAAAAAAAAAGAAAAAGTCCCAAAAGCTTTTTTTAAATTTTTTTTTGTTTGTTTGTTTTTGCTCAATTGTCAGTATGCATCTACCTCTGTTAAGGCAAGGTGAGACTCTTCAGTCAATGTTGTTTTCTGATGAAGTTCAATGGTTGCTGTCAGGTGACCTTCTCATCGCTGGATGTTAATCTCCATACGGAGGCGCTCCTCAACACCATGAACTACCTCAGTAATCTGCTGCCACAGTCCACCAAAAATGAGGAGAATGAGCAGGAGGAGCTCCCCACCATCCCAGAGGTGGAGGAACTGGAGGAGGATAAGGAGGAGGAGGAGGCTGCTGTTGCCAAAAGAAAAAGTACTGTAAACTTTTTTCACATTTGAAGCTTTAATTCCAACCAGACAAAAGAACAAAACAAAACTTTACAACAACAAACAAAATCAACCATGGTTTGAAATGATGATCAGATTCAGTCGTATTGTCGCAAATAAAAACATAAATATAAAGAATCCCCGTTGATTCCCCTATTTACAATTGAAATCCACCCGCAACCTTTTCAAATCCGTGACAAAAAGAGAATGTATAAAAACTTTCTTTTAATAGTGTTCCCCTCCTGGATACGCTGAACTTAAACTTATTAAAAGCTCGGCTTTGCACGGATTTTATCGGGCTGATGATCAGAATTGGGCAGTAACTGGAATTTTTTTTTCCTGATGGCTGATTTGGTTTTTAGTCATAATTTGTCAATCTGATCACTGACGTCATTGATCGGCTCAGAGAAAGACACTTACTCTGCGTTACTGTCGTGCACATTATATCTGAACAGCTAGTTTATTTTTATATTGTAGAAATGATGAGTGGTTTTTTTTCTTGTCTTTTGACATAGCACTGTAAATATCTGACGGGAGACCCCGGAGCTCAGTGATTAGAGCACTGGTTTGGTAAACCAGGGGCTGTGGGTTCGTATCCCACTGGGGCCTCCACTCCCTGAGAAGGGTTGCGTCAGGAAGGGCATCCGGTGTAAAAATTGTGCCAAACATATATATGCGTTCATCTGAGACGACACGCTGTGGCGACCCCGAAAGGGACAAGCCGAAAGAAACACACACACTGTAAATATCTGACGGCCATTGAAGTTATTCGGCACAATGGGAGAGACAAGATGACATGTAATCCTTGGCTCAGATGACAAAACATATTTGCTCTTTCATGATTGCACTACGTCACATGACTGCAATAAAATATTATATTCCGATACCACCGCATCCTGTTTTTTACTATCATTGGGTTTTTTAATTGGTCAACCCAAATGCAACCAGATACATCATACCGTCGCCATGAGAACACTACTGGATCAGGCCGACTGTACTATATGAAGAAAAAAGGGAAAAGAAAAGTGTTGGTGGCCACCTGTGCTCAGGACAGTGGAGGACGCCCGTGTAGACATGCTTGAGTTCACATACTTTTAATGTGATACATCTCGCAAGCAGGCAACAAAATGTTATGTAGCCTAGCAAGCTAGAGATAGTGCTCATGGTTGTGTGTAAACATGCTGCCGTTCTGTTGAACACATGATCTGACAGCAACGAATTCCGACCTTTTCGGAGCCAAGGGACACACATCAAACAAAAATGTCACAAAAAGTAGAAACATAAATGGCTGTATGTGTATCTAATTGAAGACAAATGATAAAAAAGTGGACTGATTAAGGTTTATGAATACGCACATACACACACTCATGTAATAATGATACAATACGTGACATAACCGCGAAAAACTTGTTTTATTCCCAGTGACAGGTTTAGCAGTGTAATACAGGGGATAGTCGTAGTGAAATGTTTAGTTTAAAACTTAGGTTCAGTCTGCTGGACTAACTCTCTACGCTTGCTCATTCTGGCCCTTTGCAGAAGTCTCAATAAGTTTGACGTAATTACAGTTACATTTTTTTTTCCAATCCTTAATCAGAAACACTGGTACATGTATTCCATGACATATGTCCAAGTCTTTTTCCACATACTGTACATCCCGCAATGTGCTTGTGTACCCCAGATTGGTAATCACTAATCGAAATCATATGCATACTTTTCAGAAAGTTCTTGTAATGTTTGGATCGTGTAAATTGAGAATATTTACCATATTTCAGATGCCATCTCATAAGAATTCTTTCTTTTTCTGAAAACATTTTGTTGTGACAAAACCTTTTCTCTGTACGACTTTATCTGCTCTCATAGCACCAAAGAATTCCAAGGCCCCAGCTATCATCAATCTGCACATCAGAGCCGATCTCCGCTCTCTGAAGGTTTATATTCGAGGGCAAAATACCAGGATCTCGGAGATCAGAATCGAAGGTATTGTTTAAGAATTAAGGATTTTTTTGCATAGGTTGTGTTTTTAAAATTCACACTTTTCCCCTTCTCAACGTCCTAGGCCTGGTGTCTGAGGTTCTGATGAGGAAGAGAGAGATGAAAGTCCTGGCCAATCTGAAGAACATCATTGTCTTTGATTGTGACGAAACTGCTGTCTATAAAAAGGTACAAGTGTATTTTCCTTCTACCTTCACCTTAGCTACTTTTCTAAAAAAACATTCTTGCCTCTCTCTGAAGGCTGTGTCAATAGCAGATAGGGAGGTATTTGCCTTCCAGATGGTCAACTACACGGATGCAACTGAGGGCGACTCTTACCTTGACATGTCTCAAGTTGACACCTCGGTCACATTGACTGTGGGATGCATCCAGGTCATCTTCCTCAACAAGTTTATGTCCTCCATTCTGGTGAGAATAGCTCTCCTTCCTTGTAAAGAATAATAATTAAAAAAAATAATATTATTTTATATATATATATATATATATATATATATTATTATTATTATTACTTATATACTGAACAGGGCTTTTGGATAGAGTACAAATGGTTGTAATATTTGGCAACACAGTGGTGATACAGTGGTACATCTACCTACGAAATTAATTTGTTCCGGAAGTCCTTTCGTAACGTGAATTTTTCACAAGTAGAATAGCTTTCTTAGATGTAAATAGCCAAATCTGTTCCCAGCCCCTCAACCCCCACTCCAAAAACATAAGCATTCAAAGTACATAATGTAAAGAATAATAAAATTTATGTTCATTTACCTTTGCCGTTTGGGAACTATACGAAGAGAAGGGTGAGTGACAAGCAAAAGGCACCGTGTGGGACAGAGCAGGTAAAATTTGACAAGCGAGAGGAAACAGACATACGAATGTACGCACACACGCATCTTAATTCCACTAAAGTTCCTTGGGGCTCATGGTGAAGAAAGATGAATAAGCTTGCAAAAAACACAAACAAAAAAGTTGTGCTTTTCCAATGTGCATTAGCTTGTTACATCATGTGACAGTGCTAGCGAGATTCGGTGACTGTTGAGTGTCCAAAGGAATCAAAATGCATTGTGGGTTAAGATTGGCATCCCTCTTAGCCAATCGGATGCCAGGAAGATGCTATGGTGATAGCTAATGGTAGAGCAGCTTTTTTATGCCACACAAAATAAACTAACAGCTTGCTTACATTCAGTGGAATTTGGGGAATCTAGCACCCATTTTTCCTTTTGTATCCTGAATTTCTTTCATAACTAGAGACAATATTTTTCCAAGTAGGCATTTCATAACCTTCGTAAACTTCTGTATTGTGCGATAAATATACATATTTTCAACTGCACACCCATTAAAATAAGGTAAATATAATTTTACTGCGGGGCTAACATTCCCACTCATTACAATGAGAAATGTTAGCTGACTTTGCAAAAGTTTTGGTTTGTGAATGGAATCACGGAATGGATATAGTCCATGAACCATGTTTCCATTGAATTGGGCTTAGTTCAATGAAAGTTGGAGAAACACTAACATGGAGCTTGAGTACATTGTTTCTTTTTCTCCAACCCTGCAGACATTCATAAACAACTTCCAAGAGGCCAAGGAGGCTGTCGCCGAGGTGACCCAACAGGCAGCTGAAAAGGCGGCGTCAGGCGTGAAGGAGTTGTCGGAGCGCAGCACGCGCATCTCTCTCAACATCCATTTCAAGGCGCCCGTCATCTTTGTCCCACAGTCGTCCTCATCATCCAACGTCCTGGTGGCCGATCTGGGCTTTCTCTCAGTCAAGAATCATTTTGCCTTGCAACCCTCTAAGAGTTACCGCAAGATCCCACCCATGGTGGACATTATGGAAGTAAAACTCACAGACCTCAAGATGTACAGGTAGGACTTTGCACAGGCAATTATTTACTTTTGAGGGTCTCAATATGCCTGAAGAGTCAACATTTATCTGTTACTTGTAATTACAGTATTCTGATGAAAATGTTTGTATTTTATGGCTCCTGGTCATCACTCACTCTGTGCACCAGTTTCAAATAGTAACACAAAATTTGGACATATGTAATATAAAAGAATGCACGGCAAAATTCTGAAATAGGCCCACAAATCTAATGTAAATTCAACACACCTTAGAGTAATGTTGTGGTATAGTGTTGTGATTGATTGGCCACTTACATATTATGGGTCCAACCATGCAACCAAACTTTGAGAAGCTTAGCTACGCACCTTTAATCAATGCCATCATTGCTTTGCAACAGTTTGCGATTGTTTAGTGACCCCTCTTTGCTTTTACCAATCGTGTCTTGACTCACACCTTGCCAATGAGGCCTTTTTTTAAGACCATAAATTACAACTATACCCGCTGATGATGGCTTTCTAGGCCCTTTTGCGCCTTTATTTCATGTATTCAATACTTTTTACACGCAACTTTATTTCTGGGAGTATTTCTGTTTGATACATGGATCACATGCCTCATTCACTAGTATCAAATAAGCCATGAAGCCTTATTGTTTCTGGTGAAACTTTACAAAAGTGTTGTAAAATGTGCAATGTGCTCGTGGTAGTGATGGACTGATCCCCATCTGTTTCTTTAATAACTCAATCCATTGCATTTTTTTTATTTCCTTCTTTAGGGAGTGGGGTTCTTAAAAAAACGTCACAGAGCAAATTCAAATTCTGCAAATTTAGTTATACAGTAAAGATGCATTTTCGGCGTATAGCCATTGTTAGTTTGCTAACTCCACACTGGAACTGTAAATGGGCCTTTTTTATAGAAGCTAAGCACAGCTAACTCACAACAGAGCAGCATCGTCAAACAAAACGTCACTTTGTCCTTGTAATTTGGGGAATCTTACTCATGCTAGGGAATCTTGTGATGCGAGCGGCCTGCGTTTTAACCATGCCCACAAAATCAGGAAAATTCAAATGGTGAAAAAGATGCGTAAACTATATCTCAACAATGTAGCACTATTATTGTTTTGTCTTTGCATGTTTTCAGCACTTATCGTCAAACGTATTTATTGTATATAGAAATAAAACCGATTTCTACTTTGTGCCACCTTAAGGAAATTGAACTTGAACTTGAAGATGGCAATTTTGTTATAAAACTGCAGTTTTATGTGAATTCCAGGGCTGTTCTCTGAGGAATTCCGAAACAAATGGGCCACACTTAATGGCTAAATTTTTGCCAATAGTGTCTAACACGGGCAAGCATTATGTCAAAGTTTGACAATCAAGAATTTGCCATGAAGTCAATGTTTTGAGATCCCACTTTTATAATCTTTTGTTTGTTTGTATATGCAGAACAACATTCATTAATGGAGTATTCCAGGGCGAAAGCAACTTGTTGCAACCAATCAGCCTGGAAGTTGAGGTCCAGAGGAATCTTTCGTCCAAGTGGTACCACACCATCCCTGACATAGAGATCACTGCTCATCTTATGCCCTTGAATGTAAGTCATAAAGTAACAGACTTTTTTTTTAAATGTTTGTAGTAACTAACACAATGACTTTCAGGGCTGTAAAAAACAATGTTTCACATGTGGGCCATGAGGCTGCATAAGTTATATGCTTTGCATGTTCTCCCTTTGCCTGTGTGGGTGTTGTCCAGGCTCTCCTATTACCATCCCCACCCCCCCAAAAATGCAACTTAGGTTAATTGAAGACTCTAAATAGCATGTAGATACGAAGGTGTGTGTGAATAGTTGCTTTGTTTATATGTGCCCTGTGATTGGCTGGAAACCAGTTCCGAGGGTAGCCAAATGAAGATAGCTGATTGGCTCCAGCACTCCCATGACATTTGAGAGCATAAGTAGCTCTGAAAATGGATGATTTACATTTTCCATCCCGCTAATCCTCATTAGGGTCGCAGGCATGCTGGAGCTAATCTCAACTCAAATTCAGACATTAGTTTTTCAAAAAGTAAAAAAAAAATACCATAAAAATGATGCCAAAACTTCCCGAGAGTCAATTCTTGGCAAAGTACGATCCCAAAAATTTTAGTAGCATTTGAATGGGAGCGAATGGTTGAAACGAGGCATTGTAGAACGGATGGAGCAATGAGAGAGAGAGAGAGAGATTTTGGTTACTGGTGCAGAATGCTTTATTTCTATTTTAACAGTTGATTTATTTTTTTCAGAAGCAAATTTTTGCTGAATTGCTACCTTGAAAATCGTTTATGTAATACTGTAATTTCTGGAATTTGGGGGTTTCATTTGCTGTTAGCTATAACATTTTACAATTTATACATTATATTAAAACCAATCTAATGAAATATTTCACTCTGTTGGTAATATATATAATTTATGTCTTCTACTTTTTGAATCGAACTACTGAAATAGATTACATTCTATTCTAATTTATTGAGAGGCACTTGTAAATTAGTTGTTGTGGTACCTCGGTTCCATAAATTGTTAGCCTGGTCACCATCTTCTTTAAGATGCAAGTTTATATACAATCCAAAAGTAAATTGTAATTGGGATTATTACATTTATAAAATGGAACATTTTTGATTGAGGTTGTTAAATAGTAAGAGGATATGATTTAGTTAGGAAAGCATCAAACCAGAATTCATCAAATAAATACACTGTAAATGTTTAAATGAGCCACTCTACTGTGCTCTTTGTGCACGAAACATCAGACTTAGAGGTAAAAAAAAAATTGGCACAAAATTTTACAAATAAACCCTTGGTTTAACATACCGTCTTTTATCAAACAGTTGATCCTCAGCCAGGATGACATGGTGGTTGTCTTCAAGACTCTCAGTGAAAACCTCACAGAAAATTCTGACACTGCTACTGCCTCTGCACCAGCTCCCACTGAAGACTCGACGTCCGACTTGGCACCTCGCAGCTCCGGAAGCACAGATAAAGGCATCAGCAGCAGTAAATCCTCAGAAGTTGGTCAGGACTTCTGAAAGCGATAGAAATTTATATGAATGTTCCACATTATATTAGGCAACACAGTGGTGACAGCAGCCGTAGTGGAGACTCAGAAGTCCATCAGGTTGAAGACGAACATGAAACTAGACTTCAAGATTGACTCCATGGCACTGATCCTGTTTAAGCCTGCTGGAAAGGAGGTAATCAATTCAAAGTAGCAATCAGACAAGTGTCGAAGCATCTTGGTGGAATTTTTGAAAAAAAAAAGAAAAAAAAAATGAAATGAGAACTTCAAGCGTCTCTAAAATTGCCCATCACAAACAAATTAATGAAAAGACTGACTAAAATACATGAAGTACAAACATCCTCCCGAAATGTGAACAAACGTGGTGATCAGCTACAAGAAATATCTGACCTCAGTACTCGCCAACAAAGGGTTCTCCACAATGTACCAACTAAGGTTTTGAGTCAAATAATTGTTTCCTCCAATGAATCGCAAAACCAGTTGAATCTTTTGTTTTATGTGATTTTTCTTGGTTTGCTTTTTGATATTCTGTCTCTCCCTGCAAAAATACACCTACCATTAAAATTATAGACAATTCACATATTTGCTAGTGAATAAACTTACAAAATAAGTGAGGGCTCAAATAATCATTTCCTCCACTGTTTATTAGTGTGAATTTTTGTAGTGATATGTTGAAATGATGAAGTATACATAAATAATTTCTTAGCATCTTCTTTTTTTTTTTACCAGATTTTGTAGCGGCGCTATAACACAAAACTCTTCCTCAAATGCCCCCCCCCCCCCCCTCACACGCACACATAAAAAATCTTGATTTCTACAGAACCTTAATTGTCTGTCCAAAAACCTTTATGCTGAAATGCCTATGAAAAATATTGCCCTGACATTAAAAATATGGAAAAAATATTAAATGGGTAAATTAATTGGCACGTTTGGTGCTCTGTAGCTTTCCTTTTTGCAGCCACATGATGATGAGCTGAAATTGGGTGAGTTCACCCTGGGCACCATCTCTTCCTCCATCACCATGTACTCTGACAGCTCTATGAAGGCCGCTGTTCGACTGTCCACCTGCCTCCTTGATGACAAGAGGCCAAATATCAAGACGATCAGCCCGAGGTGGGAGTGACAAAATAGAAATACTTTGTACTGAAAACGATTTTTTGGGACTCTGTACTTTACATCCATCCCTCCATTTTCCGTAAAGCTTATTCTCACTAGAGCTATCTTCAGGTAGGGCTGGGCTAGGGGTACAGCGTGAACTGATCGCCAGGCAATCACAGAACGCCTAAGTGAATTACAAATAAATCACATTCACACCTACAGGCTAGTTAAAGTTTTCAATCAATCTACCATGCATATTTTGGGGATGTGGGAGGAAATTAGAGGACCTGGAGAAAATGCACGCAATCACAAAGAGAACATGGAACCTCGACACAGGTAGATTTGTACCCCAGTCCTCAGAACTGTGTGGCAGATGTCCTAACCAGTCGTCCACCATGCAGCCCCGTGGATAACAGATAGAATTTTTCTGACTTTTACATTTTCCTCCCTACATTTGACAAAGGATATACTGTACTTTCTAATTATTACTTTGGTTGCTTCATAAAACGAGACTATTGGTTTGTCCCCATTTCATCTTGTTTTTACGCAATATTCACAACTTCAATGTTGGAAAAAAAGCTTGAACTAAGAGAAACTACCTAGAACCTGTAAGTGTTCATGAACGCTAAAAAAAATTAAGGTCAAGGCAGCCACTATAACGATTGTTCATAATTATTACGACCTACCGCCTCCCTGCCAATGTGTTAAGAAGGCCAACTTAAAAATAAAAACTATATATTACTACATTGGACATCAATGTGATTGTAAAGTTTTATTTTCAAGTTGGCCCTCTCAGCACATTAGCGTGTCATGATAAGACCACCTACCATGGTGCTGGCCATTATGAAGCCTTAACGATACATTTGGCTCTTTGGTATCTGGCGAACGAGGTTTTCATATCCAGCAGTGCCTGCATTTTAAGTGTTTAAAAAAGTAAAAAAGGATAATTTAACCGTGGTCAAAATTTCTATCATTAAATTTTATTTGTGCACCCCTACTTATGTTAAAATTGATTGCTCTAATGCTTTGTTGAAGAAGGAGGCCTTATGATCTGTAGAGGTGTGATTTATTCCCGCCAATACGTTTCAGCTCCTTGTACATAATGCATTGCTGATGCTTCTAAGAACCATGGAACCATGTTGTGTTCGTACCATTTTAATCAATGACAACCAAGTAGATGTATTGAAAAAAATTTACGTAGGAAATTAGTGAATCAATGGTCCATGGTCCGGTTGTTGATGTGATTATGCAACGGTATATGATACCACTATAAGGTGTAATACCTGCCAGTATTATGCTTAGACTGCCAGTTTCATTTTTTTGAGCAAAAGTACACCAAGAATTTTTGAAATATAATATATCTGGAATCTGCAAGTCCTTTGAATTAAAGGAAGAAAAATAGAGTGGTAAAGTCAACAGTGGTTAAGTTCTCAATTGATCGAGCACCCAAAGATTTACCAGCCAGGAAAAAAAATGCTTACAGTATTCAAATTATTTTTGCTAATCTGAAAGTAATTTAACTACAAACAAGCTTTGCGGACAAGTTGCTTTGATAGCATACAAAACAGAGCAAATTCTGCTCCCCTAGCCCCAACTGCTTTCCACTCAGGTTGACCTCTGTGCAAGTCAATAAAATGGGGAAATAGGCTTTTTGCTTATACATTTTTATTAAAATTGGTATTGTTACTTCTGTAATTTCAGGATATAAAATTATCTTTCTTTTTTTTTTTTTACTTTTACAAAAATAAAATAATTAAATGATTCGTTTTTGTACATCTGCACTTGCACTGGATCATCTGAACCCTTTAACCACCTCTTATCAGTGCCAGTGATACCCTTAGAGTAGTTAACCAATGGATTTTCCCGCTTCAGGATGATGGCCATGCGTCCCGGAACAGAAAATAACATGATGGTGGAGGTCAACTACCGGCAGAGCCACGAAGGCACTACCTTGGACACAATCGTACAGGATGTGTACCTCTGCGCTAGCATGGAATTCCTCCTCACTGTGGTGGACATCTTCCTTAATGCCACTAAGGAGGGTTTCACTGAGACACCACAAACCACAAATAACCCAGTGTCTGGAGATAAAAACAACATACCTGCAGAGCCGAAGGAATCAGGTGAGTGAATTGCAGACAAAAACCTGAATGATGTATCCACCTTGAAAATATTTATAATTGCCTTAGTTCAAACCCCAAATATTCCCCAAACTATGAGCCCAAAACTCTTTGCTATAATTTCACAAACTCATCTTCCAGCATTAATCCTTCCATACCACTTAATCTCGTTAGGGTTGCGAGTGAGGTGGGTTAACCCCAGGACTGGTTTCTAGCCAATTGCTGGACAAAAGCATTCACACTCAGGGACAATTTAGCGTATTCAATGAACCCAACATGGATGCTTTTTGAATGAGGGCAGAAGCCAGAGCACCCGGAGAAAAGGCCAGAGCCGAGGTTTGAAAGCGAATCTGCTAACCACACTGTCTGACCATCTTTCAGGATTACCCTTAAAATTAAATTGCCTTACAGATGATTTAGGTTTGAAAAGTAAGCACTAACCCATAAAAATGCCAAATGCTACGTTTCTATGGCTATTGTTTTGTTAGCTCACAAATCTATAGCGACTCGAGATTTTTAAGTGGGTATGACAAAGGACTACCTTTAATAGGTGACTTACTGTTGCTCACGTTTCATAACGAGACTAACCTGGATGTTGGACCTCTATGGTAATCTTTCATCCCACTGCTGTTCGCTCTCAAGATGGCTAGTTGGCTATCTGATGATGAAGAAAAGCTACGAACATGGCTTCTTAGAAGCCGTAGCATCTTTGGTCGACATCTTTGTGCATTACACAATGAGCATAGGTTTTTCAGTAAAAAATTGTTTAGGTGCTACAGAAAAAAAAAAAAAATGTGCAATGGTGAGATTGCTCATGGTAAATCACTAATCCTCAGGGTTCACTTTTTGTCTGAAATAATACATGAGATTTAGCATGAATTATCTTTGTTGATTCTATATTTTTGTTTTAGTCCCCGCTGCAGCCAACGTTTCAAAGTCTGAGATCAACGTTGTTGTGCGTAACCCGGAGATTGTGTTCGTGGCCGATCTGACGCGCGCCGATGCCCTGGCCCTAGTGATGACCACGCACTGCGAGTTAAACATGAAAAATGATGCAGAGAGTTCAATGATGACTGCCGTAATCCAAGACCTTAAGGTTGGTGATTTCTTTGCCTGATAATGTAGAGCCGCAGAGGGGTTTTGTTTAATATTTCTGAGTCCATTTTAGGTGGTGGCGTGTCCTTTTCTGAGGGAGAAGAGAGTTCATAATGTGACTACAGTTCTGCAGCCATGCCAGGTGTTCTTTCAGAGTGCTCAGTCACCAACATCTCCACAAGATATGGAGATCTCCATCAATTCTCTCTCATTCAAGGTTGGTGCTTAGTGCTTACGAGGGGTGTACATGTAATCAGACTTGTTGGTACAGGATACAGTATTATGTAAGATTCGGCTCATCTGTGGTCCTTGAAAGGACAAGCACTAAAACTTTTATGGCTAGTTTTCTGTTTCATTTTTTCCTCCTAAATTCTTGCATATTTCTATACATACTTGTGAATTTCTATCATCGCGTCCAACATCCCGGAATTTGGTACTGTCTACCTCTTTATCCAGGTTTCTCCCATCATCATCAAGACAGTCATTACCATTCAGTCAGTCCTGACTCCCACCCAAGAGACCACAGAGATGCTCGAGACTCCTGTTCCTGTGGACATGTGGTCTAAACGTGACTGGAAGGATCTGAAACTGTGGTTCTTAGAGGAACAGGGAGAAGCAAAAGCACAAGAAGCAGCCCTGCTCATCCCACAGGGGGAGTCACTTAAGGTTCGAGCTGCTATTAGAGTTGGACTAAAACAACTGTTACCCTTATTTCATAAGACTCTCCATCCTTCAATTGCAGTTGGACATCAAATCAATTTGTGTGACGCTGGAGGCTGGAGTGGGACACCGCACTGTGCCCATGCTTCTGGCAAAGTCCTCCTTCCAAGGAGATGTCAAAAACTGGTCCACTCTTATCAACTTGCAGAGCGAGCTAAATTTGGAGGTAGAAATGACACAGCCCCCACTCCCTCAACTTTTTCTCAAGTAATCAATAAGCCTGTCGCGATAATTACGATATCGACTTATCGTTCAATGAATTAAAACAGGCATGATATTTTTTCCAAACTGCATCAGTCCTTTTTATGTGTATCTATATTTACACACCTACATCATCAACATTCAGTCTTGCAAGTTGTTCAACTCTTCTGTTACTCATGCTCGCACTTCAAACAAACGCAACACACACGAATACACACATACAGGCAGGTGTGTTGAGTTTATGAAGCACAGTGAAAGAAAGCATACTCAAAACTAAGTTTTATGACACCTGTCTGGTAACTCACTGCTATTACAGAAAGTTGAGCAGCATGAATGGAATTAGTTACAAAGTCTATTGCCACAGTGGTATTTTTGGAACATTTTGGATTTAAGCCAGATGAGCGTGGCGACTGGCCATCCCACTAAGATCAACATGACTTGATTTGGTATATTGAATTTTATGAAGTAGCAACAAAAACACAAAGTGGCACATTTCCAACGTGAAACCGTAAATGCCACAGGCTCACATACACAGTACAGTGTTTGCTTTGTTGCAAAAGAGATTTTTAAAGAAATGCTGCAGACATTTAAAGAAATGCTGCAGACAGTACTAGTCATAATGCAAACAGGTTGCTTTGATTTTCTTGTAGTGTTCTTATTGTTATTTTGCACTTTTTCTGCACCACTGACAGATATTACCTGTTAGGCATGAATGTCTATCTCCGTGCCAAATGCTTAATTTGTTTAACACAGCCGTATTGTTTTTATATTTCTATTCATCTTGACTCATTATCCATTGGTTATTAAGATCTAATGTCATTATATCAATGGTATAAAAAAAGCATTAATACAACCGATTAACGTGCTAATTTGTAGAAAAATATATTTCTCCAAGTCCCACAGAGATAAAGCCCAATCCTGTTTAAAATTCTGTTCTGTCTGGCTGATCAACTGTGATCCTAAATAAACTTAATTAAAATACTAAGAAATCACAGAGGAGGCTCAAAAATTCCACTCAAAACTGTTCCAGGATAAATGGGATGCAGATCCCCATTCCGCTTGATCTAACAGTGAAAGAGGACCCCCACAAAAAAAGATGGGACTGTTTCAAATGTTTCATGTAATTTTTAGGTCCATTACTACAATGAGGTGGTGGGAGTGTGGGAGCCGCTTCTGGAGCCTTTAGAGGATGAGACAAGAGATGGTTTCCGACCTTGGCAACTCGAATTCAAGGTAGTCATACACACACAAGCAGGCAGAAGAAAAATGCAGTCATATTACATTATTGAGTGTAGGATAAAAATAACAATTAAAAAAATTGTATGAATTGTTCATCCATTTAATCCATTTAATTTTCATGATTATCCAGTTGTGCACAGTTCCCACCATAAGTATTGGAAGAATAAAATCAATTCCTTTTTGTCATATACTGAAGACATTTGAGTTTCAGATCAAAAGAGAATGAAATAAAAGTTCACAATTCCAGCTTTCGTTTAATGGTATATTTCAAACATAATTCTGGCAAAGCATTAATTTTACCTGAAAACACACATTTAAATAAGACTTGCCATGGTTGAACCTAAACAGGACTATGTTCCACGCCTCCGTTGCTTATTCGACTGACCAGAACTGTGGTTGTAAGGTGGTCTGTGAATATTTTGGCTGCAACACCCAAACTTGTTGGTGGAGACGAGCTGTGAGGGTTTTTGTCAATCTGAAGGGGGAGTCCTATCGGGCATTTTTGGCTGGTGGGAATCCTGAGGCAGCCAACGGGTACTGGCTGGACAATGCTTCTTGATTGGCAGATTTGGGTGGTGGTCCACCAGTCTGCCCAGGGGGAACAGAGGTTGTGTTCCAACTACAGGAATCACTCCTCACGCTCCCTGGTAAGGCCTCCATAGTGGTGATGAAGACCAGGATCCATCGGAAGTTGAATCTCAGATTCAGGAGGAGCAGAGTTTGGTTTTTGTCCAGGCCATGGAACAATGGACCAGCTCTACACCCAGGGCAGGATCCTCGACGGTGGATGGGAGGTCACCCGGCCAGTCTACACGTGTTTTGTGGACTTGGAGAAGGCATTCAACTGTGGTGGGAAGCACTTTAGGGGTATGAAGTATGCAACTCCCTAATATAGGATGTTCTGTCCCTGTATCACTGGTGTCAAGAGTTTGGTCAACACTCCTGGCAGAAATTCTTAATTGTTTCTGATGATGGTTGGACTCTACCAAGGGCTGCCCTTCGTCACCAATTCTATTCATAACGTTCATAATTTGTAATTGCAGCCAAGGTGTAGAGTGGGTCCGATTTGGTGGGCTTAGTATTGCATCTCTGCAGCTCCGCTTTTTGCAGATGATGTGGTTTTGTTTGCTTCATCAAGCCATGATCTCCATCTCTCAGTGGAGTGACTCACAGCTGACTGTGAAGCAGTTTGGATGAAAGCCAGTACCCCAAATCTGAGACCATCCTCCTCTTTCTGAAAAGGGTGGGGTGCCTTCTCCAGGTTGCGAATGAGATCCTTCCCAAGTGAAGGAGTCTTGTTCACAAGACAAATGTAATGAGAGATTGACAGATCAGTGTAGCATCCACAGTGATGCAGACTTTTTATCAGGCCATTGTCGTGGAGAAGGCACTAAGGTGGAAAGTGAAGCTCTCAATTTAATGCTCGATGTATGTTCCTATGTCACGAGCCATCGGTTGTGACCAAAAGAACAACATCTCGGATACAACTGGCTGAAATGAGTTCCTCAGCTGGGTGTCCATGCTCACCCTTAAAGATGGGGCAAGAAGCTCCATCATTTGGGAGGGGGTCAGAGTCGGTCGGTCCACCATGGACGAACCAGGACACGCTGAAGAGACCATCTCCTGGCTGGCTTGGGAATGCTTCGGGTTCCCCAAGAAGAGCTGGACAAAGGGGCTGAGGTGAGGGAGGTCTGAGCTGCCCTGCTAAAGCTACTGTCCCCACAACCCAACCTCATATAATCAGAAGAAAATGGATGGATAGATGGATCAACTTAAAACAACTGTAGTTTTTAACTCGTACAGATGTAAAATATTGTTTCCATCTTGTACTACCAGATGAAAACGAAGCCATTGAAGAATATTGAGTGGGCTGATGAGGTGGACTACAGTGTTCCAGACTACAAGACTGTCATGATGATCAGCAGCAAGGATCAGCTCAACATCACCCTTTCCAAATGTGGTCTTGCCATGCTGAGTAACCTGGGCATGGTGAGAACAGAGAATATTTAACAATGTGCTATCTCCGTGGATCTTTTACTGCATTGTTGTATTGCCAAAGGCTTTTGCCAACGCTGCCAAGGAGACAACCGGATGTTTCCAGAAGGATGAGCCTCCGTTTGTGGTGAAGAACCGCCTGGGCCTGCCTGTTTCCGTCCAGTTAAGCGACATGTTTTCCCCCGTCACAATCCACAGTAACGACCACACCATCGAGCTGCAGGATGGCCAAACACTCGGGATGGACTATTCTGTAACCACTGAGTCGGACCAGTTCTCTGCTATGATCTCCCTCAGTGAAAAGGACTACTACATACAGCCAAGTACGATATATGTGTTTTCTCCCATTGTTTTGTCTGGTTAAAATATTTTGTCCACCCCTGTTATAAAGATGGTATTGTGGTGTTTGATCTACTCTCCAGCTCCAGCGGGCCACACGTCAACTAGCATCATCCCCTTGATCAAGGTGGGACGGAGAATGTACAGCGTCATGCACGAGGTGTCGGGAGTCACCCGCTTCCTGGTGTGTCAGGTTTATTCTGTGGACAGTAGCAAATACATCAAGATCCGCTCACCTTTCCAGGTAGACCAACATGTTTGTATTTTTGTGACTTATCAGAGAGTATTTACAATTTATTTTGTTTTTGTTTCCTCAGATCATCAATCATTTCTCCATCCCCTTTAAAGTGTTTGAGGGGTCGACGTATTTGGGTACGTCGTTACCGACCGAGGAGTTCTGTGTGCCTCTGGACTCATATAGGTAAGTGCACACGCATTCATATTATGCCCGTGAATTTAGTTATAGCTTAATGCTGAAACAATCCAGAGCATTTTAACAAGATGTTATGTTTCTTCTCACAATTTAAAACAGTTTCCATGTTTCTTAGTAATAGTGTACATATTGACATGCATATCTGTGTATTTGGGTCATGCAGCAGACACATGCTCAAAGACGAATTGCTACCGGTGCATGTCAGCGGGGACGCGCTTTGAATCACCCAAAAAAAAAACAAAGAAAAACACATTCCTCACAAATAAAACTCAATTAATCTCCAGGCCCAATTGGTCACCGAAATGAATACGCTATCAATCATGGCATGACTCAAGGCAACCCATTTCTCCTGTCCACTCAGGTCCGAGCTGAACCTTCAGCCCGTCACAGGGGATGATGGTGACCAGTTCGAGTGCTCGGAGGGCTTTAGCTACGATGACATCAACCTCCAGCAGCCCAAGATGCATATTCAGCAGAGGTGCCACCAGCGCGGAAACCCAGGCAGGGTTCTGACAGTTAACATCGTGCCTGTGAAGGACACGGTGACGTTCAAGGACATGGGTGGCGTGGGGGACAACTTTGACGTGCCCTTTGTGCTTCACTTGTGGCCTTGTGTCCTGCTCCGGAATCTTCTGCCTTACCCAATCACCTACAAACTTAATGTACTGCTTTACTGGAAGTGTGTAAACATACAAAAAGGCATTCAACTAAACTGCAGTCTTTTTTTTGTTTGTTTTTCTCAACAGGACAGTAGCGCATTTACCCCAGAGTCCACGTTGGACCCGGGCCACTCCGCCCAGCTTCACACTGGCGTCATCAACCAATCCACCCTGGACTTTCGCCTGATTGACTACTTCGCTCAAGACTGGTCTGCTCAATACAGGTCTGACTTAAATTTTTTTGCTGTACGATTTTGTTCATGTGGTCTGTAAATCAAAAAGAAAAGTTTTTCAAGTAACAAACCGCCTCTTTTTATCTTTTTATTCCTTTTTGTGAGCCATGGTCACAGTACACTTTCAGTTGATATTAATGGGTCAAACAATCAAAATTAAGCAATTTAAAAAAAAAAATGTTCTTTACCTCGGTGGCACAGTGGAGCAACAGGTTGGAATGCTCACAGTTGTGAGGACCAGGGTTCAGGGTTGTATGGCGTTTGCATGCATGTTCTCCCTGTACTTATGTGGGTTTTCTCCAGACTTCTGGTTTCCTCTCACATCCCAAAAACATGGTAGGTTAATTGGAGACCCTAAATTGCCTACACAAAAGTGAATGTAATTTAATTCACATTTTTATGTATTTTGGACACTTTAATGTAAAAATATTTAATAACCTAGAAATATACTTAACATAAAATATATATTTACCACATTTTTCATCTCACTGTTCTGAATAATTTCACTTAGATTTTTAGTTTATTTCCATTTTTAACTTGAATAAAATTAAGACTTTCAAACTTGCATTTTTCTGTACATTTCCCTTGTTGCTGTTCTGCATGAATGTAATTGGTTATTTTAACAATTCATTTATAGTTTAACTAAATTTCACTAATTTACCTAAAGGTAATAATTGGTTGATATTGTTTCCCACCAGTCACAGTTTTGTTTAATTTTAATTGGCTTTTTTTTATCATTTTAATTTGAATTTTTTATGTAAAAATCATTTTTACTCAACACTTGATGCAATGCTTACCTATTTGGTCCAACCCATACTATATATATAATATATATATATATATATATATATATATATATATATATATATATAAATTTTCTTCATATGAAATACATCTTTAGTTTCATTTGTAATAAAGCATCCTGTTTTTGGCAGCCTGCGCAGCGAACAGGAAGAGATCACTTTCATTGTGTTTGAGTCCCTTCGGGTGGAGGAAGAAGATCACTACAGTGATGGTGTGGCGAGGCAGCGGGCCGAGCTGGACATAGCCGTGCATGTCAAGTATGACCAGGGCCAGACAGTGGTGGCTATCCACTCACCGTACTGGATGGTGAACAAGACGGGAAGGCTGCTGCAGTACAAGGCGGACGATATCCACCGCAAGCACCCGTTGGACTACGACATGCCACTGCTCTTCTCCTTCAAGCCTCGTTATTTCCTGAAAAACAACAAGGCAAGGGTTGCAAATTGTGAAGAATTTAGACCCTGAAGACCCTTAAAAGGTTAAAAGCTGTTCCTTACCTCCCTTAGGTCCGTCTCATGATCTCTGAGAGTGAACACTCCGATGATTTTTCCCTCGACACCGTTGGCAGCTATGGTGATGTGAAATGTAAAGGCCAATATAAAGATTATCTGGTAAGTGTCAGTTTTTTTTTTTTTTTAAACTAAACACTGGCAGCGGACCAGCAGCAGCGTCCCCCGGTGGTTAGCCCGTCTTCTAAGTTTGGCTCTCAGATGCGAACTCCCTGTGTGGAGTTAGCATGCTCAACCAGTTCTGAGTTGGGTTTTCTGCAGGTTTTGGGGCTTTTTCCAACATTCAAAAATCATTGAAGACCAAGAGAGAACAATGTTACAGTAAGAGTACAAAAATAATTTAAAACTTATATGGCAAATATTTAAAACTTTATTTTAAATAATTATGTATAATATATGTATAATCTTTCATTGTAAATATTGAAATACAATTTTATTACCATAAACACAACAATTCAGTATTCAAAATGTGTGCAATCAATAAACAAATTGGTAAATGGTATTAAATGTGCAGGTAAAATACATTTTAGTCCTTTTTCTTTTTCTAATAAATCCTAATAAATTAGTTAAAAAAATGCCTACGCCTGTTCAATGGGCATAAATGTTGAGCATGAATGGTCGGCAGTCCACAGTGTATCTGCCTTTCAACCAAAAAACGCCTGAGAAAGGCTCCAGCTCATCTGTTTCCTGAATGACAACCAGCACTATAGAAAATCGATAGACAAGCAAAATCTAACTTGATTTATCACTCTAACCATCTCTGTCAGGTCGGAGTGAAGATTGACACGACTAGTTTCAGTCTCACTCGCATCGTGACCTTCATGCCGTTCTACATGCTGGTCAACAGAACTAAGCAGACTGTTTTGGTATGTGAGGAGGGTCAGGAGAACTGGACCGCAGTCCCGCCTGAACAGGTGAGAGCCCAGGTTAGAGAATGACCTCCCGTCTTTGGGCTATATTATGTTTGGATTTGTTTTTTTCCCCCAGAGTTTAAAAGAGACCCAAGTGCCTCATTTATCAAGAGTACATGTGCAGAAGTGTACATAAAGCACGACTACAAACGTATACATACCAAAGTGTGATTTATTAAGTTGGACGTGTGCATGGGGACATCTCTTTGTTTATGCACATCTCTGACCATGCGTTCACGCAAAGCCTTCTGTTAGATCATTGAAATTACAAATAGAATGCACAAATAGGGTCACCAAAGCCAGAGGTCCAGATTATGAGGTCATGGCTTTCCTGATAAGTTATCTGACAACTTCTGCGTTGACGCCACACCCGGGGATGGAAAGCAGCAATGAAATAATGCAAAATTCTCAAAATCCCAAATCTTGAGTCTGAGTCAATGCCATGTCTAGTTTAACATTGCATTTAGCTTTTAAATGTTTTTATAACGTTTAAAATTTGTATTTCTTAACTTATACAAAAAATAATTTATCCACTATAAATTAAATAAAAGTAAAACCCTTTTAGAACACCTGGTAAACATCGAATGAGATGTTCATCTCCATGTATGCTGACAGTAGATTACTTTCCGTGTTTCAATAATTACAGGAGTTCCTTTATTTTTTTTTTTTTGGTGGTCATATTCTTCATCTTTTAGTCCACAATTCCGTTCTGGCCCGAAAATGATGCCAAGCTTCTGCAAGTGAAAACCGAAGGCTGTCAGTACCCGCCTCGTACTATCAATTTCACACGTCCAGAAAACTGCTTATTGCTCCATTTGGACAACACTGTAAGTTCAACAAGGTAGAAAACCAGTTTTACTATTAAAGGAGGTGTTTATATTTTGTCTACTGTGATTTTTTTTTTTTTTTTTTTTTTTTTTTTTTCTTAGGTTGGCGGGATCATTGTAGATGTCAACGTGTCAGAGCACTCGGCCACCATCCGATTCTCTGACTACCATGATGGCGCAGCACCGTTCCTCATCATCAACCACACCAAAGAGCAAGTCTTGCAGTTCTATCAGAGGTAAGACAATGACAGTTGGAAATGTAATTGTAAATTTATTATTGCGAAAAGTTAATCCCCTTTAAAGAAGTCTCAACATGCTAAATAGCGCATGTTTGTCCTTGTGAGCGTGTGTGTGTGTGTGTGTGTGTGTGTGGTGTGTGTGTGTGGTGTGTGTGTGTGTGTGTGTGTGTGTGTGTGTGTGTATATATATATATATATATATATATGTAGCATGTCATACTCAATAGGACATTCTTTTAGTAGCACCCCCTGGAAAGTTGGGAAAAAAATCAGCTCATGATTGACAAAATCGGCTGGACGTGTCTCTTAGAACAGGATGCACAAAAGCGTTTTAAGGAGCCATGTCCAAAATTTGACGGGAAATACCGTAGGTGTTAGAAGCAATTCCTTTACTTTTTCAAACTTCTGGTTAGGAATTTAACATTGAGTCTCAATCCAAAGCAAATATTCTAAAGAGATGTGTAACCCTAAATTATAATTTATTTATTAATTTTACTTTTACTTTACTAATGCCATCTGTAGACACAGCACAGTTTCAAAATCAGAGGATTCACTTCAAAACATGATATAAATTGTCCTTTTGGGACTTCAACATGCCATAAAACTCACTAATTCTTGCATGTGTGTCTTTGTACCACAGGGAATTATATGTATTTTAGGAGGTACCCAAAAGTAATTCCGTCAGGGCCCCTGGAACTTTGGAAAAAAAAATTGCTCCCAGCATCAGTTTTACCGGTCAACGTGAAATTAGGTGCACAGTTCTATGAGACCACGATGCACAAAAAAGTGTCAAGGCCCCTGAAACGGAAGAGAAAGTTGGACATTTTAGTTCTAGCAGCCATTTCGACAAACATGTTGTATTTATGTATGACATATTTTATCCAAATGAAGCCCAATTGGGAATGGGTAGCCTATGCATCTTGGCATTGCTAAATTGTAAAGCGTTCAGTTTAACATGGCATTAAATTTTGGAAGATTCACCATGAAAAAGGAGGCACCAAGACCATTTAAACAATGCCTGCAGCTTCATTCGTGACTGTAGTTTGCAGTGTAAAGTGCCCTCAAAACATAGAACAGTTAGTTTAATTATTACATGAGCATGCTTCGCTAAACAAGTCATGCGGCCCTACACCTCCATCATGACAGCGCAGGATCAAGTTTATACTAGAGGTCCACAATTCTAAAAATAGCAATTACAGGACTATCTTGTGCACATTTTTCAAGTGTGTTCACAGGTTTTAAATGTGTTTTCCATGATTTATGTATGTGTGATGTGGGTGATTTATCTTTGTGTGTTGTGGGTCATGCAGCATACAGACAGAGTCCCCATGGGTGCCCAATGAGCTGCTGGACCTCTCTTTCTCAGTGGAGGTGGAAAGGTAGAAATAGAGGAAAGAGCGTCATCTCATCTAGACAGTTTCTATGTGTTTCATCATCAGTGTCAAATCATGGGAATCTTCCAGCGAACTTGCTCCTCTTGCTTATTCCAGTAGTTTACTTGTGTTGACTCTTATTATTTTTCTCTGTCATAATTGAATGTTTGAGATAGCAGCTTTATTTCTGGAGGGTTGCCATGGCAATATATTCTTGGTTGCTGGGTTCTGCCGTATTGTTGTTCTTGGTTGTTTGCATGATACGCTTACTGTCATCTCCAATCATTGAAGCAATATTGTTCGACGTGATTCCCAGTGTTTTTGTTTTTTTTTTTTCTGGGTGCAGCTCTAATAAGGCAACAGAGGTAGAGGAAGTGGAGGCTGGGAAAGCCGTGCACTACACTTGGACCGAGCCTACGGGATCCCGGGAGCTTTGCTGGAGGTGCGGCAAATACAGTGGGAAACTGAAGAGTGAAGAGGTGCGTGTATAACATGGACATTCCCATGATGTTTATACTTGTGTATAATTGTTTGAACAGATGAACTTGGCACGTTCAAGCATCTAGAAATTACACACAAGATGGGCCAGACTTCATGTTTCTTTCTCTAATTTCCTGACCGATTTCTTTTGATTTTACCATGATTTCAAACAAGGAAGCAGAGTGTTTGACGATTGGGCTTAAATACATCCACAGGTGTGCCGTCAATTAACTCACTTGTTGTAAGTTAACCTACTATGAGTTTCCAAAGCCATGACCTCATCATCTGGGCTTTCCCACATTCTTTAAAGACAGTTCTTTTTGTGTATTGCAACTTTTGGCTTCGAAGAAATTAATATAATATTGTCAAAGAAATTCGCTCTCTTATTAATGTGGCATTTAAAAAAAATTATAAATTTTTGCGATCATGACTGACCTGCAACAGGAGAGGTTTAGTCTAATTCGTCTTTAGACAGTGAGACAAAAAACAAAATGCT